>NC_046633.1:23364606-23964606 GCF_900324485.2 Mastacembelus armatus
AACATGAACAGACTGTCTTTTTCAAACTATTCACCTCTGCTCACATATTACTTCAAAACAGTCTTGTCCTGGTACAGCAGCTTTTCATTTTGGTTGTATGATACAGTATTTCAACATGAGTGACACACACTGTAATTCCCATGAGAGCCTCAGTGACAGCACAAGACATGGTTGCTGGGTGATACATGACCCTAAGCCTCGGAGTGCCGAGGCTCATATCAAATGATCCAGTGAATGAACAAAAGAGACAGCTGTATCTATGTATCCATCTCAAGAGAATCAAACTCAGAGCTTCACTGCAAAATGTATTATATATATTTAAAAGTTTAAAAGAGACTTTCACTTACAATCTACTGCAGAAAACCTGTACCTATACCTTCCTCTACAGCAAGGCAGCCTTGTGTTTACTTAGTTTACCTAAAAGGGTGAAACGGACTCAGAGGTTCCATCATGGCTGATACTTGTCAATCCAGTTTGCATTCGATGAGGTAACCACGACATCACTCAAGTATTTTGTTTTTATCACAGCTCTCCGATCCATCCAACCTTATTCCTTGTCTCATTGTAAAGATATGGGGTATACATGGTTGCTATGGCAACTGTTCTTCTTGGCAACACAGAAATTTGCTCCAAAGATTGATTGGCCACTACATCCCTGTGCCCCACGTCGTAGATGTGTGCGCTATTGGCCAGTGAAGGGCCTATAGAAACCCTTTATAGGAACATATTGAAGCTGTAATAATTAGGATTTCATTGGTAACACATTCATGTTTGTCTGTAGTGGAACTGGGCTCATTGTCAATTGAGCCTTTTTTATACGTACAGTGCATTTGATCTTTACTACTAGAGATATAGAGCGTGATGAGACATGTTTTTCTTTTTTCACAGACCACCATTTTTCAAAAGGTCATACCCATTTGGATCTGAAGTGAAATCACATGAAACTTCATCCTCACAGAGCTCAGGATGAATGTCAGTTTCATTAGTGTTATCTCCTCAGTGCTAATTATAAAGTTCCAGGAGTGTGTTTAAACTGGCCTGCTGACTCCTGCAAAACAGCTACTTTTAAATGAGGAGATGACAGTTCTCATAGCTACTTTAAGCCTTTAAATATAAACCTTGTAGCTGTGCCATCTTAGCTGAATCCAATTACTGTGCACAACATACATGCTTGACTTGTGCTATTTCTGTCTTTTAAACCTTGTTAGAAAATACAGCACTTTGGGTATGTGGATGAGAGACATGCAGTGCTAAGACCCAGAAGAAAAATAGAATTAAATAGTAAACCAGACGAGAAAGATGACAAACAAAATGGGTTTTGAGACGAAGAAACACATCACTCCATCTTTGCAACGTCCTGTGCTCTCCCGCTCTACTGCTCTGTCCATGTTTCAAAGTCTTTCTTGGACATAAGAGCTGAAACTGGAAATACTGACTCTTGATGAATGGTCATTTTGGTCCCTGTACCAGTCTTGCAGTGGGACCCTCCATTTTGGCTCCAGACTACATGATGGAGCATGTGAAACCACAGCACTCCTTCAGCAGCGTGAGGCCTGTCTTACTGAAGGGGGAAGAGGTCTGCTGAGCCCTGGGTGGCACCCGTCTGGTTGGTACACCTGGAGCACCGAAAAATTACATGGTGAGGAAAAGATGTGTGTGTGTGTGGTAATAGACAATTTCTTTAATGTTTTTGATTCACTTTGCATCATTGACTATCATACAGACACAAACATCTTTGCTTTCATTCCTTGACCATAACTACTACTTCCCTAAACCCTATTCTAACCTTAAACCAGTTTGTCACCCTAAACTTCAGTGATTTACATGGTGGGAACCAGCACACAAGATGAACAAGCAGCTCTTCAGTATTGATCGCCAGTGCATAAAAAACTTTCAGATGATTAATGACTTCACTTAGAAAGGCACAGACATCTTGTTCATCCAGTTCGAAGACTCCATATGCCCATTTCTATTTTCTGATGAATGAGTCAGTGGATGTCTAAAGAGTCATCTTTCAAAGCTCTCAGGATGAAAAGATAGGATGGAAATATGTGCTACTGTATACTTCCTTCTCAGTTAATTAATGGAACACAAATACAGACTTTCATTAAGCTTAAATACCTGTTTTTTTCATATTCACTGGGAATTTGGACTTCAGGAAATCTGCCATTTCCTTATCTTCTTCCTTCTCTCTGTAATAATAAAGAAAGAATGAAATAAATGCATGAAAATATGTGAATAGATAAAGCACTTGGATAATAAATCATCTCTTGCTTTCATTCATAACAATCCTCATTTCCTGACTTGAGTACCTTATGAATCAGTCAAAATCAAAAGTGATGTCTTCACACGGCAAATGTACTGGACATTTCAAAACCCTTTCCAAAGGTGTCTGCATACTTTTTATTATTTCTGCCTCTGACTGAAGAAGGTGAATTTTATTGAAGCAGAGAGATGAAACACCTTTGCCAGACATCCACTAAAGAAAGATCTAATTGGGTTCATGCAGTTAGAACAAATTAGATTTACTTTGAGAAGTTCCTTTGATAGATTCAGAAAATTTGACAACCATTGTTTATCAATGCACAGAACCAAAGACACAAATTGTCACCTTCTTAAAATAATGGACTTGGTCATTTTTTGACAAAAATGATTTTGTTGCCTAAGTCGTGATGCAGGCCACCTCTGGTAAAATCACCTACATCCTCAGTTGAACAGATCATGCAATTCCACCCTGTAGTACAATGGCCTGTGTCAAGTGTGTGACTTAGGCAGTTTTAGTTTGCCACAACATCACAAGATAAAGTGACTTAGGCAATTTTATAAGCTTTTCAGGATGGCAGCCGCTTCAAAAAGAAAGAAAGAAATTCCACCTAGCTACTGAAGTTATTGCCATAAAACAGGACCCATTCCCTAATGGTGTGCTCCAGTAGCATTTCCAAATGTTTGTGGTTTACCCTTCCTCATGGTCTGTCACAGTAGTGGGGAAAAAAGAAGTGCACTGTTTTACCGAAGTCATTTATTCATTTATTTATATAAGTAATTGGGCCAAAGTCAGGTTCAAAATTGCGAGAGCCACTAATGCAGGTCCATAGCCTAAGTCATTCAATCGTAATTATCATAATAATCCTCTTACGTTACATAATTGACTGACAGCATTCTTTGTATGCCAATAGTCATTAGTTGTCATAACCATTTTGTGTGAAATGATTAATGAATATCATGTACTTTATATTTGGTTCAGTTATTCTGTTCTGCTCTGACACTGGTGTACTGTGTAGTGCTTCAAAACATGAGGATATGGGTCATGGATATGTTGTATATTGAAATCTAACACAGTATGTTCTGTTCTAAAAAAACAAATTGATGTTAACAGTTTCTGCTGTGTTATGAAAATAAAAACATGGTGTGAAAATGGCAGAAAAAAAAAGACGTGAGGATGGTCAGGTTTAAAAAAAATGAAAACGATTCATGGCCATGAGCGCTGTCACATTCTCTTCTCTCTAAGAATCACACCACACTGCTGCTCTCCTGCTTCCTTTCTTTCACCTTCCCAGCTGCCCTTCAGCGTTTTCCCAGCATGTTGTCAGCTGCCAGTGCAAAGTGTTGTTCACACACACTAACAGTGTTTGATACCATCTGAGAGTGGAGGTGCAGAGAAAATCAAACATAGACACTCTTCAGAGGGTTCATCAAGTGATTGATGCATCAGCATCAACAAGTAAGCAGAGGTGAATTCATTTTCTTTAGACTTGACCAAACTTTGACGCTGAAAAAATAAAAATAAATAAGCTTTGTTTTAAGAAAATAGTATGTGAAAGACACCTCACAGTTTCCAAAATGTTTTCATATAGTATTTTGTTTCAAATGTGGTGAAGATGAGTCATAATGGATAAGTTGTTGTAGGTGCACTGGCCAGGATTTAGACTTTAGATCTTTAGAAGACAACATCAGCCTGAAAATGCCAAATCCATGTAGATGCCAATGCAACTTCTCATTCAATTTTTACTGTAAAGAATTCAAGACTATCTATCTATCTATCTATCTATCTATCTATCTATCTATCCTGCACACTAACATCTTTAACAGAAACCCTGCAGCTCACTCTCTCACTGCACTAAGGAAATGTTTTAATGTATTTTAATGGAGCACAGTGGGGTGGCTTTAAGGAAACATACATCTGGATGATACTGAAATGAGATACAACTCTACCAGCATTAGTGAGTATGAGCGATGTCCCAATCAATCAGCCACGAATGTAATTGAAAGCTCTGATTTAGTGATTTGCTCTGTATGAGCTATTGTATTTTGAATTATTCATCTTTAAGCTACAATGGCAGCGGACCAAAGAATTTGTAACACACATAATTGAAACCAGAAGCACACCTCAGTCGTTCAAACTCCACATCATCTACCAGGAAATCTCTGGCCTCGACCAGCTTGTGGATCTGCTGCAGTAGCTCTTCTTCCTTCTGCCGATCCTCGTTGGACTTGTCGTTATCTGTAGCACAAAGGAGACATCTGAATAACTACCTACTTAAATATTATTATTATAATGAGGCATTAAACAAACAGCAAATATATTAGTAGAATATTCATGTACATGAAGTGTGGAGCTAGAGCCAGGAAGTGATTAGCTTAGCTTAGCATATCAAAAAACAGGATGAAAGAACTAGCCTGGTGCATTTCATCTGTCGGCTTTAAGTGTCTTGTTTGTTTAATCCATTCATATGCACAAATATATAGGCAACAACACAGATAAACATATTTTATATCTATATTTATGTTTTGTACCTTGAGATACAACATGTTAATAAGTGAGCTTCTTTAACTTTAGATACAGTGGGTACGGAAAGTATTCAGACCCCTTTAAATTTTTCACTCTTTGTGTCATTGCAGCCATTTGTCAAAATGAAAAAAGTTCATTTTATTTCTCATTAATGTACACTCAGCACCCCATCTTGACAGAAAAAACCAGAAATGTAGAAATTTTTGCAAATTTATTAAAAAAGAAAAACTGAAATATCACATGGTCATAAGTATTCAGACCCTGTGCTCAGTATTGAGTAGAAGCACCCTTTTGAGCTAGTACAGCCATGAGTCTTCTTGGGAATGATGCAACAAGTTTTTCACACCTGGATTTGGGGATCCTCTGCCATTCTTCCTTGCAGATCCTCTCCAGTTCTGTCAGGTTGGATGGTGAACGTTGGTGGACAGCCATTTTCAGGTCTCTCCAGAGATGCTCAATTGGGTTTAGGTCAGGGCTCTGGCTGGGCCAGTCAAGAACGGTCACAGAGTTGTTCCGAAGCCACTCCTTTGTTATTTTAGCTGTGTGCTTAGGGTCATTGTCCTGCTGAAAGGTGAACCTTCGGCCCAGTCTGAGGTCCTGAGCACTCTGGAAGAGGTTTTCTTCCAGGATATCTCTGTACTTGGCTGCATTCATCTTTCCTTCAATTGCAACCAGTCGTAATTTCCCTGCAGCTGAAAAACACCCCCACAACATGATGCTCCCACCACCATGTTTCACTGTAGGGATTGTATTGGGCAGGTGATGAGCAGTGCCTGGTTTTCTCCACACATACCGCTTACAATTAACGCCAAAAAGTTCAATCTTGGTCTCATCAGACCAGAGAATCTTATTTCTCATAGTCTGGGAGTCCTTCATGTGTTTTTTGGCAAACTCTATGCGGGCTTTCATTTCTCTTGCACTGAGGAGAAGCTTCCGTCAGGCCACTCTGCCATAAAGCCCCGACTGGTGGAGGGCTGCAGTGATAGTTGACTTTGTGGAACTTTCTCCCATCTCCCTACTGCATCTCTGGAGCTCAGCCACAGTGATCTTTGGGTTCTTCTTTACCTCTCTCACCAAGGCTCTTCTCCCACGATTGCTCAGTTTGGCTGGACGGCCAGGTCTAGGATGGGTTCTGGTCTTCCCAAACTTTTTCCATTTGAGGATTATGGATGCCACTGTGCTCTTAGGAACCTGGAGTGCTGCAGAAATTCTTTTGTAACCTTGGCCAGATCTGTGCCTTGCCACAATTCTGTCTCTGAGCTCCTTGGGCAGTTCCTTCGACCTCATGATTCTCATTTGCTCTAACATGCACTGTGAGCTGTAAGGTCTTATATAGACAGGTGTGTGCCTTTCCTAATCAAGTCCAATCAGTTTAATTAAACACAGCTGGACTCCAATGAAGGAGCAGAACCATCTCAAGGAGGATCAGAAGAAATGGACAGCATGTGAGTTAAATATGAGTGTCACTGCAAAGGGTCTGAATACTTATGACCATGTGATATTTCAGTTTTTCTTTTTTAATAAATTTGCAAAAATTTCTACATTTCTGTTTTTTTCTGTCAAGATGGGGTGCTGAGTGTACATTAATGAGAAATAAAATGAACTTTTTTGATTTTGGCAAATGGCTGCAATGACACAAAGAGTGAAAAATTTAAAGGGGTCTGAATACTTTCCGTACCCACTGTATACCCAGGCCAGCTATACCCTCTGCCCAATGTTTCTACATCTTCGTATTTAGTGATTTGATACCAGTTTTAATTATAATCATCTAATTCTAGGCAAGTAATTTCATTTTTATTTTTTCTTTTGGTTCATTCTCAATCTGTGCTGACTCCCACCTGGTATGGACACTAATTTGTGCAGCTCCTTCTTCAGACGTGTGATCTCCTTGCACAGTTGAATGTCATCCATCCTGCAGGGACATGATGGTTCAAAAGGAAAAGACACAAACACAAACACTAAGTAGTGCACATGCTGGAGTCGCTTTTTACTTTTAAAGGATGGGGAGGAGTGAATTTTTGCCTCTCCTGAGTGGGAACATGAAATTCAAACAGAGGAAGATGGATATTGATCTTATGTTTCATGCAGGACACAGAAAGCCCTGTGGTGTCTCAGCCAGATACATTTCAGTCTGTCGGGATCACACACTTTCTCTTCCAATGGCCCTTCAGAATAGTGAGTCATTACACTGATGGGGGCTGAAAGAGCCTCTGTGCCTTCCTCCTGGTCAAAAAGTGAACTAACTTACCAAGCAAGACTTATGATACCCTATGTGACATTTTACTTTCTTTTATTCTTACACTTAATGCTCATTGGCTGTCTCAGTCAGGTGCAAGCCAATTATTATGGTGATTTAGTGATGGAGGCTGACATTTTGTCTTCAGTAGGTAAATGAAGTTATTACTTGTTAATGAATGTGATGAATGTTCTGGGATTACAGTTGCATTCAGGAGATGAGGAACAGAAATCTGTGGCATCTCTGATCTGGATCGAGTCTTTTCTCTTTCAATTCTCTTTTATTCAACTCAGTGTATCACTACTGACACAAGTTGCATGTCTCTACTTGTTGCCAAGAGGTCTGGAATACAAATGATATGCTTAACTCACGCACTTTAGGGTTTGCTTGTTTATGGACTGCAAGGAATCAAAGGTCCATCAATTCGTGACTCTATCGCAGCCTCCTCCTCCTCCTCCTCCAGTCCCTCATTCTCCCACTTTATCTGTTTGACTCTTGCTCACTACTCCACATACATCACTCCTCGCATTCTCTGGGCTGTCTGAGCAGTGTTACTGCCTATCTTTCAGAGTAGATGAATAAATACCCATGCATTAGCATCCTTAACGAAAGAAAAGGTAAAACTATTGCAAATTTAATGGGTGCCAGCTTGAACTGTGATGGAATGAAACGAGAGAATATAGAGGACAATGCTGCTAGGAAATGCATTATTATGAAAAAATATGGCTTTGGAGGGAAAACCTTTTATATGGTTGCTCTGGATGAACAAAGTGCAATTTTTTGATCAGTGTTGGAGCAGTTGGCCCAACAGTTCTTTTTATCATAGCTCTCTGATCCAGCCAACCTTACTCCTTACTCCAAACTGAAACATCTTCATTTTTAGCTGAAACGCCAAGAAACTTTGGCCCATACTGTTGATGAATTGTAATGATTTTTATGAACAAGTGAGGATCCAGCACTTCAGGCTGTTAGCATGTAAGCATGAAAACATCAATATGTTAGTGTGTTAAAGTAGAACAGGGAGGGAAGAACACTGATATTAAATTAGTCTGATAAGTCAGAGATTATGTCCCATGGCAAAGTTATACAGTGGCCATTGCCAATTGACAACATTAGGAAAACAATTTACAAATAAATTATGGTTGACATATGATTAGTATTAGGGTGAAAAATATTAAAACAAACAAACTGTCTCAACTTAACTGAAACCAAAACAACCATGGATATAATGATGTGTTTTCCTATTATAAAGGGATCTGCACTGTTAGCTGGTATTGTAGGTTTTTTTTTCCTCAGTTCAGGTAACACACCTTTGCTTCAGCCATGACACTAAGTAAATATAAGGTGCTGGCATTAAGTCACTCACATGTATCTGAGCTCTGACTCCCTCCTCACCAGGACATCCCTGATCCTTTCAATCTTAAAGAGCTCCCCCTCAATGTCATTCACAGTGAGGGTAGAGTCTGCCATGGACACCACTTCGTCCTCTGAGGGAGAGAGAGAGAGAGAGAGAAAGTTGTAAAAATGTTTCAAAAAACACAAAAGTGTTGTGAACAAAAATAGAACTTGTCTGACACAACACACTGAAGCATAAATTCTTTACTTAATTAAAAGGTGTTTACCGTTATTCAACTGAAGTGCCATACAGAGGCAGACACACACACATTCAGGAGCTTTTAAAATTATTTTCTTTTTCATTACAGAACATTAACTACTCAAATGTATCTGCATGTTAAACTGTATAAACAGTTGCAGCAGATGTAGTCTTATATTGCTGCTTGATGAGGACCAGAGCAGCGCCTCACAGCTCAGTTACCATGTGTCACAGGTTGGCACGTCTAAAAATTTCTCCTGATGAAGCCCGAATGATTGGTCAAAAACTCTGGTTCCAACTTCTCGAGCGTGAGGACGTCTGTTTTCCCAAAACACAATTTTATATGTAGTCAATATAATCAATAACAGGCTGTTTAATCACTTTCAGAATAGACATCCTCAACATTTAGAGAAAAACGATCCATCCATTATCTATACCTGCTTATTCCTAACCAGGGTCACAGGGATCTGCTGGAGCCTATCCCAGCTCTCTTTGGGTGAAAGACAGGGGTCCACCCTGGACAGGTCACCAGTCCATCACAGGGCCACATAGAGACAAACAACCTCACACACTCACACTCACTCCTATGGGCAATTTAGAGTCACCAATCAACCTGACATACATGTTTTTGGACTGTGGGAGGAAACCAGAGTACCTGGAGTAAACCCACACAAGCACAGGGAGAACATGCAAACTCCACACAGAAAGGTCCCTGATGGGTTTCAAACCAGGAACCTTCGTGCTGTGAGGCAACAGTGTTAACCACACTGCTCCTTAGGTTATTCTTTTATATTCAGCATTGCAGTTTGTAGTCAGACAATGGTACAAACAGCAGTGCCACAGATCTTGCAGTTACAAGGCAACCTTCAGAAAGTGCTGTCCTTTTTTGATAAGTGAACATCAGATTAACTCTGTATTGTATTACACCAGGGAAACATGCCACATGAACGTTAATGGATTTGGTTGCATTTGATTATTAATTTATTTATGTTTTTGTTTTAATAATTTAAGTACCAACCATCAAATAATTTCAGTATGCAGTATCCATTCAGAATGGTTCCTAATTATTTCTGCAGAACAATGTGATGGTAGTGGGTACTGTCTGCAGGAATATTCACTTTTATGCAGAGCAGGTCTGCTTTTAAGCAATTAAATAATCATATCCTGCACATAGTGTGCCTTGATGGCGTGGTGAATATATCTATCCCATTATGCATGCCACTCAACATAACACTCGCTGTATTTCACCTTGTAACTTCTTCCTTTTGAATAAGTAAAGCAAATAATATGAAGTTGTGTAATATTTGCTGGGCATATCTAAGCATAATATTTGTTTAGTATTAAATGACATGAAAGCATTTCAGTGTTGCTAAGGTGCAATGTGAAAACAACAGAAGCTGCACTAGGATCAAGTACTGTAAACCAGGAAGGATCTAAATCAAACACTCACCTTAATACAACAGTTGTTTTAGCCATGCACATCAAAATACATAACACTGGATTTAAGTTACAATGAGATCAACATAAAGTTGATCTTAATGATAGACGGTAAAAGACCTGTGGTGACATTTGGACTTTGCAGGTGAAGAAAATCTGTCCTTTCTGCCTGCTCTTGATTTTTTTCATTTAGAGCTGTAGCAGTCCTGGATAACTGCCACTTCCCTGCAGAGAGCTGCACCACATGGGGGCTGAGACAGACATAGTCAGGTAGATACCAATAGCACCACTAGCTTACAGTCCCTCATTCCTCTTGATGCCCATAAATCCTCTTTATATACACATGCAATTACTTAGTAGTGCTATAGCATGTAACATCTCTATTTAGTCACATTTAAACATGAGAAAGCCAAAGCTCATGGGCTTCAAAGTGCAGTGAAGACATGTCTTTGAAACGTAAAAACAGAACATAAGAATTATAATTTAGACTTGACTTGTATGACTTCAGTGTGATAGTAAAAGCAGAGTGGAAAGCTTGATAATTTCTAGTTTACATGGGCACACACGCATCCCTTTTTTGTCTGTGTGACAGACAAAAAAGGGATGCTGAAGTACACGCAGACATCTTCTCATAGACGGTTTGTACTTTGTTACTATGACAAATCTGGCTGACGTCAGCACAGTGTCAAGACAACCCTCCACCATACAGGAGAAAGCTCTGACTGAACTGTAGCAGCTAGTGTTTACTACAGGATTAAAGGCATTCAATTTTACCTAAAGTTTATATTATTAAAAATGAAGCAGACCAAATATCTCTATGGTTGCATCTTCAAAATCTTTTAAAATTTAAAAGTATTTTGCACTCAAGTAAGCACTCTAAAGAAATAGTGTTTTGGGGAAAAATACATGTTTGTCTAATTGACGACTATTATATGGGAATATTTAAGCTACTCTATGTCTGTACCCAAAGTATGAAGCTAGAGATAGGAGACAATTAGCAAGCGAAACTATTAAAACAGTTTCACTTGACAAACTGAACAAACCTTTTTCAGAGCAGACACTGTGTCAAACCGGTCTAACCCAGAACTGGTTATTGCTGCATAACGTTTCAATGATTATTAATTAGTTTATTAGTTCTACCTGCACTTCTCTGCTATGTCCACTGGACTCGTACAAAGATACTGTGTTATTCATTCTGTTCCCACAGAGGTTTCATTTAATAGACACCATTCATGTCCAGTCAAATCTCTGTACCAGAATCCATGCAAATGAAAAAAAATCCACAAGGCCATAGTGGGTTACTGCAGAAGTGTATTCACCTTTCACAGGCATAGTCGACAGGCTGTTTGCAGGTGAAAATTAATATTTGGTTAAGGTTAGAGCTTCGGGAATCAAACATGTCAACCAGGGTTGTCACAAACATCGAAAAATCACGTGTCATGTGTGTACCTGAGACTTAGGAAGTGAGAGTGACAGAAAGACAGAATGTCATCATATCTCAGCTACTACCAGCAGGCACATACACATTATTATCCATTCACCACTTCTGTCTCTGCAAAAAAGCCAAGCTTCACTGGCTGTGACTGTGGATTCCCCCAAGACAAGACTGGACTAGAAGTTGGGTTCACATCTGTTATTATTAAAATGCTGTCACAGGCATTGTTTATGATATTCCTACATTGTCAGACACAAGGTGTTCTGCTGCAGTGCCTCTCTATAGGACAGGACTCTCTGCCACTAAGCAGCTATGACTCATCACTAGACTTTTCTAGACGTTCCCTTCTATGCACACTCTCCCCTTTCATAGGGTCTCAGAGTTAGCATTCCTCATCTCCTTTCATTTCTCCTCACTTCACCCTATATCGCTCCTCAACCCCCCAACCCCTGTCTTTATCCCCCGCAGATGTGATTGACATCATGAACTTAAAGTTTTTGCTCCAACTCCAGCCCTCTTATTTACACTGGCACAATGTGCTTTATGTGCAATGAGGCAGCATAGCGTACTGACAGACAGATCAGTCAGATCAGAGACCAGGCGTAAAGGATAGAGGAGTAGGACGAGAAATGAGAAGAACGAGCAGACCACAAGGGGAGAGAAGACTAGCAGGAGGAATGAGATGAATAAAGAAAATGAAATCTTGCAGTGTAGAATAAAAACACACAGAGGGCTTAACAGAGACTCTGCGCAACTCTTGCAAACTTCCTGCCTGACTGATTACATCAGTACACTTCACAGATGGTGTTTCAGCACAACCCAATTAAAAAATCCAGAGAGTATAGTCATAATGAATATTATTCAGCCTGCTATGACATAGGAAAACTAAACAATTTTTATAATTTAACATTAGGTCATTTTTTTCAGCCAAAATGTCAATCAAGAATTCTCCAGTGTTGATATATATCTTTGTAAATGACATTTCCTTTAGGTTTTGGATTGTTGGTGACAGGAAGAGATCACTTTGAACTTTAATGATATTTAGTGTATGTTAGTTATAATTGCCATTTCATGGAGAAAACCATTCAATGAGAAAATATACTCTAATAACTTTGTTAATTCTGAGGACCATTACTTTGAGAACCACTGTGCAATAAAGACTTTCAGTAGTTTCTGTCATTTGAGTTGCAGGTCACTCAATAAGTAATGGACCCTTACTTTTACACACGCGCACACACACACACACACACACACACACACACACACACACACACACAGGAAGAACAGACACCTGTGGATGCTTGACATTTCTAGAGCTAGTGCCTGCACTGCAACTAATGAAATATATTGATGGGCTATGCCTATAAAAAAAAAACAAAAAAAAAAAAAACATTGAACGATTTACAAGAACCTGCACAGGAATATTGTGTTGATGCTGCAGATTGCAATATAATGCAAGGTATACAGCAAAGGGACACACTGAGGTCACTGTAAATTCACAACTATGCAAGAGAGTAATTTTATGTTAATAATAAACACTAGGTACAGTGATACCTGAGAATTTCTGTTGGTATTGTGGGAAATACAAAATATAGAAACAGAAAGGTCATTGCAAACTCAGATCTGCAAGTGATAACACAGCAGTGGTTGTTTGTAAGATAACCTGGTTTGTTGGCGTCTCTGTTCCATTCAGTGCACTCCAGTGAACCGTAGTGATGAGAAGATCCTCGCTTCTTTTCCATCAGTCCAACAGCTGCTCTTATCTTCGCGCTCTGTGCTTCCAGCTGCAGATGTTGGTAAAGAGAAAGGAGAACTAGAGAGGCTGATGCTGTATTTCAGTGAGTCTTTGGCAGTCAGTCACCAACCAACCTGCAGAGGCAGACAGTCAGTGATGATCCAGTGGTCCCCTCCAGCTCTGTCAGGTGTTGGCGTGTGTGCCTCATGCTGAAAAGCCCCGTGTCTGCTAAAACCCAAGCTGGTGAGATAGAAACTAAATACTGCCATCTGGTGGCCACTGATTGACATTACAGCACAGAAGAGCACATTTCACTGCACGTCAAATCCACTTCCTCTTCAGTGAGCTCAGAAGTAAGTGACTGATTCAAGCTGATTTTTGCCACATTTATTATAAAACATAAAGACCTTTGCAAAACAAAATCACATATTAACACAATTATATTTTGATATATAATGACATCCTTTTTATATATAACACAAGATTAAAATGTGCAAAATTGATCATGTACTTTCAGCTCATGATTTTACCCTGTCAGGCAAGCAGACACCCAGGTTCATATAATTTTATCTCATGGACCCAAGAACTGTTGACCTTTACTGCCAGAGATTATACCTGATCTCTGAGGAGGCAACACAAACAGGTTCCTGAGCTTTCCTTGGGAGTGTTGTAATTCTCTGGCTGTGAAATATAAATTTAAAAACAGCATTCCATGAATAACAACTAAACCAAAGACTGTGTCAGATCTCTATAATTTAGAGGATATCAAATTATGACTGTATGTCATGGGAAGGTTTCCATAATTATGTCATGTACTGTAATGATAAGAATTAAGTGCCTTACACACAGCTGCTGCATTGGTGCTCTTCCTTTATAAGGAAACTGCTGATACAGCCCTGCAGTTTTAGTGCAAATAGATCAAGTTTAGCACAATTATCATATGCACCACAGTGAGTGGATGGGCATGTGGGTCATTTTCACATGCTCAAGTCTGATATGTTTCAAACATGTCCAGGAGTCTGGCTCTTTTCCCCCCATTTCTTCTTTCTACATTATCAAGCATTCAGCACAGTCTTACACATCATGTTAGTAGACACTGCCCTAGAGACAAAAGTCTCCAGTCTAACAGCTACTTCCTCTAGTTGGTCTGCGCTTTATCTATGTCTGATACAATAAAACAAAGGGATTGCTTCTGTTTAGCACTAACAACAGACATTGCACATGGTTCAAGCTTCTGAACTCAACATAGTGTGGTTCTATCAAATGTCTAGCATACATTAAAACATTAAAGCCAAGGCTAATGTCAATCATTTGCATCGTAATTATTGTCACAGGTATTCTGACAACTAACCATTTGAATGACTCAGCCAAAACAACAGTAAAGGTGTCCCCGTACCAGTCTTTCAACAACCCATATGTTTCAATAGCTAACAGGCCAGGGAATTTTGTGGGTCTGCATTCTTTGGTGCATACTGAATGTGTGTGTTCATGTATGTTTGTTTCAAGAAGGCTGTAAAAGGTAGTGTTTCTATCAAACAGTGTAACTATTACAAGATATGATACAGGAAAATATTTCTGCTTACTTGTTTTTCCACTGCAGTTCTCTCCAGTGTCACATACAATGTTGTTCTATGGCATTACTTCAGTCTTCATATCAACTGTCTTAAAGTATGCACAGCAGTTTACTCATGAAGAGCAAAACACTGTTATGAGTTCGATCATAAGTCTTTTTTTCATGTATGCTGGTCTGTCTTGACTGACAGAGCTAAAGTTGTTTTGTTTTGAGAGCAGCTCAGTATGACTCAGTATGTGTCAGATTGGACTATCACAGAGGGAACAACCAGTCAGTAGATTATTCCAGCAAACGTGTTGATTGGTAGAGGGAGTTTTTTGCTCATATATTTGCTCAGTCCAGCATCTCTGTCTTCTTCCAGCCTCAGTTTGGCTTGTATGGATTTCTGGACACAGTATCCAGGATCAAGACATGGAGCGATCTCAATGCTACAAACGGAAAAGCATTTAAAACAGAGTTGTCAGTTTGGGTTGCACAGAAACTTAGGTCCAGATTCAACATCACCAACTTTCAGATTTGAAAGTTTTTACAAGCTACTTGCTCTAAATTTGCTGACTTCTCCTCCCATCATAAAGTAAAAACATAGTGGCCGAAACATACTAACAACAATTTCAAACACCAACTCTGGAGTTCCACTTTAAAACCCGCCATGGTTGGTACCCTTGTAGTGGTTTGATGTACACCTACAGGACAGCTGGATCTAGTCTCTCTTACCTCTGCACATCACTGTAGGTCCTGCGAGAATCTCTGTCCAGTGTTACAGTGAAAGATCGACTCTCCAAAGTGCGAATCTTAATGTTGTTTGTCCGAATATTTGACTCCTGACAATTTAAAGATAAAAGGATTAGAGGATTTATTGTCATATAAACCATTCACATTCAGTGAGTTATTTTTATATAGCAAATACAGATATATATATATATATATATATATATATTGCAAGGACGACTAAAGATATTTGAACACTCAAATACAGTATTTGTGAGGTACTGCAAACACATACCACTGAGTTGTTTTTCGTTTTGGTTGGAAACTCATTCAATGTCAGGGTCAAACAGTTCAGATCTATGAGAGAAAAGCAGATAAAAGAAAATACATAGGAGTGTAAGACGTGAAAAAAAAAAAGACTGTGTATAAAATATTAACTGTGCTAAGATGTAATATACTGAACCTTCTGCTTCACAGGAGGGAATAGCATTGATCTGAGCACCTGATGTCCTTACTGAGAATCCTTTATCAGTGTCTCGGCCACTAAATGTCACCTGGACAGACAAACACGCAGAAGTAAAACAAATGTTAGGCTGTGAACATTCTGCACACAAACATGATCTGAAGATTTCTCAGCCCATGACAGTAATCTAACGAGGAAATAATGGAAATAAAAATAAAAAAAATAAATAAAATAAAAAAGCATACCTTTTTGTAATTCATTGAGACAACAGCTCCACACACCTCCCCTGAGCTCCTCCTGGACTTATCTGTTTGACACAGAGATTTTTTAATCTTTACTGTGCACAGATACAGGTACACAAAAAACATAAAAATATCACAGAAAACATTGTAAAAATAATGAACATATATAACCGATTCACCTCTCACTGATGCTGAGACCTGTCTGAATTCAGGAAACTCCATCTCTAGATGGGTGAGGAAAACATCTCCCACGGGGTCCTTGATTGAGCTGGTGAATGTGATCTAAAGGCAAACAACCAATTTTTAAACACAAATATTTGTAAAGTGTGAATGACAGGATACAGATTGGTGCTTTTATAGCCATGAAACACATCTTAACATAAAATCTCCCATTACTACCTTGACAAAGTAGATGTTGAAGTAGACAGGTTGCTGGCCGGTACGAACATAGTAGGAAATGACGTCAGTGATGAAGGGATCTTTTGGCCTCCCTGGGTTTGCCTGATACTAAAGATGACAGAAGACATGTAAAATTAACCTGCCTGCTGGATGTTGCAACCACAAACCCATATAATGTGCTGCTAAACACGTCAAGGTCTCAGGTAAATACAGTGCTCAGTCGTTGGCCTATATTTATTGAACGGCCCTGAGTCACGTTTCTTTGACAGAGGCCTGCCTTACATTTTAAAAGATTACAGTGACTTGATCACTTTTACAAAAAAAAAAAAAAAAAACACAACATTGTATTTAATCAGTTCAGTATTAAAAGCAAATGAAAGAATAAACTTATAAAACAAAACAGCATTTTTTATAAATTCTCATAAAAACAATTTAATCAAATCTAACCTTAACCTTCATTGCCTCAAGAAAAAAAATGTTTCAGCATTAAAAATCATGTAGCTAAAGTATTAATAACCTGATTTATAGTTTACTTCTTTGCATACAGTACTTATTTTCCAGTTTCATGGTAACTGACTTCCTGTTTCAGACTCTACCATCAGCACAGTATCAAGATGTGCCTGGGTTGTGGTTTCTAAGTTATGGCCAAGTTAGCATATTAACTTTTCATGTTATACAACTTTCTCTGTTAATTAAATGGGATGGCACTACATATTGACATTTCTAAAGTGTGTGTCAAACTACAACACATGATAAAGGCATTTGTTTCAGTTTATCTCCTACCATTTTAGCCAGTTTGGGGATCATGATGCCTAAACCACTGACGTTACAGCTGTACCAGGGGTCTACCATACTCAAGTAGGAACCAAGAGTGCAGGGATTCCCCTTGGACTGGTTTATGGGATGGTTTTCCTACAAAAAAAGGAACATGAAATTGAAACCAAAAGTACCCGCAGTAATGGGAGTGAGGAAATAAGGCAAGTCTGAAGGTGTTTTTTGTAGTTACTGCATGTTTTTAGATCTACTGCCAGAAGAGGACTATTGTAAGCTAGAGTTTTATATGCTCTGATCACCATGATTAAAATGAGACGTAGTTCATTAACAGTGAGGGGCTCT
The DNA here is from genome assembly GCF_900324485.2 of Mastacembelus armatus. NCBI lineage: Eukaryota > Metazoa > Chordata > Actinopteri > Synbranchiformes > Mastacembelidae > Mastacembelus > Mastacembelus armatus. Next base: position 23,382,334 of record NC_046633.1, read on the forward strand.
TCTCATTTTTTTTGTTATTCTATTTAATGATTCCTGTTACATTAATAAAATAAATACACAGATATTCTCAGGATGAACTCAGTATTAGAGAATCAGTGTTTCTGCACAGCATCAAAGCGGTAATACCGAAAATAAATAAGTCATTTCAACAATGCAAGAAGCATTTTCACTAATTTATCCACAACAGACATAGGACAATTGTCACATTATCTCTAGAAGTGTGCTGATTTTCACAAAGTAACAAATCTGTGGTGTGTTGAAGAGGAAGTTACCTTACCTTGACAGAAGAGATGGGATGAGTTACATTCTTGCAAACAGGGATGTAGTAAAACTGGAGGTTGACTTTCATTGTAAGAAAAAGCCTCCGTGCTTCCCTTTTCCTGCAAAGGCAAACCAAAGATCTCTTAGAAACATAAAGTATGTGCATGCCATGCAGTTTGACTATTCCAGGAAAAAAGGGTTTGGATTCAATCATTTGCTCATATATCATTCATATGATATCACAGGCTTTCATATATACCCTGTTACTATCGTCCTCCATCTAATTTTACAAAGATCTTCTAAAATGACCTAAACAAAACTAAGACAACATTTTTGTGAGTTACAATGAAAACTCAAAGTCATCTGTTCTATTGAATACAGAACAGAAAATAGAGGATGCAAAATGCTTTTGTTAATTTCAAACTGATTTCAGAGAAAACTGTTTTAGATGGAAGAGTAAAACTTTTAGCCACATGAGTAATTCTCCAGTATAGATAAGGTATTGTGTCATTGTGGCTTATTTTCTCACTTACTAAACAATTGCAATGCAATTTTCTGGCAATTATTTACATTTCTTTGGCTTAAAACCATTTCTTTAAAAATATTACTACTACTACTAGATCTAGTTTCAGAGCAACAGGCTGTTGTCAAGAGTTCATCATCATGATTTTATGACTTATAAAATGGGAAACATCTGACCGTAAGAAGTAGTAGGCTTTGGCCAGGCGTCCTAATACTCTGTCGTCCCCCATGGCAACTATCCTGGCAGTAAAGTGTCTCGGCTGCTTGGTGAAGGGGTTCTGCATTGGCGTGTTTCCTGCCCGCCTCTGCAAAGTTGCCCCTTTTCCTCCTCCCCTCCCTCCACTTCCTTCTCCTCCAAGGCTTGTGTGTTCCTCCAGGGTGTCTTGCATCAGCACCATACTGTCCTTCACAGATGGTTTCATCTTGATGCCTCCACGTCTTGACAGCTTTCCTGAATCTTGCTCACTGGGAAAAAAGAGAGGCTCTAATGTCATACTCCATGTTGTAATTATTACTAGATTAAAGCTTGCAAATCAAAACAAGTCATGCAAAAGATGAGCAGAGATGAGAATCAGTAACATTTTCACATTCAGCTAATAGTTTTTAAAGATTACTTTATGTAATCTTTGAGTTTCCTTGAAGCAAGTGGCTTACAGTAAATGTTCTTGCTGATGATTATCTTGTTTAATTCAAGCAAATTTTAAGTGTCTTCAAATTGAGCTACATGAAAAAAGGCTACAAAAAAAATATATAGGTTGTGCATCTTTTATTAAAGAAAAACTATGCCACACAAGAAGTTATCTTCAATAAATATACAAAAGCAGATATAGTATTATATTCACCTTTTGCTTAAATGCCATGATGCATTTATGCTGGCAGCATCCAGACATGATGATGGAGACCGATCTGCACTGGGGTGCAGGTCTCTTTCAATACCACTGTCATTGGACATGACGGAGAAGCGAGTCATGTCAGACGGCATCAGGTCGCTGTGTGAATCACCCAGCTCGAAGTCCTCCTGCTCCTGACTAATGGAGAACTGCTCAGACACAGAGCTGGATCGAAACCATTTGGACAGCTCTCGCCCTGTCAACATTTTTAATATTCATCATCTGCATGCAAATTACAGATGAGGGCTAAACAACAGTTCATCAACAAAGGTGTCACATTAAAAGAGCCTTTCACGGCTTCAGTCAGTGCCTGACTTGTGATTGCCAAACCTTTAAAGCAGTGCCATACAGTACAAATGCTATAATCACTATTCCTTATTTACAGTAAACAGTGTGCACTACTGCTGTGTAATCTTATTACAGATGTCTTCATGGGCAGGACATATCCTCTTCATTTAAAATCAAACTGTTACAGCTTTTACTGACTTTAAAGATTTACACCATTATTGATTACATCTATTAACAATGATATGAACATTTTAATAAATGTCAATTTTACAGTTTCATTCATTTTAATTTATTCTGCTGAAATCTGTGTATACTGTAACATTAAGTCAGTCCAGCTCAGACAAACTGTTATACTTGCTGTTTTAATGATGTTCACACTTTCAGACCAACTCAAACTCCTTTTGTCATTTCAGAATGATCGTCAAAAGTTCCATTACGCAATCAAGCTGTACTAAATTTAACCTATGGTACTTGTCTATTGAAGCTCTTGCTGGTGAATAATTTTTCAATTCTGAAGCAATTCTGCCAGCTTGATTTTTAAACCGTGTGAAAAGTCTGTATGTTCTGTAAAAACTAAGCAGCTACTGGTGATATTTAGCCCACCCACTGACTCCCAAGTACTCACAGATATCCAAATCTTCTGTCCACAGGTGGAAGCTCATCTCAGGGTTAGGAAGAGGGCAGTCACAGAGTTGTCCTCTGGACAGTGGCTCTGCAATACACACACACGCACGCATACACACCCACGCATGCATGCACGTAGGACGAGAGAGAGGAAGAGGCCAAAACTGTCACAATCACATAACAAAGCAACCCCTACTCCCACAACTTCCTCCATGTGATCACTCCTGTCCAACCCTTGGTCTCCCACCTACAATGAGGGGACAGCAGTCTCATTGGAAATATAGATATCTGGAAAATTTTATGAATACACACAACTGACTGAAGTGATTTGGCCATGGAGGAAAGCGGCAGACAGAAACAAGGTCACACATTTGATCTTAGCAACAGCTGGTTTGTCAAAACCTTGCTGACACAGTAAACATGTCCATCACTGACAATGTGTGCTTGAATAGTACAGCGAACACCATAGCACAGGCTTACAGTGCGGCAGCAGCTCAGTTAGCCTGAGACTGTGATGCAGAGCCACAGAAGTCAAACCAAATACAGGGACAGTTTCCTCAAATTTGTGACACGCAAGCAATGATTTGCAACATAAGATAATTTAATTTCCAGTTCACTCATCAAAGCAATGACTATACAACCAATGCATGAACAGGTGAGAGGCCTGAATAGGTTTCTGAACAATAATGCCATAAGGCAATCTCTTGCTGCTTTTAACGTTTTACATACCTGTTATCTGTTACATTGTTAGGTTTTAAGGTTTTCCCCATTCACTAATGTTTAGCTAAACCAATAATTTGTTTAGTATTGAGAAGCTCATCCTCAGAGATACTTTGCTTTGCATGGCTTCACTTTACTTCCTTCACAGAGAGCTACTACCTGAGTCTGCATCAGACACGATCTCGCTGTACAACTGCTGAAGACGGCTCCTCAGCATCCCCCCTTCCCCTCTGTTGACGTCTTCATTGCTCTGTTCTAGAGTTGTCAGCACTTCCTGAAAGTACGTCTCAACGTCTTGACCCATGTCCTGTCCCGAAACACACAAATACATGTGGGTAAACACACATACACAAAGGAAGACAAACACATGCAGACTGTGTATTAATAGAAAAGGGGTGAAGGGTCAGCAGCATGTGTGTTTTGCTGAGGTGTTACTTTAGGACGAGACCACCAAGCTCAACAGATAACAAACCTACATTCAGGATGTTTCACATGACACGTACTGTACATATAGAGCAGGAAATCAAACTATTTTTAGTCCTGGGGCAAACACTTCAATTGCCATTACCAAAAACGTAAAAAAACATCACATTATCACATTACAGATTCTACTTATGTTACTCTCATGCCCTTCAGTCATTCCAGTAAGCACTAACAAATAAACTATGTATAAAACATATTGTGCAATCAACTGAATAAAAAAGTAAAATCAGGAATTTTTAATTACTGTAGATGACTAAAGAGATGTTAATGGACCAAGCAAACAGCTTTCTAAATAGTATGTGCAATGCAATTCACAAGAGCCAACTGCCAGTCACTGGCGAGGGGGTTGATATTGCGTTCTTGTCAAGTGATAGCATCTATGCAGTAGATGTAAGCGAGACCAGTAAGTGATCTGGGGCAAAACAGATCAGGAAAGCCTGTGGTCAAATTGAGAAAACATGACTCAGAAAGCAAATAGACAAGCACTGCTAGAGGGCCACACAGGTGCACATTTTAAAAACAGAAAGCAACAAATGAACACTGTGATACAGTATAGCATGGTTTCACTAACCTTTAGTGCCTGAGCCAGTTTCGGCCAGCTGCATTGCTCTGCGCCTAAAGCAGCTTGGATGGAGTGTTGGACAACTCTGCACATGTGGTCTAGATGACTTAAAAGTCCACCTGAAGCTAAAGCTGATGCCTCAATATCAGCCAAAACAACTTGTCCAAAGGAACCAGAGAAGATTTCTGGGTCAGCCAAAACAAAAACCCTGCAGAAGTTTAGATGACAGACTTGAACAGTGGACATAGCAGGAAGTTTGACTACACACAGCAGTTTGAGGACATAGAATTCACTTTTGTAAAAAAGGAAAAAAGGTATTTGACCCTTATACTGTACTCACAGACATGTAATACTTTATTTCTTTATGACTCACCTCTCCTGAAGGGGACAATGCTCATTTTTTAGGCTCTGCTCTGCTGTGACCATCCTCTGGTACATCAGACCTGTGAAACAAACTAACATTTAATAACAGTATGTGATCACAAATAATCATGCTATCGTCGTTCAGATTAACTGGAACATGCATGCTGAATGCACAGCTCATCTTGCTGCAGGACTCTGCAGGCTGGATCTAAGGGGTAAAATCTACTTAGCTAGTCTAATTTCAATATAAGACATAAATTATGCTTTTGCTGACTTGTCAGAGGGACTGGTCTTTGTGGTTAAATGCAGTCACATTTGCAGCATCATGAAAAAAGGCGCATGAATAAATATCTCTGTCATCACTGATTTCACACTTGTTAAGCCCCACCCAAATTGTGTGCTAATGGATGAAGCAACACTGGGCTTCTATTTGCTTTGCTCTTGAAGAAAGGTTGGCAGTAGAGAGGGGCTAATATTAAACAATTAGTTCATAAAATAAATAGCATAACAATGAATGATAATTTGATACTATATAATGAATTTAAAGAACAACTGCAGTACATAAATGACGCCTGTTTAAAGATGACTGGGCAGTAGGGGATCAAAAAAACAGGTTACTCTCAAGCCCTCAGTGAAATGAACTAATCCACTCTTGTTTGAAATTTATTTTGGGGTGTGAACCAGAGGTAGGTACTAAGTAATACCTGGGATGGAGCGTTCAGTTTTTATCTGTCTTGTGTAGCTGAGTCCTACGGTGCAGTAGGGATGAGGGTACGTCATAAGTCTCTTACAAAAGTCGTAAACCCGTTTGTACAGCTCATCTGGAATGTAGGCTGTCTGGAATATCAACAAAGAAAAAAAAAAAACATACAGGTTACAACTAATACTGGTAAGGAATTAAAAAAATATATTTTCCTACCCTACTTTTTAGTAAATGGTAATTATCACACTGCTGTTGCTAAATTTCATCATTCCACTTCCTTGTGGATATTTGTTCCTGGAATATGAACAAATTCCACCTCCTATTCAGTGGTATTTGTCTGAACTTGGCCAAAGCCCTCTACATTAAATTTCTAAAAGCAATCCAAAAATAGCTTTCTGCACACCAATGCAGCATGGTCAAGGAATGTTTGAGTAAACATACATGTCAATCTAGTGTATTTGGAAATTGCACTTAGACTGTAACATGTGTCAGTCACATATACATCATGTTACAAGTCCAAAAAGGGACTGGCAAAACATGGGACAGAAATAGAAGGAATTCATACATGGCTCTGGAAATGTATTAGGAAACAACATATACATTTAATAAATAATGTAAAAACTTAAGAACAAGCAAGACTGACACAGCTTCATCATTGTGCAACAATATGGCAGGAAGACTGTACCTGGATGATGGCATACATCAGTGTGTGGAGCAGTGGGATTATGCATTTGCGAGAGTCCCATCTCTCAGCCTGCAGAGGAAATACTGTCAATGCTTAATTGAATCACCTTGAAAGAAGATGCACTGCCGACTTCCTATTTTGTTTTAGTTTCAGTAGAAGTATGTGCATGAGGTTCACTGTCAGTAAAATCAAACAATCATAACAAATAAAAGTAAAATATCGAAATGGACCAGCATTCAAGCCTACAAGTGGGTGCACGTATCAAAATGCTTAAACAAAACAGTTTTACAAGTGGAGTTTGAGTGTCACCTTCTCCAGCTCCTTTATCAGCACCCACAAGAGAGACAAGCTGTTAGCAGGACTGTTCTGAACCTTCTTATGGAGCGTCCACCTCAACATGCCTGTACAAAGAAGAGAACACTATCTATTAAAAGATGCAAGATTTCCACAGCAATCAACAGAAATGTGCTAAATCTGTCATGGAAGTCACACAAGTCTGACAGAACAGATGAATATCTTACAGTATGATTAACACTAGCATCCTAGTTTTATAAAACGTCTACCCAGGGTGGAAAGGTTTATGAGATGGTGTGACTCTGGCTACAGAAACAAAGTTTTCAGCTGAGAAGTGAGTCAGCTTTGTAAAATCTAATCCACACATTTAGAGATATCAAACTGTTATAAAAGCATTATCTACATTAGAAAAACCAACTTGATGAAGCTGGTGTTTTTGCTGTTGTCAATGAAATATTATGCTATTTGTAAAATGTCTTGTAGTGGTAAGTGGAAGCAACATCAAAAACAGGAAAAAAAAATGAAACACTTTTCTCCTATCATAACAATTTGTTTCAGTGCATATTATATTGTACCTTTGTTGAAGCAGGCCTGGGACTGCTGGGTGTCTGTTTCCCTAGGCAGGACAGCCTGAATGTTGCGGTACAGTTCAGGCTCTGGAACTGTGGGGGAGCAGCCAGCTGACAATAAAATCGAGATGTCGGGTGTTAAAAGTACAAATATAAAGTTTTTGCTAAAAGTTAAGTACACTAGCATATCTTCTGAAAGCTTTGAGGCATTCTACTCATTTGACAGAATAAATACTGTCAAAAGCAAGAGATGACACCAAATCAGTGGGAATGCAGCTATTTCTGCTTTTCTATACATATCTGTACAATATCATTAAATGCAATGTGTGTTTTCTTAGTGTGAATGTGTGTGTGTGTTGCATGTACCTGTTGGATCCATGCTGCATGTACTGCTTGAGTTATCCCAGGGGGCCTTGTTGGTCATATCTCAAATACATCATTGGTCTATCTAGAATAATTAGTAAGAAGACACAGATAGAAGGTGTCACCCATGCGTTGTCAGGTCAAACAATAAGTGGGTGGAGAGGTTCTCAAGCTATCTGATTTAGTGGCCGCCAGTAAACGCAGCGAACCTTTTTTCCTGACAGCAGAGTATGAACAGAGCTGTCTGAAAATCACTCACCGTTCACTGGTCCTTCAGGTCGGCTGTCCAGGTGCTACCAAAAACTAAGTATAAGCTCAGAGGGGACTGAGCTTTTGTGGTGGCAGCACCAAAACTGTGGAATGAGCTGCCCTTCCACATTAGACAGGCCTCATGATCTAAATTTAAAACGTCTTCTTAAAACTCATCTGTTTTCAATGGCATTTGACACAGTCTGAGATGTTGACATTATTTATTTATTTCTCTTATATCTTATTTATTTTGATGTTATCCATTTTGTGGTTTTTGGTGTTTTTACTCCTGTTTTATTCTGTTTTCATCTTGTACAGCACTTTGGTCAACTTTGGTTGTTTTTAAAAGTGCTACAAATATAGTTCCAGTCGCAGTTCACAGTCATGTTGACAGTGATAGCACCACTGTCTGTATGTGTCTCTATAGGTTTTTTTTCTCCGTTTGAAATATCTATTTGCTGTTTCTATTTGTGTAATTCTTTGTTGCACAAAGGTTGAATTTAGAGTTTAAAATCTACCCACACTAATGCCCACAGACACACACACACACCGACCAACACATACTCATGGTTAACAGGTGACTGAAGGTGCAGTGGTCCCAGACTAACCCGCCCCCAACAGTGTTGAAGCGCTAATAGCTTCAACTTCCTCTGATTCTCACACATTTTTTTTATTCCAGATCCCACACAGGTTAATGAGTCACATCTTACACCTCCACAACACAAATGCAAGGTAAAGTTATGGCAAATCAACCTTCAACGCTTATGGCACTTTATAGTTTATCAGACTTTTTATGATGAAATTAATATATATCCACCACACAGTAAATGTGAGACCATCAAATCCACAGCAGACTGCTAATTGTAATGTTTAACACTGACTTGCCCAGGGACTAAAAATGACTACAAGTTAGCTTTCTGGGCTAAATCTGACACATTTATATTCACCAACTGATGGCCAAAATGTACATGTTAAGTAATTACCTTGTGAAAGTACAATTCAAACTTACAGTCACTACCTCCTTTTGGGGATGAATTCTTAATCTACAGTTAATATACTGGACATAAATCATCCTTATGCAACAGCTGCTGCATAAATATGAATAAATCTGATGCTAAACCTATTGCAAAAGAAACACCTGAAATGTGTATTCACTTAGTCTGAAACCAAACGTTTTCAGTTTATGAAAATAGATAATCAACTTCTAAATCAAAAATTATGTCCAAACTTATGCCTATAAACAGCACACAGTGCAATGCAACTTTCAAAACCGTCCTTTTGAGTTTTCATTGATAATCTTAATCAACCAAAGAATAACTTATTAAAACTTACTCTGTTCTGTACAGCCATGGACCAACGAGCCCTGCGGTTTGTTGAAATCCACACACTACGCTCCCTGTGTCAAAACTAACATGTGCCACAGAGAGTGAGAACAAGCAAAAGAGCAAGTCACAAGCAAGTAAGGACAGCAGATCATTGTTGAGTTTATTTCCTCATGTGAGTGGGTCCAAATGAGGTGGTGACTGAATAAGTGTGTGTGTATCTGCAGTACTAATGGGGGAGGTGGAAAGGAAAGAGAGAACGTGTTTGTGGGTGCAGGTGTTGTGCACCGAACATTATTTATTTGGTTCAAAGTTGAATGAATAAATTTAACACATGACTCGTGAGTAGTTTCCTCACTTTTCTAAACTTTTATTCACCGTTTGTTCTCTTTCATACTGATGTTTCCTCATTCTTCCTTTCTCCTTTACACACATTTGTGCAGCTACCTTAGTGAGGACAATCATTAACATGATGCATTCAGCTCCTTACACTAACCTTAACCATTCCAGCTAAAAGCCAAACCATAAACTAAACTTAATTCTAACTCAGGCCCCAAAAAACAAGTCTTAACCCTCAATCAGTCTGTTGTTGGCATCAGAAAGAGAGGACCAGCCAAAAAAATCCTCACTTTTCCAAAATGCCCTCAGTCCCATGGTTTAAAACTGTGGACCCTCACACTGTGTGTCATATCAGTACACAAACACTAACTTTACTGCGGGTCATTCCACAGGCTGTATGTGTACAATGAAAGGATCTAGTGTGATGGATTTAGCCCTTATCCCTTTAAGAAAAGGAGCACTTTTGAAAACAGCGAATTAAACACACTGCCTAAGCAGCTGAACACTGCCTGTCTGACCACAAGTTTCCGGCTGCCTTGAGCATATTCAGTCTCTGTCTCTCCGTCTTCTATCCCCCCCCACCCCTTCTCTCCATGTTTCAATTTACATCTTCAGTCATTTGTCTTAGGACTGTAATTATAACTTGATCTCTTAAAATATGGTTTCTTTTTCCTTTCATTGTTCCTCTCCTTAGTACACACAAACACACCCAGAAAAACACACTTGACTCTAGTGATATATGGAACTGGCCAACCATGCACATTCTGCACACAAACATGCAAAAAACTATTAATGTGCATACTTGCATGCACCCCCAGCAATGTAAATGCCTGGATTTGCACTCTGCTTTTACCTTTCTAACACAAAATATTAAACTATTAAAGCGCTTCCTCTCTGTCAGAATGAGTGGGCAGATGATACTCTATATTTAGACAGAGTTGGTGAATGATAGTACAGAAGGGCTTAAAAAAATGGCTTGAAATACATGCACTACATCATTCACCACATTTCCAAATAACTAGCTGAGAAATCCGGTCTATAGTTTATGGTAAAAAGGCACTGCTTTTAAAGGCCAAGAGTATCACCATAGCTTGCTGACTGCGTTTTTAAGCTTATATTAGATATATAACTCATTTTTATAAATGAATCATTATGTATTTTGCATGAGTTCATTCTAATTACCCTGTACTCAAGTCTAGTATATTTGACATCTTTGAAGATTTGACAATAACTGAAATTTAAAACAGATTTCTGTAGTTTTGAACAATTATTAATGAAGTTCCCAGCCAAGGATCTGCAGTTTTGTTGAAAGTCCTCTTTTTGCATAAATACAGGCTGTTTTACACAATGATATTGTTCAGTATCCACAGATATTGGATACTGAACAATAAAATCTTACAAAAAGATTTTATGTAATCTCCAGTACACTGAGCTGATAGTAATGTGATTTACTGCACTAACACAAGGCACTTATTTTAATCATGTAGTAGTATAAACACATTATCACTATGTATCACAACTCTACATGTCAGTCATCACAGGTACATGTTGCAAGGTGATGTTTTGATCTCTTGTAACTTTTTGGACCTAGCGGTATACACCTCCCAGAAAAAGCACTTTCCTTCTCTGTTATAAGTCCAAAACTACCAGTGTGAAATAACCTTATCTCACACTGATTATTTGAATCAGTTCCTGATCTAAGTTTTGTTTTGGCATCACAGTGGTCAGCTAAAACCTCACATAATGTGGCCAAACAAAAAAAGAAACAGCAGCAGTCATTACCATTCAGGCTGCTGCAGACATCTCACAAAACAGGAAGGACCTGACATCGATGTGTGGAAGTGCGTTCATAGAGAAATGGATAGGTGGTGCTTAAGCACTGCAGCAGGGGTGGGGTGTGTGTTTGTGCGTGTGTGTTTACTTAATTGGAAATCCCCAACCCAACATAGTATGGAGTCTCTCACCACAAATGGACCCCATCACCTCTCATACAGACCTGGACAAAGAGGAAGAGTTTGGAAAGCACCTGCAGTGTTTTAACCTAAAGCTCGCAAACCCTACACACAAAACAGGCAGTGAGTGAGAGCACTTAAATTTCATGACAGGGAAATTCAAATTTGTGCATGAACTGTGTCTACAGTTTGTTTAATGCATTTTTTCTGTTTTAAGAAGATATCAAATAAGACACTGCACATCTGAGGAGAAACAAGAAGCTGAGTGGATGCTAACTTCTCTACATGCAGAGTTTACATTTGAGCGATTAACCAGTCAAACAATACGGTCTATCATCTGAAACAATATAACCGTTCTAACACATCTTAACACAGTAGGAGACACATACACACATGCAAAAGCTACAAAGAACAGACAATACGGGGAAGTCCTCTTGGACCGGTGAATGTGTATGTGCCAAAGCGTATCTGTCTATCGGTGTGTGTAAACCTGCCTGGCCAGAATGACTAGAAATTATTTCCTCCTCAGGGCCTGGAAACATTTTACATAGTAATGCCCAAAATCTGCATCCAAGAAGTGAATATTTCACAAAAAAAACTAAAGAATATATGGTGTAGTTACTACATCCAGTCATAGGTCTGAAAAAAAAAAAAGTTTTATGCTGCTGGGGGTAGTGTGCTAAATTCATCAGGCAACAGGAAGAAAGATAGGAAGAAGCAAAGATATAAAAGGGGTTTCCTAAGAAGGTACAGCTTACTTATGCTTTGCACTTACAGTGTATCACAAGCATATAAATCCTCCCTGTAGAAATTTCCATTAGTGTTTTGGATAATAATTAGATGAATTTTATATGAATGGATTACTTCCAAAACCCTTCACATCAGGGATAAAAACAGCTCAGAACAAAGACAGCACTGTTACCATAAATACAGCTATGGCCTGAGGAAGAAGGCCTGTAGGTAATCCGAGAGCTGTGGGGGGAATACTGAGCATGAATGATTTATGTTGTCACTGAATTTCTTAATGAATGACAAGCTATTTTCATCATACAGATGGTAGGACATTGGATGTTTAGTCAACTACTTTAATTTTGACTTCAGCTTACATCTCCTTGTCAGTCTGTGAAAAAAATCTTATGAAAGATGTGAATTTCTGTTTCTGAATTTCTGTTTGTTTCAACTAACTCACTTGATTGTTCACCCAAAAATCTCCAGTTTCTCTCCTAAGCTTTTTGAGAAGTTGCTACAACTTTGGCATTGTAGTTTGCAAGCCTTAAACAGATGACCTGGGTTCAAATAAATGCATTTGAGGGATTCCTATTCATTATGTACCTGTTCAAGCAAATGCAATGTATTACATATTTTCAGAATATTTAGGCTCTATACTGTTAGTGCTAGTCAAACTGTAACTTACCCTCACCAGTACATACACAGTAAACCACAGGCCATAAAATATTCATCTTACCAAGCAAAAGTCCTTATTTAGTCACAGTGGGTATAATCAGGCAGTGCAGAAGCAGGAGCACAAATAGATTCATATACATTTCCGATGAAGTAGCCTTAGACACAATGGAGATTTCTTGTCAAGGGGCCTACGGGCACAGGACAATGCCAGTAAGTGGTAGCATGTGTTTTCATATTTCTCAAAGGATAAACAAGCAGGTGACTCAACCTAAGAAGAGTCTGGTTGTGGTATTCTGGGAGTTGCAGGATATATAATTAAATCGATCACATGATCTGACGGAGTTAAAGCCTCAGCTTAGCCTACAGAAGTGGTAGATTCTATTTGAGCTACTGGCCCAAAACCTCACAGTGAAAAGAAAGAACTACAGAAGGGTTTATAGAAATGTTTTCAGCAGCAGCAACTACTCAAGTTTCATTTCTTTGTGTTTGCAACATAATCAACACATCACAGGTCAGTTTAGTTTGTTCTCACATATTATCACTAAAAAACAATTCATGCCAGAGTTTCTGTTCAGTTTCACAAGGAAAGCCATTTTTTTTTAATAGTAAGCAATAGCTTTCTAACGCACCAGCTTCCAGCTCGTGTTTACCAATTTTAGCATTCCAACCAGAACCTTGGACATGCCTGGTTTCGTGCAGGTCGTCACTTACTGATGTAATGATTAACAAACAGAGCAAAGATTATTTTAGTGTTAAGATGCCTTGGGAAAAATGGTGGAGATGTTGCTTTTTATACAAGTGTATGACCTTCTGTAGAGAAATGAGAGGTCTTTGCATAGAAAGGTCAGTGACGGCACATGATGCTGACCCTGATGGGGTGGAATGGCACGATAAATCAAACTTTATCCATCCATCCATCACTTTATGGATCTAACTTTGACAAACGATGAAGATTATTGCATCTTACCCTATCCTATACTCACCCTCCTACATAGTGAAAGATGACAAAAAAAGACAGCATGCCTTAAACGTTACACCATAAGCCTTATTTTCATAATGCTACACATGGAAGTAACTATCTTAATCTTAATGATTCACTATGTGATCATGCGATATTTCAGCATGACGTTATCACTGTCTAAAGTTACGCTCACATTAGAGATCAGGTGTGACACCATATGGACGGTAACTAATTGTTCTCATTTGTGTTATGGAATCATGGTCTCTGATTATTGCTTATAGTTTTGAAATGTTAGCCATGCAGCTTTATGTTATTTCCTCTAGTACCATGCCCAAGACTAAATACGACAGATTACTCTGTCTCTGTTTTGTCGTCTGAAAGCAGAGCCTCACCCAATAGCTGACTTCACCATACTAATTTTGACTGAGATCGTAGTTTTTAGCTGGGTGTGCAGCTATGGTGAGTGTCAACATCTTCATCCATCCATCCATTATCTATACCCGCTTAGTCCTACTTAGGGTCACAGGGATCTGCTGGAGCCCATCCCAGCTCTCTCTGGGTGAAAGGCAGGGGTCCACCCTGGACAGGTCACCAGTCCATCACAGGGCCACATAGAGACAAACAACCTCACACACTCACACTCACTCCTATGGGCAATTTAGAGTCACCAATCAACCTGACATACATGTTTTTGGACTGTGGGAGGAAACCAGAGTACCTGGAGAAAACCCACACAAGCACAGGGAGAACATGCAGACTCCACACAGAAAGGCCCCTGATGGGTTTCAAACCAGGGACATTCTTGCTGTTTTATTTGATCTTTTATCTAACCTTTATTTAGCCAAGTTAGTCCCATTGAGATCTAAGATCTGTTTTTCAAGAGAGACCTGACCAGCAATTAAACATTCAAACTCACACATAATTATATATATAAATATACATAAATACTGTAAATCATCAACAAAAGACTGTATGCAAAACATTTGCATACATGAAGTGTTGTGTCAAGTCCTTTCATCAATGATTTAAAAACATTCATGGACACTAAGTTTATCAGTTTAAGATCAGCCTGTGAGGCACCAGAGCTAACCACCAAACCACTGTGCTGCTGTCAACATCTTAGTTAATTTATATGACCTATAACCATGGCAAAGTGTGCTTTAGAGGTCTAGTCCCATAAATCTAGGCTTTTGCCCGAGAATGAATATTGGTTTACATTTTGAGCAAACATATACCTTACGCATGGTCTAACACACACTCACTGGACCCACCCTGCATCCCCTTAATCCAAAATTGGTGACAGGAAACTCGGATCTAAAACAAGGAAAATGGAGGAAATACAGCTGTGCTTTTAGATTCCCGACAGACACAACAGAGAGCCGAGGCTTCAATCAGATCAGGCACTGTTATCAAACACTTGTTATCTCAGGAGGGCAAAAAAACAAGCTCCCATCCTTCGCGTGTTACAGAAATCGCTGGTTCAAATATTTCAGGCAGGTGCTGTCCGGTAAACAGCTGCCCTATCACATCTACATCATGCCTCATGCTAAGTGCTAACTATAGATAGTTAATCAGATAACAGCCCGCAGCTCCCAGTTAACTAACTACCCAACGTAAATACAATCACGACCAACAACAGAAAACAGCCCACAACTATAAACACATAAGCTAAGCCAGAATTAAAGGAGGAGAGTTAGATACGAGACAGCTTTCGATGAATACTGACGGACAGGTTGAACTATTCAGTTATGTCAAACGGAATAACGTTACAGTGCGGCTACACGTTAAAGGCACACGTTATACCCGTTATCACGTTACACGGCGCACATAACGTTACTAACGTCCGTTGCTTTACAGCTGCAACAATTAACGACGAACTTTACCGCGAGTCAGTACAACATGAAGGAAAAGTGTAAAAATGTCAGCCACTAGCCAAACATCAAGTTCTTGGGTCTTTTAGGGAAACTTACCTTCACACAGCTCCCTCTGCCTCGTTAACTCAGGGTAACATCTCTACGGTTGACACTTCGCGATACGTTGCACTGAGCGGTCTGACGTTACGTCCTCTGGCCACGCCCACTATCGCCGTCGGCCAATGACGTGTGGGTCTGTTTGCGTTGGGACCAATCAGAGCACTCCTCATTTAGTGGTAACTTTTATTGACATTTTTGTTATTGTGATTAGTAATTTTGTAGCTGATTGACGTGGACATATTTTGAATGATTTGATACATTGTCGGATGGTTTTATATAGAACAATGTGTCATATTGTATTTTCAGTGTAATATTTTGTCTGCTAAATAAGGGTGTTACTTGAATATAGTCTTGTTCTTAAGTGCAGTACTCTACAATCCGTTACTACATAATCCTACAGTCAATAAGTATGATTAACGCTTATATACATATAACAAGTTTGCATGTATGTATGAATGCAAGCAACCTTGCATTTGAGAGCACCTGCCTTGAAATGTAATCTCCAAGTGAAGAAATAGTTTCATGAATCTGAATCTGGGATATATCCATTGCATAAATGATACACATTTTATTTTAAAACCATTATTGCATTTGCATCATTTCCATCAGAGGAGGCATTTAGGGAGGGGACAGTGTTGCTGGGTATTTATTTAAACGTAAAAGTACCTAATTCACACTAGCTTCAAACGCTTCAGTTCCACAAACAAAATGTCAATGCAGTGCTGGTATATCAGTCTCAGTCAGGTGATTGAATACAAAATACATTATTTCAATATCATAGTTTACTTTATAAAAAGTGGAGATGAGCTGTTATTTTTCTCAGAAAAATGTGCAGTCTAATATATTTTAGCACCATCATATCAAATTTATTTTTCCATCTGTGCCCATGATGAAATGAATGTTGTCACTTTGCAACTTTAAAATATGGTTTAAACATAAGATACATTACAGCCTTTACAAAGTTAGACTTCACTACAACTGTCACTAGTTAATATGTACTTCAACTGAAGTCAAACCTCAACAGAGCCCCCTGCTGCTCATATATATAACGCCACAGTGATTTCCTTATAACTCCTTAGGAGAAATGTTATAATTAAAAGCCCATATACAACAGACATAAAATTATTGTGTGACATTCAAGTTATAGTATGCTATATAATACCTTAGAAACATAATATTTACATATTGTATAAGTTCATAGTGTCCACCCTCAGATATACTCACATAGTCAGAGCTATTATAGTTTCTAGCCATTATAATACAGCCTGATGATCAGGTATAAAAAATTCAGTGTGCTCTCTGTCCATGTAGGTTGATCTGGACAAGTTCTTGAACTCCAAGATGATCTTTACATTTTACATGATATTTACATTCAAATTAACTGTAGCACCCAGGCTATACATATTTAACTTTCTTGCCATTTTCTATGCTTTTTCTGTACAGTCACCCTGTTTGAGCAAATTACATTCTAATGGTGTTGTTGTTAAGTTTACTTCTCTGCCAAAATGAAAATAGGAACTGAAACCTGAAGAATTAAGTTTAAACATCCTTCCTTAACCTTCCTATCACTGTAAATAACTGCATTGCACAAAGAAAGCTTGACTCAGCATCACTGAAACCTTTGTGTGTAAATCAATTTAGTTTCTTTGTGTGTTTGTATCAACAATCCAGGGCCAACCAGGTCTGCAGTTTCCTGATTACGTTTTGTTTCCAACAGTTGCGTCCCACGGCAGTATGATATTGCCACCACATGCACTTGATCACTTCAGGACACCAGGCAGAAGTGATAAAACTGTACTGTAAGAATCTTTCTGTTCAATCCACCCAAACAAGTGGTCAGCAGTCTCATGGAAGAGCCCCACTGAAAGTGACTATGGGCAGACAGAGGAGGGAGCAGAAGGTTGGGTGCAGAGGCTGTATTTGAGCTGAGTTCCGGTTTTTTCTTAGCCTCCAGTCATTAGAGCTGTCAGGTTTATAGCACACTGAGATTTCACACCTTCATGGGACAGAGGGAGACATGTGGCATAAGTAAAACATTTCTGAATTAATGATATAAATTAAAAGTGTGTCCATTTATCTGTTCATGTATAATATGTTCTCTGAGGGGAAGCTGCATTATGGCTGCAGTGGATGCAGGTGACACATGAGCTTACAGAGAACACAAATACATATAGCAGCCTATATTGTGTGTCTTGGTATTGAAAAATCATTTCTCTTGCATGTTAAACCCCTGAAATATGACATTTTAAGTTATAATCCTGCTTCTATATGTGTGGACTAAAACACTACTTTTATGAACTAAGGGAACCTGTTCGTAGGAGCTACTGCCAGTCGACAGTAGCATTTCCTTTATTGGAAAAATTAAATAGTTGGTAGTGTAGTGTGTGTGTGTTCATTTTAATTCTGCACCTGGTGACACGCTGTAGGATCTTCTTCTCGTCCTGGTCCAGACACACAGCAAAGGTTGTGCTTCCAGCACCACTGACCTGCACCTTGTCCACTTTCACCTCAGTTACGTTCAGCTGCTACAAAAGTATAAAATATAAAAAAAAATAAATGCCCTGTGCTTTGTGAGCACAAAGTTAGTAGAAAAAAACAGAAAAATCCCTTATACTCTGTTAAACTGTTGAAATATATTTGTGTATCATTTTAACTGCAATAACTTTTAGCCTGGAGCTAAAAGTCAGTCATTTAAATCTGCATCCTGTTGAAGTGTAGTGACTATTCCAACTCAATGCTTCAAACCTGAAAAGTGTTAAGAGATTAAGCTACAGTGTAGAGCAAACGACACAAACAAGTGAAAAAGAGATGTGAGTCTTGTCTGCATGTTGTGGGTTTTTGTTCCATCAAACTTTCAGTCTAAAAACCTCGCTCTCAGCATATGTGAAATTCACTCTAGATGAGTTTGAGATTCTATCAAGGATGAACCAAGGTTTCTGTCTTTAAATAGAGAATGTGTGTCAGTGTTGTTTGTGAAAGCATGCTGCTGGTGGCAGCGTTTTCAAACCACAAACCACCGAGACAGACTGATGTCACGTCTACCTACCTGGTTAAAGCCCTTCTTGCTTTTACCGTTCTGCCTCTTCAGAACCTCAGTCATCGTGAGCTGCAGGCACTCCATCTTTGAGTCTAAAGGAAATTTTGTTAAAATATGAATACACTTACACATCTGGGAGTAATTGGTTTGTCATCACCTAATGCAGATGTAAAAGGGAAAAACTTGAAGGAATTTCTATTCAATATTAGTAAAATATATACCACAAGCACTACTTTAAACAGTTCACTAACTGATTCATGTATTACATTAAGCGGTGGCAGTACAATACCTAGTTCCTCAGGATTTTTGCATGCTTTGGTCAAGTTTATTGAAGTACAAACTTTTGTTTCCCTTTTCCACTGGCTTCTCCCACTAATCACCACCTGAATGAGAGGAGGAGGAGGGAAGATAAGATTATTGTTGTTTTGGTAAAAGCTATGATTAATAAGATTAATGATGATTCTGATGTTAATTAGGATGAAATGATATTGATGTTAATTAGGATGAAATGTCCGGCAACATTGGGGAGAGAACTTCAGGATTAAACAGACCTATGCTAATATTAAATAATCAGGTTTGCCAGTTTGGCCAGTTTGCAATTCTGCATTGCACAAAAACCAGACAGGCAAATGATCTAGCTGTGTCAGGACAGGGCACAAGCTCATTGTTGTTTTTCGTCACCAAGTTTTGATGCCTCATTTCCTGTTAATGGAAAATTTAAATTAAAAAACCAAATACTTTGAGGTTAACAGCGAAAACATGCAGGGTCTCAGAAAGCAGCAAGGTGTGTTAATCAATATTAATACTGTAAAGACCACCTTCAAGACACACATTCTGATAGCAAACAAAATGAAACACATTACCCTGTTGTACACCATTTCCAACATTAGAGGTACTGCTTCTCGGTCTCCATCAATACCAAACCGTTTACTGGCAGCACCTAGAAAGAATGAAAGAAAAAGTCACACCTATTCACAGCAGCAGTAGCAGTAAATTTAAACGGTTTAGAATAGAGCTTCAAAAATATTATCTCCGCAACATTTTTAAAGCAGGGGAGGTTTTACGGACAGCAGTCAGTGTTGGTGCAGCCTGCAATAACAAGAACTAAATCATTTTTGTATGAAGAACATTCTGAGTAATGGAAAAAAAACATAGATACTTCCAGAGAAACAACCATCAGACATGAAGCATTGACCCTTTTCCCTGATTTTTGTTTCTTAAAGGAAATGAAAGCTCTGAAGTACAAGTGGAAATGAGCAAAACTGAAAAGTAGAAGTGAACTGAATCATCAAAATTGAAATAGCAGCTGTTCCTCTATCACGTATTTAGTCTGATCTCAACCTCATAATAACTCATGATGCATTTCATTGCATGGAAAATGTGGAGAGGTTATTTACTGTGGCATAGTTGCTAGGATATGCATGTGTGTGTGCGTCACCCTCACCCATAGCCTTGATGGCTCGTATTCCTGCGGTGTGACCCAACTCTAGGGAGTGGACAAACACCTCAGTCCTCCTCTCTCCACAAGCTAAGGTCAGCTGCAACACCAAACATCCTCAGTCACTCACTGAATTTGGAACAGTGTTTCATAAGGTATAATTAAGTCATCAGAGTCCTATTTCTATTCACAAAAGTTACCAGGGCATTTCCTCTGAGCAGAAAACAGCCTAAGAAAGGAGGTGTACAGCAGGGATGCATACAGTGTATCATAGATTTGTATGTGTTTTTGAGTAAACGTGTCTGACCTCAGCCTGATAGAGCTGGATCAGAGCTGGCCGGACAGCATAGCGGCAATAGTACAGGACCAAGTCTGCTAGGATGGGTAGACGCTGCTCATATGAGCAATCATATGACTCTGACTCTGTCTTTGAGGTTTGCTGCAATAGAACACAACACAATGCAACCCTTAAAATACAAAAAAGAAAAAAAATGTACAAAAAAAGCATAAATACAAAAAAAGTTAGATTCCAGTTATACCTGGCAGACAACGCTGGTCGGCAAGTTAAGAAGGCTAAGGGTGTTTCTTTTGTACCAAGGGTCCAACATACCAAGGAGATGGGCAATGTCATTAGTACTGTCCCCTGACCCCGTTAGGGGAAAATCCTGCTTGGACAAATGCAACAATTAGTCAAATTCCCATATGCAGTAAATGTACACGTGGCTTTTAGACTGTAGCATGCCAAAATCTGACTAACTGTACAACTTAGCTCTTTGACAGCTCAAGAATTAGGACATCATATACAAAATTGTGTGATAAACATTTGTATTCTTACATTAAATTTGGCTGTTTCTTTGAAAGTACCACTGTGAATCACAGGACTAGGAGACTTGTGACACCCCGGGCCTCCACCTGAGTCTCTTTTCACCGGCACAAAATAGAACTGAAGTTTGAAGGCCCTACTGAGACGCGGACATGCACTCTCCTTCATCCTCAGGCTATTGTAGGCTCGGGCCACCTTCCCTGCTACATGATCAGCACCAAAAACAACCACCCTCAGCGTAATATTCTTACTGTCCTCGTCACTGCTGAGGATAGGCCTCCTTCTGAAGCACACATGTCTAAGAGTTTGACTATGTGATTGTAGCAGGGGCTCAGGACTGCGTAACTTGACTTGCTGGGGTAGAGAGTTGGAGCGCTTCTCTCGCACCACCAAAAGGTCTTTTGATTCTGTGTTTCCTAAGCTTTTGGCCCGTGACAGTGACCGAGGGCTCTTGGGTTTTATGAAGAGTCGGTAAAAGTGCTGGCTCAGCCGTGCTGATGCTTTGTGAGACTTGGGCGAACATTTTTCAGCAACAGGAGAGGAGCAGATATAGTCATCGGAGTCCTCAAAGTAATCGCTATCAATGCCAGATGTGACAGAGAAGATGGATGGAGCATAGGACTCTGAGGCTACAGACAAGGTAGAGAACATAGAGTCTTTGGAGGCAGTGGACAGGGAGGAGATGGTGGAAAAGGTGGAGGCACGATGGTTGGCACTGCAGCCAATAGGAATGAGAGACACCAAATCTCCTCCATGTTCCTCCTCTTCTTTGTCCTCTTTCTCCTCTTCTTCTATATCAGTTTCTGTCACATCCTCCTCCTCATCATCATCTTCATCAATGTCTACCTCCTCTTCTTCCTCAGCCTGACCATTAGTGATGAGGTCATCAGGGTCATTCTCCAAAAGGGTATTCAGAACATCTGAAGGAATAAAAACAGACAAATATAAACAGGACAGTGAAAGCAATCATCAGGATACTGAGCTCAGGATTCATGTTTTAAAGTCACTAGTATCATGTGATCAAGCACTCCACTTTTCTGTGCAGAAAATCCAGAGTCACAGGAGCAATAATATACATAAAAATAAAATATTTTTATGCAGTAAAAAAAGTTGGAAATATGGCTGGGATTAGATTGTATGGTACAGATTAAAAGGTAATAGGCCACTGTAATAGGCACATATAAAAGTAATTAAGTATTATACTGATATTTTACCAAAGTTATCTTTTTCCCAGTGAAACATGTAACACTTGGCGATAGGCACCGGAAGCGTCTGTAGCATTCCTGATAAGGAGAAAGAAAAAAGCAAAATAACAGCCTATTTAATGAAAATTAAAATCATAATATTTAGAATAGATATATACAATAATAGTTAATAAAGGTAATAAAATCTGCCAGCGTACCATCAGATTTCCTGCCATTGGATGCTGGGATTCTCATCTTCTCCCTCAGTTCTTCCAGTCCCTGGATCACAAGACTGTGCCCCTTCACAGGGTCATTTATGGCAGCAGCTGTCTCTAAAATATTACTTAACTCAGAGTAGATCTCCCCCAGGTCGCTCACAGTTTGTCCCTGTAAAAAGCAGTCATAATGGAGTGCAATGTGGGTGCACTTGTTACATTTGTACACTGTCATCTTCAATAATACTAATATAAATGTGATGTAATGGCATGCATGGCAGCATCATGCAAAGCTGTTTGCAGCTACCTTGAAATTGATTTGATATATTTATACAAACAAGGTTTACAGGGACATGTATTTTTGATTAATAGTTTGGATTTTATTTAAAATTCATAACCATAACCAAAATAACTGATTCTGTAATGTACCCACAAAAGACATTTTACACAACACACATATACACAAAATATAACCTTAACGTTTTTGAGAACTATCCTAGTCCGAAGCCTTCAAACTACTGCTCTAAACACGTACCTGAAGGGCTCTGTGGATGCTCTGTAGAGGGTATTTGGTGCCTAATGCGGACTGGAAGGCGTGTTTAATCAGAGTGATGTAGGTCTCCTTCTGTGAGTGCTGGATGCGACTGAGCTGCTCAGCCACTGAGAGAAAGTCAGCGGGCACCTCACCCGAGTTCATCAGTAGCACTGTCCTGCAGGCAGCAGACAGACCGTGTCACTGGTGTAAACATTTACCTAATTTACAGGATGGTGGTCATTGGCTTTGATACTTAGGTCATGAACCCATGAATCCATGGAAGTGTTGACCATCTAACTGCCATAATTACTGTACTATAGGATGTTTTTAATGTATGGTCTTAGATAAACTTCATCTAAACTACTAATATGCATTATTTAATTTAATTTAAACCAGAAAGCAGATGATACAAAAATAACACACAGGCTGAAATGGACTGAAAATTGTACAAGCAGTTTTAAGCAGTGCTCGATTATTGTTTTTATAGAAAATACAGAGAACCTGATCACATTACACCTAACACAAGAACCATCAAATTTCAGTGATATTGAAGACTTGCATGGTCTTGGTGCACTGGCTGGAGGTGTTAAGGCCTTGCTCTTCTCTCACCAGTCTCTGAAAGGAAATCCCTGTGTGAAAAATAGAAAAAAATCAATGTTTTGTTAACCTAATGACTTTATGACGTTATTCATGTCCTGATGGTATACTGGCAGGCAGAAACTAATCTGTCCATTTATTTTTATATAAACCATGTTAAACATATTAAATGCAAAAACAGTTCATTGTGAAAATTAAATGAACTGAATAATTAAATGAGCACAAAGAATAAAGTATATATGTATTCTGTCAGACAGATCTTCACAATAAAACACTGATGTATTTTCAAAAAAGACACACATTCATTCAAATGAATTCATTCATTCTGTTGCTGTGTTTATAGCACTTCCTTTGAACTTTACTGTAAATTTCAAGGTGTGAATTGCAGCTTCTGCTTTGTGTTTTGGAAATGCTTAAGCCACATCCCCTTTCATACAATTTCATTTATTTAGTATGAAGAAGTGCCCAATTCAACCTGAAAGCCTTATCATCTTCCTGTCATCGCTGTTGATACGGTAGTTTGTGGTGCTAAATGTCTTTCCTTGACTTGTCACTAGGGGGCGAGCAATTACAAGGTTTGGGAAAGTCCTAAGGAAGATAAAGAATGTGCCTGAGAAAATAAAGACAGTCACACAGAGAGCAGGCACTTAAAATGAATCATATACTATACTCCATATTTACCTGGGGCCTTGATCTCCAGCTGTAGTGTGGAGAGAAGGTTTCTACACACACTGCAGTACGGCTCAGGCCAGGTGAGGAAGCAGCGAAACACCTCAACAGCTTCCTCCAGCAGCTCTGTGCCTGGTGGACAGTATGGTGTCTGAAAACCAAGCACAAGCCAGATCTATTAGTGGAGTCAAGGAGCAGCAAGGTCTATTTGAGGCTTCACATAGACAGTACATTTCAGTTTTGTATATGGTGTACTGCTCAGAGTATGAAGTGTCCCATTTAATCATATATTACATTATAAATACATTATGTTCTTCATAATGCTGTAATTAGCTAATCTTTAATAAATACCCAATCGATTGATGACAATAAATTATGCAGTTAGTTTCCCTATGATGGACCATACTCTAGAGTGTGACGTATACGATGTTTATTTCATTATTCAGTGTTTTATTATATTTTAGCCTTCAAGACAAACAACCAAACGTACGTTTGTTACATCATTAACAAAAACACAAAACTACAACATTATCAGTTGCCTCACAGCTCAAACTGAACTCTCAAACTACTTTATGTCAGCCTAGTCAGTGTTATGTTTTAGAATGTTTTTGCAATTGCTAGAGGTTTTTTGTAACAATGCTACCTAAATCCAACGTCATCGTTGTTTAAATTGAGGAACTAGTTGACCTTATTGATGGAAAGTGCTCTTACACGTGAGAAACACTCTGAATGGTTCTGAGAGGTGACGAAAGATTAGCTGTTTTGATAACATCTGGATGAGGACGACTTGTACCTGAAGCAGTGTGGAGGAGAACATGATCGCAAGAGGAACCACGAGCTCATACTGACACTGCTCCTGAACCTGAACTCACACATCAATACGCACATTAAGCAAGACAGACAGACAGGGAGCAATGGTTAGTACAGTGTAATTTACAGTGGACAATGAGTTTTCTATGATCATGATGTTTGCTCTTTGTCCTCTCACCTCTTTGGTCTTTATGATGATCTGTTGTAAGAGGATGAGGAAATTTTCAGGGTCTCTCTTCACCAGCTCCTCCAAGCTCCAGCGGTTCATTGACTGACCCGCTGAGCACATCAGCACTAAAACAGCACATGTGTTTTCATGTAAAAACGTTGACAGGTTTGATACACAGATAGTTAATGCAAAGTCACATGGTTCATCTAAGCCACCAGGATTTTTTTTTTATATTAGATTTGACAATTGTCCAACACCAACACCACAGGACTACTACTACTACCAAAATACTATAAATAAATAAATAAACAAAAGCCTTCAGCTAAAATAGTTATATTTTTACATCAACTTAAGACTAAAGACTGCAAACCAAACTTTTTAGCCTGTAGTGTCTAAAATTTAACTTTTTAAAACATATTATTACAGCAAATTGTATAGTTTTATTTTATACTTATTTATTTTATTATTATTTTTTTGGCATGCATCCATTTCCATTTCCCAGCTGATTTATATTATCCAGGAGATTTCTGAATATAGTTTATAGAAATTATAGAAAATTACATATCAGTTGATATGAGACATTTCATTTAAATTGTGAAATCCGATAAATCATAGCTAGAACGAAAGTGCATCAAACGCCACAATATACAGTACACAACACTGTGCCAGTGAAGTGGATCTCAGATGAACTTGCACTGGGGTCTCGGACTACCACGAACCCTGTGGGCATCTTCAACAATTCAAATAACTGTCAGTGCTTGTGCACATGGGTGTGTTTTATCACCTTTTATTGAGTGTTTCAGTTAGGATGTTTGTACATCTACACATTTGCCAGGATGGATTTCCTGTTACAAGAAAATATTGTTATGTTCTCCTTTTTGAATGAGTTGTGGTTCTAGAAATTTCAAAATAAAGGCACATTAACATATGAAGTGACACTTGAGGATTCACTGTGCATTACTGGTCAAGTTATAGAAAATATTTTTCATAAAAGCCTACCATTACTTTTCCATAAATGCAATAGTTTGGGGATGTCAAGATAAGAGATATGTTGTTTACAGAGCTATGATTGCAGGTTTGTTATTGCGATGTCAAAGGAAACATAAGATGAATGAAATGAAATGGAAAAAAAGTCGTGCATACAATATCTCAAACGACACCATTTCTAATTTTACACTAAAAACAAATAAAGTGATTGTTGACTCCTCACATGCACTTTTCTTAATTTGATGTCTCGGTAACTCAACAGCTACAACTGCAGCTCTTAGAAGTAAGTGCAGGGAAGTGTAGTTTCCAAGGAATTAACACATCAGCAGTTGTGGAGGTGGCTCAGAAGCTTATCAGTGATAGAGTATTTCTCTAAATCTCTATGACCTCAGAAGTGGTATTTAACACCTGTGCTCAGTTTAAAGGTCAAACGTGTATTTCTATCATGAGTATTCAGTGCAGAGCTCTACTAATTAATTTTGATTAGGTAACAAAACTGCCTGATTCTAGAAATGAAGCTGAAAGTGTCGAATGCTCCTGTTGAGATGTATATTTGATTGTCTTAGTAGACAGCTACTGGCAAAGGAGGCCATCACAATATTTTCTTGAAACAGAGCACATGGAAAACAAACACCAGCTTCAGTTAACCTATTCCAAATGTCAAAATCACATCATCCTAGTCTATCAGAGTATAAAACCCAGAACACATTTGCATGAGTATCACTCTATCTTGAAGTTAATGTGATGTTGATTTGATCTTTCCCCCTCTTTTTACACAGTGCACCACAGTAACTCCTGCCTCATGATGCCTCACTCACACACTGCGGTCTGTGCCACCACTTCCTCCCAGCTGTCTATTCATACAACTTCCTCCAGCACCCAATAACACATTTCCCCGATGATCTTATAGCAACACTGTCAGCAACAACAAGCTCCGACACTTATAAACTCATATGCCCCTACATATCGGCAGCAACACTTTATACTTGTGTTGAGAAAGAGAGAACAACCATCTATGTTTTGTTTGTGTCAGTTTTAAAAACATCACGTATCATTTCCAAATGTGGGTTTTTGGGTTGATATTTCAGAAAATATATTGCTTCTACATTTCATAGAAAAAGAATTTGACCCTTCATAAGTAGCACAAACCACTGAAGGCTGCTCAGTCATTCTCTGCGGCTCTAGATTAACCACTAAAACCTAAAACCAAACTTTACTGTACATTAATTGGGCAGATGTACATGTGCATAGGAAAAGCCAAAATGAAAATATCGACCCCAACACAGTTCTTTTCCACAGCAGCTATATTCCTAATATTTTCCTGTGGGCCAGCATGCACAATACCAGGACTTCCCTAAGTGAAAGACAACCACTATGCTACTGTGTGGGAGATATGCGCTCTGTTATTTATTTTACGGTGCTGAAGAAGTAGAAGCTTTACCAGGAGGTTAAAAACATTCTCAGATCACAAGATTAAACAAAAAAACCAACAAAACAAACTTAAAAATGTATATAATCATGGTAAAAACAAGCCTTATTCTGTATTCAGTTCTTATTTATGAGATGAAAGGTTTTCACTTGAGTCGTCACAATTTAAACACAAATTCAGTCTTTGCCATTGTAGCAGTGCAGAAATGTTGTTAGACGTGTCACCGCCACATACTAAACTCTTTTCAGCACGACTGAATCTCAGCTCATCACATGTGAAGCCTCTGGAGTCTTACCATTCCAGTGGTGGGCAGCTGTGGGGCTTTGTCTCAGCCCATCCAAACACCTGTCCAGAGCATGCTGGATCCTGTCCTCTGTACATGAGGTGTGCTCCATCTTCACTGCTCAGCTTCTGTGAAGGGACAAGGCCAAGAGCTGGTGTTGAGTGTATAAGTAAACAGAAAACTCCATTCTCGTCCATACAGTGGAACGTTATCTTCTAAATGCTTAGTAC
Source organism: Mastacembelus armatus (assembly GCF_900324485.2). Taxonomy (NCBI): domain Eukaryota; kingdom Metazoa; phylum Chordata; class Actinopteri; order Synbranchiformes; family Mastacembelidae; genus Mastacembelus; species Mastacembelus armatus. The sequence continues at coordinate 23,410,267 of NC_046633.1, forward strand.
ACAATCATAATATTCGTGTCACGCTTCTCTTTTCATGGACAGTATGTGTTATCATAGTGGTTTTGCATGAAGGCAGACTGCACGGTAAGTATGAAAATTATTTGAAGAAGATACACAAACCATAAAGGGAGATTTCTGAGGAAGGAAAAACAGACACGGCCTTGCTTGTTTTGTTGCCATAGTTCCTGAAATATTACATAACACATTTGTTTGGATGCATGATGTTTTTTAAAAGGTGCTATTTGTTATGAGGACACTGATGCATGTCACAAGCCTGTCCACACACAATTATTATGACCAATAAAAGGGAAAATCAAACATGTTAGATAATATTACAGATGAGATGAGATGAGATAAACTTTATTAATCCCTGTAGGGAAATTCAGGGAGTCAGGGACACTAACACTAAATAAAGAGTGAGTAATTAGCGTAAACATAATAGACAGTTATAGAAATATGGCTTCAGGCAGTAACTACATTGTACAAGGATGAGGGCTTCTCTTGGATTCATGACATTCAGACATTACTCAACAAGCGGTGGCAGCAACATTTAGCCAAACCAAAACATGAGATGACTTTTTTGGTCAGTTAAAAAGAAGAACAGCCCACAGTGATTTCAGATTTAAAATCTGTATCTCACTTAACAGAGATGTGAAACAACACTGAAGATCAGCGCTACATTGAAAAGTCAACCATGTAATTCCAGTCTTACTACACAGTGTTAAGTACATCATATTTTCACCACTGATGACATGAAGGTATGCTGAACTTCACTTTTTTAACTTTCAGTTTATCTATGTATTTGTTTTTGAAGCAGCAACTGAGGACAACCCAGGTGTGGCAAGTTGTTTCAGTTCTGTTATGAGCACATCTCATCAGCCACCACAGTAATATGCATGAGATACCAGGGACGTCCCAGAAACAGTTGAGTGACTGATTTATTAATTCTGGTTGTGGATAAATATCATTCATGGTGTTTGTCTCTCACATAGATCAACCAAAACCAAACATGAACACAGCTGTCAAGTAACCCAAATGTACTGTTTCACTAAAAATAGAAGTATGTCAATATGACCACACTGTTTACCAGTGTTTATACACTAGAAATTCCCCTGGGAAATGCTAAAGGTACACCTGATAAGAACAGAAAATAACATCTTTAAATAATCAATACATTGCGTTGTCAATACATTGTCTATGTACAGGATTTTGCTGCCAGTTATTCCAAAGCTATTTGAGGTCTGGAGAGGTTTTCTACATTGGTAATCACTGCACCCTAAGATGTAGTGTACCTAAATCCTCCAACAGCTTGATGAGATATACTGTAGTCCAGCAACAGCTAGTACAAGGAGACCAGAACACATCAATGCAGTGCCAGCCATGGATCAAGCCTTTTTGACTTGACAAGATTAATAAAAGAAGCATTATGTTCATCTAATGGCCCTTTTATGCCTAAGACTTCGTTTTTAATCACATGAATAATGTTGACAGTAATGTGCAGACAAGTAGGAGAACTTAAGCAGCAAAACAAGGCTTTCCATATATTTAAACTACAGCTCTTCACATAACAGAATATCTAGCTAGTGTCCAGGTTTACTTCATTATCCTCTTATTTCATGTTGGTGGTATTGTTCATTCAACAAAAATCTGAGCAGACTTGGTGATTAACAGCTTCTCTTTGTAAATTACAAACAAAAGCAGCTTTTAAATCTCTCTGACAGGACAATGAGCTGCAAAGTTAGAAATACCAACAAACATTTAAGTAGCATTTGAGTGACGGGAATATATAAATGTTAGACAGTGCAGATATTTGTGAAATTTACATTTGTGGTGAATGCAATGGTGTTTCACCACTGACAAATACTGGAACATTTAATGAATATTCATTCAATTATGGTCAACAGGAAAGTTCCAGGGTTGCTGATAAGGCACTATGCTGCTTGGGATATTTTTAAACCATTTCTTGCCACATATTAGACTTTTCCATTCTGCAAATAGTGTGAAATATAGAAATTTGACAAGGAGAACAAACACTTCCCTAAAGAAAAAAGGGGTAAAAAGATTGACTATTTTTTAATTTTGACAGTCTGGATGTCAAAATCCGCAGTTGCAGATGATGAATATAACCAACTGCTCAACAATGAAACCCTTATTTATTGTGACCATACTATTTTGAGCTAAATGTATATACAGAATTGATAATGTTGTTTCAATAACATAAAATAATCATGATCATAGTTATAAATATGAGCATGTTACAAGAATGCAACATGCTTTCTGATGTGAACAGAAAACATTAATTACGTTAATTGCATGTTGTGGTTAATTATGTAGACTATAGATAAAGGATGGGTGGATAAAAGTGGTGGAGCTACTTTTTGTCACTGATTGTTCCTTTAAGACTTCAAAACAAATAAAAGTTAAACGTTTATCAGGAGATCTGCAACAAGATTACAGAGTGAAATCAGTACAGAGACTGAAATGTGCAATGACATCAAGTGATGTTTTTGTATCTTGTATTGAGCCATCTTCTCAAAATTTCCCCACGTATAGCAAATTCCCCTCTTCACATGAAAGCCAGAAATAAATGAATGCTGCCAAATAAACTGTGTTAATGAATGACTAACCTGCTCTCACAAACCGACTCAGCTAATAGCCTTATCTGACCCACACAAACCCACCCACGTGCACACTGACACATTTGTACAGCTAGCTTTGTGAGGACACTCACTGACATAACAAATTACTTAGGCGTTACCTAACCTTAACCATAACAGCTCCAAACATTACAGTTGCCCTAACCTAAACATAACCTGAACCTCAAAACCAAATCATCCTCAAGTGACCCTTTAAGTTGTCTTTCCCAAACTATCCTCACTTGTATGGTATAAAATACACACAACCACACACACACACACACACACACACACACACACACACACACACAATACACTTCAAAGCACTTTAACATTTTGGTACATTTGCTTAATCACTTTCTTACTGAGAGTTAGATAAGTAGGTCCACACAGTGCTCACACACAGTTCAGCTTAAAGACTAGAAACAGATAAACAACTATCCTGGATTTGTCCACGAGTAATAAATCTTACAAGCGCCTCTAAAGATCTAATTAATATTTTATGTCTTGTTTATCTGCACAAAAACAAGGTGTAAAAACAATATGCACTCTTTCTTTAGGTCAACCTCATGTTGACAACAGAACTTAAAAATGTTACTGCATCTAGCTGAGAAATGCTCTTACAAAAATAAATATAGTTTATTTTATTAAGTAAACTTAAGTAAAGTTCAAGCATATTTCCCCAGTATGTAGTAAGTATATTAATATCAAAAAACCTTAACAGATAGTGACATTTCAAGACTTCTTAGGACTAAGTTAACCTTTAGAAAAGTATAGTTTCAGGTATACTTTAGGTGTAAACTGATGGTAATGGGACTAACAGAGCAGTCATGACTCAAATCTCAAGTCCAGTGTTATAGTCAGTGATTGAAGTAGCAGAGTTACTTCTTTTGCTTCAAATGGTTCGGTTTCACCCATGTACCATTTACTCTATGCTATTCCACCCCAAACTACAAAATAAATACTTAAATGTTATGTATAGCAATGCTTAATTATACTTTATTATAGTAAGTATATCTTTATCAAAAAGTTAAGTATAGACCAACTACACTCAAATCCTCTGTATACTATTCAGATATGAAGCAGGATCATTTTGTATAATTTGGTTTTGTATATCTGTGCTAAGTGCATACAGAATAAACTGGAAGTATACTATCGTATTTTAAGTTTGAAAGACTTGTACTAACAGCACATTTGAACAAACTTCTTTTTATAAGTAGTCTGCATATAACACCCAAAACCACAACTTGTTTTCACCATAAAAAAATGAGATAGATATGCTGGTAGCCATATTTAGTTACTTTCAGACAGAGGAAACATAGCTCTTGTTGCTCTACTTCATGTTCATTGTACGAAGATGGTCAAGCAAACCTGCAGCTGCAGTATGGACATAGTGACAAATTCAATCTTCTCAGGTAACACTTGTCAAAAATGTCAAACTATTCCTTAATAGGCAAAACCAGTGGACAGAAAAAGGGGACATAGCTTAAGCTACACAAAATTTCACACTCCTGAAATATACTGTCTATACTGCATATTCACAAACATGCATGTTTACACACACATATCCTTTATCAACACACACATTCGACCAACCAGTCTCTTCATTAACACAGGTGAAGGGCAGCTGGAAGCTTTACAGCAAATGCAAACAAGGGACTCCACCACTTCATTTTTTTCCTGTAGTTGCCATTAAACAACAATACCAGCAACTCTATAAGTAAACAATACATCCATGTACTCCTTTGTCAGCCGTCCCTCTTCCCTACAGAGGTATTGTGCCCAGGACGTGTCCCAAGTGGCACTGAGGTGGTGTATAGAGGGGGATACAGGCAAGCACGTTGGACACTTATGCTTAGGGCTCCGGTCATTGTCAGGGTTGGACAGAGCTGGATATAAGCCCAGTGAGAGTGGAAGGAACTAATAAGTCAGAGCTGTGATGACTCTTGCAAGCAGGATAGGTTTCAATGGAGCCATGTAAAGATAATAAAACAGGTGAAGAACTTACATAAGGTGGTGTAATGCAGTGAAAGTTTATCACTATGAAGAGTAAGAGTTCTGCTGCTGACAGCTGGATTCAGTATCCCCTGTAGAGAGGCAGCCTTATTGTTTGAGACAATAATGGTATTAGGAAGATTTGATTCTCAAAGAGAAGTTAGACACAAGTATGTGATATACTAATAAAAGTCAATGCAAATGTAAAAATAATTAAAATCAATCATTTGAAGCTTTTACTTTACACTAGCTAATGATGTTCAGGGTGGATATGAACACTTTTCATTCATTATTCATTAATAAATGTAAAGCAGTATAACTAGAATCAAAAATATAGGATGTATGTCTACAGTCTATGCATGTCAACGCTATATAAACTGACTCCTAATGAACAATATATATATAAAAAAAGCCTTGTTTTGTTGATGGTTCTACAGTTCACACTAACTGGTATTTTAACAGTAACGTTTAACCCTAACTGCAAAGAGTCATCACAGTTGTTTACGTAGAGTTGCTAGTTATGTTGCAAATGCATGAGTATGTACTGTTTCATAAGAGGATGTATGCAGAACATCCCTAAGTGTCAACAAGGTCACTTCCACTTTTTCTGACTTGCAGTATTCAGACAATAACAAGCAGTGTTTTTGTGGTAGAAGAGCATTTGAAACAATCTCCAAAAAAGGCCACCGTTTACAGTGAATTAATGACAATCTGCACAAATAGAAACTTACTGAAAGAAATGGAAAGTTTCTTCAATCCCACACTGATTGAAATATTCAGTGTGGGACCACAGCGGGACCTTTAAGGTCTCTGTCAGGCAAACGTCTATGTAGACAGCTACAATTCAGTGATCACATAACGCAGAAAATCATTAATCAGTCCTAAAAAAAGCATTGTTACTACTAAAGAGATAAACTACTGATCCTTACAAAGAAAGCAAAGTTGCTTAACAATTATAATTAAGGACATTTATCCATTTATCTTATATTACCTATGTCGCTCATGGTGGTTGATCACCTTGATAAAAATATCACCCAGAAACAATCCACCTTTCCCACCACTTTCTGATCTGCCCGATACTGACCAATAGTTGTCAAGATCAAGGAAAAACATGAATAATTTTTTATGTTGATAAATGGATAACAAAAGGTCTACTGCTATGAATATGGTGCATATTAGTCCAAGTGGCTCAAACACAGACAGTAGTTTTTGGTGTTTCACTGGCGTTGTGTTGAGGTAGATCATTATACAAATAACTGATTAAGTGCTGAAACAGAAACCTCTGACACGTTATTGGTATCGTGAATAGCTGTCGGAGAGAAGTTTTAATTTTCTCACAATAACAATGGCAATAATGCTTTTTATTGTTTCTTCTCTATATCCACTCCACATCAAAATGTTTAGTCAGATTAAACACAGTGCAAGTCTCTACGATATCTCCTCTGTCTTGCATTATAGATACTAGAACTGTAGTGTAATACCAGCACTGAACCTCCACCTGTGTCTCTCTTTCTCATGCTGTCCTCGTTTACCTCTCCTTCCATCTCCTCAGACTGCTTCCCATGTCTCCCACTGATCCCATTACCAACTGCTTCCTAACAGGAAGATAGCTTCCCTGCTTGGCTGAGGAAGCAGGTGCCTCCCCATTGTTGTGGTGTGATCAGACTCTCAGATACCCTCCCACAGGCCAGAGAGGAGGGCCTGTGTGTGTGTGTGTATGTGTGCGTGTGTGTGTGTGAGTGTGTAGTATAAATGCTGGTCATTTTAACTGCCTACCCTTAAACAACCCCCAACCCTGATTGATAAAGTCTGATATTCACATCCAGTCTTTCTCTGCTGGCCCACAAAGCTGTTATCCTCCCTTTCTCTCCATTGGATGTGAACTAGTCTCTTATGGCTTTAGGAAACAGCAGCAGTCCAACTCCAAAGCCCTACTGTAACTAAGTGCTTCCCTTTAGTTTAAACAACCGCTACCGGTTGAAAACACACCAGTCTCATTGAGAGGAATCTCACGCTTGGTTGCAAACTATAAGCTGGTGTAGACAGTGTCATGCATCCACTTGAGGATGCTTTGTTTTTGACAAAGATATGAAAAGTCCATTCATGACCTTGGAAAAAGCTCTGACAAATCAAAAAAACTATCTCACTGTGAACCATCATATGATCTTCATGAACAAACTGACTTTGCAATGAAAGTGTAGATGTAGATGATATGTTGAACACTTTCTTATTCATGTTGGCTTTGTTGTTTTATGTATGTTTTATGAACTTCTCTTTCCAAGGTCCAGGCCTTAGGCCCAAATTCACAGTCAGGTCAAGTAGCTCTTTAAAAAATACAATTAAGCCTTTCATTTAATGCGATTTTCTGACTATGTCCAGACTATCTGTCTTCTATGCTTAGATAATCGAGCACTTCTTCATGTAAAATATATTAAAGGAGAACAACAACATGTGCATAGCAAACATTGAATTAGGAAGTACCCTATTTAAAAATACATAGAATATAATAATCAGCTTTACCTCGAACTACAGCAGCAGAAAATAGAGGTTGTGCTAAGGTTTGGAGAAATGAAAGCCACTCTATATAACATTGGTCTTCACTTCCCCAATAAAGGCTGATAAAAAAATAAGATGAAGCATAGATGATGCAAATATCAGGTGCTGTAATGTCAGGTTATAGCACAGCAGGGAGCCACTGGTGACTGCCACACAAACTGGGCTAAGCGAGTCCTTGTGTGATCATTTCATACAATTCTATCATTTAGCAAATTATGAGATTATGAGATTTCTAGTGGAAAACCGTATCCTGTTACATTTGTGTAAGTGTGATAAAGGGGAAAGAGTGTGCACTTTAAGGTTTACATCAGTGAATGGTTTTTTTTTATTTTGTAGCAACAGGTGCGTTTTGCATGTGCAGAGACGCATAAGTTCATACACACAAGGATGCAGACATCAAAGTATGTTTCGTCAAGGTGAAAATAAAGATTTTACTGATACCACAGCCATGAAGAGACAAACAGGAAGCAATGTTGTGAATAACATACAGTGCTGCACTTGGATGCTGCAATCATCTCTGCTAAATGTGATTTTTTTTTTTTCAAAAATGACAACACCGTGATAGCTCTCAGTCTTTGACATTTGTGGTAAACACAAAAGTCAATCGCTGTCATTAATCTGTGGTCTTTTTTATTTCAAGCCAAACACATGGCTTACCCCACTGTTCTGGCAGTTTTTATTTCTCAACAGGAGATGACTTTATTCAAACCGATTGTGTAATTAAACCATTTCTAAGAAAACAAGACAATCCCATCCTGTGGTTGCACAGGAGGAGTCGGTCATCATCTGACAGGCAGAAAAATAATTACATTAAACACTTATCTATTTCTATTGAAGAAAAACGCATCATTACGTATATAGACACAAAATGTGACTATTAAACATCCATCCATCCATCCATCATCTATACCTGCTTATTCCTAACCAGGGTCACAGGGATCTGCTGGAGCCTATCCCAGCTCTCTCTGGGTGAAAGGCAGGGGTACACCCTGGACAGGTCACCAGTCCATCACAGGGCCACATAGAGACAAACAACCTCACACACTCACACTCACTCCTATGGGCAATTTAGAGTCACCAATCAACCTGACATACATGTTTTTGGACTGTGGGAGGAAACCAGAGTACCTGGAGAAAACCCACACAAGCACAGGGAGAACATGCAAACTCCACACAGAAAGGTCCCTGATGGGTTTCAAACCAGGAACCTTCTTGCTGTGAGGCAACAGTGCTAAGTGTTATTCCACTGTTCTGCCCCCTATGTGCACCTACGTAATCACATTTACTCAGTTGTTCAGTCTGACATTAATCTGAATACTTATTTTGTTATATATCACCATATGTGTCCCCTCTGTGCTTTTACTCTGTCCACAACATGTCCTGCCATGTCCTCTACCTGAACCTACTCTTCTGCAGGTTGTTCATCAACCTCCTGCACCATAAGAGCCTCCTGCTGCCACTCACTCCTCACCAGATTATTCCACATCACGTCAAACTTGTTCTGCATGCCTCATTTTTTTCAGGTCTTTCCTATAAGCTGGACTTTTTGCTTTTTGATTTTTCCATTGCCCTTCGTAAGTTTATGCCTTGTTTCAATGTGCCTGCGTTTGCTATACGCTTTGGCATTCTCATGCTGAGCCTGACCCTTGACTTCAAGTTTGGTTAAACCAGCCAAGTCAAGTCTTTGTGAAGCTGTGTGCTCTTGTTAGTCGAGCCAAGCTTGTGTTTTGGTCTGACTACTAAAGTTAATCTTGCTTTGTGTTGTGCTGCTCTCAGCCTAATGTTGGTCCATTGTCTTTATTTTACATCATACTAAGTACGTCCTCTCACCTTGTTGTTGAGAGTCCTTTATTTAATCTCCAGGAATTGTTAAATTCATTTTCGATAGAGTTCCAAGCTGATTTATTTGAAGACTTTTGTAAGAGTAAAATAATAAAATGAACACAGATGTGATACATAAGATTTGGATTTAAGTCAGACCTAAGTCACAAATGAGGATTTAAGGCTTGGACTTGACTCATCAAAGATTTGACTCAGTAAAATGCCAAAACAAGAAAAACGTAAAGTAACACAGAAAGACTTTTGACTTAGGTTGTTCTTGGCTCAAATTTCAACTTAATATTTTTTTTTCAGAAAATAATGTTTATTTTATTTTATATTACCTACATTAATCTGTTCAGAAGCCACGTATGATTGGTTGGCTTGTGAAGTGGAAAGGATGTTGACTTCATGAATTGGTTCAGTAGTGTTTCTGCAGGGTGGAGCCCTCAAAGACCACTGACAGACTAAAATTATACTTCAGAGACAGTTATCAAGCTTCTTTGCTTGTGTCTGTGTCACTTATTGGCACAGTTTTTCAACTATCCAAGTAATGATGAACCAAAACATAAATATATGAAGTTGACCTTAGACCTTACCTCACCTTAGACTTTACCTGCTCAAGAAAACAAACCACTCTGACTGAAATTACCACAGAACCAAAGACCCTTACACCTTATCATGCAGTTTAAAGTGCTGAAACAAGCATCTAAGATCAATATAAAACACTGGATTCAAATATTTGCCCCTATGCAGACACAAGCTTTTAAAGATACATGCAGCTAACACGTGCTTCTCTGTTTCTACTTCCTCACTGTTTATTAAAAGCATGAATCATAGAGAATGTCTGAAAAAACAGAAGTTCCCAAAATGGCATCAGAGTTGGGGTCTGTGAGCTCACAGGGTAGGGGTGGCCATCGATGTGCCAGCCCTGCTTTTCCGATTAATGTGACGCTGATACTGCCCACCAGTGCTTCTGACAGATGACGAGACACCCAAAGCTTTCACATTGCAAAGAAATGAATCATAATACTATTAAATACATTTGCATTCTCAGAAGAAGATGTCAGAGAAAGGTAAAAAAGTTTTAAAGAAAAAATGAGATGTGCATATCCCACCATACTAAACAAGGGTACCTCAAAAATCTAGCGTGAATGCATGTTTAGATGTAAACATGTCAACACATCCAAGTTGACAGCCTACTGTCAGTCACTGATCCCTGAACCATAAAGCCAAAGTCTGTCCATGTCGTATCAGGTTGCCAGTTAACTGACAGCTGTCCCCACTCCAGCTCACAGAACAGGTGCCCTGCAACAAAAAATATACCCACTGGTGTCTGTCGCTTCTTACCTGCAGTTCACTGTTCAGCATCCATACCCGGTGTATGTGTCTAAAGAGTCCAAAGAGTCCAAGGCAAAGGGTCTCCAGCTCAGTGCTACTGCCATTCATTCACCTCACACATCACGGTTTAACAGACGAACCCACATCCTGGGCATGGCGGAGCAGCAGCAAGAGTGAAATCAGCCACCATCAAGTTGTAGCTCTGTGTTGCGCTCACAGACTTCTGCGCTTCACACATACAGCAGCTCACAAACAGGAAGCGTACTAAAGAGTTGCTTCTGAGCACAATGAGGGAGGCTGCTGCTGTGTGTGTGTGGGTGTCTGAGTGTATAGGTGGGAAGTGCAATTGTATGTGTGTGTGTTTCTCTGTTTCTACATGCGTGTTTGAGAGGCTGCCTGTGGATTTTAAAGGGATGTTGGCCTCTAAAAGGAAGTCATCTGTTTGACATGTTTGTTTTCAGGCTATTTTCACGTTTGCCAGTAAAATGTCTTTGTTGTCACTTTGTTGATTGTTTTCTAAATGTAGGTGTTAGCAGTTCTGTACTTCATAGTCAACATGCACAAAAACAGCATCAACATTTCAAAACCAGCTAAGCAAAAAGAACAAAGAGGATCAATGTCTGTGTCTAATATTTTAGATCCTGGTACAATAAAAATTTCAAGTCCAAACAGACTATAGCTGATAACACTGTAACACTAATTGTATGTAGGCTAGAGTGTTACTGTAAACAGCTCAATGTTGCAGAACAACCGCCTCTTGTGTTTACTTACACAAAGTGTGTGAGGTCCATGTTCCTCACCTGCTGTCTCTGCATCCCCCTCAGTCAGGGAAACGCTGACCTTACTTCCCCCTCATGCTTTGCCTCTCATTTACATTTCATGTATTAGTATAACTGTGAATTCCCCTTCTTGTTAAGGAAGGGAGATGTGGCTATAGAATGACAGTATAAATATCATAAACAGTATTTTATTCTAAGTCATTGCATTATTTTCATATAGACTACACATTTGTACTTGTGCAACCAAAGCTCATTTAGTTTTTCCCCTTATTTACATTTTGCAACTTAGTTTCTAATGAAAGATAAATATAAAAGTCAATTAGTGAACTTTTTCTTTTTATGTCTGAAAACTAAATGACAACATGTACTGGATAATTTCAAGATTTATTATTGGGTTATTGAAAAAGAGACATGTTTACATTGTTCATTATCCAGTGTTTATTTTTTAGTTTTTGCTGAAGAAAATTTGATTCTTTGAAAATGTGGGCTGTAAATGATAAGGAGGAAAGGGAAAAGATTAATTGTCTAATTAATTTATCGCTTTGTAGTTACATTTGTTTTGTTCAGGATTAATAATTAAACTATCATCCAGAAACTGCTTTTGTCTTCATAAATGTCACTGTCTGACTGTTCTGCCTGAACATATTGTGCCGGACACCTGGCTTTCATCACGACGACCTCCCAGCACAGACACAATCAAAAAGGAAGATTAGTCACGCCAGCAGCAGCAGGCACTGACAGCTTTCACAAATAAAAAAGGCCTGAGTAAGAAAAAAATACTCTGGACGAGAGCATAAACTGTGATGAAACTGAGAAAAAATGCAAAGAAAGTAACTCACTGACTGAATTAGAAGATCGATAAACAAGGAACATGAATCTGAACAAAGTTTAATGTAGAGAAACATGAGAAACTATCGTTGTAAACTGACTGAAAATCGAGTACAGCTTCGGTCAGATGGAAAGAAAATGAAGAGTTCATTTCTGATGATTTACTGTACAGAGATGTGTTCTAGAGCTCTCTTCATGAATATCTAGAAAAGCGAGCTTTTTGACGTGTAGGACTTTCATCATGTTCTTGTACGAATGTGCACATCTGAAAAGCCTCAAAAACACATCGAAGTTGCTTCTTTTCACTTCTCTGTGACTCTAATTTCACTTCTCTGTAACTCGGTGTCCATAGTGAGGTGTTTAGCATCAGCAAGACAAATTCTAGATAATTTCTAGATTATCGAAGTGATGTTGTTTGACTGCATTTGTCCACACGGTGGGTTGGACTTTCGCAATAGGTTTTCAAATTCAACCTAATATAGGCATTTTTTTGCCTACAGGAGAAACAGCTGTCAACATCTACCTGCTTTTATTCAGCTGGTAAAGTGGTGGAAGTGCTGCTTCTCTACAGCTGATCTGAACTGACAGAGATGAACTAAACCTGTTTTAACTCTTCCTGTAAAGCAAAGAGCTGATAACGCTGAAACAGAGAAGTAGAGCTGGAGCAGCAGCCTCTTGACCAGTAATTCTTGAATGTGGGGTAAAAAAGAGCTGAAATTATAATTATTAACAAAAAACATTAACCTGTGTTTTTACAAAACAGCAAAAGCAGATGTGACAGTACCTTCCAGGCTTCTTTGCCAGAAAAACATTCAGACACCACTAAACATGGTTAGTATCTTATTATCTGATGACCTACCTTGTGCTGCTGATTTGAAAAAGGGAACGTGTTGACATGTATGAAAATAGTTGCCTACATGTGGATGAGCCAGCTTTTAGCTTGACTCTGCATCCTTGTCTAAATGATAATTTAGTTTTTAATTCTTTCAGCTATTTGAAAGCTGTTTCTTGTATGTGCATGGTTTGAGATTGTGTCATCCAATATTCTGTGACTCACTGGTTGTAAGTGTGACAAAAGTTGGCCAACAAAAAGCCAGAAACCCTCAGTAACGTAGGGAGTAGGAGGGATTTTGCTTTGCACTGAGCAGTGTTAGAATTTGTTCAAATATATAAACACATCCATCCATCCTCTATACCTGCTTATTCTTTGGGTGAAAGGCAGGGGTACACCCTGGACAGGTCACCATCCATCACAGGGCCACATGGAGACATTTTTAAATGTTATTTCATAGTTTTCACATATATATTTTTCTCTGTTTTGTGAAGTTGTTTCCTCAATTAAAGACAAACACATGCAATCCACCTGAGTGGGCATGTGATGAACTCAATCAAATAATTATATATATATATATATATATGTATTTTTTATTTTCAAGCCGAAAAGGTAATAAAAACAATGAGGAAAAAAATCTGACTATAGCTTTAATTACTCATGCATAAAAGGGTTAATGTAGTCAATCGAATGACCAGGTAATGTGTTGTGTGCTTGTTTTTTCATTTTCAGGATTTTACTGTATTAAAAATAAAAACGGTCTAAGGCCCAAAGAACAAAACCTCCTTCACACCTCCAGTAATAATCTCAAACACCGCTGTGCCTTAAAACCTGCCATTCAGACCTGCGGCCTTCTTCATTAAATCAATGGAGCGATGCCTCCACCGCCTGGGAGAAGCACATACTGAGCAGGTGTGGCGTTTCCTTTTCTGGACACGAGATGGCGCTGTCACTTCTGCTGCCAACAGTCAACAGGTTAAATTCAGACGCTGAGCAGACTATATGGTTTGGTTTTCAGTAATCCTAAAGGGTGACCTCAGTGGGTCACCCCAGTCACCCAGAGGTAGCAGAGAACTGGAACAAGGAAAAGCTGAGATATTTTATTTTTTACTTACTTGTTTTTTTAAGGAGTCCCTTCGTTTATTCTAAAAGAGCATAGTATCTAACTCATCTAGGTGGCTGCACTGAAACATTACTGGACTACATATAGCCTGTTAGTTTGAAAAAAGACACTTTTTGTGTTTTTTCCTAATAAATCACCTATGAAATCTGAGTCTGGTAGTCAAGTAAACTATAAAAACCTTACTGAGGCGAAACTGCTTCAGAATTTTAGGATTTATCACAAAGATGATGCGAATCAGACTGATGTTAAATTGTGTTTCAGGAGCATATTATCATCACACCGATGTTTGCTTAATCTCATTTTCCCATCCAGGTGGTTAAACTACAGGCTGCTTCAGATAAAGGTGTGGCAAAACACTGCTGCGTTGCTCTCCGTTATTTTCTCTCGCTCATTTGTGTCCGATGCGCCACCAGTGGATGTCGTTGTTCTGCCTGGTGTCACCCCTCGAGAGGAGCCGAGCTGAAGCTGTGCCAAGCAAGATCCGATCCGATCCAGGAGGGAGAGAGAGAGAGAGAGAGAGAGAGAGAGAGAGAGAGAGAGAGAGAGAGCGGGGGGGGGGGGGTTGTGCAAAGACCGGCAGGAGGAGTGGGACTTGACTTGCTATAAGGACACCAGCGACTCTTAAATCCAACCGCTCCTCTGTTTTTACGCAGGAGACTTGAAGAAACAAACAAAATAAGGAAAAGATAAAAGTAGCTCTCAGATCTTTTTAAAATCTTCTCAGGTAAAGTGGGCTTTATTGAATTCTCACATAAACGCCTCTGGTGACTTATATACCAGTGACAAGTGCTAATTGTTGATCAGGCTTTTTTGTATGGGAAATGTTTGTAGACATCCTAAATTGGTGTTTTTGTGTGTGTCATCACCAAACTTTGCTTTATCTCTTTCCCCACGCTCACAGAGACACTTTCGGACCGAGAGACCTACCATGATAAGGGCTGCGGATGTTGTGCTGACTGCGCTGCTCACCGTGGCCCTGTTGTGCCGGAGCGCTCTCGGCGGCCACGGGATGAGCCTGTTTGCGGCGCAGACGTCTCCGCCGGACCCCTGCTACGACGAGCACGGCAACCCGCGGCGCTGCATCCCGGACTTCGTCAACGCCGCCTTCGGGAAGGAGGTGAAGGTGTCCAGCACCTGCGGCAAGACGCCCAGCCGCTACTGTGTGGTGACATCTGCGGAGAAAGGTGACGAGCGCACCAGGAACTGTCACACATGCGACGCCTCGGACCCGAAGAAGTACCACCCTCCGGCGTACCTGACAGACCTCAACAACCCACACAACCTCACCTGCTGGCAGTCCGAGAATTTCATTCAGTCCCCGCAAAACGTCACTCTGACTCTGTCCTTGGGCAAGAAGTTTGAGGTCACATATGTGAGCCTGCAGTTCTGCTCTCCCCGACCTGAATCCATGGTTATTTACAAGTCCATGGACTACGGGAAAACTTGGGTACCCTTTCAGTTCTACTCGACCCAGTGCAGGAAGATGTACAACAAGCCCAACAGAGCCGTTATCACGAAGCAGAACGAGCAGGAGGCCGTGTGCACGGACTCCCACACCGACATGTACCCTCTGACCGGCGGCCTCATCGCCTTCAGCACGCTGGACGGCAGGCCGTCGGCGCACGACTTCGACAACTCTCCGGTGCTGCAGGACTGGGTAACGGCCACCGACATTAAAGTCATCTTCAGCCGCTTGCACACTTTCGGTGATGAAAACGAGGACGATTCGGAGCTGGCCCGGGACTCGTACTTCTATGCCGTGTCGGACCTGCAGGTCGGCGGGAGATGCAAATGCAACGGGCACGCATCTCGGTGCGTAAAGGACCGGGATGGCAGTCTGGTGTGTGAGTGCAAGCACAACACCGCAGGGCCGGAGTGCGACAGGTGCAAGCCCTTTCACTATGACAGACCGTGGCAGAGAGCCACAGCCCGGGAGGCCAACGAGTGTGTCGGTAAGTCAGTCCACTGCCCCCCGCCCCGGAGCCGCTGTGCCTGATGCTGAGCAGGGCTGCATTAGTTTACATGCAGGACAGATTTTACTGGAGGTGGCTGGAAGGAGTGATGATTTTAAGACAAACTGTCGGCTAAGACAGAAATATTTTGTAGTTACAGAAAAAAGACACTGTCAGGGGAACAGATGTCTTACATGTGTTGGCCATCCAAGAGTGGGATTAATGGTGTTTGACATGATGTAGCATGATAATAGTAACTCTAATAATAATTATTTTAATTATAATATTTTTGTGACTGATTTTACAGCTACACTTAATTAAACCAAAATTTAAAGATTGCCTTTAAACGAAACCACACCACGCGTCACGTTTCTCTGATATTATGGCGCACGTCCACGAACCTTAAAATTGGGTTCAGTCACATGCAACATGAAAATGTAGTTTGAAAATCCATTTGGCTTGTTACAGGCCTCAGTGGAGGGTTTTAAACCACCTCAAGCGGGACCATGGAGCCTGATCAGAACATTTCTCAGAGCTGCACAATAAAGCGACGCCTTTTAATGTACTTGAAAATCTTTGGTGAATGAACCCAGATCTTTTTTTAATTATCACAATAATTTTCCACATTAAAATCAATGATGGAAAGTTGCATCGGAGTGTCAAGCGCTGTTGCAAACTACAAAAATCTAGATTCATTATTACTTATTATTTATTACTTACTATAAATTCTTGCAATTCATTATTCTATAGCATATAAGGAAATTATTATTAAAGACTTGAAGTGGGTGAAAATCACAATGATTTTATTGCAGGGTTTATTAATTATAAGTAATTAATATAATAGCAGTGTAAAATCCTTTAATTTGGAGAGTTTTATAATTGTTGTTGACACTATTCATCTAAAATAATGACAAAGGCAAGGGACAAATATCAGCCTGAGGAAATGCGCACTGAGGCATCAGCAGAAAAAACAATCTGTGTTTTCAATCTTGCAAAAAAACAGGTGTTACATAAAAAAAGTAGTAGACCTGTGATCATATCTGTGCTGCTGGGCCAGAATGATTTATCAGCTGCCAAGTGATCAACGTGATCAAAGTTGAAGAAGTGTCAGTAGATGTGTTTTATTACAGGTTGGCAAAGGTATATGATCCTGCAGGTTACAGTGCATGTAATGCCAGGTTTCTGTCCATTTCAGTCCTTTACTTAAACGACAAACAAAGAGAGAGAATAACAAAAGAAGCCAATGGGAGTTGACTGAAAAATAGTTTGCACAGCTTAATGAAATTGGTGAATTATGTTGCTTTAATAGAAGAAGGATATAGGATCACAAATTTTGTGGTGAGACTGGGATTTAAAATCATGTGGACTTTGTTACGTATCAAGTAACCTGTCAAGTCCCTAAAACGTATTTTTCGTGTTACTGTCTGATGACCAACTATGTATATGCCTAATTTCCCTGAAGATTCACTTTTTTTTTCTTTTTTTTTACTTTTAAGATTTAAAAAGGAAAAGCTTTAATCAGGATCCTTTGGACTGCAGGTTAACAAAGAGTTACAGTAATTTGATGTTTACGCAGCTGAGGCAGAAAAATGTTAACATGACTGAAACTAAAACTTCATACTATGTGACTATTATGACTCCTGAGGTGTCATAATGTGAATGAAACCAGCGCATAATTTGTTAGTCTTTACATATCATTGTCTAGTAACTAGTTCCAGTTTTCCACTTTTTAAATACAGATGCCGATCAACTCTACAGATTAATTCTCACTCTATCTAGTGTTCAATTTAATATCAGTAACACTATTTCTGAGTTTTACAATTTACATATGTGTAATCTTTAAAAGCTCGCTCTGCAGAGCAAATACAAAGCCAAGAGAGATACAGAGTAAATTGTTGGCACTGATAATTGATTATATATAAAACTCTCATGAAAACCTTCTACAAAATAATGACCATATTAGAAACTCTCTACTGACTGCTTTGGTGAAAATCCCAACATTAACACAATACACAAATATTTCAGCACCAAAGGAAAAAGCCTGTTGCTCAACTCTTGAATTTATATAAGTGATTCTTTTAACTTTAGACAAAATACTTGACATTGTATAAAACAATTCACCTACTGCACACACCATGCTGTCAGTTCAGTAGTTAGTTTTCAACATCAAGAAGGTTATGGACATGTGTGTGTGTGTGTGTGTGTGTGTGTGTGTGTGAGCCGGCGTAAACACCAAGTGTTGAAGAATAAAGTGAACAGTGGAGGACGTGACATGAATGTGTGTGTTTGGAGATCAGATTGTCACTTGAGCGTGTGATGTTTCACCACACCTTAATGACAGCATCATGAGTGTCACTGGACTCATAAGGATGCAGTTATCAGAAACGTGTTTCTGCGTGCAATAACAGATCTGGTGCTGCGTGGGGCCGGAACTGATGTCAGCTGTTACTGACTCCACCGATATTCCCTGAACCTCTCTCAGTGCCAGAAAAACAAAACCGCAAAAATAAACTTTTCACAAAAGCGCATTTGAACACTCAGGCCTGTATCTGTTTTCGTGTTGAAGTGCACTTTGCTGATTGCTTCCATCAGGATGCTAGAGGACACTCACACTCTTGAGTGCACACCTAGATCCATTTTCGTTATTGAATCCTAATGCAGTGACATAAAGAGCCAACAGCACAGGCACAACAGAGACCTGTTTCTGTCTTAGTGTAGACAGCAAAGGCAGAAAGAGCAATCTGACAAAATGAAGGATGCACTGTGGTTTGTCAGAAGGCTTCCAATCTAAATAATGACCCCCTCAACAGGACCTTTTAATTATCAGTGTAAACTAACCATAAATGTATATACTGTATATTTTTTCAGTTACCCACTTCCAGGTTTGTGCAATTTACTGGACATCTTGGACAAAAGAAAAAGAAAAGACAGTGTCTTGAATAATTGAAGAAGATTAGAAAGTCAGCTCGAAGGCAAGTAGAAGGAGAGGACCAGCACTGCACTGCATGGAGAGGCAGGGACAGGCAGTGGGAAGGGCTGGAGATATAGAGACAATCATAGCAAAGGAGTAGAGGGACATTTCCATGGCATGTGGGCCTGTAGATCATGTCCAGTATGTATCCAGTACGTCCTGTACCTTCCTGCTCACATGCATCTGACTGGCAGGGAGTAAACGTGGTGCAGAAAAGTTGATGTGGTCGATCTTATACTCATTAAAATAATTGCATTTTAAAGCCCCAACAACTTGTCTAGAAGAAAAAAATATATCTTAAGTAGTTTTTATGCCTTGTGATATGTGGGTGTGGGTCCACTTTGGGTCTATTAGGGGTAAAAACATCAAAAAAATCTCAAGGAGGTCTACTAACTAGATGAGACTGTTAACTCAAACATAATGCTCAAACAAACACATGTTAACACTTAAAAACAGCTGTGCCCATGCTGATGTTTGGCGGTGTGGTTTGATATCTTTTTTGGATTACTACCCCAACTATTAAGGGGGTTTTAATATTAAAAGACCACTGGTATTTGATAGCAGCAAGAATCAATTTGGGGATTTATTTTTTTCAGTTTCTCTGACATGTTGGTGCTAAACTTTGTCACCAGGTTTCAACAATCCAGCACAGTGAAGGCAAATATGTAGATTGGACCAGAATGCAACGAATACATGCTGCGATCATACCAGTGCCCCAATCTGGGATAGAACAAAAGGTGCCGTGGTTTGTTTCTATCCAAACACCTATTAGAGCAGGGGTATGCTCATATTTTATGAAAGCACAAACTGCAGAAACTGAGAATTCAGGTTTACATCATAAAGCTATCAACAAAGACAACTATCCAAGGAGCTAAAGACTAACAATGTGTGACAGACTATCTGCACTCAGGTCGCAGAACAAAGGGCTGAATCAGCTGTACTACGTTTGTATTTTTGCACCAGCGAATCACTCTGCCTTTTTTGCACATACAATAAAGAAGAGGTGCTTTTCAATTACAATGCATCAAGTCAGAAGGACGACAGAGATGTTCTAGATGTTCACCTTTCCTCAGGTGTGTGTCCATGCTGTCATGTTCGTTTGGTGCCCTTCAGTCATGACTGAAGGTCTGGTTAATATTTGAGCAGCTCACCGTGCGCCTTTATAAACCGGCCTCCTTCATCTTCAAAGGTAGCGCCATGATGCGTTCTTAGTGCCGCTCATGGCAAACAAAGCTGGGAATAAAGTGCCTGAGTAGCTTTGCACTTTGCACTGTCTTTCTGTTCCTCACCTTCACTTCCTTAGTCAGAACTAATGTCTTTCTTCTGACATGCACACAGACACACCCACACACACACACACACACACACACACACACACACACTTTCACTATTTCCTGAAAACTTACTCCAAACCTAACCATAATCCCTGTACTAGACTTGCCTAACCCTAACCCTAAACTAAGTCATCATTCTAAAATGTATTAATTTACATTTTGGAGACAGAAGGATATTAGCTCCCCACAATGCAACTGAATACATAGATGTATGTCCCCAACACATATACCAGCCAGTTTTCTTCAGGTCTTTAGCCACAAGTTCAAACGGGGGAATGGCCTCTCTCTCACTTCAAGAACCTCTATCCCTGAGCTCTTATCAGTGTTTGTGACTCATTTTGTAAATTGCTGCAAAAATAAGTTGCACATAGTCCAGACAACCATCTCACCCTAATGTTTGGGATTCAGAGACCTGTTATGTTTCTCAAAAAGACAGAAAGATGGCCACTGAGCCAACACATACTGTAAGCAAGGCTGTCAGTATGGTATACTGGATTAATAAAGTACTTCTTCTTCTTCTTCTTCTTCTTCTTCTTCTTCTTCTTCTTTTTCTATACCAAGTGCTGTAAGAGGAAAAACTAAAAAAGACAGCCAGAAAATATATAGACAAAACCACACATGTGCAGTCAGAAGGCAAAACAAACTTTCTGTAGCATGTTTTGGGCTCACAGGAGAATCTGCAGGCCTGCACATACGTGTTGAAATGTCTCATGAGAGGCTGTTGGTCAATTTTAACTACTAGCATTAATTAACTACTAGCATTGGAAGTAGTGAACTTTTAGCCTTTGTCAACAATCACAGCTGCTGTCACAGTGCTGCCACCCTGACAGTATGAACTGTGCATGCACTGATAATATAAGTGGTTATATTAGTTTATAAATCTTAGAGGGGACAGGAGACACATGAGTAATTGTCCTCAGCACATATGTGTGAGAAATTGCTGCATTTGTGTCTTTTTATATAGGACAACAATAATTACTACATAAAAGGATTTTATAAACTGGAGCCCTTGTCTAACCACATATTGCCAGGAATGAAATATTTCGTAATCATGACATTTTATGCTCAAATGGAAGCAGTAGATATGACAAATACTGCAAATACCATTGAGCGTGTTGAAGTTATTAATGGCAGTGTTTGGTAGCAGCCTATTTTGAAGCTCACTGTTGCTTGTCATGAAGCCTGTTCAAGAAGCAGTTCAGCTTTGATGGAACTGCAGTTTTCCAGATATTATAGAGTTTGACAGGTGTTTGAAGAGCTGAAATGGGTTTATATCAAAAAATGTTTGAGGATAATATTCAGAGGAGAGAGGTGGAGCAGATGCAGAGTTGTGACTAGAAAGCGTCTGTGTTTGCACTCAGAAAGAAACAAGTAAGGCTGCCACCATTCATGAAGCTAAAATAAGATCTAAAACACGTCTGTAACTGTGTTTTACTAGAGCAATCAGCATGTTGCCCAGTATTAGTGTCAAATGAAGACAGATCATTTCATTACAATAAGTTTCACCAGTTTTGACAAAGCTCAGGTCACACTGCTTGGCCTGGTGGATTGTGTTCAGTTGTCAGAAAAGATACAAATCTGTTCTGAAATTGCACAGCATGTGTGTCGGTTGTTCAATTGATGGTCCTCTGGGCAAAGTGAACATTTCTGTGGCCGTGGTTTTGTTTCATTGCTTTGGCTACAACACATAATGCAACACAGATCCTTCTCACAGTGTGAGTCTGCATTTTTTGCCAGTGTCTGAGTCCATGTGTGAGCGTGTGCACGCAGGTCTTTGTGCATGTGCTCGTACCAGAAATGGAACCTCGACCTTGTTTTTGAGAAAGAGTTTGGTAGGAAGCCATATTGCCTCTGAAGGAAAGCCATGTTGAGCTCACTTCCTCATGTCACCCTCACTGGAGGTTGAAGTCACTCTGGACTGTTGCTGTACAACATCAGCCAGGCAGAAACTCTGATTATCATCATTAATATCCCCTCCTCTTGTTATGATCAGAACAAAACAAACTCTATGTGTGTGTGTGTCTTAAAATGTTTCCATCCAAACTGTGGCACACTCTTCCAGCAGCTGGTGATAATTGGTCCGGCCAATCAGATCCAAGTAGATGTTGTTTCCACGTTTTTCTGTTCTTCAAACACAGCACTGCTCTTACTCAATATTAGCTGCACCCTGCAAAGTAGCTCACATACACACACTTCCATGCAGTGTTTTTACACTGTCAGGTATATTCTCAGGAGAGGAATTTAGGATTTTAGCATTCTGGTTAATCTTTCTCAAACAGACACAGATATGAAAAGAGTTTCTTTACAGCGATGACAGCTGTTTCATTATTTTTACTGGAATTAAGAGTGTAGAGAGCTCGACCGCAGCCTGTCTCCTACCAAAACAGTGTTCAAACATGACTAGGATGGCTCCCAAACATCTGTAAAAGTGCAGCTAGCTGTGGCAGAAAAGGTGGTTGAAGTACTTGAGGGACACGGCCAATGCTCGTACTGTGCAACCGCAAGCACACAGACATATACAGACACACTGCTCAACAAGTTGCTCCCCATGTTTAATTCCCTCCAGACACAAGATGCTCAGCTCAGTCTCTGTTGATACCTGTTCCTGTCATCTGCAAGTTACCTGTTTATATGTGTGTGTACGTGTGTGTGTGTGTGTGTGTGTGTGTGTGTGTGTGTGTATGTATGTATGCAATCCTTGTGTCAACTTCCATAATGTTTTCCTTCTCTGCCAATAGGCCTTGACGTTACACAGTGTATTCTGTTCTTTTGCAAACTCTGTATGTGTGTGAGGGCAAAAAAGAGAAAGAAATTGTGCAAGCATGTGTGAGTATGTCTCTTAATCTGTGCTGTCTGCCAGTGGGTGTTTACGCAAACAGTAATTCTGTGCAGGACGTGAGCAGCTTTTCAGTGCTGGAGGAGACATCTGTTAATGAATTAATTGCCGACTTGATGCTGTAGTGAAAGCTCGTCTTAACCGAGGGAGGATCTGTGTGTGCTGCGGGTTTAGCATGAACCGCAGGATGGGTGTGTGTGTGTGTGAGAGAGACAGAGAAAGAGGTGTTTCTGTGTAATGGAAAAGGTTTGGTTTGAGTGGGTATCAGATGATTAAGTGTAATTAAAACCCACGCCAGACAACATCGGTAGTGTGTGTTCACACATTAGATACAATCCACTCAAGTGTTTCACTCATCAGCTCCATTAATCACAGTCCGCCTGTCTATCGAATATATCATGCAGCCACATTTACACCATGTCACCCACAGGTGAGAGAGGACAATCAGACAGGCAGTCTGCCCCAGTTTACTGGAAATGAACAGCAGAAAATGTTGAGGCAATGAAGTTAAGCTTTTGAGATATGCTGAATGATAAAAAGTTGTTGTTTTTATTCACTTTAGATACAAGAACAGCTGGACTCAATCTGTGCATAAACAACATGAAGAGGTTTACTGATTGTCGCTATTGTTTTTCAGTTATGCTCGATTATTATCCCCAGAAAAATTCAATGCTGTCAGACTTCTCAAGGCACAAAAACAGCTTTAACATTTTTCATCACATCTTGGAAAACGTAGTAGGGCATGATGACAATGATACTGCTGGAAGATACATTCAGGATTGATGGTTAATGTGAGACTTGTAATGTAATGGACTCCACTGCTCTTTCATTTGATTTCAAACTCGAGTTTAGCAAAGCAACACAACCGCTGACAGTTCGGCTGGAGATCCAGTTGTGTTTTGCTCACAGTGATCACATAGACCACTAGTCTAAAGCAGAGATGAGGAACGGGCTACAGAGGTCCAGATTCACACAGCTCTCTCCAGAGCCACAACAGGCTTTGTACAGTTTTTTTCACATATGCAGTAATACTCCCCGAGATGTATAAACAGACTTTGATATGTAAATTGGAGTGGAGTTTCCCATTAAGCCCGCCAGTTTATGCACAAGCTAGCATCACTCATTCAGCCAGTCATTAGGTTTGAAACACCCTATTAGCACAATCCTTATTCCGGTCTCTCTTGTTAACACGTGGCCATAACGTGACTATGTAGTGTAGCATCTGTGAGAGGGTGCCTGAGTCCATGCATGTGTGTGAGCTCATGTATACAGACAGCATTGGCAGGGTTTTGGAGTTAAAAAGCAGCAAGCATGCGTTTATGAGACCTGATCCAGCAGTGCTGTAGAGGATCAGGTCTGATGACCTCAGCACCTCTGTGTGGCAGCACGTCACTAGAGCAGGGCGAGTGTTTGCAGCCAAAACAAATATATAATCTGGACTGTAGGTAACCACAGACGGTAGAAGCCAGAATTAAGAAAACAGCATCATTCTCCTGTTCATTGGGCTGTGGTTGCAGTGATTAGTTACTGCAATATTAATGAGATTAAACATACACTCTTTGCATGTTGCATTCCTTCATATACTCTCACCTGGACGAAATACATCACAACAAGTCCTGAAACGTCTGCCGCAAGTGGTGTTACATTATGCTACAATTACCCAAGTCTGTTCACACTTAAAAATGAAAGCCTTGGCACAGCTTGTTACAACTCTTCCAAAATCTGCCCGTAGCTGATAGGGCCATACCAGCATCAGTAACAACAATAAAAAACAGATACTCACTTATGTGTGTGTGTGAGTGTGTGTGAAAGAGCGGGGAAAATAAAAGAGAAGAAGGCTTTTGTATTTGTTTGAAAGTCCTGGCAAAAACCTCTCCGAGAACAGTCGCACTACTCGCCGACAGGACCACCTAGCAGGAGCGTGAGCACATCTAGTCCAAAGCAGGGGTCCTTAACACTCACAGCTATAGATGATTAATGGCTGGATGAAGTTACGTGTCCACACAGCACCCTACGGTGTCGTTCACAGCGTCGCCTGCTGTTTCTGTGGCACATTGCTTTCGTCATCTGCGTGAACTGCAACCAGCTGGAAACTCTCTTCTCTCTGAGGAATAAAGTGTCTGCAGTGGTTAATTAAGTGTAAATACTCAAACTGTAGATGTAGATGAAGCCACAGATCCAGAGTTAGTCTTTAATGTCAGATAGAACTGAACTGGTGTAGGTGAATATGTTCTTATACCTTTATGCTTCTTCTACATATCTTTCCCTTCTCACACACTCACATACACTCACAAAGTTGGAGAGAGCACCTGTGACAGATCAGGCAGAGCTAAACAATTTCATTTTGCGTCAAACATGCTCACACACTGCCAGAAAAAAAAGCTTCCCTGGAATTCCTCTCGTGTGTGTGTGTGTGTGTGTGTGCGTGTGTGTGTTGTTGAATAGCTGACGGTGATTTATCACCAATGTCTTTGTCTTTCCCATATAAGTCATGGCACAGTCTGTATGTGAGTGTGTGAGTGTGTGTGTGTGTGTGTGTGTGTGTGTGTGTGTGTGTGTACCACCAGAGGTTTGTAGCACTCGGTCGTCATGGATGCCTTCAAGTCACTGTTGTGTTTCTGAGTGTGTGGGCCTCTGATTGTCTATATAACAGATGCTTTTTACATGTAGCTTTGTTCTCATGGATGGCAGCCTGCTGGATCAAACAAGCTGCTAAATAAAGCTGCCTTAACAGCAGGTTGACACAGTTGCACAAAGAGATCTCAGTCAGCAGAGGTCAGTACAAAGTAGACAGATTTACAATAAACCTGAGGAAAGTACACAAGCTGTGCTTTCTCTGAGGTTGGTGTGTGTGATTTCTAAAGAAAACTAAACAAATTGTTGGAATTATGTCATGAAATAGACTCATGTTTGCAGCTGAGTCATGATGGCTGGAACAATATTAGACAGGGGTTTAAATCTAATTCTGTGTCCAATCCATGTATTAAGTTTCATTGTGAATGTTATGTTTACTTCTCACGTAGCTGAGCTACAGCTCATTTCTTGATCTACATCAATATGATTATATTTAAGATGATGAGATTTTCTTGAGAGAAAGTAACATCAAAGTGTGTGTGTGTGTGTGTGTGTGTGTGTGTGTGTGTGTGTGTGTGTGTGTGTGTGCGTGTGTGTGTGTGTGTTTGGCTGTGTGAAGGGGAATGCAGACTTCTGGGAGGGTTTGAGGGGTCATCTCAATTTGCCAGGGGTTATCCCAGGTTAATCCATCACTCATTACCTCTCACAGATAACACACATCAGTGGGGTGAGGGGCTGCTAATTCACACTTTCTCTCTTTGCTTCTTATTCTCATCATCTTATGCAGGAACTTGCGATGTTCACTCAAGAGAGAGAGAACAGCTGAAAGAATAAAGCCATTGCCAACACATTTTCTTTTTCAGCAACCCTTTCCCTTTTGCTCCCTCTTGGACAATGCAACCAATTAATTAGGCTTGTTTCCAGCCAAGAGCAGCTCTGAAAGCACTGCCATCAGCTGGTTTAACTCCTCTCCATTACTGGAATAAAGGAAGCAGAAAGAGAAACTATAGAGGTGAACTGGTGAGAGAAAGACATAGAGACCCAGTGAGAGTGAAGGAGTGAGAGCGAAAGAAATAAAAGAAGCGGGCACACAGATGAAGATGGAGAGAGGCTCTTGACTCAGTGTGCTACCAGTAAATACAATGTAAATAGCTTCCACTGCTGCTGGTTCTCGGGGTTGCAGGATCAGGCTTCCACTATAGTGGTAATGGCCGATGTGTGTCTGTGCATGTGTGTCTGTGCGTGTGTGTGTGTGTGTGTGTGTGTATGTGTGTGTGTGTTTTGCAGGGCTTCTCAGCAGCTGTGGGGACCCCCCTCCTCTAGCTGTGTCAGGTTCCTGTGTGAGTCCCCTCTGCTTCTAATAACAAAAAGCCCATATCACTGGGGGACGACAAAGCAAACAAATGGACCTAATTATGGGGGTCGATAAGGAAATTATAAGAAAATTAAGGCATTAATGGTAATATTTGTGTTATGAGATGATAGTTTGTGGCAAAAATTAATTTCCAAAACGGACCCCTCTGTGTTTTCCCTTAAGCTAAGAGCTGGACCTGAAAGACATGGGGAGAAAAACTTGGCCCCAGTCTGAGTCTCTTTGTCTAACTCACGGGTGTCTAACCTCAAGAGACACTTGCAGATACTGAAATGATTACAATATGTACCAGGTTCCTGCAGATATCCAGATGTCTGTCAGATGATAAAATGCATTTCACCTTTTTTTTTACCCCTGAACTTGTTTTGGTTGTACTTTTATTCTTGTATTTTCTCCAGTGCTGGAAAAGCAGGCCGTTGGCTGGAGATGAAAGTTGAGGTGAAGCATTAGAGATAACCAAACTGTCTCCCAGAGTCTCTGCGGAAACCAGAAAGTGTAGGGTGAAGAAAGAGGTAGATGAATAGATGGACCCAGCCAGAGGTAGCTGTGAGGGAGCCTTCCCCTGATCTGTCAGGGCGCTGTGGGAGTATTAGCAGTAGCTGGCACAATAATAACACATCTACTTGCTGTAAATCTTATTTCACCTGCAAGTCAAAAATTCTGTTGAGCCACAAAATCTTATGGACAATGCAAATTTTGATATTTCAGGGAGAAAATTTGTATTTGTAAGAAATGGCAGGTGCTTTGAGACATCAGCATGACACTTGGCATGACAACTGGCAAAACAGTCTCCAGGTGAAAAGGCTTTAAGGCTTTAACATGCATTTATTTGCCAATGAGGATGTGTGATATGGTTGAAAACTGCAGAAAAAGTGAGTAAGGTAACACTGTTTTTAAGCTACTAAAATACAAAACACTGCGTTATTCTAAACCCTAAATAATCTTATCAGAATAGTTAGTAAGTGCATGGTCAGACAGAAAAAAATAAACATCGCTTCAGCAGTTATGGTTTCAAGCTTGCAGTCTTTGTCCTGCCCTCCTGTTAATTCCACAATTTTCATATCCAAGACCATCGAGCTGCACGGTTTCCACTTTTAGAACAAAAGACAATACTGGGCTTCTGTGAGGGGTTTCCATAGCGGGGGCGGGAAATGAAATTAACTCAGAGCCCCAATAACAAACAAGGTTGGTGAAAAAATAAAGAATGAGGCGATCACAAACAAAGATAGAAGAAAAAAGAAACAGAAGGGTGGGATTTAAGGAAAAGAATAACAGTGGCTAGTGTTCGGATTAGGGTTAGAGTTAAGGTAACCCTTGCTGCCTCGGCCAGTGACCTCATCGGAAATGACACCTCTCTCTCCAGTGCAGAGGATTTCATATTGAAGACACAACAGTGTAGATTAGAGTGGAATAGGCAGGTTGTGAATGTGATGACAGCGAGTGTTTGCCCAGATGTGAAAATAAATATTTGAAACAGGTGCATTTAGAAATATGCAAAAATAAAAATCTTGACAGCATGATTTTACTGCTTCATAAATCAGCTTCAAGATGTTAAAACAATAAAGCTGCACTAAGAGGTCAAAGTATTTTCTGAAGTCATTTTCATTAGATTAAGTTTAAGTGGCCTATTTGACAATTATGGTCTATTTTCCTGGTCCAGTGACCAGCACAATCATCCTGTAGTTGAGAGTCAATCTCCTGCCAGAGCAAATATGAAGAAATATCTCCAAAATCGGTAACACACAGGGGGTAATATTATTCTTGGCATAAATTACACAAGCACTTGCATATTTCATTGGGAAGCACAGTGTTCATCAGCCAGAGAGATAAGAATATTTGCAATGTTTGGATGGGAACTTGTTACACCCTTACAACAATAATCTGTTTAGCTTTTTGAACTCCTCTTCCTCAGCTTTTCCACCAGGTTCCTTGGCAACAACGTCAACGTTAGACAGTTCCTCACCTCAATGTGTGATAAGGAACAGTGCAGGAATTAGTGTGTCGTTTCTGCAAGGCAGAAAGTGAAGGTGTGGAGGTTGGGGTGGTGTGTAGGTGGGTATTCTAGTATTAGACAGAATATCATCACATCACAGATGTCCAATTAAAGTAGCTATGATCATGACCTAACTGAGCCATACCTTAGTGATACGTTACTCACCATCATTTTGGTCTTTCTTTAATGTTAACTATACTATGGTTGCCTTGTAGCCTGAGATTTATGAATGTAAAACATTTTGTATGTTGGTTCTAGCAGCAGTGGAATTTATTTGAGTATTCTAGTCTTTCAAGGTATTTGTGTTTGACTTATTTTCAAGCCTATAAAATACTTTACTAAAATACTTTACTGATTAAAGAATCAAAGATTGACTGTAGGGCATGAATAATTCTGCCATCACCAATAATGAAGAATACTATTTATACTTAAATGAAAATAATACTATGTACATTATGACTAGGGCTAGTTTACATGTTGACTACTACTACATTTGAGTGTGTTTTGCGTTATAAAAATCTAGACTTTCTAGACTTATTAATAAATTACTATTTATTTTTGTCATAGTAAATACAATATTGTAAATAAAATGTATAAGGAGCTGAAAGATCTGGATTACTCAAAGGGTTTTACAGTTTCTGTTTTCGATCATGTAATTCTTGCTGTAATTTATTTTGCTATAGAAGTGTGTGTCAGACAGTTGTTTTTTCTATCTCATATATATCTGTCTTAGCGTTGGGTCAGTCTTCTTTCGGTTTTCCTCAATCAGCTGGTCCAAGATACTGTATGTCATGCTGCTTCTTATGTCTCTCAGAAGTGTATATTTTACCTCTACAACGTTGAACTGCTTTAAGCTTTCAAAAAGACTTGAGACAAATTACTAATCAATAACTTCTTTTCATCTTGTATTTAGAAAACACATTAACCTCCGATTTCATTTCCTTTCCACAAAAATAACACCTTCCTTGTTCTCTCAGTTTCAACTTGCACTTGCTATGTTATTAAAAATAACCACTGTCACATTATTAGTGCCGCAAAATTGTGCTTTCCTTTCAAAATGCAGCATTTACTCTCAGCGTGTGTCAGGCATTTGCTTGCTCTGGCAAAGACCAGTCCACCTCTCGTTAATTGCCCTCTACCGACGACTAAATTACCATGAGGTTTGGTGTTTCTGGATCAGAGGGGTCTCTTTTCCTCCATCTCCCCTTCCCAAACTGTATCCTTCCTCTCTGAGTCAGAAGTGTCACATTTGGTTAAAAAATGCTCTCCGTTTTTTTTTTTTTTTTTGGCTTCCTCTAGAAAAAAAAAACCCTTGATGGACTACTGTTCCAACTTTGCAATTAAAAAGGAGAAGAATGATAGATAGAGATAGATAGAGAAGATATGTGCATGTGTTTGCATGTGTGTGCAGCACAGCAGTGTATATGAACCGCCGAGCATGCTTGCATGTGTGCAGGAGGACCTAATTGGTATTAAGCAGTAGGCACTGTGCCACTGCAGTAAAAGTGGTTCTGGAGCCAGTACAGTAAAAACATCTCTGCTCCATCAGTGTCAGAAACAATCTGCATGGACCAAACCAGCTGCCACCCTGCCTGAAAACACAGAAACTCTGTCTGCTGGAGCTGCGGCAGGACGGACACTTTTTTACTTTTATTGACAAAATATTAAATTCAGACATTAATTGCATGCTGTGTACTGTTGTGTCATGCCATTTCCATTATTAGTTTTCAAATAAACAATAAAGGGTATGGCATAAAATCCTTCATGATTTTTGATGATATAATCAGATGAAAAGGGTATTAAATTAATATATTATAAGAAATCCTAGAAGTTTTAGATTTTATATATATATTTTTCATATATATTCAAAATTGTCTAAATTAAGGTCATATTTCATTTAAAAATGTATTCTGTAATATTCTGTAATAACAAAAGCTAGTCTGAGGGATGCATTTGGGATATAAAATGGGAACTTTTCTTAGCTGTAAATTTCAAATGTAAGATCTGATTGACTTTGTAGGAGTTGTAGGACCTGGAATGAATGTGAGCTGCTCTGGAAAACAACAGTAAATGTGTTGGATTTGCATTCATAGCATCATGTTCCTGATGATCTTGGATTCACGCTGAGGTTGAAATACAGAATTGACGTCTTTTTAGAGCCCAAAGACCATTTGCCATAAAAGTGATGCATATGCATGCACACACTCTTGCCACATTTTGATCCTTTGATCCTCTCCTTCTCTCTGAAACGTGTTTCATTATTTGGCCTCAGCACTTGCTGTAACTGTGCATACACTGACTTTGCCCACAGGTTCACAAGACATCCATATTTATATGAAGCTCAAGTCTGTTCTTCAGTAGGGAGTCTGAGAGATTATAAGCAATTATGATCAATTCACAAAATTGCCAAGCATTGGCGCCGAGTCATCGTTAATCTTATCCTGCAGCATGTAGGTAACTGTAGAGGTCAAACAGTGTGTGCAGGGTCATTGTGGTCTTCGGCTCTGTGAACTTTATATCTTCAGTCTGGCACGCTCTTTTTTCTTTGTGAGCTCATCTCTCCACATGCAGCTCCATCCCCTACTGCTCTACCAAGAAAAATACCTGTGCTGTGAAAGAAGCACTGCATGTTGCCTGCACCACACTCCGCTTGTGATCTAAAGCACCCACTGTGCATGATTTTCCATGCCCTCACACACTCAAAGATATAGGCACTGAAGCCAGTTTGAGAAATTTGGGTTATGAGTTAGGAGTGTGCAGTGTTACAAATGGATGAGAGCTGAGGATGATATAAGAAGAAGGGGAAGCCAAAAAAGAGGACAATAAATGTGTCACAGAAGTGAAGGAGCTTGGCTCAGATTTATAGCTTCCAGCGGCTTCCTGCTTACTCTGTCCTCTGAATCAGAGGCTGTGGTTGACTAGAAGTCAAAAATACAGACACACACACAGTCGAGTCTCACAATAGTTGTGAGGACACTCACAGACATAATGCATTCCCTAACCATCACAACTAAATGCCTAACCCTATCCCTAAAATCAGTCTGAAATCTACTGTAGCTGGATAATTACATATTGCTCCTATAGTAAAGGGCACAGTTTGGTGTGTTTGACATTTTTCTAACCTTTATCCATGCAACAATTTTTTTCTTATGTCCAAGTACTAGGTGGCGTTTTGTAGCTAGATTTCAATCATCTTCAGGTTTTCTTTGTGTTGCCCAGTTTCTGATTTCAGGCACTTTGTGCTTAAGCTTGCTATTGAAGACATTCATCAGGACAGTTTAGAAAAAACTGCAATGTGATGCACAAGCAAGCATGTTTAAATAAAACACCTCTAAAATGCCTGTTTCCACAGTAAACACTTGTATTTAGAGTAATCAGACATGGCTGGTGAGACTATTTGTTTTTTATTGCAACCTGGTCCTGAGCCAAACCTGCTCCCTGACAGTCTTAATAGTAATTGACAGGTTGTAAAAGAGCTACAAAAGTTCAGGCAGCTAAGAACTTCAGTTCATTCTGAGTTTTACCAGGAGGGACAGATAGAAGGTCGGAGGAAGAGCAGTGTCTTTTTTTAGAGACTGTCTAGATGATATTTATTCCTTTTCCGTTCCATCTCATCACTCCTCCATTCTCCTTTGCTACTATATTAACTTATGCTGCAGTAATTCAAACTCCTCTTCTGTCCTGTCTTCTCTTCTCCTCCTCTCTCTCCTCTCCCATTTGACTGCCCAATTGAAGCCGTTTTCATGGCTTATAAATTTTATAGAGAAATTTGTCTCAGAGTCAGCGCACTACTCACTAATGATATTTGCAGCTGGGAAGGCCCAGTTTTCCCTAGAGGAATAAGGAAAAGAGGGAAGGTCACGGTCCATTTTGGAGGAGTGGTAACTTAGTGATGGGACTTCACAAAGGAATGTATGGGGGGTGTGTGTGTGAAGGTCAAAGGTTTCCCACCTGCTTAGCATGGCCATGGTGCTGTGGTTGTTAATGAGGCTGCAATTAAACAGTGTTGAGCAGAGCTTGAATTAGCCTTTCACTGTCCAGCCAGTGAGTTTGTGTGGACTCTGCCCATGAGCATTGGCAGATATTTTCCACTGTAGCGAACAGTTTGGGACAATGACAGGGATTACATGTTATCGGATAACACAAATGATGGACTCCAAGACGCTTTGAATTGTGATGCATTTAATAATATAAGTTTTTAAAAACTTAGAGAGGAGCCCCAAAAGTTAAGCTGCCAAGACAAGCTTTTCGCATGATCCTCTTCAGTAGATGAATTTGTCCAGTTGTCAGATGTTTAAATTTCTTTTTTTTTTTATCTTGGCTTAAACAAATAAATAAGAAATCCTCAGAAGAAAATGAAGTTTGAACATCTAGATTTCAAATGGGCAGCTGCCGGAGAAGTTAATGGTGACTGAGTGGAGCTTGTAGTGATGTCGTTGATGATTACTGTTTCCAAGGTCAAGGACTGTCTTACTGTCTCAGCAAAAGGTGCAGCTGAAAGGGAGACATTTCTGGAAAACTACCTGTAACTGTAGCACTTTCTGTCATATTTTAGTGATTTTCAAGAAGAATGCATCCAGACTGGTGCATGCAAAGTGAATTTGAATAGGGAGTGGAGGTCGTAAACATTTACCCAGTAGAAAGAAATCCAGCTGAGCATTCCTATTTCATCCCTAATCCAAGACTCCTCTGGTTGTCCTCAAGGCTGTCAATCCAAGATGGGAACACTTTCCAAGCAAGGTAGGGAGCGCCTACTCCCACATGGTTGTTCTTCACATACTGTAGGTAGAAAATGAGCTGGAAAAAAAAAGCTCAGCCATTATGACTGCATTATGACTCCAGTATTTTTCCTTCTCAAAAAAAAAAAAAACAAACAAAAAAAAACAAAGGAAGAAACTCTCTGTCTTTTCTGCCTGAAGGGCCAAATTAACACATCTAATCTTCTAATCATCTGATCTTCTATGTTTATTTTCTCAGCTCACAGCTGCCAATCAGTGTTGGCTCACTGCACTCTGTTATAATACACTGGATTTAAAATCTTTAGTTAACATTGTTGGAGCGATTGCCTTAATTGCAGAGGCTGTGGGATTAGTATGAATCACAGCTATGGAGGAGTGTGAGTTAGTGCGCTGTCAGCTCCGTCTCATTGTCTAGTGCTGACAACCTCGGCCCATCCCTGTCAGCCTCAGGGCCAGCAACATACACGACGACCTGCCCAAACACTATGGATCTGCTAGTCCCATAGAAACCAAACTCACAGAGTAAATAGACTGGAGGTGATGTTTGACATTCCTTGTTTAGGGAAGATTTAGACATCTGTTTTGTCTCGAGTGTTTCTGATGCGCATCTCTGCTTGAAAGCCCGAATGGTGTTTGTGGATGAGTTAGGCTCTAGGTGGAAGAGACAGGCTTAGGTAATGGCTGGATGTAAAACAATAGAAAGCAAACACTGTGGACAAAGGTTATTATGGCTGTCTTTGACAGCCAGGTTGATGGCGGGGAGCTGCGCTGCGGTTGCAAATCATTGCACAATTGATTTACAGCTCCAGAGGAGGGGGGAAGTCTGAAATAGTTCACACTGTTATTACCAGATCAGACACTTAATGGTAGCAAGAAACATCAACGACAGTAATCCACCCTTACTTTAAAAGGGAAACATTGCTTCATCAGTCAAACACAATACACTTACACTCCATTCCCACTCATAGCCCTTGAATTAGAAACCTAACAACTCACAGAAGTGAAAGCAGAGATTTTTTGGTCTTCCTCCTACTGGAACTGGAAATCCAGTTAGTTCCAATCGGCCTCAGACTCAGGAAGGAGCTTTTGCTATCGTGCCACTATATCCGTTCACACATGAGGTTCCTGAACATTGAGGTGATGTGGCTCTGCCAAGACTGTCAGCTCAGAGTCCTTAAACACTTATGTGTAATCAAAATGTATAGGATGAATTCACTGTCTTAAAGATTCGTATTATGTTAGCACACTGCATAGCGTTGTTTGGAAAGTTTGATGCTACTCAGAGCATCGCATCAGTCCTAAAGCTGTCAGTCCCTCACGCTATTAAGACAGCTGCTCTTAGTGGGTCATTGTTCGGCACCGAGCTATGGTAGCTTGACAGGCCTAAGGAATCGTTATTCACCCTAAAGACCTTTTCACTGCTATAGCACTGAATAGGACCTGCCAATGTCATCCTCCACCCATGGCATTTTTATGGCATAGCTGACATACACACAACACACTCTCATCAGGCCCTGCGTGGCTCCAGGCGGGCTCCCTTTATTCTCACACTGTATGTTAGCTGGTGTTTTCTCATAGACGTGAATTGGGGGAGATCTTTTCCAGGCAGCACCACTTTATCTTGGAATTACACACACAAACACTCACATGGAGAGACACACTTTAGAAGTGATGGACACACAAATAAAGACAGACGGGCAGAGAAGCTCTGTCCTGCCCTCTCTCTCTCTCACACACACACACACAAGTGCACACTCTTTCACGCACGCATACACACAGATTTACATATTTACAGGAGACATAATGTATTCCCAACTTAATGACTGACCTCAACCCTTACCAGAACCCAGACCTAAATTTAATTTTAACCTCATCCCTAAAAGCAAGTCTGAACCTCCCAGCAGCTCTTTGGAGATGTGTGAGAAAGTGAGGACCAGCCATAATGTTCTCGCTCTCATTGATAAAACACTGGGGTTCATAGTGTACAGCCATAGAAGTACACCTTCACTCACTCTCTCTCTCTCTTACACACACACACACACACACACACACACGGCGCCTATACACACCTCTCAGACAAAAGACCCTTGATTACTCAGCAAATGGATGCACCACTGATCACAGGCCAGCCCTTTTACAAACTGGCCTATTATGTGGTCTCAGCGTGGGGTGGAAGTGTTGCAGCAGCCTAAGGCAGTGTAGCTGTGGAGGGCTGAAATACTCTGTGCACGTGTGTGTGTGTGTGCGCGCGCGTGCGTATGAAACTGTGTGTGCACATGCACCAAGGCTGAGAAGTGCTCCCATGCTGCGCAGCCTAACGAAAGGGCAGGTCAGCCATTAAATGGGCACTAATGCGGGAAATTGGAGGCCATTAGGCCTTTCTTTGTTGTTGTGCCTCTGTGTGGCTAGTTAGACTCTTGAAAAAGGAAAGGCCTTATTAGCCCCCACATGAAGACAGAGTGTGAATATATGGGCCATTTAGCTCAGCATGGAGCAGGCTGCTGCAGATTGCAAGGCAGTGTGCACACATATGTATAGTAGATGAATTTAAAATGGTGTTAATGTGTCAGAGCCTTTCCAGTCCCATTTCTGTTTCCCATTTGAAAGGGTTGCAGATCATGTAAAAACATAAAATGAGTATTTAAAAAGTCCTGTATGTTGCCACTAGAGTCGGGAGCTTTACACCTCTTCTATCGTCTGGTTTACTGCCAGTTTCAGAGGAAAAAATGTTATACTTAAATATACCACTCAAAAATTGATCCTATGACAAATATCCCAGTTTTCACTCCCCTCACTTAAAAATATAGACATTCTTTGCTGCCTGTACTGCGGGCTTTGGTTGATTTAATGAAATAGAGAAAAGCTGTAAGCCTGAAGGGTTTATAGACAATATACCAAGAACTGTGTCTAAAAAGGGCTTATGAGACCAACATTTTGAAATTTAAACTGGAAAATGCAAGTTATATATGTACTGATGGTCAAAAAGAAAAACAATAGCTTTGTGACTAGAAGCAGACTTTCCAAACACTCTTTCAGCTTCAGTTTAGATATTTTTGCAGCAACAATAAAAAAGTGATATCTTTTCTTAAAATATTGACACCTGCTAACAGACTCTATTATTACGTTTATCCGGGATATGAAAGCTTTGCCACCCTGTGTTCTAATGGAAATCAGTGCAGAGACAGTACATATTACAATTAGTGTGGAATAAAACAAACAGCTAATAGCTTCATAAGGAATGCATCCTCGCACTGAAGCAAGGCAGTTCTCACAGCTCCTTAAATGTGTCAGTCGGATAATCAGACATTTTATCACCCGCTGACAGAACATGTGCTCCAGCCTTTGTCTGCATTGGGAATTGCATAATTTGCCCAAATATGAGAAAATATCTGAGTGGTAAATTATGAAATACAGAAAGGAGAGCTAAATAAACAGCTTCAGCGATATGGAAAAGGGTGAGACAAGTGAGTAAAAGCTGCCTGACTGCAAATGGAATATTTCCTCATATTTAATTTGCCTTTGATAACCCTGCAGGACTGATGAATATTCTATATGACCCAATCTCAATTAGCCAAGTCTACATGAGTCAGGCCTGGGATCTAGTAAACAGCAGACCAAGCTTTTTCCTTCACTATGTCCACTTATGTTTTCTTCTTTTCTTTCCTATTGTGTTTCTCATCATTGGTCCAGGGTCTATGAAACGAACCACTTATTAAAAATAGAGCAGCTGTGAAACAAGGCCTTGTTTGGGAGCAGCAGAGTTGCAGAGTTTAGTTGGGGTCATTAGAGACTGAGTGAAGAGGGCTCGCAGTGGGCTAAATTGCCTCAGCTAATTGGCTGCAATAAAGGAATTAAATTAGCTTGACATAATCTCTGCAGCAGGCGCCTTATCCTCCTTTGCTTTCCCTCTTCCCACCCCTCTACACCCTTGCTCCATCAGCCCACAGTTTTATTGCATTCCCAGGGTGCTCCCCAATACACACACACTACATCGGCACAACCAAGCGCTGACCCCAAACATCCTCCCTTTCCCTCTCTCGATTTTCTTAATTAGACAGAATCTTTCACTTTTTGCTTTGTGCAAAAACTCTGTGTTACAGTGAAGGTTTGCAGGCAGTTTGTTCCACAGTTAATAAAAAAATGGTGGTTTGTTTTTCTCACAGTGGAATTTGGTTTTATATTTATCCAAAATTCAGACGTCTACAAATCTTTTGAAAGCCTTTGAAAACTTGAAAATTTACAGTCATATCAATTCAGTAAAAAAATATTTTTTCAAGCATGTTGCAAGTTTTATTAGTGTAAATAAAACAATCTTGTTTTTCTCATTTTTTCAGATTTTATTTTACTGTGAGCCAACATACGAAATGTGTGTTGAAAACATGGCACACAGCAGAATTTATGAGAAGCTGACTGAAAGAAAAATGAGCACAGACTTTCTGTGTATCAAATTTATAGTTTCACTATCCATTATGCACTTAACAAAATTTAAAAAAAATATTTGTTTTTTTTTATAGATCAATTGGGCGTATAATAGTAAATGACATTTATAGAAAGACATAATTGCATCTAAAGAAAAGGTCCAACACAAAATACTGGATAGAGTACTTCATCTAACGCCTAAATTCTTCAGATGTCATCAATTAATTCTCAGTTTATTTGGAAATTATCTTTTTTATTATGCCAAAGTTTGGATAAACAAACTAATGATTAAAAAGAGTATTTTTCTCATTTTTAAATAGATGTTTGAACCCAGAGTTTGAAAGCAGGATGCAATTAAATTGATAATAAAGAAAAAAATGCCACATGAGTATTTACTGTTTTAAGCCAATTTATGCTTACTCCATTTTTTTTTTTTTTTTGCATAATAGTTCTTTAGTAAGATTTGACATAATCCTCATATAGTTTATACAATATGATGAATTGTTATTGTTTAAAGCACAGTACTCAGTAGTATTTTAAAAAGTTTTTTATACCATGTCT
The DNA here is from genome assembly GCF_900324485.2 of Mastacembelus armatus. Taxonomy (NCBI): domain Eukaryota; kingdom Metazoa; phylum Chordata; class Actinopteri; order Synbranchiformes; family Mastacembelidae; genus Mastacembelus; species Mastacembelus armatus. The sequence goes on from NC_046633.1 coordinate 23,448,926, forward strand.
GGTTGAGGTCCCTCGTTGACAGGTGCCTTGTCATGTCTTAAAATATAACTAAAACATGTAAATGAAATTAAAGGAATTTTGTAATTTAATGGAAATAACATTTAGATATGCATATGCATGTGGGGTGTAACATGTTTGACAACTATAAAAAAAATATTCCAGCCAAAAACAATAATTCCCTTGAGTTGTCTTCATGGCATTTGTGCCTGTCTGTCACACGATAAAAGTTACACATCAGACGTTCACACACTGGATCTCTGAAATGGATCCATGTGGGATTTTGTGTTCGACACACATCTGATTCTGTGTTTGGCCATGACAAGCTGAAAACCTTCCAAACTTTCCCGGCATGTGTCATGTTTCCCCCACAGAGAGAAAAGAGAGCGCAGGCAGCAGGCCGCCTGCAGGTTAGCAGTGCAGAGGGCAGCTCACAACTGGACCCAACTGTAGTGTGTGTTTTTGTGTTTGTGCAAGGGAAAAGGAAAGAGGAATGCTTTACAGACTACCATGGACTAATTTAATGCACCATACAGTACAGGGAGAGTATCAGTTTCTTCCAGATATTTTGTGGCACATATTATGAAAACACAGAAACACAATTCTTGCAGAAATAAGTTTTCTCTTGCTCTTAAACTCTCTTGAACCCGAAACACAGCAAAGACAGAGGGCACCCAGCGATGTTTAGAAGTTAATCTGATTACTTAGTGGGGTGCCCATAAGATTAAAGCTAGACTGTTCATGTGTATACTCCCCTTGGTGTTTGTATAAAGGAGATGGCAGCAGGGGGCTAACATCTCCTGAGAGCTGTGGAAAAATGACAGAGACCTCCACAGACCTCACAAAAAGACAGGAAATTTGGGTTGGATTAAATTGTTGATGACAGTAAAGGCAGATATTTGTCATTTTCAGTAGGTAACACTTCACAATAAGCATACGCATCATATACTGAAGTCATGTCTAAAAATGCATGAGTCAGGATGATTTATTGCATGAATCATAGAAAGACATATCATAAATTCCTGTTACTCTCCATGAACATTTAAAACATGAAAACATTCAAATAAAATTGGGTTTTGTGTCTCATATTTCCAGGAGAATAAATCCAGTTCTGCTTTTGGAGAGGCTGATCACAGACTTCTGTGTAATCAGAGCACAGCTAATGTGGTGGCATATCAAAAAATGTATGATGCAAATGTTAATTATCAGTCCTCAAACGAATATCATTCAAGTTTGAACTAATCACAGAAAGCCACAGTGACTCATCGAGTGATGATAACAGGAATTCAGATACATATTGCAATAATTCATGTATTAATTCATCACAAGTCATATATTAGTTGAACATTACATAAGTACATAATTTTCATCCTTATTATTAAATGTTACTTGCAAGATAATATCTGTCTATATTGTACAAAATGAGCTCTTTATTTCTGTCTTTGTGTCTATAATCCTGGATTTGGGGGAAAGTGGCAAAGATCAGTTGCTTGGGCATCTCTTTAGAACAAATCCAGGCTCTGACCGACGTTGCTCAGTTACCAGGCTTATCGTAAGGACGATGGGCTTAACCCCAGCCAGCACTGTTGGTTGAATTTTCCCTCTAATTAGCTGTGGAAAGGCTGCCTGCGTACTGTTACAAGGCTGAGGTCAGCTGATAGAGGCTTGGGAACCACTCAAAGAACCAAATTCACTAACTTTCCAGAACATACGCAGAGACTGAGGGCCAGAGTTTTCTAGGATGCGTGGGAAACAGCAACGCCTGATAAACAAATCAGTTTTCTGCTAAATTCTACAGTCAGAAGTCAGAACAGCTGCAAGACTTGAATGCAGCTTTTTTGTCATGTCAGACAGTTGTGACCCACATGACACGAGGTGCTGAAAGGCTTTGTGTAAGGACAGCTTTGTCTCGCTAACTCAATTACACTTGATACATGTATCACGTCACACTCCTTGTTACTGCTCACCTGGGGGCGGTTACACTGGCCACTGACACACTGATCCAAGCAATTAACCTGATTGAAAACAGGCCAAGCATTTTGTAATTTACAAAGCTGCTTTGAAATGTCTTATGAAGCAAACCAACATAGGTATCCAGCTTTACTAAACAAAATCTCTTTTATTGTCCCTGTTTTGTCTGATATTTAGAGTTACTTCAATGCTTATGTCGTTTTATTTATTGTTCTCATATTAACACAGAGATTGAGACTCACAGGAAGATCGAAGCAGATTTGTTTTAAAGAGCACCGGGTCCAGCGACACTGTGTGTCTAACTGTGTGTGTCTAACTGTGTGTGTGTGAGTGTGTGTGTGTGTGTTTTGATGTGAATGCTTTGGTTGCTGTGAGCTGATTGCTTCACTGAAATAAACTACAGCTCAGCCTTTGTGTTTCTGCTGAAGGGCAGAAACCCTGAATCCTGCTTCCTGAAAAGAGCATGCAGGTGTGACGAGTGCTGTGTGTGTGTGTTAGTATATCGCCAACATTGTGAGGACCCATTTGAGTTTTGTACTATTGTGGTGAGGACATTTAGGGCTTTCGACGTTGGGACTTTTTAAGGTTCAGATTAGAATTAGGTTTACATTTAGATTTGGATTAGACATTTGTGTAGTCTAGATGATGTTTGCTACTACAAAGACATGTGACAGAGGTGGTGCTGCTGTTTAAATGAGCAGAAACCTGGTCATTGTGGTAGTTGGAAGTTAACTTTTGCACTGAACCTGTGTTTCTTCTCCCTAGCTTGAAAGAATGAAATTTAATGCCCTTATACAAAACATCATATTTGAATTCTTAGTATTTGTGAGATGAAATATTATGTAAAAGGTGCTGAATATAATAAAACACATTTAATGCAGAAACCTCTAGGACAGAGCATTTTGTGTCACCGTGGTATTTGATCGACAACATAGTTATCTTTAAACACAGGTTTAATTTGCCTGATGAAGAATAATCAAAGGAAGCATGAACATCCATGTCTGAACGTCAAGAAGCGGACGTTTTATAATGCAGCTGGAAAAATCACAAATCAACTAACAAATATCCAATTGTTTTTAATTAAATGTTCAATAATCTGGGAAAGGCTGTGGTGATTTTTGTTTTATAAACATACTATAAGTTTAGATAAAGTGTTTCTCTCGTGTCTCCTTTTATCTGGCTTTATCTATGTAGCATGATACTTTCAAACACAAGTGGCCTTGTGTCTCACACCTTCACATCCAGCTTGACACTGATTCCACTACTGGTGCATTATTCCCATCAGGGCCATCCAATCCAGTTGGCTACAATCCTGTGAACAAGTCTTTGTGGCGTAACAGAAACGTGTCCGCATGCCATGTGCTGATCCTCTATCCAGTGATCCCTGTTACCTGCAGGCAGGCTCACAGATAGCTTTCATTGGCTTTGGCCCAGAGCTGGAATCACAGAGCTGGATTGACGTACAGCTTAAGTTTTTCAACACAGTGACACAGTTCAATAGAGAGCTGTCTAAACAGGGAAGAGTTTAAACTGGGGTGTTATCATGTGATCACTGTGGATAAAATAAGTGTCAATTTAGTCACTAAATATCTCTGAATGAAAAAAAGGTTTATGCACTTTTAACCCTCAACCTCTTTTGTATTTCAACAGCTCTGTGCAGACACAGACACACTATTGGTTTGTGGCGATCAGTGGCCTTTAAAGAATCTGCTTTGCTCTCTGAAATGCTAACATCATGAGTCGTACACTGATGTACATGTAGCTTAAGACAACAAAAGCAACATATCTGTGTCACTGTGAGGAAAAGATCAGCCAGGTGAGTCCACAGGACATAGGAGTAAAAGCTATTGCTCTAACCCGGAAATATCTTGAGCGTATCGTTACATGCTGGTCTCATGGTGTTTTGTCTGGTTTCAAACTTGTGGATAAATCAGTCATTGCATTGTGAGACTTAAGACCAAGAGTCAGGAGGAAGAGCAAACAAGCAAAACGTATAACTAATTAAACCCTTTCTGTCCTGCAGGAAAGAAAGTTACTGCTGATAAAACACAGAGCTGCTCTGTGTGTGTGTGTGTGTGTGTACTGTATGTGTAGAAAAGATATTGTAATTAGGTCCTTGGAGTGGAGAGAAGGAGTCTCAGAGGTTCCAAACAGGCACACACATTCAGAAAAACACACACCCATAAACTTGCATACAGAACACACACACACACACACACACCAGTGAGAAGCCACATTAGGGGGATGCTGAGGGAAATAAGAGCTGCTCTCCATCTCCCTCCATTATGATGGGCAGATGATGAAAAGAGCTGTGTGAAGAGGTGGTGCAGAAAATACATGGAAAGATGAACCAAGCAGGGGACCCCAGCCAGAGCCAGATACCTCTATTTGCATACATGCACACACAGTACAGTATGCACCCACACAAACGGTATCAGAAGTGATACTGTTAATAAATCATGAGTGTGTCTGTGGTGGTGGAGATGGAGGAGGACCGGTGTCTCGGACGGCTTGTCTTAATGAAGCTGGGCATGTCTCTCTCACTCCGCTGCCGGAAAGTCATGAATAAACATCAGCCGGCTAATTAAACTCACCACTGGCAACTGTACTGATCAGTAAACAAGCGGCAGAGAGGGGACTTGCATGTGCTTCGATTGATTTAATATGGATGGAGAAACAGCAATACCACGTCTTCACTCTGCTTAGTACAATATGGACTCTGGACAGCAGGAGACAACCCTGAGGGAAAGAGAAGTGGAATGAGGAGTAAAGGAGTATTGGAGGAAGAGATGAAAAAAGAAAGCTGGAAATGGTAGAGAAGAAAATGATGCAATGTTGGACCCCATTATGACAAAAGGTCAAACTGTCCCGTATGGTGGTTCTGTGTCAAATCAGATTTTCATCGTGAGTCAGTAAACAAACGAATACAAACAGAAGATCCTGGACAACAACCATGAGAAATATTCACTTCACCACTTCACTTGTAGTTTCACCACACTGGAACTAAAGCTGTAGATTAGGATCAACAGAATAATGACCATTACAAACAAAGCACGAGATAATCAGAGTAAACAAAGTTTTGCTTTCTACTAAGTCATAAGGGAATTCATCCATGGAACAGTAAAGTTTTGTAGTATCTTAATAATAATACATCAGTTTGTTGGTTATTTTTTTAATATTAATCTGAGTCTGCACAAAAGAGAAATAGAAAACTACCTCAGTTAGTACTTAAGTAATTAGGGAGATTTAGTGTTATTACTAGTTATTAGTGATGTTTTGACCTGATTTGCTCAAACCAGTAGGTCACTGACTTAAAGTAATCTGCCAAACCAGACCACATACGACAGATTAGTGCAGATTAGTTTGTTGTAAATAACTGTAAAATATTTGCAGTTTGATTCAGACTAATTTCATATCTGCATCCTTTTTTGTTTCCTCCACAGCCTGTAACTGTAACCTTCATGCTCGAAGGTGTCGGTTTAACATGGAGCTGTACAAGCTGTCGGGGAGGAAGAGCGGAGGCGTCTGCCTCAACTGTCGCCACAACACAGCCGGTCGCCACTGCCACTACTGCAAAGAGGGTTACTACCGAGACCTGTCCAAACCCATCTCACACAGGAAGGCCTGCAAAGGTACAGCGCTCATTTTCCCTTTTGTTTTCATTTTCAAATCAACCACTCTTTACAGTTACAAAAAAAACTACATGCAACAAGAGAATTTTAAATTACATTGTGAATTAGAATTTAAGGGGGATCTTATTTCATATGAATGTAAGATAACAAAAAATAAATAAATAAATAAATAAATAAATAAAAGCGCATACAGACTTAATACCAGCCACCACAAAGATCATTTAGGTCTTAAATGAAATAGTTTTAGATGAATTACAGGAAGTGGGGGGAAGCCCACAGTCTTTACATTCCTGAGATTGTCTCGCCCTCATCTCCCTCTGTCAGCAGAGATGAGTTGGGGGTCTGTAGGGATTGACGAGGTTGTGGTAGTATGGGCGGGCTGAGCTGGGTGTTCCCTCATCAACACTGAGTTATTTGGCTTCATTTAAAGGGGGTGGGGGAGATGACAGGATGAGCAAAACAATTAGAACCGAGGTGTGAAGTGATCCCCGGACCCAGGAAGATCCGTGGAAGAGCTGCAGAGAAAAGGAGGAGACAAAGCAAAAGTCAGGTTCAGAGGGGCGGCAAGAGAGTGAAAGATTTGTAGGAGGGAGGGATGGAGGAATGATGGGTAAGAAGAAGAGGAAGAGACAAAGAGGACAAGGGAAACACACCCCCACACAGGTGTGCTCACTACTCAGTGCTGGGATGAATTTCCTGCCATCAGCCCTCACTGTCAGCTAATAAGGGTCAAAGAAAGGGGGGGGGGTGATTGAAAAGAGAGAGGGAATGTTTTCTCACCTCTTCTGTAGCTGCAGGGAAAGATAACAGGGGCTGAATCCCTGTGCAAACAAGCCCAGAGACACATCAGAGTCACTCTGAATAGATACAGCTCACACACACGTACACAGAAATACACTTGTACCTGTTGGAGAGTTTCTGAGGACTCACTTCCACAGACAGTCCATGAGGAAACATTAGCTGCCTGCTGACAGTTTAAGCCTGAGTTTTCTTAGATCATTCACCACAGAGTAAATAAATAAACTGACCAATCAGCCAGTCTGACAGAAAATATGCAAGAATCTGATGTTAGTTCAGATGAGAATATAATCAGTTTCATATTTACTTGTTTTCCCCTGTCGCTTTTGATGACATGCTTAGTGCTACTGTAATAAAACTACGTGTCAAACCAATGCAAAAAGATTTCACACAGGTTGCATTTAATCCAATTCAATTCCTCACATCCAATGAGCATATCGAGCAGGTTCTTGTTTTCTGCATGAATACAAATTCGTAACAAAGCTTTCTGACAAATGCATCCATTTAGTCACCCCTCTAGCTACTCATGAGCGATATTCCTGCACTGACATTAACACCTTCCGTGGCTTTGGGCTCATTCTCCTGTCGAGCAGGAATGCAAACATACATTCATCATGACAGGATGTTGTGTATCATTAACCCCTATCCTCCGCTGTCTCTACCAACCAAGCTAACTGTGGAGATTTAACCTCTTTTTTGTTGTTTTTACATCCTTTCTTATGTGTTCCAAGACTTGATTCTTTCAGCATCCCATAACTCACTTTCATGGGGGTTGGTTTCTCATAACAGAAAAGTTAGATGCCTTAAAGTACAGACAGATTTTCAAAAGATACAGTTTACAACATATATGTCGCAAAAGGGCATAGAAACATAACAGCTATTGCCACTCTAATTAGGAAGGTCTGTGACAAAATACAGTGTTTTTGTCTCATGTTTCTATTCATGTCTGGTAAATACAGAACAATTTTCTCTAATGCCTGACAGATTTGAATAGAGATCTGGGTAATTCAGCATATTTCCAATGATTACAGACAATTTTTGTCATTTTTTGTCATTGGTCATCACATTCATTGCTGAGTGCTAGAGGGTACAGAAGTCAAGCAGGAACAGAACAAATGTATTACTGGTTTAGTTGTAGTTTTCTGAAGCAGGTGAACCAAATTAAAGCCAAAAATATGAGTGAAATTCGCAGTTCATATAATGATATAATGTTTTCTACCACAACTAAAAAAACAGCCTGTCTGCAGTGAGAAAATCTGTTTCCACTGATGTGGAAATCTGCTCTCATATGACACTGATGATTAATTTGATCTGAAGAAACTTTGGATAAATGAGTCATGAAGTAAAAGTCAAAACAGCGATTCAAAAGCTGTGAAAAATGCACTTGGTCTGGACCTCTGGCATCTGAAGTAAACCGATCATATATAGTGATGTGCATCTGGATATGTGGGACGGGCTCTGTATTTTATGTGTGTGTAATGCTTTTTGATAAGTTGTACTACTGATATGGAGCCTGACAGTAACTCAGCCTTTTTCACCTTCATCTGTCCACTCTGCATGCATCTCATCTTTTCTCACTCTGGAGCCAATGTGACATGAGTCTGCAACACTCACTCAGACATCCATACCAGCATTTGCATTCCCATTATAACACAGCTAAGAAATATATGTATTAAACTTGGATTAACTGTTTCTTTTAAGAGCTTTTCACCACTTGACAGGGTACAAAGTTAATGAACCTCAGTCCAGCTATAATTCATTTTGCAGCGGAAACAGCTGGTGAATTGGTCAGTTGTCACTGTCATTTCTGAGCAAAAATATGCTTCCCAAATGTGAAAAACATTGCTTTTCCTGTTTTATATGAATGTGAACTTAATACATTTGTAATTTGGACTTTTGTTGAAAAAAAAAAAAAACAATTTGAGGTTGACCCTCTGGACTCTGAGCTAATGTTTCACTAGTTTCTAACATTTTAAAGATGAAATGACAGACCACTTAAATGAAAAAATAATCAAGTGACAAGAAATAAGAATAGTTGTGCCCATAGATAGATTAATGAACAGTCCTACTGGGGACAGGACCAAGGGCCCAAGGAGTCAGGGGACTCCTAGACCAGGGACCAGCTTTTCTATTGTAAAGTCAAACAAATAACCACAAAATGAGAAACAATAAATGCAAAATTGCTAAAAGAAACAGAAAACAACACCAAAAACAGAAAACAACTGCAGAAATATGCAAAACAACCAGATGAAGCAGAAAACATTTAAAAATGTGGAATATGACTACAAAGGGAAGAAAGATGAGAAATAGTTGACATAAAACAGACACAAGAAAACACCCTCCAAGTCATGTGGTTTCTCAATCTGTGAGTCTTATTCTGGGGAGGGTAGGAGACGTGGCAGCCTTGTCCAGAGACACATTTATTCCTAATCCATCCATAGTTTGACCGCAGGAGTAGTAGCAACTTTAATTATTATTCTGATTGTCATTAATGCCACTCTCATCACACAACACCAGTACCACAATTTTAGCATGAGCAACTTTAAGTTACCTCCACAAAGACTGAATAAAATCTCCTAACAATCAAATTACATGACTTACATTGCTGTTATATGATAAGTACAGTGCCATAGGTGCACAATGATTTGATCCACACTAGAAACTCAATTCTGACTCTTTCACATTCTCTGCTGCCTCTCACCAAACTGGAGCGTAAACACATTTCATCATCATTTATAACATTGTCAGCTAACCCAAACGGTTTTGTTCAATTTAATCCATGAAATTTGCCAGAGTTTATGCACCTCCCTCCTCTTCCAGCCCTGTGGAAGCAAACACTGTCGAGGTTTGACTGAGGTGTACGGTACATCAAAACAGACTTACAATAAAGAATCTGCACTAATTACCCCAAGCTGACAAATGATACAAAGCATGAACGCTTTTCATTTGCCAATTAAAACATTTTTCTGCAAACTATATTTGGAAAGTTATAGCTGGACTTTAAGAATGTGTGTCATTACATTGTTTGTGTCTCTGTTAATGAACTTAAAATTACCACACACAGCTTCTTCTCTACGTCAAACACCTTTATGTGCTTCCAAAGTCCTGCCCAGCCAAATGCTCCAAGGTTGACCACATCATAATTCAAAACCATTCAGTGAAACTTAAACTGCAGAACTAATTTCTGTTCACTCCTCAATAGGCATGAGTTCTGCACTGAAGTGACAGCAATTAAGAGGTTTGGTTATTTATTGAACTGTAAGAGAGAGGCCTTTGCTCTGCAGTTTTTGGAAAACAGTGAGCACTGTAGCAGCACAGGCAGGTCGAGGAGCACGAGAGTTTGCTTTTGTATGTGTAATACAATCCTCCCTGAAAGCAGCTCATTTCCATAGGAGGCCATTATGAATAGTAGGGTTTATCCACTGCAGAGTGAGCTCTGCCCATTGGCTCCATTTAAACACTGAAATTTATAACTTCACCCCTCATTGAGTAAGAGTGTAAACACGAGCATGTTTCAAACAACTCCTGTTTCTATCTTTAATTGTTTAAAGCCTCTGAGTAAAACACACTGAGGCCACAGAAATTCATGGTGATAGTGGGACTCAAAGAACACGAGATGCAGCACTCTGGGTGGTCTTTGAACACCTCAGACATAATATAATGATAACAAATGTCACTCTGCAGTGATAACTCTATGTAGAATAGATTCTAATCAGCTGCATGTTGTCCTCGTGTGTTTGTGAAGTGAAAAGCCTGTTGTAAAAAGTTAAACATTAGTGCATTAGTGATGAAGTTAAACATTAGTTTCCATATTGATATGGACTCAACAGGATATTGAATGACAATGATAACTGCACAGAAGATCAAATAACAAGCGCTCCTCTTGATCAGTCCTCCTCAGAGGACCCTCTCAACTTTGTAAAATAAAGCTTGACATTGGCATTGACTGAACTCAGTCCTTCACATTTGAATTTGAGCATCAGCCATCAGCCACTGGTCAGTGGGATGATGAGAAATATATTTTGCATACAGAGAGGAATCAAGCTTTGACTGAGGGACAGCCTGCTTCACTAAGAACAACATGCTAAAGAGCCCCCTCTCCACTCGACATCATATGGCTTCCATTGACACAGTAGGGTTTTTTTATTGACCACATATAAAATGCTTGGGATTTGAAAAATATTGTTTTTCATGACCTCGCTTTTAGCTTTGGATTTGACGAGGGTTTGCTGATATTGGCATGTTTTCAATTAGAACAATACTCATACATTGTCGCGCATCAAATGTTAATCAGAAAATAAGCTCATGTCCAACGGTTGGAGTGATCTCTGTGGCCAAAAATGTGTCTGTCTGGGCTGTTGAAGACTTTTATTCTGATTATTAAAACACTAAACAACACAACAAGCAAGACACAACTTCTATTAGATAAACACATCATTTATAAAGCTGTTTATGTATAGTACAACAAACCAATAACACTGTCTCTTTCCCGGGACACATGTGGAGGAGCAGAAAACTAATTATAATAGAACACAGACTTGAGTAGCTTGGCTTCACTCCAGGGACAACAAATTATTCTTATTGGCACAATCTAAAGGGGGAGCGGTGTTGAGACTTCAAACACCAACTTTATGGTAAACGATTGGCAGAGTGCAGAATTCTCACATTGTGCAATCTCAGGCTCAGGCTTAACTGCCTGCCTTTGAAAAAGACATCCACTCTGCTCATTAACCAAGAACATGTTTCACTCTTTTCCCAGCACCAAGAGCTTCTTAGCATTTGGAATCTGTTTTTACCTGGAGACATGACACTTATACAAGACTAACTACTTATTTTGCAGATTTTTTGTGAGAAAGAGCCTGCATAAACATATTATATACACATACCCAGTCTCATTATCATTAACTTGTGTCAGTTTGCCTCACTGGACAGAAGGAGCCCTTTTCTCTCTTGTCCCCGTATCTCCCTGAGCCATCTGGAGTAGCCATGAAGCAAAGCACACAGCCACTTAACCATTAAGTGGATACACACTTAAACCAGAAACTCTCACTCATATCCCAAGTAAACTAATACTTGAGCCAATAGGTGAGTCAACCAATTTGTCAACTAGCTGGACAGAGAGGCAGTCAGTCAGTCTGCAAGTTGAGAAGGAGGAGGAGGAGGAGAAAGACCAAAAGTGGAGACGGAGATTGGGGGCTGAGTGTTTCCCACCTGTAGACCATGTGCTGGGCACCTTGATTTACTAGCAGGCTTGAGGCTCTCGGCTGTGGTTATGTGCAGATGCTCTTAAAAATATAACTTGAACCTTCTGAAGCTCCAACCACAAACGCGCACGGCCCTGCTGTGGCTCGAACTCCTCTGACACACTCCTAAATTAACAGGCCTGAAGACGTGCCGGACCAGCCTCCACGCTGTTTACTGTGCTTCCTGAGACCACGTGTGTGTGTGTGTGTGTGTGTGTGTGTGTGTGTGTGTGTGTGTGTGCGCGCGCGCGCGCGCGCGCGCGTGTGTTGTTCCTCCCACTGAGCTAGACACAACTAAGCAATGAAAGCAGAGATAGATTGGTCTGATAAAGGTACTTATAGGTACTCGTACTTTTAAGGAGGGTTTCTGAGTGTGATAAGAAGGGGTGAAAAGCACAAGTACTCAAATACACACACACACACACACACAGTAAAAAGATAAGAGCAGCAACAGAAGCTGAATCACAGGAAACAGGCAATAGAGATAAAAGCGAGAGAGAGTGTGATAGGGAGGCGAGAGGATGTGGCCTGCTGAAATGCAAAACCTCCTACAGAACTATGGCCAGTTGTCTTGTTGTGTTTAACTTGTCAAAACATCTCAGAAAATAACAACTATGTTAATCTCCCAGAGAGTTTGGTTCTCATAAAGCCTGATTTAACAACAGCAGCGTTCTAGGTTAAAGTAAAGATAAGAGACACATAACATCAGGTAATTATCATATAAGATTTATTCCTGTAGTCAGATTATTTAATCCCTTAAATTCATATACTGTTGAAACATGTGGTTTTGATTGCATACATAAGCTTCAGTATTAATCAAAATTAGTTTTGACATTCAGAAATATTCAGGACCGATTCCCTGAAATAGTTTGGATGCTGCCATTTTGTACTGCGGGTTGAACAGTGTGTGTGCTTCAAAACAAAAAAATAACCTGAACAAACTTTAAAGTACATAAATCATCTACATGTTTGAAGCCTGTCAGAGAGACAAGTGACACATCACAGAAAAAAAAATGTTTATGGAGGGGTAGAAAATGAACAGGGCCAACTGAAAGTCAGCATCAGTGGTTTTCCATAAGAAATAAACAGGAAATACTGTATAACACATTGATTAGAATAGTGTTCAGGGTTGACAAACAGCATTTTTGGCTTTGAAGGTTTTTCGAGTGAAGACGTAACAGGATTAGACTGTCAAGACTTACTGTTCAGACTGTGAGGAGGATTATTAATTTATCCAGCTCACTACATTTAGATCCAAAAAACTGATGGAAAGAAACAACTCCCAGACAACTATTATTCAACACTGATTTCAAACGTGACGGGGGTTTGGCTGTGAAATAAATCAAGGGCTTGAACTTGGGCGAACAATTGGAAGATTATTACATTCCTGAAGCATATGTGTTTGATAGACCCCCCACTTTGGGAGGAAGTGTGACAGACGTTTTGGGCTCACGTTCAAAGTCCGACATTAATCAGAAACAGGCAATTAGGATTATCCTCCATTATTTTATCATTTGGTAAACACGCACAACCCTTTCTCTCTACCTCACACATACAACTGCAGTCCCACATTCATATGCAGGGACACGCAGTTTCAGTTGCAATTCAAGATTATGGTTATACTGTATATTAGCAGCTTCTAATCATGGTACACGTAATGGATGAATGCTAATTAGCTAATTAACAAATACCATCCAAATGTCAAAAAATGTCTTTCGATGTAATCAATGTTTTGCTCCTTCAGTCACTGCATCACACTCACTTCAGACGAAGTGCTGTGGTGTGTTGGAGCTATCTTTCTGTGCACGTCTCCACCTGTCTGTCACCACCCAGTTATGGTTGTCACCACTGCTGTCATTACTGCCATGTACCCACCTGCACTCTCTACAGATGTTTAAATCTCCCCACGTGTGTGTGTGTGTGTGTGTGTGTGTGTGTGACCGCTCACTGTACCTCTCTTTCTGCCTCTGTTTTCTCACAGCATGTGATTGCCATCCCGTGGGTGCTGCTGGCAAAACCTGTAACCAAACCACAGGACAATGTCCCTGTAAAGACGGCGTGACTGGTATCACATGCAACCGCTGCGCTAAAGGCTACCAGCAGAGCCGCTCGCCCATTGCCCCCTGCATAAGTACGTGAAACAGGTCTTTCCTTCACTGTTGGACAATATGGCCTGGTCTATTGCTCCAATTTGAAAGGCAATGGACACACCAGTTACTGCAATGTGTGATGATGCACATACTGGTGTGAAGATTCAATATCAATTACAGGACATGACACATGCAAACACACTTCAACAAAAGACACTCCTACGCTGCTTAAATCCTCTCATTCTTTTCTTTAGACAAGTGTTTGGTAACCAGCTCTTTCTGACCTCTAAATCTGCTAGCTTAAATAAACACACCATTAAACCAAACCTCAAGGTTACGGCAACACAGCCCTCCCAGCTTGTTGGTCCCCATAAATCTGAGCCAAGACGTAGAGCTGTTAACACTGGCATCCTCTGGCCCTAAAGTGCATTGGATGAAAGTGCAGAAAGATATAGATTAGATATAGATAAGATCAATAATGTTTTCAGCATCCACTGACTGTTTGTAAGCCAAAATATACTAGTAAAGCGACTTGTAGAAACGGATTGGCTCTTGTTCCAATCAACGCGTTTTAATTCATACCATTGGTTCTTGTCAGTGTAATAAGACACCAGGAATTAAATTCTTATGAGGAATAAATCTCGACATGATTATGTAGAATATGGCTGAGGTCCAATTATCTAATCAGGCATCTTTGTGTCCTGGAAATGTTTAGTCAAAGCTGAGTCGTTAAACATGCAGTGATCTCTGTGAGAAATAAAGTCATCAGGAGATGACGTATTGGGTTTGACTTTTTGGGTTTTAGGCGCCATTGTGCAATGATAGTCTTGTTCTTTTTTGCCATTAAATAGACCAATTTGTCATGGGAGAAGGTTTCATTATGTGCACAAGTCAACAACAGCCGAGCATATCATTCCGCAGATTGTGATTTATGGTGCACAATAGACAGAAATATAATGTATGTTCAGAAAGAAGGAAGCAAATTCCCTCAATCCCAGCCGAAAACATCAGTTTACTTGATTGAAAGACTTGATTCTTTCTTTATCCTCTCATACACAAAATGATCACCTTTGCACAGCTGAAACCACTGTTGTACACCTCTTGCCTCAGTGTGTTGATGTCTTCCTTTGCATGTCCCCATTGCTCTGTACAGATATTTTGATGAGCCCCTTCTTTCTCTCCCACTCACAATAACAAGACATTATGTGGGTTTTATATCTGCTTTTTCCATCCTGCTTCTTTGGAGATAAGGAGGTCTGTTCTTCATGCATGGTTTCTCTGAGTGGCAACTTCCTACCCACTTGTACAGTAACTACAACATGATGGAGGGCTGAGAGAATCAAGTCTTTGGACATTCAAACACAGAGCTGTGCTCTACCACTGCAGCAGAAGAAAAGAGTCATTTAAAATGACTAACAATCAAAATAATAATGCCAATAGAGAGAAGTTTATTAAACTCCATCAGGACAAGTTAGTTAAGTAGCTGCTGAGGATTTTATGTCTCTGATAGACAAAAAAATGTAGAAAGATTAAATGAAATCAGAGTATTAAGGCTGGAAATGGCAAGTGTGCTGAGGTAGAAACTCAAAATTTATGAAGGAAGATCAGAACCAAAAAAGTAAAAACTGAGCAGTAGATGAATAAAAGTATAAATGTTAGGGGAAAATATCTTGCTTACTGAATTTCCCAAAACTTAAAATATATGTTTTTGCACCTTGTCCTGTAGTTTATCTAATTCATTGTAATGCCTTGCTCAATTCCTTCTTAGCATATTATGGTATTATTTAGAGCTGAAGAGAGCTGCACTGTTTTTATCATTTATTCTACAGTGAGATATCGAGAACATTTTCAGTCAATAATGATTGTGCCTTTACACTAAGAAACTTGTCTGTTGAAAAAAAAATCATTCTTGAGCAGTTTGTGGCCTTAACACTGACATATTTAAATTTATTTTAATTGTTTTACCTTATTGCTTCCTTATTAAACATGCACACCCATCTATGCAGCATGCATACACACAGACAAATACACATGTACCATGTAAATGAAACTGAAATTGTTCTGTGTTTATGTTTTCTCTGGGAGTAGAAATTCCAGTTGCACCACCAACAACTCCCTCCAGTATTACAGAGGAGCCATCAGGTGAGTACAGTTGAGAGTTTTATCTATATTCTGTTAGACATAATCATATATGGCGCTCAGGGCAAGATGGTGTGGATATTACTGAAGTATGTATAAATGGATATGGGATTTTCTAACTGTTTCATGCCTCACCACAGTATTTTTCCAAAACAGACTGCAGGATAAACTGGATCCCTCTTGCCTTCCCCGTTTTTATCAGGGGTTCATGAATATTAAACCCATTAGCAGCAACTCTGGGATATGGCTCCTTTAATCTCTCACACTTTCACAATTAATCAGTCTAAGTGTGGCACAGTAGGGTGTTGGTCTGGTATACAGCACTGGGGTCTTTCAGTTTGTGTAATTTGATGATTTTTATCTGATGCAGAGTTTGACTAACGAACCTGAATCTTATAATGTAGTGTAGAATTCAGCTGTAAATGATTCATTTGATTACCAGGTGATTTCTGTTTGACATTTTTCTGTAGCATTGTACATAATCTGTGATGTTGAATGTTGTCAGTGGTTATGCCCCACAGGTAGGATGTGAGTTAGAAGAGAAGGAGAAGTTCTGGAGGGAGATGAGATGAGGTGATTCAGGGTATCCCTAGTGGTGAGAGAGTGGTGATTGGGGCAGACTTCAACGGACATGCTGGTCAGGGAAACAGAGGTGATGAGGAAGTGATGGGTAAGTTTGGTATGCAGGACAGGAATGCAGAAGGACAGATGGTGGTAGACTTCGCAAAAAGGATGGAAATGGCTGTAGTCAACACATTTTTCCAGAAAAGGGAGGAGCATAGGGCGACATATAAGAGTGGAGGCAGGAGCACACAAGTTGATCACATGTTGTGCAGATGTTCCAACCTGAAAGAGATCAGTGACTGCAAAGTAGTGGCTGGGGAGAGTGTAGCCAGACAGTATAGGATGGTGGTGTGTAGGATGACTCTGGTGGTGAGGAAGATGAAGAGGACAAGGGCAGAGCAGAGGACCAGGTGGTGGAAGGTGAAAAAGGAGGAGTGTTGTGTGGCTTTCAGGGAGGAGCTGAAACAGGCTCTGGGAGGTCAGGAGGTTCTTCCAGATGACTGGGCAGCTACAGCTAAAGTGATCAGGGAGACAGGTAGGAGGGTACTTGGTGTGTCATCTGGAAAGAGGAAAGCAGATAAGGAGACTTGGTGGTGGAATGAGGAAGTTCAGGAGTGTGTTAAGAGGAAAAGGTTAGCTAAGAAGAAGTGGGACACTGAGAAGACAGAAGAGAACAGACAGGAGTACAGGGAGATGCAGCGTAAAGTGAAGGTAGAGGTGGCAAAGGCCAAACAAAGGGCGTATGAGGATTTGTATGATAGGTTGGACTCTAAGGAGGGAGAGGTGGATTTGTACAGGTTGGCGGGGGAGAGAGACAGAGATGGGAAGGATGTGCAGCAGGTTAGGGTGATCAAGGACAGGGATGGAAATGTGTTGACAGGTGCCACAAGTGTGATGGAAAGATGGAAGGAATACTTTGAAGAGTTGAAGGAGGAAAATGTTAGAGAGCACAGAGTAGAAGAGGTGACTGTTGTAGAGCAGTAGCAAAGATCAGTAAGGATGAAGTGAGGAAGGCGTTGAAGAGGATGAAGAGTGGAAAGGCAGTTGGTCCCTGTGGAGGTATGGAAGTGTTTAGGAGAGGTGGCAGTAGAGTTTTTGACTGGGCTACTTAACAAGATCTTGGAGAGTGAGAGGATGCCTGAGGAATGGAGGAGAAGTGTACTGGTGCCCATCTTTAAGAACAAGGGAGACGTGCAGAGTTGTGGAAACTACAGAGGAATAAAGCTGATGAGTCCCACAATGAAGTTATGGGAAAGTGTAGTGGAGGCTAGGCTGAGGTCAGAAGTGAGCATTTGTGAGCAGCACTATGGTTTCATGCCAAGAAAGAGAACCACGGATGCAATATTTGCTTTGAGAATGCTGATGGAGAAGAACAGAGAAGGCCAGAAGGAGCCGCATTGGGTCTTTGTAGATTTGGAAAAAGCGTCTGACAGGGTGCCGAGAGAGGAGCTGTGGTTTTGTATGAGGAAGTCTGGAGTGGTAGAGAAGTATGTTCGAGTGGTGCAGGACATGTATGAGAGCTGTAAGACAGTGGTGAGGTGTGCTGTAGGGGTGACAGAGGAGTTCAAGGTGGACGTGGGACTGCACCAAGGATCGGCTTTGAGCCCCTTCTTGTTTGCTGTGGTGATGGACAGGCTGACAGATGAGGTTAGACAGGAATCTCCGTGGACCATGATGTTTGCAGATGACATTGTCATCTGTAGTGAGAGCAGGGAGCAGGTGGAGGAAAATCTCGAGAGGTGGAGGTTTGCTCTGGAAAGGAGAGGAATGAAGGTTAGCCGCAGTAAAACAGAGTACATGTGTGTAAATGAGAGGGACTCAAGTAGAACGGTGAGGTTACAGGAAGTAGAGGTGAAGAAGGTGGAGGATTTTAAGTACCTAGGGTCAACAGTCCAGAGCAACGGAGAGTGTGGAAAACAAGTGAAGAGACGTGTGCAAGCAGGTTGGAACGGGGGGAGGAAAGTGTCAGGTGTGATGTGTGACAAAAGAGTGTCAGCAAGAATGAAAGAAAAGGTGGACAAGACAGTGGTGAGACCAGCAGTGTTGTCTGGTTTAGAGACAGTGGCACTGAGACAAAGACAGGAGGCAGAGCTGGAGGTAGCAGAGCTGAAGATGTTGAGGTTCTCTCTGGGAGTGACGAGGATGGATAGGATCAGGAATGAGGACATCAGAGGGACAGCTCATGTTAGATGTTTTGGAGAAAAAGCCAGGGAAGCCAGATTGAGATGGTTTGGACATGTTCAGAGGAGGGACAGTGAATACATTGGTAAAAGGATGCTGAGGTTAGAGCTGCCAGGAAGGAGGCCTAGAGGAAGACCAAAGAGGAGGTTCTTGGATGTAGTGAAGGAGGACATGAGGATAGTTGGTGTGGGTGAGGAGGATACAGAGGATAGGGTTAAATGGAGGCAGATGATTCGCTGTGGCAACCCCTGAAGGGAGCAGCCCAAAGGAAGAGAAGAAGAAGAAGAAGACTGTGCATCCTCAGGTCCTATCTTTAAGCATGGGATTTGTGATAACAGATGCCTGAACTGGATGATTTGCTCTACAGTGGGTTCAATAATGGCATTAGCATGAGCTCACTCATGGATTATGTACAGTGGGTACGGAAAGTATTCAGACCCCTTTAAATTTTTCACTCTTTGTGTCATTGCAGCCATTTGCCAAAATCAAAAAAGTTCATTTTATTTCTCATTAATGTACACTCAGCACCCCATCTTGACAGAAAAAACCAGAAATGTAGAAATTTTTGCAAATTTATTAAAAAAGAAAATCTGAAATATCACATGTTCATAAGTATTCAGACCCTGTGCTCAGTATTGAGTAGAAGCACCCTTTTGAGCTAGTATAGCCATGAGTCTTCTTGGGAATGATGCAACAAGTTTTTCACACCTGGATTTGGGGATCCTCTGCCATTCTTGCTTGCAGATCCTCTCTAGTTCTGTCAGGTTGGATGGTGAACGTTGGTGGACAGCCATTTTCAGGTCTCTCCACAGATGCTCAATTGGGTTTAGGTCAGGGCTCTGGCTGGGCCAGTCAAGAACGGTCACAGAGTTGTTCCGAATCCACTCCTTTGTTATTTTAGCTGTGTGCTTAGGGTCATCGTCCTGTTGAAAGGTGAACCTTCAGCCCAGTCTGAGGTCCTGAGCACTCTGGAAGAGGTTTTCTTCTAGGATATCTCTGTACTTGGCCGCATTCATCTTTCCTTCAATTGCAACCAGTCGTCCTGTCCCTGCTGCTGAAAAACACCCCCACAACATGATGATCCCACCACCATGTTTCACTGTAGGGATTGTATTGGACAGGGGATGAGCAGTGCCTGGTTTTCTCCACACATACCGCTTAGAATTAACGCCAAAAAGTTCAATCTTGGTCTCATCAGACCAGAGAATCTTATTTATCATAGTCTGGGAGTCCTTCATGTGTTTTTTGGCAAACTCTATGCAGGCTTTCATGTGTCTTGCACTGAGGAGAGGCCTCCGTCGGGCCACTCTGCCATAAAGCCCCGACTTGTGGAGGGCTGCAGTGATAGTTGACTTTGTGGAACTTTCTCCCATCTCCCTACTGCATCTCTGGAGCTCAGCCACAGTGATCTTTGGGTTCTTCTTTACCTCTCTCACCAAGGCTCTTCTTCCACGATTGCTCAGTTTGGCTGGACGGCCAGGTCTAGGAAGAGTTCTGGTCGTTCCAAACTTTTTCCATTTGAGGATTATGGGGGCCACTGTGCTCTTAGGAACCTTGAGTGCTGCAGAAATTCTTGTGTAACCTTGGCCAGATCTGTGCCTTGCCACAATTCTGTCTCTGAGCTCCTTGGGCGATTCCTTCGACCTCATGATTCTCATTTGCTCTGACATGCACTGTGAGCTGTAAGGTCTTATATAGACAGGTGTGTGCCTTTCCTAATCAAGTCCAATCAATTTAATTAAACACAGCTGGACTCCAGTGAAGGAGCAGAACCATCTCAAGGAGGATCAGAAGAAATGGACAGCATGTGAGTTAAATATGAGTGTCACTGCAAAGGGTCTGAATACTTATGACCATGTGATATTTCAGATTTTCTTTTTTAATAAATTTGCAAAAATTTCTACATTTCTGTTTTTTTCTGTCAAGATGGGGTGCTGAGTGTACATTAATGAGAAATAAAATGAACTTTTTTGATTTTGGCAAATGGCTGCAATGACACAAAGAGTGAAAAATTTAAAGGGGTCTGAATACTTTCCGTACCCACTGTACACTTAGAGATTCTGGACTACATTTCAGCTATTATGTGATTAATTTTAGGTCTTTTTGCTGATCTGACGGAAATTAGAATGATTAGATTTATGGTGTTTGGTAATTTGATATGTGATTTGATGTTGTAATTGTGAAACCTCATAAAATTACACTCATAATATCATAAATACTACAAATGTAAAATGCCAGCATCTTGTTTCACAGTACTAGGCAGACATACCTGGACAGACCCTGCTGGTTCAGTGTTGTGTCTTTTGGCCCATAGTGGAAAAAGTTGAGTCATCTGGCTCACAGGATGTTTGCTCTGTCTCACCCATGAAGTTGCAGGAGGCCCAAGGTATAGACCTTTGTGTATGTATGTAGGCTGCAGCTGTTGTTGGGCCCTCTGAGGTCCCTAACGTCCTCTGGACGGCTTCGATTGACAGCACAGTCAAGATATTCCTGGTAACCAACCCTCCTCCACCTCTTTTCTTTCCTCTTTCAGTCTCTCTTCGATCTCCTCCAGCTCCTTCGTCTCCCTCTGTTTCACGCTTTGTCTTCACATAACACTGTGGGTGGTGTCAAGCTGGAATATCGGGAGTTTCTCTGGGCCCCTTTTTCAGGAATCTGTCCACTTCTGCAGCGTAGGAAATTTACTTCACCATACTGGGGGAATTACTGGAGAATTCAAAGAGGGACTGATATTTATCAACATGAATTAATGCACAAAGATCATCAACATATTTACAACATTTAAAGCAAAACAAATGTGTTTTCGAAGTTTGTGTTTTGTGTAAGACCTATCCCCCTACCTCCCCCTCCACTATGAGAAATCTTTGCCTAGAGGTATATCCTGTTTTCAGATGCTATATCCATGTCATTGAACTAATGAAAACACAACCTGAAGGGGGCTGTGTAATGGTCAAAGCTACAGATAATCGAATCACGGCTGAGAGCTCTGGGAAATCCTTCTCATATGTATAATAGGCACAGGTCTGTTCAGCCCAGAGAGATTGAAATAAAGCAGACTGCAAAGTGGAGCACCTTGATGGACTTCCTAAGTTGGTCACGTCGGTATCATGAGTAGCCGAGGGTCCCACTGGACCACCGGGGATTGGGGCCCAGAGGATGCATACTTTACCTCGAGGCTCCTCAGAAGGTCACAAAACAAACATACCTCTGCTCTGCCTTGTATTGGAACAGCAATGATATCACCTAATAAGTGACTGCAAACACATGTGGTGATTTTATCAGAGCATCAGACCATATTTTCCATTTCAGCACATCAACATGCACCAAAGTAAATATTATCGCTAAAAATTATTGTAATTATTATTATTAGCAGTAGCAATAGTAGCTGCAGTTGTGGTAGTAATAGTAGTAGCAGGTGGAGGAAGAGTATCACTGTGTTTTAAATGTTTTATACTGTAGCTTTACATACATGCAAAGGAAAACACACAAAGCAATATAGTAAAAAAATACAGTTTGATAAAACACACTATACTTTTATATGGACAGATTTATAATAATGGTTTTAGAGTTAACACAAGAAAAAGAAGAAAAATTAGAGAGAAAAAAGAAGAGGAAGAAAAGCAAGAAGAATGTGATTAATGAGAAAAATAAAATAAAATAAAAATATACAGAGGTGAGAAAGACATGATATAAATATAGAGGAAGAAGATGTTGAAGGGATGAGGAAGGATCTGAGGATCAGTTAATAAATGCTGAAAGAAAATGTAGAAATAAAGGTGAAAAAGTGTGTGTGTGTGTGTGTGTGTGTATGTGTGTGTGTGTGTGTGTGTGTGTGAGAGAGAGAGAGAGATACCAGAGGGTGTTGGGCTGACAGCTGTGAGGCAGGTGCCTCATTGCGGGGTGAATGGAGGGTGTGAGGGAAAATGGAGCGGTTATTAATTTGTCTCCTGCAGCAGGGCTGTCCCCCTTTTGACCACATGGATGGCTGGAATGCATGGAGAATACCTCCGATGGTGTGGCCTAGACAAAAAACACATTGTGCTGGTAGGTCACGGATGGTGTGAGTCGCCACTCCCACGGGTCATGACAGAGACGTCTGCACTGCAACAAAATGTGGAGATTAATACTGATGACCTATGATGGCTGCCTGGGCCTGTCAGCATACATAGGATGTGAAAGTAACTAATGATGATGAGGAGAACTGGAGTGACTATGATGAGGCTCATGAGGGTGACGAGGTTCATTCATATAATGTGTGTGTGTGTGTGTGTGTGTGTCGTGTCTGAGGCTGGAAGTGATCAGAATCTATGGCGGATCCCTCCTTGGATTTTTTGGACATTAGTCTTGCTTCACACGCCCTGTTCAGTACATGCCGACTGCCCCGCACTTGAGTCATGTCAACGTGACTGCAGTCATGTCAGTGTGCAATCTTATGCTGCTTAACTCTGTGACATAGCCAGAGCAGAAATAATAGTAAAAGACATAGTCTGCAATATGCAGGGCCAAAAACCGAAGAGCACAGTATCAAATTATCATTATCATTATCAATACAACCCTTTGCTTGGAATTTACTCTTTTGTGATCAAGAATCATGAAAACCTTGGCAGGCTTATTTCCTCTCTCTGCGTCTAAGCTTTGGGTAACAACCAACAGGAGTCCACGCTGACTCATCTGAAACTAATCAGACACAGTTACAGAGGATGACCCAACTCATCAGACCTGATTGCATGCTGCCCCAAAAGCAAA
The DNA here is from genome assembly GCF_900324485.2 of Mastacembelus armatus. NCBI lineage: Eukaryota > Metazoa > Chordata > Actinopteri > Synbranchiformes > Mastacembelidae > Mastacembelus > Mastacembelus armatus. Next base: position 23,472,287 of record NC_046633.1, read on the forward strand.
AGTAAAAACACAAATCAGGATAAGAACTCTAACAGGTTCTTCACTGTCCATTGTATGTTGAAAACAATCAATCTTTTATTCTCTGGCAATACAATAAGAGAAGAAGTGTGTGTGTGTGTGTGTGTGTGTGTGTGTGTGTATGTGCGTGAGTGTGTAGGGGTGGGGGGGGTCCTTTCTTTTTCTTTCTATTCTCTCTCTGTCTTTACTGGATGGGATCCAAACTCACAGCTCTGGTGTGAGCAGCCCAGCACATGCAGAGGAGAACAAAGGCAGGGCGACACAGTGGGATCCATAATCTAATTACATGCTTTATTTGCTGCAATTTGTTTCTCAATCAGTCTAGTTGAGGGAGAAGGCCTTCCTAACGAACTGCCATTTGCACCACACTGCCGTCTCACTGCGTCTGTGGCCGTGTTCACACTGAGTAGCTCGTACTCGAATACATTCAGTGTGTTTTGATCTTCACTTCAGAAAAGATTTCACTTGCAAGGGTGCAAGTCTGTGTGGAAACTGAGTAGCTGAACAAACAGACACATTTGTACTCAGCTCTACAGCTACAGAAATGGTGGGGATTATTTTATCTGACTATCCTACTCCTGACATGTCAGGATGTCTCTCAATAGACAACTTTGTGTCTTTGTGTCTAGAGCGGTAGTGGCCTAATGGACAGGGAGTCAGATTTGTAACCCGAAAGTTCCAGGTTCGAGTCTCAGGATTGTTGGTGGGGTGGAGTCAACTCAATACATTTTCATAGATTTCACACATTGGTGGGTAAATCATCTAATTATGTAGTGTGTTGTACAAAAGTCCCTAGAAACCCTCAGTGTGGTCTGAGGTGCATTTTGTTCACACTGTAACATATGTACCAGCTCCAAATGTGGCCTGGATGATTTGACTCTAGTGAGCCTTCAAACAACTCGTATATCTAGGAATTACGATTTACGTCTAATGCTGAAGTTGACTCATTAGAGGGAAGTTTGGGGCAGATGGATGGGTCAGAAAAGACACGACTTTCCCACAAGAGACTGGTGTTTGATTCCTCTATGAACACTGTTTTTTTATTCATGACCGCTGCACAACCGTAACTGCGTGTTTATTTTTGTGACCTTAATGACAAAGGTTTTTTTAACCCAAACCACATTCTTCTTTTTCTGGACCTAACCAAGCAGTTTTTTCCCCTACACCTCCCAAATAACACAAAAAGTTGTTTTTGTGCATACAGTCTGGTTGCATATGATTGTTAGAGGGAGGTAAAAAGCCTGGTAAGAGGGTCGTTGGAAGGTTCCTATGGTTGTATTCTCAGGCCAGGACCAAAAATCTCTACTGTCGTTTAGATTGGAAGACTTGTTGCAGGGAGTAGTGTGACATTTATGTAACGAGGTGGACAGCAGTGAGTGAGTGACTTTGAGTTTGCTCATTTCTGATGAGACTGTAGCTCCAACCATGATCCCAAACCTTAACCAGGGGTTTTTGTAACCTAACTATTTCCACAACATAAGCATACAGTAGTTTGATTTCCTAACAATCCTAACTTTACCCATATTGTATTTTCATATACAGATACTGTAGAAATTCTATTTATTGGAGAAAATAGTTGCAAATAAATGTATTTGGGGATTTTGCAGAATCTGCATTCTTGTCTGGTAATTGAAAATGTTTTACTTTTTCAAATTTCTGAGCAGACTGTAGCACCAAGCATGAACATGATGACTTGTACAGCTGGTAACAAGGGGACCAGAGACCCAAAATAGCCCAATGTGAGACTATACCTGGGGCAGTGTTGCATGTTGGGAGTGTGTTGTTGCAAGTACCAGTGATACACTAAAATATAATAGACAGTTACGACAGTTTTAGCTTTTATCTCCATGATTGTGGGGTAAACAGCAGGAATGAGCACTTGCATGTATTTGAATATCAAGGAGTCACCTTTCCAGATGACATCATGTTGCACTGTGGTAAATATTGAGCCTGTTTGACTTCTCTTGCTGATTTTGTGCACTGGCACACTGTATGACTGAAGTGACCAAATGAATGAGGGGACTGTGTTTTTCACACAGGGCTGAAGCCAGTTGGTATGGTCAGTTGATATCATTTTACTCGAGATAGGTTTTTACTTTTAGCTCTTTAAATCACTGTCTTCTACAGTTTTTATGTTCTGATCAAGTTTTGCTAAATGCGATTTTTAGTAGTGCTACTTATCTAAAACTGGGCACCCAAACTTCCACCTGTGGGCACAGTAAAGTTTTCTACTATGTCCTGCCATGGAGTAGTTTGAGTAAGGAGCATCCTAAATGAAAACGATTAGTTTAAAGAGTTGGACAGCACTTTGATAGGAGGGGCAAAGGTCTCCCTCTCAGTTACGCACTTCTCAGTGCTCTGAAAGGCAGGAAAACAAAGCGCTGTAGTAACTACATCTACTCAGAACACCCAAAGCACATTTTAGCTCAGTGCTGCAGGACAGCTCCCACTTCCCCTGCTTGTAACGTGCACACAAAGGGAACATTTGTCCTCACGGTAGGGGACTGCCTGGCCCTAGATGGTGATCTGGGGGTGCTCTCAGCGGGGCCCAGAGCTGTGTCTCAGGGGTACACTAATGGGGAACGAAAGGCTATCAAAGGCAAGTATCATGATGGCATCAAGGGGGGTTATGAGAAAACAAAGCTTCCTTTCCACAGCTCCTCTTTCGATCATTTACATGGTAATCAGGTGCAGCTCATATAGACTCTTCTGTCTTATTTACTTTACCTATTTTTGTTACTCTCTTATTTACGACCACCAGATCCAGCTCTGTGGCCTCGCCGACCCATTCGTGAGGCTGCCAGCTTTGAGTTTTTTGCTGATATGTGTGTTTTACATGAAATCCTGGCCATCCTCTTCGTCTCCCCCCGATAAACTTCAATCGTGTCTTCTTTTTTTGTCAACCTCTCCACCCCTTTGCTCTCTACCAGTATCCTTTCTCCCACCTCCTTCCCTTTTTTTTGGGTGCATTTTTTCTTGTCGTGGTGTTCCCCAGGCAACCTCATTCAAACAGAGTATAAAGGAGAGTAAAGGCATGGAGCAAAGATCTCGTCACAACAATGCAGTTTGTTCATATTCAGGCTGCCTGAAAGCTCCAGTTCTTCTGTCACCACCCCATCATTCTCTTCCAGTGCTTCCCTATCTAGCCACTTCTTCCTACCTCCTTCCTTTCCCTATTTTCGTTTACTCTATTCATTACAGCAAAGTATAAAGCGAAACAGTACTCTGGATCCAATTTATGCCAATCGGGAGAGGGGTAAAGGAGCAGAGAGAAAGGGAAAACAAGTTTTTTGTATGATATGGCGTCACGTCACATTATTTTGGCTCTCATTGTAAGTGGCTGGCAGTGTGACAGCATAGCAAGGGGTAATCACTAAAGGCTATGAAATCTCAGGATTGCAGGGGCCAGCAAAGTGAAGGGAGGGATATACTGTTGCCTCCTTCACCTTAAGGTAATTTATCATAAAACTGATGGCATACACATATGCTTGCAGATCTATTTGGGTTAGCTATAATCTGCAGCTCCTGCATAGTCAGCAGTTGACAGAACTAACAGTTTTCTTTTCTTTGAATATTTAAACTCACTAGTGCCAATATATTCTTGACTTAGAGAACCTGCATGTCTTTTTTAGCACATCTTATATTATTAGAGTAAGAGTAATCTTTTCTTTATTTTGAACTACGGCACATGCTAAAATGTTCCCAATCCTCAACTACACATAAAATATACACACTTTCTTAGCCAAATGTCTTATCACATATAAAAATTGTTCTGTTTTGAAGGTGCTATTGAGAAATCAAGCTGATACCAGCTTTAAACACTCACTCATATACAAATAAGTATGATCTTCCTCTCAGTAGAGGGAGGATTTGCATGACCCCTCTGACTGCATGAGGTATTTATTTGTTCGTAGCGTCCACAGTGGAAAAAATGGTCCTCTACCTCACACTTCATGGATGGCTAATTTTCCCTTCCTGACCTCCCTTTGTGTGGCATTGACCCCCTTCACACCCCCTCTGTGCTCTTTTCCCCCCTTGTCCGCACTGCAATAAATGCAGAAGCTTGACATGGTCCTCACTGGGGCCTTGAAGTGATCCCAGGATTATTTTTTTTTGGGAGGTCGGGGGTTGCTGTGACAGGCGGGGTGAGATGTGGTGGGAGTTGGGGATTGAAGTGGGTGAAGTGGTGCAAAGGCCTGACTCATTCCCACAGTCTGACAGAGACTGTGTGGGTTCGTGGTGGCGGTAATTTTAATTTCTTCAAATCTGCTGCTGGTACCATCGGCTCCATTGATTACACATAGTGATAACTGATTGATTACCGGTTATCAGGCAATGCAATTAAACCGGACAGATGTGTGTCAGCTGTTTTGTTTATGTTCTTAATTCATTTATGTCCTTTTCTTTCTAAAACTACCTCGCAATGAACAAATGTATATGCTAAATTTTGAATTTGGAAAATAAAGTGTTATGCTGTTAGGGAATAACTTTTATTTTGTAGCAGTAAGGCTATTTAAAGTTCCAGCTCATACATTTAAAATGTATTACTCATAATGTGTAAATAATTACTTTTAACATGTATTAAAAATAACACAAACAAAAAGTCTAACATTGTCCTGTACATTAAAGGTTGTTAATGGGTTAGTTTGCTAAATGAGCATGCATGAGAAACTATTTACGAGATGAGAAATTCATAAAAACTTTAGGTTTTATTTAGATTTTTTGTATTTTTATTATTGAGTTTTACTTAAATTGGTTGACAGAATTCATAGAGCAATTTTTTTGGTGGAAAATTGATTTTAAAAATCAGTTATGCAATCTTTTGATTTGCAACTTTCACCATATGGCTATGGCTATGTTTTTTTTAAATTTTCAGTCATGTTCTACAATAAGACTAATAATGATGCTAAACTTGAAATTCAAAAAAACTTGCTTAAGTTATATCCATTGTTTGTTTTCTCCTTCTAAACGTCTAACTGTATCTTCTCCCTTTGTGTCCTCACAGACTGTGACTCTTATTGCAAGGCGTCTAAAGGCAAACTGAAAATCAACATGAAGAAATACTGCAAGAAAGATTATGGTGAGTCAACAGACAACACATATTTTCATTTAATGACTGGGATTCACATTCCCTTCTCTTAAGCTTAAAAAGATGTGCTCTGATGGAAGAAACACAGCATACTTGACTTGACACTGAATAAAAATATTGGTCACATTGTGCATTAAACCTTTTGGGTGCATTGGAATCTCTGTGCAACCTCATCTCCCTTTGGTACCTTCTAATGTGCATCACCTTGTGTGCATCTCCTTGTGCGCTATGTCCTCCACATGTTGCTGGTGAGCTGCTATAGTTGACAGAAAAGGCATCTTGTTGATGGTTTCTTCCAGTTTTCTCAAGAGGCAAAGGATCAAACTGAAGGCCGCAGATCTTCAAGAAGCAAAAGAGAAGCAGACAAACAGGAGAGAAAGGAAACCTGCGAGAAAATGCAGGATAAAGAATTTGGCTGAGATGTGTGTGTGCGTGTGTGTATGGGAAGGGTTGTATTTGAGCGGGCATTGAAACAACTGAGCGTTTAAACCAAGGGCACTGTGGACAGTGTGTGCTCTCTAAGAGATCATCATTAAGCAAGCCCACTTCCCCCACAACCGATGCATTTCTCGCTGCATTCCTCTGAGCGTCTGTCCGCCACACCATTCAAGGTGTGGATAAGACGTATGACCTCTCCCCTTCTCCCCTCCTCCGTCCCCACCCCTGATTTAAGTCAAACTGCTGAACCGGTCAACCAAGCAGCAGCATCCTGCGGCATACCTCAGCAGCTTGATGGACAGGCCTGGGCTTTGTTCTGCAGGGATTTGGAGGAGTTAGGGGTCAGCTTATATACACCTCCTCTTCTACCAATGCCTAACTTGCTGCTGATGTCGTGAGAAGAGCCCAGTCTTTGAAATATGCAATAGTTCAAGCATGAAACTGTCAGCTACAGCTACATTTCTACAGTTTGCCCAAAAAGCTGGCAATGTTAATTTTTCAGATTCATTTCTCTGAAATCTACAGACACAGAGGAGAAACAGTAAATTTATCAGTTGAACATTTATGTCAACAGCTATGTAACACCTAAATGATAACAGCTGGCAGCAACCATTTGAGGGTGGAGAGGTGTAGAGCTAGAAAGAGACATCAGGATTTCCTGCTGGAGAAACAATCATTCAACACATTACTAAGCATCCTCATATACTATATGTACATGTCCCAAGACAACCAAGTGAAGCCAGAAGAGTCTTCCAACTGCACCAAGTGTAGGGAATCTTCTGGTACTGGTGGTTGATAATGCCAAGTGATACTAGTGATAATATTAACCAAAGACAAATGGAAATTCTTCTTGCATCAGCGCTAGATCCGTGACAATTTTGAGTAGAGGGAAGAATTTGAGGCAGAAAATTAAGGTGAGCAAAAATGCAGACACATATTTTACATTGTCATAAATAGCAGAACAGTTAATTAGTACTGCATGAAATACATTCTGAACTTTTGAAATGTTTCTTTCAGGTTACTGTGAAAACATTTTTTTTTAGTTTTAAGGAGTACTGTGACATACCTTGCCTTCACCAGGGGTACTTTGAACAGGCTTCTGGTCATATTATCCCTAGTTTGTAACAGCATATTCATAATTCATAACAGACCAGAACAAAATGCCTGCACAGTGTTTACCAATTGCGAGCTCAGTGAAGCCAATCGAAAAGTCAAACACAGTGTAAACAAACACAGTTTTCCAGCATCAGAGTGCATAGGAAACAGCCTCCACTTCAAAGCAGGATAGACAAAATATATGTAGCACATTTCTTACAGAGGGGAAAAAAATGAAAAGGAGGAAAAAAACCTTTATGGTGGCATCAGACTGAGTGCTCATTACTTAAAACACAACAGAAAAAAGCAGTTCAATGTAGCGATAAAGTTCGATGTGTAATAGTTAGTGATCCATTATCAGAAATGAAATACAGTATTCATAAATATGTTATCTGTTATGTCATCAATGTGTATTTACCAGAAAATACCAACTGTTGCAGTTTCTCTTAGAAGAATCTTAGAATCTCATCTTAGAATGAGCCTTTAAAATCACAACAGGGAGCGGGTCTCCTTTCACAGAGGCAGCCATATTGCACTGTCATGTTTCTACAGTAGCCCAGAGTGGACAAACCAAACACTGGCTGTAGAGAGGGAATTTTAATGGTGACAGCCACTGTAGCCTCCATCATACCCTCCCTTACATTTTATACATTGCACCTTTAAAAGAAAAGATCATCTAAATACATCCCAAGTCCTAATGGCAAACAGACATTTTGTAACATATATTGGTCCATCTTCATGCTGAGAGCAATATGAGATGATCAATACCCCTTTCATATCTGTCTGCTCAAAATGAAGCTGGAGCAGGAGATATTTAGTTTTGTGTAGTACAAAAGCTAGAAACGGTGGGAAACCGCTAACATGCTAACATGCAATGTGATCTCCCTGTAATAAGGTTTATTTCAAAAGCTGTCTCAAGAGAGCCATAATGGATTTTAATAGAGATCTGGTCAATATAATCTATAGTGATACTTGCTGGGGTAGAATCTATGAGTGGGAGCCATTTCTTTTTCCTCCTTTTCTTTAGTCTTCCCTTCTCTCACTGTCTCTGAGGACTATACCACTTCATTTATCAAGTTATTACTGACTGTCTTTCCAGCTAGCATGTCTAATAGCTCTACCCTGCCTTCTAATCACATTACAAATCACACAGCTCTGTCAGTAGAAATGGACATACTGCATGTGGAGCTGCATATTGTAGGTGGACTAACCACCTACAATATAGACTAACTGTTTCCACTAAGGATATAAATAGTACTTCTGCCACGAGTGTCCATTTATGGGCTCTGTACAGTACAAGGGCCTCATTTTAATGGCGTACCCATTTCTTTCTGTAATCTTGTCACTTTCCTCATGACATCAGTTACTTGCTGTTTAAAACACCAGTGTATTTGTCAAGTGTTACCAGCACCTGACACTAACTTGATGACAGAGAGGATGATGATTGATCCAGTGTTGATGTCAACACAAAGGAGTCCTTCTGTTTATTCTGTACAGTATAACCAGAAGAAAGTCATCATCTTTTCTTTTATAAGAACCTTCTGCTGGGACAAATCTCCATGTAGAAGCACAGTAATACCATCAGTTAAAACAGTTAGCAGATAAAAAAATGTCATAACATGCAGAGGTGTCATGCTGCCTGAGAGGACTGACTGATGTAGCATCAGTACTGTGCTCATGTCAATAAAGTCCACAGTTGGAAGAAAGAAACCCACTTTCCTTGCCCTGTGACAGAGATCACTGAATGAGAAGCTTATGCACCAAATAGAAATAAAAAAAAGGTTGTCATTAAAGGAATGAAAATAAGCTCCGTATTCTGTATCTTATTTAATTGCTTCATTAAATATCCAATAACAGAGAAAAGGTAGTGGCGCAGAAATTGTTATAAGGGAAAAATTAGGCTCTGAAAGGCAGGAGTATATTTGTCAGGAAGTAGGAAGCAAAAGCACGACATGAAGCACCATTTGCCAGTGAGATGCCACAAATTGCATGTCAGTGAAAGAAATCTCACGTCTCTTTTCCTCCCCATCCCAACTCTGCAGCTGTACAAGTGCACATCCTAAAGGCAGAGAAAGCCGGTGAGTGGTGGAAGTTCACCGTCAACATCATCTCCGTCTACAAGCAGGGAGAAAACCGTATCCGCCGCGGGGATCAGTTCCTGTGGATCCGCGGCAAAGACGTGGCCTGCAAATGTCCCAAGGTCAAGCCTGGGAAGAAGTACCTGCTGCTGGGGAATGACGAGGACTCCCCTGGTCAGAGCGGGGTGGTGGCAGACAAAGGCAGCCTGGTTATTCAGTGGAGGGACACGTGGGCACGCAGGCTCAGGAAGTTCCAGCAGCGCGAGAAGAAAGGCAAGTGCAAAAAGCCATAGACAGAATAAAAAGATGGAGAGGACGCCTGAGAGGGAGAGGTATTCAAAAGAAAAGCTGAGCGGGTGATTTAAAAGAAAAAAAAAACGTGAAAGAGAGACAGAGGACCATGGACAGAGAAGAGACTGTTTATGTTGCTGCTTTTTTGTGTAGAAGCATGAAGAGAATTATTTAGGATGACTTTTTTTTTTAGTGAACTTTTGTTGAAGGAGCTCACCTTGCAGATTTGGTTTATGGTTTATTTTACTTTGTCTCTCTTGTGGATTGCCGAATTTGCACCTATTACCAGTATATAAAAGGTATTTGTGTTCATTTTCTTTATTTCAGTATGAAATCATTATATTTTATGTTTTAATTTTATGGACATTTTCTAGTGTAAAGGTGGCACAGAAAAGCCATTCAATAACCACTGCAATTTTGCCTCTGCATGGTTTTTTTCTTCTTAGTTAAGAAGCCAGCTTGTTTAATCAAACGTCTTCACTGATCTGACTGAGGCAGCAATATTTAATTTGCCGAGCAATGTGCCATAAAGACGATAGGTTCTAAGCTACAGAAACACACGGTGCATTTAGCTGCCGATGAGTTGCCATTTGTTTCCCTTGTTGATTTGGAACTATTGAAAGAAATCTGTCATCTTACATTATTAACTTTCGTCTTTTACAAATTTAGAATATGCAAGTGACAGAAGAAGACCAAGGAGAAAACACAGTACAGAGCATTTGTAACCTGATAAATCTTGAGAATATTTTACTCCTCTGTTTGCTCCCCTCAGGGTTAAAGTTCGGTGGTTCAAGTATTTGTACAGACCTGCATGTGAATACTCCTTATTTGCAAATGTAATGTTCAACTTTCTAGCTGGCGCTGCTGATGGTAGTAATGTTAATGCTTTTTTGACAATGACAATGCATTTCAAACTGATTCCACCTTCAATACCTACACTAACTGTGATTTTTCTTTTTGTTGTACAACTCCAGGAGGAGTTTAACAATTAACTTATGAAAGGACAAAGGATCAGCCACCATGATTGTTGTAAAAAAAAAAAAAAAAAAACTACAAAAATATTCACACATCTCTGTTCTTGTGTAGAGGTAATACATAAGGATAATAACAAAATATGGGTTCTTAAGTTGCTACGAAATGTTTTTTCTTCCCTTCATCTACATTTTTTTGTAAAAGTTACGGTATATCATTGTGCATGTTTGGAGTACTGAAAAAAGGCACATATACAATATGTCACAAGTGCAACAGTGCAAATTTTTTTTGTATGATTTATCTCTTAAGAAATATAGTCCTTCATACCAGCTCATGGAGAACATGCAGAATGTGTCCAATTCATTGTTTAAGAGAAAGATTTTTTTTTAAAATAATCCCTGTGTGCAACTAAGGTGTGGAAAGCAATAGGGACGAATTTAATGAAAAGAAAATTATTTCCTTACCTCTTGTGGTGCAGAAATTAATACAAGGGACTTGTTATTATACATATCTACATCTAGATATTGTTCAACAGCTACTAAAATGCATTTAAGAACTCCACCTCACATTGGACTGCATTTATCTCTGGAATTATTTCCACAGTACTGAGACATTGCAGATAAAAAAACTCCACATATTTTTTTGTGAACAAAATGACTGTACATTCACTGAAATGACTCAGTGTGTGACCAGTCAGAAGCTGCAGTCTCCCATTGACCTGTCACATAAATTCTCTTCACTTCTACACTTGCACAGGAAGGATTGGTGTGAATTGCAATCACTTGACGCTGCTTGATTCAAACCACATTGCTCATTCATTTGTATGCAGTTCAGTTCGGATTTTTCGAAGGAATGTCTGGTAAAAACACAGCTTAGGTTTGTAAAAAGCCCACACTGACGTGCCATAAACCGGGGTCCCTTTCAGTCCATTCCAACACACAAATGTGAGCAATGTTTGCTGTTCCTGATATTTGTTTAACAAAAAAAAAAAAAAAATCACATTTTACACCATTAAAAATTTCTACAGCACAGCTATTTGCAAAGAGGGGTTTAAGCTCCTTAAAGATCATTAATGACACATGGTTCTAATCAAATAAACAACCTTTCTTTCGATTCCACTATCTCAGAAACCAGGAACAACCTGAATGGACTGAAATGCCTCCCAGACGATGACAAATCAGAGGGAGTTTTTAAACCCTGAAAAATCAAAATCACCTGGGCTCAACTCTGAGTTAAAAAGTACAGTTGATTATTTATTACTCAGTATTCACATTTTGGATTTGATTTTTTTAAATTTTATTTATTTATTTTTTTTAAACGGTACAACCAATCAAGTGATTGTGATTTTAGTCCAACATGATGCTATGTGCTGGCAGCTGATCCAGCACTGATGATGATGATCTGGTTACGCATATGGTATGTTTCCATGTTCCTGCCTTTCACTGTTAATCCTAAAACATAACGTTACATGACAATGTTTTTTTTCCTGTTTGGCACAACATAATCTGTAATCACACTGCTCTAGTCTCTGTATCCTCATGCTGTACATTTGACATCAGTGTCCTGAGCAATGGATGGACAAGCTTCCGATGAAACGCTACACACGTACCTGTCAAAGCATTGCTTTGTGTTCATACTATGAATTGTAAATGTTGTTTAGGTCACCATCGCAAAGACCTTTTGCAATGGTGTTTTACAATGTGTACTAATATATTATGGTTATTATATAAGAATATATTTAATGACACAAGACATTGTGGATTTTATTGTCTTTTTCAACTTTTTTTTTTTTATTTTTTTTTTTACTTGCGGTTGTTTAGATCATTGCCATTAAAGAAGCAAATAACTACTGAACACACCAACCTGATAGAACTAAACTCTGATTTTCAGTTAAAATAAACTCTTGTTACATTGAAAAAATCATTTCACTCTGTTGTTTTGAATAATTATTATTTTTTATTTAGTTAGTTATTAGGTTAATACTGAAACAGCTATTTTCCATTTGTTAGTTCCCTCCTCATAACATTACACCTACACTAGACAAAGACATTATTATACAGATTTCATAAGAAAAAAAACATAGAAGTGTGTTTTGTGAGTTCATTTCAAAAGCTTTTCATTTCACAAAACAAGAAAATCTTCCAGAGGGAGTCCTGGGCATAAACACAGGAAAGTATTAACTGGAAATGTCATTTATTAGAAATTCTGAGCTGAACTGATTTACAAGGAAGGAAAACAGCAATATTAGCAACACAGTCAAGCTGTTTGTACTTGGCTGGTTCTATAAACATTTTAAAATCCCAATACAAATGATAACATTACAGCTGTTATAGTAATGCATGGGTAAATAAATAGACAGTAAGTGAGTGTGAATATTGTAAAGCTGGTGGAATTACTGCACCCACTGTGAGCCTCAGCCCAGACTACAGACAGTTTATGACAGAAAAGCTCTCACTATCTGCAGGAGGTCCTATCATTGGGTCAACATTTGCCACAATGCCGGCAAAAAAATATGTTTCCAAAATGGTAACAAACCTCTGAATAATTTAAAGGTAATCCTGATTTCATGAGCCAGAAAGCAAAGCCATTTACCCAACCAACGACTTACTGCACAGAAAAATGCAACTGTGCTGCTAAAGGGGTTAAGTCTTCATTTCACATTGTTTTGGCAGTCACCAGTCACCTTTTTTAAAGACAAAGAATAAGAAAATATAATCTGATGAGAGACAGTTTAACCAAATGTCTGTGTGCAAATGCATAGGCTGATGTATTTCACAACAAACTGTCATTGTAGTGGTCGTCCAGCACAGGTCCATTATCACTGCTGTCCTTGTCAGCTACATGGGCCACGCAGCGACCACTATGATGGCTATAAGAAGCAACACAATCACGACCAGCATCCCTGAAGAAGGAAAGAAGGAGGATAAAGAAGATGAGATGGCAAAACCCAAATTGGTTGTTGCCAACTTGAAGATTCATTAGATAATCCCTCAAGCTGGTTGCTGTAGTTTATTGTGAGTCTGAGAATAATCAAATTATCTCTCTATTACATAAACAGCTTAAACATCATCTATCTCTTTAGGAGAAAGTTGTGTACCTGATTGGAGGCATTTTTTATGTAATTTATGTAAATTTATCAAATTTGCCTGATAACTGATGAAGTTGCAGATGTGGGCAAACATGAGATCCATTCTGCAGAACAGAAAACATCAGGAAACAGAAGAAACAAATGTTGCCTGCAAAAAATCTTGGTTTGTGCGCACAAGAAAACAAATATATAACCTTTCAGGTCTTGGTGGCTTTAAATTAGATATTTTTTTTCTTAAAATGTTTTATTTTATGTGTGTGTGTTTTGTTCTGTTGTGATATAACTTTTGCAGTTAAGTAAAAACTAACTTCAATGTTGAAAATTCAAACGTCAAGCAGCCAAGGAACTCCAAACCTGATGTGAGACAGGCTGAGAAAGGAGGGGAGAGCAGCAAACAAGGGAACAGACTTGGAAGAGGAAACAAACCTACATACCTCAGTACTAATTTTCATAGTCCTTGATCTAACGCAAGTCCCAAGTGCTTATGCCCTCACAGCACATCACCATTCTTCTCTTGATGACTTAATGCAATTTACATGCGTTCAACAGCCACAAATGCTTTATTGCCACAGATTGCACACTGTGATAGACATATGTTTCTGATTCTGCCTTGAGACGATAATCATTGTTTTTCACTGATACTATGAAAGCAGAGAAAAATGTGCAAAAGTTCACTCACACTTCATCAAAATGCTTCAGCCCCGGGACCTGAAAATATTACCACTTTTATTATAGTCGCCACCCAAGAAAAAAAAAAACAAAACTCAGTTTTAAAATCTATTACAGGTGGAATTTTTATCTTCAGCATAAAGATGTACAGATTTTTACCCACATTAGTGGGTACATACTGCACCTAATTAAGTATATCTTAACAAAGCATTAAATTACTTAAACCTTATAGTATTCACTTAAACGACATTTAAATTCCTAACACTGGTGGTTTTACCATGTACCTTTCGAATACTCCTTTTCTTGTTTGCTATTAAACTAAATGACACGTTTATTTATAAAAGAAATTTTATCACAACAGAAAAAACATTTAGATCAGGGTCCTGATATTGTGTATGTTGACTCAGTCATGGCTAACTGGCAATTTTGAATATAGCAGAACCAACATTATCGTTATAAGTAACACCTACACGTATATTATGTGTGAATAAAACTGAAGTTGCTACAGAAGCTCAACTTTGATAACACTATTGTTCAATCAAGCGTGGCTGGTTAGTTCCATAAAATCCGAAAATCAGATTTTGTAAACATTATGTGTGATGTGGCTTTCCTTTTATGTAATGGGCACATATGTATGACATGTATGTGTGTGAATGTATGTATGTATATACACATATACATCCATACGTATGTGTGTATGTATGTGTGTGTGTGTGTGTGTGTGTGTGTGTGTGTGCACGTTATATAGAGGCAGAGACCACAACATGGAAAATTTTCTCCAAGGACAACCCTCGCTGACTCAACTTGTCCATTGTTATTTAGCATGCGGCTGGTATTTTCCCCAGTCTTTCACTTTGGGTTTACATTTCTCTCATACTTTGGCTCTCGCCTCCTGCCTTCCCCTCCACAGCCTAATTGGTCGTCTTTCCCACAGGGAGAGAGGCAGAGCGAGATATAAGCCATGCTGAACTAATTGCTTGCGGTGGTAGTGGTGGTCTGATGAAATGTAACGCTAATGCTGGTTTCTCTGCCAGGATAAGGGTATGGCTGTAAGGTGTCCAGATGTCTTTGCAGCTTTTGGGTTTATCCTGACACTTTTACTGTTTATGTCCTTTGTTTCTTCCAGGTATTTTAAGACTAATTCCTTCTTTCTCTGCATGTACTTCATTCTTAGTAGTCAGCTTTTATTCTATATAAGATTAAGGTGTATCTGAAGGTCTATAGGACACACATGTTAGGAGCAATCACTGGTCTAGACAGGACCTCTCCTCCTGATAATTTACACATGTGAGCAGAATATACAAGTCAAAGTAGAAACACACGCACAAATAGTTTCTGTGATGGCTTTTAAAGGCCTCATGTTTAAAGTAAATACACACACACACACATTTCCAGTAATTATTTGGTGTAAACGACACCAAAACCCCACCCAGTTCACAATAAATTCAGACATGAGAATTTCATTCAGCCAGGTCCAACATCTGTCTGGAGCTCCATTTGCCAACACTATAGCAACAACCAAAATGAAGGCTGAGCAGAATAGCAACAAAGGACATATCATTGTGGGGTAAGGCTCTCACACCCTTTAAAGTCCTGTTAACAGACTAGAATGGGACAGCCACACTGACCCTCACCCTCCTGTTGTCTTTGGACCGTCCCTGTCTGCCGTCCCGTTCCTGTGACTAAACAAGCTACTCCCAGCACTCTGGAGGTCCCCGGAGACTAATGACAATAATCGCGGTTGCTTGCCAAATAGATTAAGGCTCTGCTGTGACACTGATGCTGAGGGAGATAGTTGGTGACTGCTGATAGACTGACCACCCAAGAGCTTTGGGGTCACAATCTGGGTTCATCCCATCTTAGCAATTTTGAGACACATCAGTAAGACAAATTACAGTGAAAATGAATAACTGGTGAGAGCCTTGGACAAACAGGAACAATCCTTGAACCTCACTACTCCCATTGAATCCCTTGCTTATGGTTCACAGCCCAATTTCTGGACCCACAAAAGGCAAGAGTGACCTCCAAACAAATGGGACAAAAATGTTAACCAGGTTAGTGTGATGCTCATCAATTTTTTCACAGCTAAATTAAGGGCAAAAAGTTTTAACTCTGAGATAAATGCAAATGCCTAACATGCCAAGAATGAATGCAAACATGCTGACATTTATCAGGTATGTTTATATTCACCATATCAGCTTACTGAGGCAGCGTGCTAACATATGTTCATTAGCACTAAACTAAGGTACGGCTAAACTAAGGTACGGCTAAAGCTGGCCGCACACTGTGCAATTTTGGCCCATATTAGGTCGTCTGAGACAAATCTTGAATATCCTAAAAGATTCCTATAACCCTAGGCTAAAATCGACAGTCTTTGATCACTGGTTTGACATGTTCACCGACAGCCGATTAATGGCTGTTGCCATGCGACTTCTACAACAAGGTCAAACCAAGAACCAACAGGAACACCAATCCAAAGACGCAATTAGTATACTGTGGTGTTAGTGAGTGTATGTACCTATTCACACATATATTAACGAATTCACCTCTAAAAATAACAGACTAGACCTATGGGGACACTTTTGATGTCATTATTTGTAAAATGAAAAAATATGAATAAAGTAAGTACTTAAAGTTTACTTATTAAGAGGCAGGATGTTTCAACTACAAACAAAATGACCTCAAGTTTGCTTTGTAGAATTGGAAATCCATAACATCCTCTTTTGCCCAGCCACGACTTGCTCCATACATGTTTTAGTTTTTTCTGTTTTTATTATCAAGGTATGTCATGAACAAAATTAATACCACAGCTAATATTTGTATTTTTTATAATCTTCTCTCAAAGCCATGAAATTACCAAGATGATGCAATATAAATTAGACTAAAAGGTCTGATAGTTGTAGTAAATGGTAACAGTAATGGACCGATAAAGCCGCCGCCCTATTTGTGGATTAAATTGCATACACTAGATGATGTTAGCAGAATAACTAAGACTAAATTGTTCTTATTCAAGCCCTTGCAAAAATGCAAAGTTTCAAATATTTATAGATTTCTTAAGGCAAATTTAACATGCCCTTCAGTAAGAGAAATCTCAGATGTGGAAATATAATTAGCAGGACACATTATTGTAAGCAATCCTTTCAACAGCCATATGAAACATATTCAACTGCCATTTCTAGTTAACAGTTTACCATGTCAGGGCACTGAATGGAACAAGAACTGGGACGAAAGATCTCACAATTAATGTAGATGGAGCAAAATTTGCGTTTCCTTGACAACTACTGACTTACTATTAGAGACTGTTACTCACCCTACATGCTCTCCTTTAAAAACTGTCAAATGCTTCCCTTCACCCAAAGTGTCTTTAGATGTCTCCTCAAGTCCAAACAGTACAAACCTACTTGAGATGTAAGCCACCTGTAGGATTCAGGGGGTTGCAAAAGTGGCCCTCTACAAACTAAGGATTAGCTGTGTTATGAAGGGCTGCCCAGGTGATGTTTAAGCTCTGGGGAACTCACACTACTCTTCAAGAGACCCTTTGGCCCTGTAGACTAATCTGTAACACTAATCCAACCAAACTCAAACCATCCACTCTTCAATTCCCTCCTAATACAAGTGGTAAGTCTTACTTGGTTTCAGTGATACCATTGGACCAGTGGTTAAAAAAGCCTCACAGGAACCTTACAATAATGATAATGATTTTACAATTTGAATCAGAAAATATCCAATTAAAGGATATGCCATCATGAACTTCCAAACATTTCAAACTGTTTAACAATAGGTGGTATGGACACATACAGCACTCAAAAAGTAATAAGGATCAGTTCATACATTTCTTTTTAAAAGTGCTTTTTAATCCATCCATCCATTATCTATACCCACTTATTCCTATTTAGGGTCACAGGGATCTGCTGGAGCCTATCCCAGGTGAAAGGCAGGGGTACACATGTTCTTCAAATAACATTACACATTACAATGTACAGGTCACCAGTCCATCACAGGACATGTGCTTTTCTTAAAATTACATAATTTTTTAATTTGTGTATCTATGTTTTGAGTTTTTTCCATTGCTATTATTGTTAAAGCTCTTTGTAACTATTGCTTATTGGAAAATAGTTGAGATATGAGATATGACTCCATATGCCTGTGCTGTACTTGAATCAAATATTTACCAACAACACTACAGGTGCAATTCATGCACAGTAGGAATGGTGGTCAAGCAATATGTGGGTCCTTCCCTTTTGGTGAGATGACCAATCCTATGGCTGAGTCATCTTAACTTTCAGTACTGATAACCCAATAGTGAAGAACCACAATTGAACTTTCTGGCACAACTAAGATGCTACTTTCACTGTGAGGTGGCTACTAATAGTTAATGTTAAACATGCTCTTGGCTGTCAAAGCCAGACTTTCCCAACTTTACAAGAAGTCAGCTGAGACATAACACAAAACAGTGGATTCGGATGAGAGGTGGTTTCAAAAATAAATAAAGCCGTAAAGCTAGGGAATTATAAACATGCTGCCATGGAGACGGAGGGAAAGCCCTCCAGACAATTTGTGGCATGTAGTATTTTCAATTCTTTCTCTGCTTGACACAAAGACGAGTGTCAAACAACTGGGGAGACAAACAGGGGGATGACAGAAAGGAATGGAAAAAAGAAAGACAACATTGAGGTGAGAGTGAAGAAGACCATAGGGGAATTTTCCATTCACTGAGTAGGTCTGAGACAAATGCACGCAAACACATGGGTGTCAATACACATGCATACCCGAGCACACTAGCAAGCTCAGTTGCAACAGTTTGTGTTGGCATAAAAATACCATGCCAACATAGAAATATGGTATGTGATGTATACAGCATGCAGGTACTCACAGTTTCACACATGCATATACACACATATGCCCCAAGAATATTCTGCAGCCTGAAACTGAGAAGGGGGCGGAGGGAGGTGGGGTGGCAAAAGAACAAGTTGAACAAAAACAGAAAGAAAGTCCTGATTTGAACACAGTATGAGCTCTGGGATCTTCAAACAAACTCACACTCGGGCACCATGGGGACACGACCAATAGAATAAAGCATTCTGGGTCCTGACCTTTCTACTGCCTGCTCTGTTTCTGTCCATGACTGCCTGTTAGCTGGGTCTCCTAGCACAACAATGCAGACTTTGCCATCGCAAAGTTTTTTTTTTGTTTTTTTTTTTTGTGAATGGTTCGCACTCCCACATTCCACAGGCTGCCTTTAGCTAACTACCACACGACTCACAGCAGATGTTTTCCCACTGAAAAAAACATTACCCCGTGTGAGGAAAGAAGAGAAGCTGAGTCTTGTAAATAATAAAACAAAAGTTAAACAAACTGAAGCAGAACTCTGATAATGGTGAGGGAGGACCATACATTCACAAAGCCTTTCAAGGAACAACTGAACTGAAACAATAGAGGTTGATGACTTAAGGCCTGATTTGCAACGCTCAGTAGACATTTGAGGATCCCTCAAAGGACTAGTATGAGAGAGCCCCTTTAAATGCCAAGGACACTATGTTAGCAGGCGTGACAAACACTGCCAGTCCACCCACCATTCAACACCCACATGCTCTGTGCCAAGATGGCTTGTTCCCACCACTATCGATTTTTTTTTTCTTTTCCATTAAACCTCATTCTTTCTAGACATGAAGGGTTTAGGCGGTAATCGCTCCAAAGCTGCTCAATTTCTAGATGATAATGTTGTATTACTGAAAAATGACTAACTACATATTGTATAAAGGAGGTTTTACTCTTTTTTCCAACTCCATGTGTCCCACCAGCTAAAGTTTCTTCTTTATAAAAGCTTTAGTCTGTTAGACACCTGCTCTGTGAACTACAAAAAGGGTAAAAAAGAGGAGAAATGCTTTATTAATATTCCTATAAATAAGCTTAATCATTTTTATGAATTAATTCTGGTTTATCAAACCTGTCTTTTCAATAGATGCACTATGGAAAAGGCAAATGAGGAAAGCTCACCACAAGAGGCTGACTTTGTCTCCACCAGCTTCACCCTTCGTGTCTCATTACGAATCCTGTCATCTGTCTTGTCCACGAGATGTGCAAGGTCATCGATGATTTCTGAAAAAAAAAGTCAAAGAAAAACGACAGTTCAATGTTAATTTTTGCTTTATATTTTATTCTGTAGGAATTGACATCAGAGTAGTCAACTTCAAAAGACTGAGAGAAAGGGAGTGAGCTGTGTGATAGCATTCCTCACCCTTTCAAATTGTTTCTCTACTTCCTGAATTCATTCTGGATTTAATCAGGCCTTTATTGTTCACTAGTTTGAAAGACATAAGCTCAGGCTTCACAGACTGTAAAGAAGAAAAGTGTGTGTTTTGTGTACGTGTGTGTGAGTGCTTGGCACTGCGGCTATAGTTCTTCAATAAGAGTTCCTGACTTGAAGGTCGTCCAGATGGAAGCCTGTGTGATTTGTTAGATCTAGCCACTGTGTTGACATGGCATCTTCACAGGTCTGGCTTAACAATAAAAACAGATATCTGCTGAAAGACGTCCAAATTCTTGATTTGTTGAGGTTCAGCATTAAAACGTGATATTCATCAGAAAAAGCTGTAGTTGTGGTTTTGAGTCATAACAGAATCCAGTCACTAATGACACACGGAGACCCATGACTGATTTATAAATTGGCTGAAACAGCTACAAACTAATCTTGTTATCTTCACCTAGTCCGCATAGGTATATTAAAGTGGGCATAATAACATTCACATAAAATATCTTGTAAGAAATACTGGATAGGGTCTTTCATCATTCCAGCTACTACAATGACACAAAACTATGTCTAAATACAGGAAGAACGTATAATAATGTTTAGAAAACATGGCTCATTACTCTCGCTATAAATGAGGAGAATTATTACTAGACAGGACTCATCTTGACTGTGTGTGTGTGTGTGTGTGTGTGTGTGTGTGTGTGTGTGTGTGTGTGTGTGTGTGTTTAAAGATCAAGATTTGTGGCCTGTTTTTTTTATGTGGCCTGTGATGACAGTGTCCAGTGGCCTTCCAAATTGAAAAAGAAAGAACAATCCAGTAAGAAGTGGATGAACAATAAAAAAACAGAGAAACCAAAACTAAGACCAAGCCACAGAAAGAGAAACTCTTCATAGACCCATATGAGCCTTGATAAATAGAAGTTTTACAGCAACGGGAAACTAAACTCATCCACAAGCCACAGCATGGTGCCAAGTTAAACATTTACTGTCCTGTCCAAGGAGGGAACAACATGTACTATTTTATTGCTTCTGCTATATGGTAAAAAAGTACTCAACCCACATGATCTAAGCTTTTTTCCCCCAAAAAGCTGGCTCATAACATTTGCGTGCCCAAATTCCCATAGGTAAGCACTCAGGGCCATCTGCAGCACTTGTCTTTCTGAGCAGAACTGCATTTAGCTTATCTTAATCTTATGAGGTTAAATTGGATTGGTGAGAAAACATGTTTCCCAAACTAGGAGCCATCACTACTTGACAGGACAGCCAGTGTTTTGGCTGATATCGGATAATTAAGTAGGATGAAGAATTCGAGGAAGGAAAGTAAAGCATGTCAGTTTGGAGGGCCAGAGTGTGAAGGGGCAAGGACAAGGAGATGGGAGACGTGAGAGCGCTGTATGTAGGGTGTCTCTAGAGACTCCCACATCATCATCTAAGCATCAGGCAACAATTTAGAAGGAAGAAACTCCTCCTTTACTGGCAAGCAAAGGAGTGTAGACACTGACCCATTTGTGCCGCGTGCCAGTCCTTCTACTCATAAAGGATGTTTCTAACTTGCTTGTGCCAAGTCTCTTGATTCAGATCTGGCCCTGCAATAACATCTTAATTCATTGATGAATCCCCAGCCATGCCAAGATGCAGCAGTGCTTGAACATGACCTTTCACTACAGCTGCAATGAAACGCTGAATTAATTTTTCAGAATGGCTAGTCTAAAAGGCACTTGCTTGTCATGTGCATAGTCCTCCATTTCACTCTGTTATCAAGTCATGTTTCAAACAACATAATTCTCAATTTCCTATTGTAACTTTTGCATCGATGTATGACAGCTGCTGGTCCTGGCTTAGATCTGCCATACCACAAAGAAGGCCCTGTTGCAAGCAAGGATTGTTTATTTAAAATGCTGTTACACTGGATAAACCTCCAAAGCCACAGTGTGGGAGAGCATGGCATGTGTTTAAATAACACACAAACATTTCATTTTTCCTGTTTGCCAGTTGCTTAAGGATGCTTTATGCTTATTTCACCTCTGTACAATGTATACCCTACCTTTAAATCTAAATGTACAGGTGCCGCTTATGACCTGGTCCCAGGGTCTGCAAGCCATACATAAATAATTTCATGTGAGATAAATGTTTTTCACAGAATTAATAATTCATGTGCTAGTGAACATAAGCACCATTCTGAAGGCTTTGCCATCTTTGTTTTAGGTTAACACCGTTTCATTTATGTTTTTCTGTCACGTGCAGAAAATTTCACATTTCAGCTTCAAAGCCTTCCAGTTGATAAAATACTGTGATCATCTGTACACAATGACCACAACAAAAAGTTATGCTTAGCGTAATATCAACACTGAAGTACTTCCTTCTACCCGTCAAACACAATGATCTATACAGATTTGTCAGTCTGTCACCCAATCTTAGATGAGATCAGAACTCAGGATGAGATACCATGATATTATATTGTTGCCAGCAACATCCAAGGCAATTAAAGAACTGCAGAGCTGTGTACACTGCCCAGACCTACAAAGGCAAGTGGGAAACAATGTTAATTGGGAAGAAGTGTCAGGGCGAAGTGTGATTTTTGTGTTTGGACAAATCAGAGAGTAAATTAACAGTGATGTGTGTGTGTGCGTGTGTGTGTGCGTGTTACAGGTTGTGGTTCAGCAAGTCAGAAACTTAGCATCCTCTGTGGGATTTCCTCTGGCATCATCTTTTCGGATGTAATTTTCCCACAACCCAGAATCATGTATTATTGCAGTGTCTGTGAGAATGCAATCAAGATACTCACCAATGCCTTACTAGATCTTTACACTGCTGTATTGGATAAATGCAACTGTAGCACAAGGCTAAAAGGTCAATGTCAAAGTAAATCACATGACATTATAAAGGCTAATTCAAGTCAGACAGCAAATGTGGCACTTGTGCAGAACCACTGCAAGACGTTAGGGTGAAGATTTTTAATGATTAAGTTCCCTCATTCCAGATCTATATCTGCCCCAAGCCTCTGAACTGCTGACTCATCTTTGCAGAGGTTTTGGCCTGTGTGTGTGTGTGTGTGTGTGCGCGTGCGTGCGTGCGCATGTGTGTGTGAGAGTGCGAGTGTGAGTGTATGCGCGCATGTGGTGGAGGCATTGCCATAAACTGTGACACCCCAGCATGGCTCCAGGATGTGCTGTATTAACTGTGTGTGTTATTGTAAGCCTCATTCCCAGAGTGGGCACACCGCACTGAGAAAACGCTTGTTTCTCACACCGATTTAAAAACAATCTGACTCAGTGGGGCTAATTCTGACTTCTTCTGAGGATATGTAGAAATAGGAAAGTAAAGGCAGACATTTTTTTTTTTTTTTTTACTTGCCCCTCCTCTTGTATCTCTGTAGTGCAGGGGGCCCTGACCACAACGGTTACCAACTGGCGCTAGTGTGACTGACTGTGCATAGAGGGTAGCACTCTGTAGCCAAACAAAACACACACATCTTTGGATGTAACTGGAACTTCACTTGGCACTCTCAGAGGCACTCAGCATGATGATACAACTCAGGGCAATTACGGTATTTACAAGAAGTTGCATGCACTATTGGAAGAGTTTCTTTCATTTTTTTTTTCCTTCTGCTCAGCTGCTTATTGTAAACAAACTCACCCTGAGGGCCTGTGGGTAGAGAGGATTAAGGGGGGGGGGGGTTCACTCAAAACCTCAGGGCTTTACCAGTTTTTAAACGGAGTACAAAGCCCAACAAATCATTAGGATGTCAAAATAGAACTGAACTGAAGACAGGAAAGGAAATGTACAATTTCTGTCTATGGAAGACGAGCCTCAGAATAGAAATAAGTCTAAAAATGTGTTTGGACAGTCTGACATATTAGGATCGAGGACACAGCCAGTTTCTCCTAACAGTCCTCTAGCATGACAATAAAACTGTATGTTTATTTATTCATAATGGGCTTTCTGTTATTGTATAAATATTCACGCTGGTGATGGATAGTTAACAATTTAATTTCTACTGTATTGTCCAACACTAACAAATCATGAAAAGCCATTTCATTTTTCACCCAGGGGCCAAGCAGTCATAATGTGATACACTAGAAATCAATGACTATTAGGTAACATTTCTCAGGACACAATTGGAATATGATGCACAAAACTAAAACAAACAAGATGAGAAATTAGCCTGAGGGACATTCCTGCTGTGGAAAACCATGTGGGCTACAACACACATACTGTACATGTAATAAAATATTGCTATTTAAAATATGGACCATGTTTTATGTCCTAACATCAGTACAGACTTAAAAAAAAAATAAAGGCAAGTAAAAATAATCTCCATGCAGTATGTCTATTTAGCATCCATCTTATTTTTGTGTGTTTTGCATGCACATGGGCTGGATGGGTTTCGTGAGGGCACCACCATACACACAATCTGCCCTCTCAACATCTGGCTTTCTGAAGTCCTGGGCCACATCTGTACAGATTAGTCTCACTGCTGGACATCATTGGCACCCCCCGTGAATCTCTCAGTGCCTCCAAACAGACTGACAGGCTCCCTTGGTCAACACTCAAAGGTTAGTTGAGTGATGAAAAATGTATTACTTCATGCAGCTTATAAAACGGCCGCATTTGCCTTTGATTTAAATACAGTTTTGTTTATTCATATTGTGGGGCAATACACTGTTTCATTGAAAAATTTGTGTTGGCACTTACTTGCAACCTTGGAAAAAATGTAACTTTACTCCTCCAGCAGGAGCAGTTGCAGCTTACTGACAGCCGACAGAAGTACCCTTTCTTTTCTGAATATTAAATTAGAGCAGTGCATATCAGGGCCATGCATTTATATAAATATCTGACGGCACCTCCTCCATCACACGGAATCAAGTATTCTCACTGAGAATGGGACAAATTTAAATCTACAACATGATGAACATAAAAACTGTCACTGGCTTATACTTGGCTTCCATCACAAAAACTGGCAAATTAAAAACTGAATCTGAAGACCACTTTTAAGGGGTATAACTGTAACAAACAGGATGAAACAGCAGTGGCAGCCCACTGAGTACCATCACATACATGGCCTCCACATTTCTATACTTAATGGTAACCATTCATATGCCAATTTTAAACTGAAACCAGCATGTCCACTGACAGTTTCATGTTTCTAACGCTGCTACATTTACCCTAAGATCCATCACTGTGCGTGATGGACGCCAAAAGGA
This sequence comes from Mastacembelus armatus, assembly GCF_900324485.2. NCBI lineage: Eukaryota > Metazoa > Chordata > Actinopteri > Synbranchiformes > Mastacembelidae > Mastacembelus > Mastacembelus armatus. The sequence continues at coordinate 23,497,479 of NC_046633.1, forward strand.
ATGACCAGCCGAGAAACGACTTTCTCAGAGTTTAACCTCCATTTGAGACAACACACATCAAAGAAATGCACATAAACTGAGAAAAAAAAACCTCCACACTATTTCCATTTTAGCACATACTTCTACTTTCTAAATTCTACAGGGAAGGATTATATGAATTATGACCAAAGTTCTGGGCAGTACATCAGTGTTTCTCCCCTACACACACAAACACATGCATCAGATACATGGATTTATATTCCTGAAATAACAACTTGATCAGGCATGTTATTCTGTGTGACGTTATCGCTATTCTTACAATTGATGGGATCACTAGGAAATTTTGGCATTTGACAAAGTAATTTCTTTTTACATTTCTTTACAATATTCTCTGCTTGCAATGATTTCTCCAGGTCATTTTTTTTGGCTCACACAGAATATTTTAATCTATCCATAACAAAGGAAATCTTGGTGTTTTCAGGAGCACTGAATGGTTAGAACACCACTGAAGCATTTTTAAACAAACTCCAGGTCTGCCAAGCTTGGAAATGATCAGTAGTGTGTCCACATAAAAAAAAAAAAACGTAGCCTGAGTCATTCTGTCACCTTATGAGACTGGTGAACAAAAACAAAACCTCATCAGCAGGGTACGACAGTTCTTCAAGACCCCTGGGCATGTATTAACTGTAATGGTATTTAGCAATTATGAGATCGGGCTGTTAAAGACAGGAGGAAACCATTAATATGGTGTACACAGTTAATTAAGCTCAAACACATAATCTCACCTACAGATAAATAAAAACAAAGCCCTGAAAGAGGAAATGAGTAAGAGCAATGAGGAGATCTTTTTCCACTTCAGACTGGAAACAACTATTTCTGTATGTGGCTGCCAGATTCACCAGCATCACTCATCCAATGTGACCAGGACTCACTGAATAACAAATACGATGAACATGAATTGAAGTTACTGGTGCATTTCACAATTAACACACAAGTGATAGGCTCTGTCACTTTAGGATTAATGAAAACGAAGATTTGAAAAATGCAGTGCAAGCACCAACAGCAATGAGGAGAAGTCTGATCACTACCAGACTTTCCGCCAGCACCCCTTTTAATGGCCAGGTGCCACCGAACAATGTGTGCGTGATGAGCATGAGGGTGCCAGCAGCAGCAGCAGTGTGAGGCAGGGACCACCCTGTCACTGGCACAGCACCTCCAAACCAGCCGCTGTTGCACTTCATCACTACCATCACAGTTCATTAGCAAGGACACCCAAGAGGAGGTGACACATTGAGCTGCTAGGAATGAAAAAATGAAATTAAATAGGTTGGATTTGGCAAAATCCATTGGATGAGAGAAGTAAAGTACTTGATTGTGGTCAAGTTATCTGTGCATCCTCTGTATTGTCCTTAAAAATGATAACAATGAATACTACCCATACAAAAAACGTTAGGCTAAACAGTAGCTGTAGTTATTCATGGCAAAAACCTGATACCCTCCTTTGACAACAGCTCATTTCATGAAAGAGTGATTTTCTTGGCTTAAATATAAATTATAGTTGCTTACAATAACTTTCATTAGAACATCCCTATAACAAATTAGTAAATTTCCACAACTTATAAACGCAAATGAACTAGCATACTTAATATACATTATTAAGGTTGATAATTATTAACATGTATAAAATACATTTAAATACTGTATGTTATTACCACTACAAAATGAATATGGGGCACATGTATGAACTTTTTTCCAATACTAACAAGGCTATACATTAATACAATGACAATTGTGGGGTTTTTAAAAGTTTTATGCTTTTGGTAAACTAGGTTGATAAACTAGTTAATGTCATTGACAGTTGTTGTGAATCAAATTCATTTTGTTATGAATATCAGAATTGAAAAACATTTTAATAAAAAATGCGACATGAGCCCCTTGGTCCAAAAGGAAGTTTTGACAGGTTTAGAAGTGGCATGCTGCAAACAAATAAAAAACACAATAAATAGATAAATAAAAATGTTTAAAAATGCAAAAAAAAAAAAAAAAAAAAAAAAAAAAAAAAAGATGGTCAGAAAGAGAGAGAGAGGCAGACCAGGAATTTCTCACTAGCTGAACAACCGTTTTCTAAGTAAAATAATCACAGTCTACTAACATCCCCTCAACATCCCATGTGGTGATTGGAGCTTCCCGGCAACACGCTGACCAGCTAGCTGGCTGGCCGACTGGCCGACTGAGGAGGGACTTTGATCTTCATGCCAGAGCCTGTTTCAGTCATGATGCACTCACACACATGGAAACACACATGCTCTCAGGCAGACGCTGACACAAGCACGCATGTATACACACTCTGGTCTATGAGCACCATACAGACAAGCACACCACAAATGGAGGAATCCCACACTTCCCGGATGCGACATGTTTCAGACGAGCATTTCTGTACCAGACTGAAGAGGAGTCATCGCCACACTGTTAACCCTAAGTGGTGTTTAGTATGAGAACAGGCTAGAGATAATACAGTAGATATGTGATTTTGTGATTTTTGTAGGGTTAGTCTACAGGGTTATAAAGCTTAATTCATACAAAGTTTAAGTTATGGTGGCTTTGAACATCATCAGAGGAAGAGACAGGACATTTTTCACACCTGGGCTAGATGCTGGCATTCCACTGGGTAATCACACTTTCCTCCAGGGCTACAACTGATGCTTATATTCATTAACCAAAATTATTTTTTTCTTGATACGCCAATTATTCATTTATAAAATGTCAACAAACAGCAAAAAGTCCCAAACCCAGTGGATTTATATTGAGAACACTGAAGGGACAATAACACGTTTAAAGAAATTTAGATCCCATGGCGGCACATAATACAGCCACTGATGATGTTATTACATGCACAAATTAAGGTAACTGCAGAATAACTTGTTCCACTGTCGACACTGAGAGTAAAACCACATGCATATGCACATAGCAATTAAACAAATGAACAAATCCTCTGTGAGAACCTATGACTTTCCACATCCACCCTAAAGTTGCATTATTCCACCACCACTACACGCCTAGCCCACAGAAGAGAAAGCACACAGCCATGAATCATTTTATCTGTTAGGTGTAAACACAGGAGTTTCAGTGGTGTGCCAACACTAACTCTACTGCCCACTAGTGGATCCATGTGTGGGCTGCACAAGGGACCAGAGAGAGATGGATCTGTATTTTAACTTATGATTCTCATTTTAATTGTGGAAGTATAAAAAACATCACTTGAAAGAATTCCTCATTCATGGGTAGTGTGTGTTTTCTGAAATATGTATATCTGTAACTCCTAAAAAACATTGACATTTTATATTTACACATTTTCTTTGTGTGTGTGAATCCACTTTAGTTTAGACAATACAGGTCTATGCCCATACTGAAACACTTACAGTAGTGTCAAACATGTAACAATAGCAGCTTGGAAACAAAAACGGTAGGCTGGTATTGAGCCAAGACTGAAACAGATGAGAATGATTAGATAACAGATCAAAAGCCGTTTTTTTAGGGGCACGTGTTAGTTCAAGGAGCACAGATCTGTGCAGCACTTATAATATAAGATGGATGTCAACATTTTATACAAAAGAGGCTGATAAAAGGCATCTTTTTTAGTATGTAAGACAAACCTGGGTTTGAAATAGTTTTTCTGCCTCCTAGGTTTGGTCTGTACATTGTGTCTGGGTTATCAGATAACAGATGCAGTGGATGGGGCATACAGCATGAAAGGGTTTTTTTTTTCTAAAAAGGTGACACATGTTGCAGCATTAAAGACTAAAGATTAAAGACTTCTAACAGTTTCTAATGGGACAGAGATAAATCACTACAAGATGATAGTTATCGCTTATATCTCCTGTCAAATACCCGTCTAATGCAATAACAACATAAATGTTATGTCTACAGTTGCCTTTTGAAAACTCTATAGTAGAAAACCACAAAATACTGAACATAAAAGTTAAATTTTCACAATATATGTAAAACAATTTTAAAAGAAATGTAAAATGAGCTCAGCCGGTAAACACAGACTGCACAAACTGTTAACTAGACTTTCTATTCACAAACTATGACAATTCTTTTTACTTTCCGGGATATTGAAAACTGCTCTATTTAGAGCTGATTTCTCACAGTCCCCTGCCCATTGTCTATGTAGCCTTGTTTTTCTCCCTCATCGTCTCCATCGCCTCGATGTCTTTGCACTGTGCATCTGTGAGATTAGCCCACCCTGCTCTCTACCAAACTCCATTTGTGTTTCTGCATATGTGTGAGGTCCTGCACTGATGTCTGCTTCAAACTTCATCCCATCTCCGACTGGCCTGTGGCCTCTGAGCTCTTCATGCAGATATAAATGAGGCCTGTGTGCCAATCACAACCTGACAACATGTGCTGGACATGTGGTGTACAGCATCAGTACAAACACAATGATCTCACAGTCAGACAAGGCACTCACTCTCTCAAACATACACACTCACCTCTGTGCACACAAACACACAAAGTGAAGGCTACTAAAGTGCAGATGTACACACGCACGCACGCACACACATATATATATAAAAATGCCCCTCAGATGAAGGTGCAATCTTCCCCCTGTGTTTAAATGGGAACCACATGCTGTCTTTGGGTTGAGGTAGACTGTGAAAAGTAAGTTCTTCCACTCATTACGTGGGATGACCCATGCTACCCTGAGGCTGAGCAGAACACGAGGCAGCTCTTCTCGTCGGCCCTTTGAGCGTGGCCTCCAAACCAGAGGGGTTAGCAATTAAATAAACAGAGAGAGAGATTTGTTCCCCCTGTCACTTGCGTTCCCAAAAGGAACCCACATAGCCAAGCCTGAGTCAGTCTAAGGTACCACTAAATGGCAGGGAATTCTTTGCTCAGAGCCAAAGAAAGTGGCAGCTGAAATTTCCGAGGTTCCCAACCACCAATACCACCAACACATACAGCTAATGTGCTTCCCCTGGACAATCTGCCCGCAACAGCTCTCTGGGGAAAAATTACAGCACAGTATCAACATCAATTTGCCGTTAAATTGTACACATACCACATGCACTAGGCAATTCTCTCAAAAAAGTCATAGCAGTGGCTTGGCTGTGCAAACACAATGCAGTTAAATCATAACATCCTCCTTCTGAGCAGGTAATAGTGATGTAATGCTGAACACTGGGCACTGCAATATCCATAAAATGGCAGCTACTTCACATTCTTTACTGATGTACTTACACACTGCATTGTTACCTCTACATCACTAAGGTTGATAATAATTATTAACGTATAAAATACATTTAAATACTGTATGTTAGTACCACTACAAAGGAACATGGAGCAAAAGTATGAACCTTAGTGCCACATTTCTTTCTTTAATGACTCCTGGTGATGGCTAAATGTCTGCAGTACCAGAATGCAATGGCTTCATTCATTACTTTCATATCTCCAATGAAGATATGATGTATATATTGTAAATGTTCACTGCTGGGGCTTTCCCACTTCCACTATTCAACTTGACTCGGTTTTTTGGGTTTTCCATTAGAGGTAGTACCTGGTACCAGGCACACTCTTCAGCCGAGGTTCCAAGTCGGCTAAGCTGGTACTAAAATGTGAAGTCAACAGACTGTGAGCCACTGATTGGGCAGGGAGTGACATCACTGGAAGAGTCATGAGCATTTGTTTTCCATTTTAATAGTCTTTAGTGAGGCAAATGGCAAACACTACTCACAAAACAACACTGGTCCTACGAGGAGGTCCGTATGCATGTGCATTTTCATTGCATAAAAGATGTCACCATAGTTTCACGCCACCGGTTGATCATAGCAAAAAAAAAATAATTTGAAAGGAGAAATAACTACAATTGGTTCAGTACAGCGAGGCAGCCAATTAGGTGGGGCTCCATTCCTAGCCTGCATCCATGAGTGATTTAGTGAATGAGAAGAAGTGTCTGACAACAGTGACAGTGTTACATTTCACCTTCAGAGTAGAACCCATAATGGTAAAATTGTCTCATATATCTTATAGTGTTTTTCTACACTCAAGTGTACTCAAAGCACTTTTACACAATTACACAGCCACCGGAGGTAACTTGGGGTTCAGTGATCAGAACCACCAACCCTTTGGTTCATGGTCAATCTGCTCTACCTCCTGAGCCATATCCACCCCATAATGCAAACTAAACTACCCCCTTTCCCCATGTCCACTAGTGACAGCGAAAAAACAAGAGGGATTATTCAAAGGGATGCTAAGAAGACCAAACCCTGCAAAGAACACACAAAGTACCCAAAGTGTTTCCAAGTGTTGTATCATCTTCTGCTATATAGACAGTGGTGGGAAAGAACCAGTGAAATCACACCTCCTGATACTTTTTCCCTTCCTTAATAGTGAATGCATTTTTCAGGAATAATGCACAATTGATAGTTTGTGAAAAAGCCTGTGACTGCCAGCGTGGTGGCTGTGTGTGCTGTGGAGGATGGATGGAGTAGGGAGTGGAAGGGAAACAACCTCTCCCAGTCTCTACACAGGCCTGTTGGTGGACATCTGGATGTGATCCGGGTCTCCAGGCAAGCTGAGCTGGACTGACCACACCTCAGTTATGTGTTGGGCTCCTATAGGTGCCCAGTTTCATCACACGCAAAATATCTATGTTGCACAGTGAGCAGGTAAAGAACATAAGAGAATTTAAGGGTTAGGAGAAAGTTGGACAAATCTCTAAACTCTGTTATTACCTTTAAACCCTAAAGTTAAATTCTAACTAGCAAAATACTCTCTCAACCAGCTTTACGGGTGTGTTTAGTAAATGAGGCTAAAAGTCCAGTGGTTCAGGTCCTTTTGGAATTTATATGGTTCTCCCTACTCTGGCCATTTTTTTTTTCCACATCCAACACATTCCACTAACACCATTTTCTCATTCTTCCAAAATACACCAGGCCCTCAGGGTCAGATTATACTTTAAAAAAAATGACTTTATACAACTTGTCATTTTACAGCTGTTCCCAACAGTTAGACTCAAAGCTATTGTAAAACATCAGCTGTTACAGGGAGGGGTACGACACAGTAATAATTTTAAATATGGCAATAACTAAACATATTTTCACAATGTTGTCTGTAAGGTATTCACAGTGTTTTGTGAAAATGATGCCAAAAGCGTTTTGACGACAGACCTGTTTACTTCCATCATCTGTCCAATTTATTGGCTGAAAAAAATCTGTCAGCGCAACATTTTTGCAATGTTTGCTAGAGGAGTGTGTTGCACCAATGATATTGTGAATGGCCAGTATTTAAACTGAATGTAATTAAAAGAAACACTTCTCCTTAGCTATTTCACTTTAAAATCACCCCTAAAAACCCTCAGGTCCCACAAAAATGTAGACTCAGGAATGTTTGAACCATAGAGCTCTGGGGTGTATAGTTCTTAATGTGTAATTCTATAATGTCCCTTACATAACAGGACTGAAAAACACCCAGAAATGAGTCAGCATGATCCATTATTCTCAAATGCATTCATTTGAAGCACATTCCAATACAGCTCCATACCTTCTAAATATTTTAAACACAGCTTACTTTAATTGTTAATGGCCAAAGCTAAAGATAATGACAAGTTACCAAAAATAAACAAAACATGCAAACCTCCAGGCTCAAGCTCATGGTGCTTATGCAAATGTGTTTTAATGTTTCAACATGCAGTAGGCATATAGTTTAGTGAATGACTAACCTTGTTTATATGTATTATTAAAAAGTGAGAGTGTTAAATCTGGCCTGAAAGTTGGTTTGGGATATCTCTACCATCACTGTCCTCTACCGCTGTTCTCCAAACTTCTGTCACTGATTTTTTTAATACAGGGTCTTTCCTACTAAGGAACTATCATCGGACCACATTTTTTCCAGATGATCCACCAATAAGGACTGCAGCTTGTAGCGGAGAAATCCAGAAAGAGGTATGTGTTTAAAAATATATATATACTTATAAAGAGGAGGAAATCATTAATTAGTCATTTTTATTGCAAGATAAATCTTTAACTGAAAAAACCAGAGCAATCTTGAGCATCTATAGCCACTTATCAAATCAAAGCGATGTACAACATGGCATTGAGCCACTATGCCAGGAAATACATAAAGCAGCAATCACATAACTTTTTTATATAGGAATTTTTCATTTCCAAGCACTCCCAAAGACTTTGCATTCAGATCAGCTACTGATTATTGTGCCATTGTGGGACCATTAAGCAATTCTACACAATGAAACCCAGTGAAATCACAAGAAGCAGTTCTGCACACTTTTGTGGTCACCATCTGAAACTGGTTCCATTATAAACAGCAAAGAAAACAGTCCAAACCTCTGCTTTCTGAGTGGGAAAAGGGGGCCTCAATCCACCGACGGAAATAAAAGACGACGTGATTGATGAAATGTCTTCAGATGTTTTCCTTTAGTGTCCCCAAAATGTTAATTTTCTTACTGCGCCTAAACTGGATTATTCATCAAATGGTGTTGGTTGATGTGATCCAAGTCCCTCATCTTGCTTTTAACTGCCTCTTACCCACAACTCTAGTGAGTGTGACACCAACAGGCCTTAGACAAAGATGGATGCCAGGATGGATTGATACAGAAATAAGGACACAGAGACTCATGATTGATTGTACCTTGGTTAGAATGCCACCGGGCTCAGTCTTGAGAATAGCAGTGCATCTTCATTTGGATAACTTTTGTCATTCCCTCACGTGGCCACAGCCTTCAGTGTGTTTAGGGAAACTTTATTTAAACCTATAACGCAGCTTTAATCTTTAGTGAGCATAAATATAAAACAGTTCACTCACTGAGATTACCATCTTTAGTGATTTGGTCTTGTGAAGTGACCAAACTTTGGCTCTGGCAACACTCTTTTGAACATCACATCATGGCTCTCTGCATTTCCATGTCATCTGGAAAACACAACTTTTCAAACAGAAAGACTCAAACAAACAATAAATCAATCTACAACTGTAACCACACTGATTTTCAGCAAAGTGCCATAATTAGTATGGTTTATTTGCTCACAGAGCGGTTTCAGAGCAGCAGCAGGCAGAGAGCCGTGCCCTCTGGGGTAGCTACTAATATAAATGTGCTGCAGCAGTAACTCTCTCACTCTGCTGTTTATTTGGAAGTCATTAGTTCTGTTCAACTTGGGTCCTGCTGATTCAGAATCAAATAAATGATTTAATTATTAGCCATAATTTAGGTCTATCATAGGAGCAAAACCTATTCTATTTTTTGAGAGGCTGGTTTACTAATGCAGAGGACACGTAACTCATATTTACTCCAACAATAATCAAGCTGAGTGTCTAAGTGCTACAAAAAAAAGGCACAACTACCACAGCCATCTGTCAAAGGATCCATGAATGGTATATTAAATCTGTTATATTTAAATATATCATGCTCCCTCATGTATCATCCATCATCAACTTTCATATGCAATAGCTCAAAATCTGACAAATAGCCTGCATACAGATCAGTATTCACTTCAAGGAACACATACATGGTTGTTAAACTGTGACTGCATTATAGTCCAAAGAGGACAGGATTGGTACATAATATTTCTGATTTTGCTCAGTATTCACGGTGTTTTTCAACCATAGTACGAGTTCACTATATGTACTGTATATTAGATGAGTGATTGAGTGAGTAAAGGGCAAATAAACTGTTTAATAAGATTTGTAACTACTCAACACATGATTCAATTTGTTTTGCTGTGCTTAAAACATCTCATATTTTTCACTGTGATATCTGTGCTGTTCGAGGTCTGAGACCTGTTCAAATCTCTGGATTTGGAGACAAACATTTAGAAAAAAATGGCAGTGACTTGATTCATTTGAAGCATTTATGTGTGGTGAATACTGAGCTGGAAACTCCTGCTGAACCTCAGACATGCAGAGCATCCACCTTTCATTCATTTGATCTAGTCTGAGTATGTAATGCCACACCTTCATAAAGCTGTGCACACACCAACACATCTGAACACTGATGAAATCATTGCATATTTCTGCATGTGTCTCTATGGCTATCTACATTACATGGCTTTCAGTCGTACCTACTCTATACAGTATGTATGGATGAGATACATCAGCAAATGAGTGGGAGCTTTTACAGTACATGGCATTTGTCATAACAGCAATATTTCACCACTAGTCAAATCCAATTCAGAAGAATCCCCTAAAAATCTGACAAATGAGACAACTTCTAACTCCTGCCACCCTTTTTAAAGGCACTTCTTAATGAGCTAGCCACTAGAAGGCTACTGCTGATGTAAGTCAGTCTGTATGTGCCAAACTATTTTCATCAGCCTTTAATGTGGATATGAAAATATACTAATCTAGGGTTCCATTGTGTAAAATATGAAAAAACCTGACAGATCATTTAAGTTATTTTAACATACTAACAATCATGAGTGAATTTCTCTTTATGTTATTACTGGGGACTAAGATGGGAAAATCTCTGTTATAGATGTCAGTCCGTGTCATAAAACAGAAACTAAAATTGAGGTCGGTTCACTTGTTTCTACACTTTCACTTCTTTTTGATGCAGTTAAGACAGAGAGGGGGGTAACTGGGGGCTTTGGGTTCATCTCTAAACCTCTGAAAAGGGTCATCTTCTTGGCTGACCTCAGGGGGAATGGTTTCCCGAAAAGGAAATGACTGCAGCCTCCACTGCACTTCGGTCATGAGCTACACTTGAGCAGCCAAACTACAAAAGACTTAATCTATTTATAGGAAAACAAAGTTACAGCACAGTGATTGAGCAAAAAGGAATCCTACAAGACGGAAAGACAGTCAGACCCCGAGGTTACATGTCACCTGTCAAGAGCAAAGGTGAGCTTTCGCTGCTTTATAACTTGAGTTCTCTTCCCCTGCCTTTCCGAAAACATTTAACTAGTCTTTTTCTGCATTGTTGATTTTGACATTTAATACCAGTAAGAAATACAGCACCTACAAAGCTGTCTTAAGCAATTATCCAAGTAATTTAAATACAAGCCTTGAAGAAAAACATTCCATTAATTTTTGTATGCAGAAAGCATCGATTCATTTAGCCTTAGTATCTCATATTAAAGTCAAACTAATCTTTAAATACTTCAGAAATTACCTATCAATGCAGAGTTAATGCTACAATAACAAGATTTAAAAAACTTGGGAAAACAAAATCTACATTCCTTCCATACTGGATTAACTACTGAAGAGAGCTGGAGTGAAGGGTGGGTCTCTAGGGTGGCACAGCCTGAAGACACACAACAGACAAGGCACAACACTCTCTTCATTCATACTTATTAATTATATCACACAAAATCTTAATTTTATGTAATAAAAAATGGCCATAGCACTTATAATGTAACTTGGTATGCCAAACAGAAATGCTAAAACTGTTTATGATTGCCTTTATTTGGTTTAATTTGGTCAGCATTTTTGAGTTGGGTTTGAATACACAGTCATTTTGAGAATGGGCAGTCAGTCATTTTCCTCTATAATAACCTTAGGTTAGCTCAGTCCTACTAACCTTAGGGAATGCACCAGCAGTCTGTTGATTCTTTTTCAAGAATCTATATCTACACATATGATATAACTCTATTTTACACCCTGTCAAACACAAAAGCCCAATATCTCTCCCATAACTCAGAAAGGATGCAGACACACACAGAAAGAAAACAGCAGGGGAAAGAAAAGGGGAAGAAGATAAAATAAAGGACTGTTGGAACAAGACGTGTGTGATGAGAGACCGATGGGCAGCAAAGGTCCCACAAAGGAAAGAAACACAGGGAGGTAAGGAAAAGCTGTGTAAGCCCAGAATTGAGTCCACACTGTGAAGCTCTGCCTGGTGTCAGTGGGCCTTATGAACTTAAGCTTGGTTGTAAATTGCGGGGGGATCCAGGACAGACTGTGAGGAGTTTGGACCGGTCCATGAGGAAAGTAATTTTCAGGACTTTACCACCCTTTAAATATGTCTTCTGTAGAAACGATAGCCAGTGTAGAGCATCTAGCTATTAAAACACTGTCTCATCATTCACCATGACATGCTTGAGAAAAAAAAAACAGGTGGAAATGTGTGGGGGCTTTTACAAATCTGTATGGTTTGGATTTCAACACGTGGAGCCGATTACAATACCCACGGGTGGCGTAGATATTTTTAACTCATGTGGGGTGTAAAGATGGGAGTAGTGACAGCCCATTGTTTCTATCCCCAAAATCATTTGCCTCCTTGCTCACTTGCAGTGGGACTGGTGTAATTCTCAATTACAGCTCTCCCTTCACCCATTCAGGTTCATATTATTGGAAACACTGACATCAAGCTTTAAAAAAACAAGAAGAAAAACACACCAGCCAAAGCATTAGAGCAATGACCCGTTTCCAGTTGAATATGGTAACAGGAGAGCGAGTTGAAACAATCAGCTTTCCTTTCTTTCTCTTCATTTCTCCCATCAGTGTCAACCAAAATCAGCCAAACATCTGCCATTCCTTCCCAGCAGAAAGGAAGTATCTTTGTTTCCAAGCCGAGATCAGTCAGTTATACAACTTCTGGACTTGTGTGGGTACAACTGCTCAGACAGGATATTACGGGATAGTACAACGCCTTATTTTCCCAACTGGAAGCTTGTCATCAGGGCAGAAACTGACAATAACTGTTCTATGAGTCAAATCCAGATTATCTTACCCAGCAAGACAATCCAAAAGAAATGTAACTCCAATCATTACCTTTAGAAGCTTAACCCACTCTTGCTAAAGTGTCTGCACCAGTCCCCTACCCACAGGGTCATTCAACTACAGCACTCTATTAGTGTGGGCTAGATTATATTATTATCCACTCTCCTCTTTTATTGACCTGCAGTTTTTGAACTGTGAAGTATTTTTCCCTCTAGAGGGGCTGAGGGGGCTGGCAGACTAATGCATGTTCAGGGCTCACTGTCAGTGTAAACAAAGATTATTTACACAGTTAAATTAAAAAAAGATAGGAATACATGCATACATCCTCTCTGTAAGGTAACACTCTCAGGCCCTGGTCTATTAACTGCTTTAGTCTTCTGACAGAAATGCATTAAAGGATCTTAATGTTCAGTGGTTGACAGATGATTGTCCCAAAGTCTTATGTTTCAAGTACCTACAATCAACAGAACCAGAAAAAACAGCTGGGAGCAATGCACTCCGTTCTTTATAACACATTCTACCTGTGATGGAAGCTGTTTATGGACTGATGAGAGACATCTAGCCAGCAATATCTCAACAACACAAACAGCTTTGAGCAACAACACAAAACTCCAGTCTGTTTAAGTAGCATAAAGATTTGCTCTGTGGGATGTTTCACACTGCAGTGTGTAACGTGTCTGAAATTTTTTTTGATGAATACATACAGATTTCACATTAAACTTTACCGTTGTGCTCATCTAGCTCATTGCCAATCTCCTGGCCCATCATCTTCTGTCGACTGATGACAACTGCTAGTGCATCCAATCCTGCATCCTGGGCTGAGAAAAGAGACGAAAGAAATTTTAACCCACTATTCGCAATGCCAGTAAACAGAAGACACAGAAAGAGACAAAGAAAATACCTCACATAGCAAGAAGACTTCTTGCGTCTATTACAAGAGTATACTTTATGTGCTTATTTTATTGGATACTACAGCTCATAGGACTCAGTTGCTGCGTCATCAATATGAAGAGAATACACATTTCAACAGCTGGTATATATCTTAAAAAGTACATAAGAGGTAAATGACTACTTACTTATTAATTACATTATATTGTTGGCAATTTGATCAATCAATCAACCAAAGTAATGCTGCAAACCTTTTTGTCTGTTTTAAGGGAGTAATCACAGTATACTGTACTGGTGACATAACAAGGAAACTACTTGAAAAATAGGTGTGACAGACCACTGGGATCCAGCTCATCTAGCTTTGCCATGTGAGACATTCAGTACTTTAGTCCACTCAGTCTTAGCAGGCCAAGTTATTATGTGCCAGGCCAAGGTGGAGAAGAAGAATGGTGAAGGTGATGAAGAGAAGGAAAAAGAAGCAAAAAGATAAAAGAGGGGATAGAAAAGAAATAATTTGGCATCTCCAGGTTTCCACGTTTGACATACTCTTTACCGCAGGAATTTTTATGACCACAGGTTCAGGACCTCACTTTTACTCAGCTCCACCAGAAAACACAGTGGACTAGAAACTTCCTTGTGGTTTGGTTTCAGTGTCTTCCCAGAAATCCTGCATCCCAAACTGAGAATAACCAGAGCAGTAATCTAACTAACGTCACGTCAGAGCAGGGAAACATCAAAAGCAGGTGTTGGTTTAATATTATGTGAATTACACTATACAATCACCTCTGTTGTGTTTATAGCATGGATTATAAGGGCCAATACTAATTTTACACAAATCATACTGTGTCTAGAGCATGTAATCTATTAACCTAACATTCCCACCAACAAGTGGAAATTACTTATGTGTCTGACTAACGGTAGTACACATACTGTACACTGTTCACAAAGAGGAAGATACTGTAAATACTATCGGTGGTTGCTATACACATACTTCATCTTGATAATTTTATCATAAAAAAAATTAACTTGTATATCGTCACCCTCTTAAAATAATGGCCTAAGCCATATTTTCAAGTATTTCAAAAAACTGAATCAGATATACAGTATATTATATTTATTAATCATTTCACACAAAAAGGTTATGACAACACATAACTATTCACATGCAAATAATGCTGTCATTCAGTTATGTAACATAAGACGATTAGATGACTTAGGCCAATTTATGAACCTGCCTTTGCAACTTACTCAAATTTGAACCCGACTTTGGCCCAATTACTTCTGGAATAAATGACTTCAGTAAAACAGTGCACTTCTTTTTTTTTCCCCACTACTGTGACAGACCATGGGGAAGTGTAAGCCACAAACATTTGAAAATACTAGTGGAGCACACAGAAACTCAGCAGTGAGTGAGATTAATTCAGGAAACGCAAACTGAAACAGCAAAACTGTAATCTCTCTTAGATAAACCAAACAAATGGCAGGTAATCTTTTCCTCTGGGATAATGTGAAATTATTGTTCAACTCTGTGCACAATAAAGCACAACTAAACAATTAAACAAAAGGACACGTGCATCTCCTCACTTCTCCCTCCACCTTATCTTTGCTGGGTTTTTATTGTAAAACAATTTGAACAAATGAATCTTCATTCTTGTTTATCTTGACTGATGCCTATTTTATGTGACAAACTGTCCAAGAAGTGATGACACTCAATGGGCATGACATGTTTCATAGACTGAAGATCCCGGAACATTCTTTCTTTGATTGGCAGAGCACATGTAAACAATCGGCTCTTTTGGCACCTGTACCCTTGTGGCAGTGCTTCCCACTCTGTCTTGTGACTTGGGCAAATTAAAATTGCCTAAGTCACATTCTTGGCATAGGCAATTATATTATGGTGTTAGAAATGCATGATCTGTTCAACTGAGGATTTAGGCGATTTTACCAGAGGTGGCCAGCATCCTGAAGATCTCACTTAATTTACAATAAGTGAGATCTTACTGTCAAAAAAATGACTTAGGCCATTATTTTAAGAAGGTGACGATATCTGAAAACATGTCCACTCAGTCATGTAAAATTAATGTGATTTTAGAAAGACAAGCAATGTATCTGAAAATCTTAGTCTTAGCAGCTATCCATCCATCCATTATTTACACCTGATTATTCATAACTAGGGTCCCAGGGATCTGCTGGAGCCTATCCCAGCTCTCTGTGGGTGAAAGACGGGTACACCCTGGACAGGTCACCAGTCCATCACAGGGCCACATAGAGACAAACAACCTCACACACTCACACTCACTCCTATGGGCAATTTAGAGTCACCAATCAACCTGACATACATGTTTTTGGACTGTGGGAGGAAACCAGAGTACCTGGAGAAAACCCACACAAGCACAGGGAGAACATGCAAACGCCACATAGAAAGGCCCCTGATCGGTTTCAAATCAGGAACCTTCTTGCTGTGAGGCAATGGTGCTAACCACTAACCGACCGTCTAGCAGTTATCCAAAAATGTGTAATCACCTTCAATGATTCGCTGCTGTTGCTGTTTGATCTCCCCAAAGCTCAGCCCTCTGGTTTCCTCTGATTCACTGACCAGCCAGGGGTTGGCTGCAATACCCCCACTCGCTCCTGCCCCTCCGCCCATCAACTTCGACCTGTCAAACATCATCATAACAATACTTTATTCCCAATAATATATCTCAAAGCAGCTACTCACAATTTTAAAAAAATAAACAAGAGTACACATACAACAAGAATTTGGCAAAATAAAAATGAAAACTCACAAAGATCATCAAATTACCCCCCACAGAGAGACTAAAACCAACAGTGGTTTTCATGCATTGACTATAATGTCAATGCTAAACCAGGTTCTAGAGTCAGACATGATGGTGGGTATAAAAAATTCATTGTACTACTTAGTCTGGTGTTGGTCATGAATGAGTATTCTTTAGCTATATAAGTAAACACAGTCAAAGTATCTGGTTCGGATTGGGACACAATGCACATCTGTATGGTTCGTGTTCCTTTTTTCCAATACTGTACTGTTGTTGTAGAACAACCAAACCCCCCTAGAACACTGAAAAAGTATTTATTTACTCATTTTGTCTTTTATGTTTTCTGAATGATTGAAAAATGCCAGTTTAGGCTGCATTGTGTGTAAACACCATGTTAATCTGTCAGAGGACTGTGGACTGGTGGGAGGGGGGGTGGTTGCTCCGACAAAGTGACAGACCAGAGAATGTTGCACTGTGCTGTGTGGTGCTAAACACTGCTGTGTGGTTTAAAGCTATTCTTCTGCTAATAGCTTCAAGCTGTGTACCCTCCCTCCCACCCAGGCTTTCTTGCAGTGATGGGTTCAGGTTCTCTGTGTGAGGCTGGATTTAACCATGTCTGCTGAGAGCCAGTCATCTGTTGGCCCGAGCCACATTTGAAAAGTGACCTGAGCCATATTTAGGCTTTACAGCGACTGAGGAAATCATGATACTGCTATACTAAAATTGAATTGCTTGATGTAGTTTTAATGTAAAAACTAGCATATTTTTCCCACTACTAAAATATATTTAAACCCAGTCCCACAGTAATTGAAAGGTGAAAGACTTTTGATGACTACTTCAAGCTGCTTGGAGGTGGTCAGGAAAGCACTGAGAGACCATTCACAAGACTGACTGTCTGAGGCTGATACCATCACAGAACTAGATGAGACCAAGAAATTCAGTGTAATCTCTCTGACATGTCTAATTACTGTGAGACGGCATGCCAGCTCTATACTTCCTCCTGCAACTGCGTGACGATCCAATTAACCAGTCGGTGAGGAGTGCCAAAATCATTCAGGCACATCTCTTGGCAGTCACACAGCACTAGATTGCCGCCAATCAGGCCTGAGTACCCAGGTACTGACTGAGTGACTTGGACAGGCAAGACTTAACTAACTACAACTATTTCCAGGGCTAATTAAATACAAAGGAAAGGTTAGTGAATAATGCAGGAAAGGAGGGTCCGTATAGGGTGACGGGGTGAACCAATCCATCAAATCTAGGTGCCATATCCTTCTTCTACTTAGTTTGAAATGGAGATGGTTAGAAAGCATTATTCCAGTTTAAAGGCTCTTCTGCAACCTCCATCCCTTTGCCTCTATCCAAAAATCTCAGAAAAAAAAGAACAGCTTAGATTATCCAAGCATGGCCAATCCACCCCCTCCCACCTTCTGTCCTCAGAGACCACACAGTGGGAATGGGTCCTAACCACAAATTCAAATTACCCACCACATATCACTATTAAAATTTGGGTCTCACAGAGCAAACGAAAAACCACACTGCCTCATAATTACAGTTTGCCAAGCTAATTTATTAGTGAATTTAAGATATTTTTACATTGCCTTTTATTTAAATGGGTGTGTGGTCTGTAAAAAGATGAAAGCCTGTGCAAAGCACGGCTAAGTAGATGAATCCAAAAACCAAAGTTTGTAAAAAATATCAAAGAAATGCCGTCACATATCAAGACATCAATACAAGCAGTCCTCTGCTATCTGACCACAAGTGAAATACACAGTAGTGACCTGGTGAAACTGTGATGTTTGGTTTTACTCTACTGTCACTTCAGTTACTCCTCAAAGTAGACACACAGTATTAGTCATGGGTTTTTCACTAAATGTTGAACATCCACAAAGTAAAAAAAAAAAAAAAAAAAAAAAAAAAAGCCAAATAAAAACAGTCACTTATAAGAAACATGATTTTTTTTTTTTTAATTTAAGAGACATGATAAGCATGAGGAAGTCGACAATAGGGCACCATTTCCTCTTCCTGTCCAAACAAATATCAGCTGGGCCGCACTAGGTCAAACCTTACACAGAGTAATGACTGCCTGCTGCTAAAGGTTTCCAAAGCTGTCACATTGATATGACTTCATATGATGAAGAGGATATAAGCTGTTGCATCCATCTCTTTGCCTACCTTCACAAGTACTAGAATAAATGCTTATTCAAGAGTTAGAAACTGTAAACTCACTACTTCCTTCCCTTTTCATGGAGATGCACATACACACACAATCATGCATATGAATGGACATGTGTGCATGTGTGAGCCCATTTCAGGAGGTGCCAAATGTGTGATCAACAGTGCAAAGCGAGCAAATCACTTCATGAAAAAGAATTAGCCATGAAGTTAAGCATACTGCCAAAATGGCAGACTGACTTCCTTCCAAGTGATAGCACAAAGAGAGGTCATGGCACATGGGTCATACCAGACATAGACTTTTACAGAAAATTAGTTAGTTAGTTGCCAGTCATCAAAGCACAAAAAAAAGCCTCTGACCCTCCGGTCAAGGACACAGACAAGAGAATGAGGATTCATTATTTTTAATTGGGAACCTAGAGCTAGATATATTTTTTTTAAAAAAAGAACTCAGAGAGGAATATAACAAAATGAAAGGTGGCATGCTCTGAGCAGATTGCCCCCTGGGGAGAGTGAGGGAGTGTGTTTGGGGGGGATTTCAGAAAGCACAGAAAAAGCACTTTTTAAAGACTAAATCGTGCTTATGGACCTTTTTAGACAGTGGCACTCCCATGCAATTTAACAAAATAACAAAATAGAAAGCATTTACATAATGAAAGTTCATAGTCTACAACAATTAGTATCTACAATCAGTTGTAGTAATAAAGAAAAGCAGTAAATATTTGGTCTATTAAGATTTGTGAATAGTGCCTTTTTTTTAAGTTTTCCTCTCATTCAGGATAAAATAACTTGCCTGGAAGGTTCTGGTTCTGTGAGGTCTCCCTTGAATGTGGCATTGAGCTGCTTCTCTCTGGTTAGCAGGTCATCAATGAGATTCTGCCTCCTATCAGCTTCCGCCTGCATTCTGATGAAGGCAGTGTTAAGGTCATACAAAACATGAATATTAAAGTTCACTGACAGTGGGCATAACATGTTGCTGACATTTTTAGTTGGGTCAGTTTGGAATAAATCAGTGAACAGAAAAGCCTGTCAATGGCAGCCCATTTCAAAAACACTCTAGTGCCCTCTACAGGAATATAACTGCTACTGCAACCAAAGGAAACCCAAATTTTAATCTCAGTCTTATGACTTCCACCACCTGGGACATTGTCACAAAAAAGGATACATGCGCCGAGATGATGAAGCTCGCAGCAAAGCCTCTTTGAGCTGAGCAATATTTTGTTTCAGCTTCTGTAGTGATGCCCGTACCGTCATGTTGATCTGAGAATGACAAAACACACCAGTGAAGAACTCTGTGTAAGGATACATTTGTAGGCACTGTCAGTTCATCTGTAAATGTGACAGATTACCTTTGCAGGGTTTCCACCTGTTCTCTGCTGCCTGTTTCGTTCATGGATGTTTTCTGCTATTTCCTGTGCCAGGCGACAAGTGGCATCATAATTCTGTAACCTGCGGAGGTCAGTGAAGGGGACAGGTGTCACGCAATCATGCAATCACAGATGGAATAAGTTATGTGGCTTGTGTGGTAACGAACCAGTGCTTCAAGTGTGTCAAAATAAAAATAAAAAAATTAAGGTTTATAAGGGGCGTGTATGTATGTTTTTATTAGCATTATATATTTACACTGATAATGCAACCACAGGAGGGCACAATCCAGTGTCTTCATGTGCCAGTCCCAAGTCCAGGTAAATGCAGAGGGTTGTGTCAGGAAGGGCATCCGACATAAAATTTAAGTCAAATCAAACATGTGAATCACAAATATGACTTCCATACCGGATCGGTAGCAGCCCAGGTTAACAACGACCACCACTGGTGCTGTTGACCTACAGGGTGCCAGTGGAAATTGGTTGGTCGAAGGAGAGGAGGAAGCGGTGTTCGTGGGCAAAGAGAGAAGAGGAAGGGCAGGAGTGTAGGACTTAGAGTAGGGACTTTGAATGTAGGGACTTTGTCAGGGAAAACTAGAGTTGGATGATATGATGGAGAGAAGAAAGGTGGATATCTTGTGTGTTCAGGAGACCAGGTGGAAAGGTAGCAAGGCCTATAGATTAGGAGCAGGATTCAGACTGTGTGGATGGAAAGAGGAATGGAGTAGGACTTATCCTGAATGTTCTGGAGATGAAGAAAGTGTCAGATAGGGTGATGAGTCTGAAGCTGGAAGTTGAAGGTGTGATGTTGAATGTTGTCAGTGGTTATGCCCCACAGGTAGGATGTGAGTTAGAAGAGAAGGAGAAATTGTGGAGGGAGATGGATGAGGTGATTCAGGGTATCCCTAGTGGTGAGAGAGTGGTGATTGGGGCAGACTTCAACGGACATGTTGGTCAGGGAAACAGAGGTGATGAGGAAGTGATGGGCAAGTTTGGTATGCAGGACAGGAATGCAGACGGACAGATGGTGGTAGACTTCTCAAAAAGGATGGAAATGGATGTAGTGAACACATTTTTCCAGAAAAGGGAGGAGCATAGGGCGACATATAAGAGTGGAGGCAGGAACACACAAAATGATTACATGTTGTGCAGATGTTCCAACCTGAAAGAGATCAGTGACTGCAAAGTAGTGGCTGGGGAGAGTGTAGCCAGACAGCATAGGATGGTGGTGTGTAGGATGACTCTGGTGGTGAGGAAGATGAAGAGGACAAGGGCGGTAGAGGTGAAGAAGGTGGAGGATTTTAAGTACCTAGGGTCAACAGTCCAGAGCAACGGAGAGTGTGGAAAAGAAGTGAAGAGACATGTGCAAGCAGGTTGGAACAGGTGAAGGAAAGTGTCAGGTGTGGTGACCTCCTTTCCGAAAGGAAAAGAAGATATATTTACACTTATGTACAGTGTGTCGGTGAGATGTATGTATGTATGTAGAAATTACATACTGTTCTATGTTTGTATGTAATGTGTGTGGACCCCAGGAAGAATGGTAAAGGTCCACAATAAACAACAAAAGGAAAGAGTGAGTCACTGGTAAGTGGATTTGTACAGGGTGGAGACAATTGACTGTTGTTTATCCTAAAGTTGTGCAAACTATACTGATATTCAGTGTAGAAAATAGTCTGATTTGTTTGGCTAGCTCATAATGTTCAGGCTGACAGAGGACTTTCATGATCTCGTTGGTCGTTTTTGTTGCTGGAGCTGAAAGTTGTCAGCAGGTAGAAGTATTAAGTATCTGAAACGGCCGTTTAATCCCGTAAAACACAACAGGCATATTCATCATATGACATATTTAGTTTGCCTGGCTGCCTCGTTCGACTGTGACAACGGTAACTTACAGAAATAATATCTTTATTTTCTTTAATGGCGAACATACTACACTGTGCATGAAATAATATAAAGAGGAGATGTTGTTATTGAAGCTCCAAGTTATTTTATTTGGCTAATGTTGATCTTTATGGGGAAGCGCTAACTAGCCAGCTACATTTTAGCTAGCCAGATACCGAGAGTAGATATAAGGGTTGGTAAAGTTACTTATAGTATTCATTAATACAGCCGTAACCTTTAAATGCATTACTTACCAAGGATCCTGAGACATCGTTGTCAAAGTTATCTATGAAGTGAAAATCCACTTAATTTGTACCATGAATTGTACAGGCAGTTTCTTGTTTGGGTGTGACGTCACAACGGCGCGCTGCGAGGAACATTTGACACCGAGACCTCGTTTTGCAATATCAAATAAAATAAAAGACACCACCCACTGGATGTGGTAATAAATGTATGTGCAGAAAAATATAAGCTGCTTTCACATATTAAATGATTAACAGAACTTGTACAACATTCTCTAAATATAAATATGTATGATGCTTTATGGATCATATATCAAACTTTGTCATGTTGATAAAAACAGTAGCCTAAATGGTGTTTTAATTCCCGATTTCATAAGCCCGTTTGTCTATATTGTAATAGAACCATCAACCTTCACATACAAAAGCAGTTATACTAGTAAGAAAATTATAAAATCAGTTATCATCTATACAGAGTCTAATTTTCATATGTTTGTCTATACATTTTCCACTCTTCTGGAGAATATTCATTTTTTGAAGTGAGTGGAAGTAAAGCTAGAATGAGGCCGAGGATGGCTGACATTTTTCAGGTGATTGGCTACAAAACACTGGGGAGGCTAACTGGACACACAGAAAATAAAAATACTTTGTTAAATACCCCCCATTACAGACACAACAATGTATTCTGTCACAATGTGGCTCTCCACAGATTGAATGGTATTTATTGCATTATGGATGCTTTTATTAGCTTTTGTTTTATAAACCATCACGCTGATATTCTTCTAGACTTCATGAAAACTGCCTTCTCTTCTTACAGGTCTGAAAAGTTTGCTTTTGAATTCACATAGCCTACATATGGAGCCCAAATAAGAGCTCAGTAATTGTAGAGGTTTCATGTTTTATACCCAAACAGTGGTTGTGTTTGGATCAAAACAAAAATCTGTTGTGTAGAAAACTTTGTGAAACACTACACATGAAGCATTGCAGTGACCAGACCTCCTATTACTTATGACCTTATTCTTTACAGTGATACATTTCTCTGTAAAAATAAACCTTTGTATTTCAAGCTATTTGTTATCTTCAGTAGCAATGAAAACTCAGTTGTGAAAAAGATGTAGCCTAAATGTGTATAACATTTCATTAACAATTCTGTACATTGTAATGTGTAATGTTATTTGAAGAACATGTGTACCCCTGCCTTTCACCCAAAGAGAGCTGGGATAGGCTCCAGCAGATCCCTGTGACCCTGGTTCAGAATATGGGTATAGATAATGGATGGATGGATGTATTGTAGTTCTGATTCCACTGTCCAGAGACTGATTTTTCTCAGAGTAAGACTATATTTTGCCAAAGTGAAAAAGGAAAATTGGTATAACCTTTCATTTCATTAGACTGAAGTCAACACAAGCAAACACCCTTTGCGGACAAGGCCACAGCCCACAGGCTTATATAAAGCCCTGATCCTCAGAATGTGCAGGTAGCAACAGGATGCACACTACCTTTCCACTTGCATTACTTTTAAAGAAGAAGACATGAGATGATTCATGTTTCAAGAACACCAGAGTTCTCCAGTTGTGGGAATATTAATACAGTTTCAGTGCACACATCCTCTGACCAAGAGCTTGGCTTTATGGAAGGAGGCAGAAGCAGGTCTCATTCCTGCTACAGCCCTGAGGAGAATCAGAGCTATGATGTGCAGACACAGACAGAAGAAACCTATCTAAGACCTCGCTCCAGGTATGTTTGGGTTTTCAGCTTAATCTCTACTGTTTGTTTAGTAGTAGTAATATCTAGTTATCAGTCAACAGAAAGCAACCGACATGTTTATTTATATTTATGTGCAATGTTGTGACATAGTCAACACAAAAAGGATTAAATAGATGCAGAATTATAACTTAGAATTAACATTAAATCAACTGCCCTTTGTCCCAGGTCCTTTTATGGTTATGAGACAACAGAGCGTCACTCCAACAATGACATGGGAAACTTTAACAAGTTCAATTCACCAAGACAGAGAGCACGATCCACACACCTTTACCATGTGACCAAAATAGAGAAGAGCGAAGGGGATGGGGCAGTCACCTCTAAGAAGTCCAAGTGTATACGACAACGGCACTCTAGAGAGCCTAATGGTATTGGAATAATGTTTTATATTTGCTATTTTAATTCTAAATTCAGAATATTTTTTATCTGTTTGTTCTATATACACTCTAATTTTAAAAAAGGTATGTGGGAATATTTTGTAGGGAGTAGAAGCAATCTCAAGTCAGGGCTTATGATGACCATCTCTGAGTTGGATAACTGGGAGGTTAGCTCCAGCTCTGGGATGAAATATGGACAGTTTGTGGACTGGGAGAAGATTGATCCCGAGTCTTTTGAGAGATATCAGCAGATCCTGAAAAGTGAGCACCAACAGCTGAAAACTATGGGCCGGAAAGGATTCTGGGCCATGACACACACACTGAGAGCCAAAGCTTACCATCACATAATCGACAACATCAGTTCCAGGGTAGGACAGCCACAGTAAGTATCCTTAGTTCCATTTTTTTCCCCCATCTGTCTTTTGTGTCATGAGGACAACCGTATCTATTCTGGGAACTGATAAAAGCTTTGCAAAATCCATTTACATTATAACTTAGATCCACTTAGCAAAATTATCCAAATGTAAATTGAGGTTCTTTCTGTAGTAGGTATATCACTCCAGACAGAGATGTCTACTATGAACTGGCTAAGAACCTTTTTGGAGAACAGAAGATCAGCACCCACCCAGTCCCAGAGTATATGGAGACAGGAGAAATACCCAGGTATGAAATAATATTAGTTCATGTATGAAATACTACAAATTTATTTTCAGTATATTGCAGTGAAATTATTCTAATAATTAGTGGCATATCCAGAAATTTTTACATGGGATGGCAAAGGGGTGGCAGAAGGTTTTGTTACAGTGACATAAGAAGGTGATATACGTGGGTACACAGTAACAATACAATTTTAAGTAAATATAACAGACACATTTTTTAAAATATATTTATTCTTATATTAACAAACATTTCCCAGACTTTCTTAATCTTAGACAACACTAAAATTTATTTGGTTGGTCATTACATTTTTGCCCATGAGTGCTAGCAGAAAAAATTAGATTTTTGGAAAATTGCTTGCCATCTAACCAGAATTTGATATAAGATGCTCCAGTGATTGGAGAGCTTTTGGTCAGATGTGACATGCTGATTTATATTTATTGGACAAATGGTCCCATAGTGACGTGTTGACTTGTCACTCAAGTGGTGAGATTGCCCATTGGAGTTTCTTATTTTCCTGCTGTATTCTTCAGCCCTGAAGATGCTCAGACATAAACGTCTCACCAAGAAGAGTTTTAAAAGTAGAAATTGTTTAATTTTATATTATTACTATGCATGCCGTAATCAGGTGTAATATGACCAAGTAAGTTTTGTTGCACTTCTCTTATTCAGATACTGTCTCAACAAAGCTGGCCTGAACTCTGTTAAAAAGATTCTTCTTTGTCTTGGCAAATGCTTCCCAAAAATGAATTTTTGCCCCATCCTGCCTGCCTTGGTGTCCCTCATCCTCCACTTCAGCCAGGATGAAGCTGAGTGTTTCCATAGTGTGTCCCAACTTATCTGCTACATTGACCCCAACAAGCGTTACATTGACCAGACCTTCCTCACCTACCGTGCTTCCTGCATGACTTTTGGAGACCTTGCTAACAGGTTTTGCAGAGGCACCCGTAAGCTGATTGCCAGCTCTCACCAAAATCTCTTTGAATTTTACTCCGACTGGACCATGTGGATTTTTGCCGATCTCCCGTTCACATATGCCATTAGAGTGCTGGATGTCTACCTATTAGAGGGCTACAAGGTCCTCTACAGGTTTGTTGCTATTGTATTTTCAAATGTCGGTAAAACTCTTAAATCTGAATATGTGGTTTCTCAGGACACAATCAGACTTCTGAAAATTTCAAAAAGGAGAAATAATACAGTAAAAAGTATATTTGCTATATCATAGGGTGGCATTGGCTTTGCTGAGCCTCTACAAAGTATCTGTGTCATCTAGAGTTGCAGACGTAGAGGATTTCAGAACCGATATGAAAAGGTTTGTGCAGAATGTCACTCGCCACTGTACAGCAGAGAAGCTTCTTGAGGGGGCCTTCACGATTCCAATGGCCACACGAAGAGAGCTCAACCTCTTGTTTAACGCCAACATGGAGTCTCTCAAGCTAAAAGGTGTCAGCATCCACCAGAAAAGGTGGGTTCATACAGAAATTAATATAGCAGAATGAGAGTATATTTGTGAGAGGACATGTTGAAATAGTAGACCAAGGATCTTTAATGTCCATAACCTTTTAGGAGGGATGGCATATTTGTGATAATACACTCAGAATGTTCAGAATGCTCTATCTTAATCCTGTTTTTACATATCTTTGCTTTTTATTATTCCCAAAGCCATTTGGTTGAGTCAGTGGACTTCAACACCTTCAGGTCCAGTGTTGTAACAGGGACTGAGATGAGAGTTGTCTGGGCCTGGATACCTGAGCGCTTTGCCCTTTTCAACCCCATTAGGTTGTTTAGTACAACTGAACATGAAAAAGATCTTAGCACGTAAGTAACCTTTGTTCAGTCATTTAATCTTGCTCTGAAACAATCTGTGATGCCAAGAGTTCGTGTTATTTAATAAGTGTGAATTGTGACCTGAAATGTCTTTTTCATATAGATGAAAAAACATCATATCTTTCAATTTTGTTTGTTCAAACATATATTTTTAAGTAAGACCACCACTGAACACCATGTCCATGAAAGAAGATTGTCAGGTCTAGTTACTGTACAGATAGAGGCAATGTGTTTGCTCTATCAACATGTTTGTTTTGAGTGTGAATATCAAGTGACTGACAGTTCACATATGGCAAATGTTGCTTAAGTGGAAAACTACCTAATATGAAACATCCATATATCCATCGTCTGTACCTGCTTATTCCTAACTAGGGTCACAGGGACCTGCTGGAGCCTATCCCAGCTCTCTTTGGGTGAAAGGCAGGGGTCCACCCTGGACAGGTCACCAGTCCATCACAGGGCCACATAGAGACAAACAACCTCACACACTCACACTCACTCCTATGGGCAATTTAGAGTCACCAATCAACCTGACATACATGTTTTTGGACTGTGGGAGGAAACCAGAGTACCTGGAGAAACCCCACACAAGCACAGGGAGAACATGCAAACTGATGGGTCTAATATGAAACGGATAATTGCTAAATTACTGTATGGCTCTTCTGTATTTTGCAACACTTGGTTAAAAAATTTCTCTTAAAAATATGTATTAAAGATAGGCTGAATATTTGTCTATGAGCTGTGTTTAGTTCAATGACACAGTATTTTATGGGATATTAAAAACCACACATGCTTATGATTCTTTTCTCTCACATAGATTATATTCATTAATAGAGGGACACGAACCAACAGTCCTAATGATTAAAACTGTGGAAGAAGAGGTAATAAATACGTACGTAAATAGACACTGATATACATCTGTTAATTTTGTTACATGTGCTTTCCCTTTTGGCTTAACATAACAGTTAAACCTAAGAACTGTTTTTTATAGGATAAATTTGGTATAGTACTGAAATATTAATATTTCTCATTTCTCAGGTTTTTGGTGCATTCTTGTCAACAGATATGACAGAAAGAAGGAAGCGCAAGTCTGAGGGGCTTACATATTTTGGAACTGGGGAATGTTTTGTTTTTACTGTAAGACATATCCCTGCAAGCCAGAGGATTTTTGTGCCAACTTCATATAGTGTATCCACCTTGTTATTTACTGGAATGACTCTTATACTATAATAATCAAACAAAAAAAATGTGATTACCCTTCCAGCTTCGTCCCAGCATGGAGCGTTACCAGCAGGCTATGGTCAGTATTATGACCAGAGTAGCTTCCCCCCAGGACATTCGAGCGAGCAACTGTGCCTCCTCACAGGTGTCCAATAGTAGTAACTCCTCCATCACCTCCACCTCAGGGCTTACCTGTCCTTCTGGGACCCCTCAGGACCCCAGCTATCTTAAACTCTCCTTCACTGCCCCATCAGAGGAGCTCAAAGAGCCAAAGCGATCCAAGGAACAAGAAGGCTCCATGTTCATTGCAGGAAATGACCGTCAGCTCATTATCGGTATGTCAGTTGAATATTATATTATTAAAAGAATAGTCAGGCAGGCCTTTAGAAAAACAGTGACTTCATCTGACAGGGCCATTGTTAGCAGTGTACATGCAGTGCTGATGTACTGCATGTATTCTCTCTTAGGTGGTGATGGAGGCCATGCCCTCTGCATAGAGGAACACCTTGAAGGAGGATACTCAGAACCTTGTGACACATTCAAGAGTGTCCCACTGTGCAAGGGGAATTTCAAGATCCAGTCCCTGGAGGTGTGGGGTGTCCAGAACCCTAAACCGCTTTCTCACTTTCCCTCTAAGGAGTAATTAGGAGAACAGACTTGTAACCTTTTAAATTTTTCTTGCTGCTGTTTCATTAGACTTTGTTTTTATGGAATGTTTAAATATTTATGCATATTTATACACATATTATGAGATCTTACCTGAATTGTCAACATGTTATTAGTATCATATAGATTTTTATACATACACTCATTGCAGATGAATTCATTTCGATCAAAACTACACCTTTACTCACTATTATAACCTGTAACCACACTAAGAGCAGCAGTTATAATTAGTGCTGGTTTTACCTTTAATTGAGTCTATTGGATTATATGTATGCTACTATGTAGATGTAATCTGTAGCTTTCTTGGATTTTTTTATGCAGTTTATTTGCATCTGATACTCAAATACACTCTGTGCAGTTTTTAGCATATAATGATCAGTTCTTTGTAAGTAATAATACCTGATTCAGTTATGATGGATCTGTTTATCAACTGACCCTGTGAAATAAGAGACATTATCAGAACCATGGCTGAAGTATAGTAAATAAAATAAGAAATCAAATCATGTATCTGGGGCAAATATGGTTATACTGCCAAGAAAAAATATATAATATCCATTGGATGAAATGTAATATATAAATATATAGAAATATAACCACAAAAATAATAACTAAATAATTTCCAAATATTGTAATGGGACTAAAGGGTCTGCAATTAGTCTTTTTTTTAATTTTATCTCAAGATAACAATTAGAAATATGTGATCCAAATAAAGTTAAGTTTTGTTGTGTAATTAAACTGCAGCTACTGTATAAAGGTATTCATATGTATATCTAGCCTATTTATTTTTTGTACAGTTTGCTTAAATATGTGGTTGGAAGTATCACAGATAAACACTCAGTTTTCCTAGTGATCTAATTGGAAAAAACAACCCCCAAAAAATCTTCACGGTACAGGCCCCAGATCGGGAAAAACAGGTTTTGGGGGGTTTTTTGTGTTGGGAGACAAAAATGTTTGGTGGCGACAGCAGGAACAACGAAACTACCAGGGTTTTCAGTGTAAACCAGTGTAGGATTTGAAAGTATCTACTGTATCTACAGTCATTAGACACTATTTTATTTTAGATAATTAAGTAAAACATTATACGTAAGTCCTTCTAATAAATCTAATATCACAGAACAGGTAATGTAGCGGTAAACTGAAATAGTAATCAATTGCAACTGTCTGTGTAAAGGTCTTAAAAGGGGGATTTACAGGCGGTACTTGAAGGCACCACGCGAGCCATTGGGCAGGACATAGACCGAGCTGCTGCGACTCGCGATGATTAAATGTGAAGTAGGTTAAATTTCAGACATGGTGGACAAAAGCTGTGATATTCTGTGCTTGTAAGGATTACTACAGAGGTGGGACTGGATGTGATACGTCCTGCTGAAGTAACGAAATAACGTTACGGCTAAGTCGGCTAAGGCTACCATGCTAGTTTTAGCTTAGCTAACGTTAGCTGACGTTACGTAGCAGTTTTGTGACCAAACAGGTAACAAACAGTTAATCCTGTTTTTTTAAAGGCGTTGTAGCGATAAAATACCTGTCGTCAATCACAGCTCAATCTTGGTTTCATAGCTCATTTCTAAAAGATTTCCGCGTAGCAGCAGTCCTGTGTATGTGTGCAGATGTTTCTTACATCTGGTAAACAACATGTGACCTTTTGTGACCCAGCACAATAACCTTATAGACTATTGAACACATTTGCACCGTTTAGCAGTGTTTCGTCGCTTGTTCTCCTTTTTATTCAAATGGGTTGCAGGTTGTTGATATGCACAATAATGTTTCAAATGTCTGTATTATAAATAGCTAAGCTAAGTAGCTGTTTGCTGGATCATATTCATAGTATCTGTCCCAACAGGCAATGCTGCCATAAAAATAACCCCACAATGGACCTATGTGACTTCTAACCCTGCAGCAGAGATGATGGGTGTCTTTTAAAGAAGGCCAGCTGTTGGATCTCCTGGTAGCTGCTTTGAAATCTGGGTAACTTCTTACTCATATCATTAACATTACAATTGATTAGTACTACTAACCAATATATTGTCAGAGTTTTAAAATTCCCAAATGTCAATAAATCCAGTATTGTTTGGAGTATATGATACAAGTCTTAAATAACCAAAGTGAGTCACTGCTGTACAATACTGATATTTCTCCTTTCCATGTTCCTCTGACTGTGTTTTTGTGTTGTATGTAAATAGGCTGCAGTCATGGGCCCAGACACTACTTCTGTCCCTAAAACAGAAAGTAAGTGTGAGCTATCTTTGTATTTTCTTGGTCATCATGCATGTGACACATCAGACAGTTTGTTTAGTACTCAGAGTATATTCTTTCATGTGATTGTTCCTTAGGTCCTGCAGAAGTCATTGTGAAGGTAATATCTGAATCGGATTCCAATGATATTTCAACTCCCACTGAGCCTGAGAACTCCAAACAAACAGGGAGCAACATATCAATAGACAAGTGTTACCCTTGTTTCATTTGTAGCAAGGTATTTGACAGACCATCAAAGCTAGAAAGACATAGACCAGTACACTCGAGGAAGCCTAAAACTCTTCATCGGTGTCAGCATTGTGATAAGAGTTTCACACAGGAAGAAAAACTTATCCGACACCAGAGTTGCCACAATAGGACTAACAAGCACCCTTGTCTTGACTGTGGAAAAGTGTTCAACAGGCCTTCAAAGTTAGAGAGGCATAAACGCACACACACAAAGAAACCAAAGGTGCCTCATCAGTGTTCCTACTGCATGAAGACATTCAGTAAACTTAACAAACTTGTCCGTCACAAGCGAATGCACACTGGTGAGAAGCCTTTCACCTGCTCTGTCTGTGGAAAAGGATTCTCTGAGTCAGGACACTGCAGAGCACATGAAAAGACACATGAAGATCAGCCAGAAAAACCTCACTGCTGTGCGGACTGTGGCATGTGTTTCTTCAAGGCCTCAGAACTCCGTCGGCACTTCCGCACCCACACAGGAGAGAAACCTTTTAGATGCACCTTGTGTGAGAGCTGCTTCTCCCGCTCAGAAGGACTTAAAAGACACATGAGGAGCCACACAGGGGAAAGACCATACAAATGCATTATTTGTGGAAAAGGATTTTATTCTCGTCAGGATTTGAATATTCATGGATTGACCCACTCTGGAGAGAAACCACATCTATGCCCTGTGTGCGGTAAAGGCTTCTCACAGCTGGGCAACATGAAAGAACATGAACAAAATGTTCATATAAAGTCAGAGAAGTATATTTGCAACGAATGTGGAGCAACTTTCACACGGTACAAGTCACTGACAAAACATCAGCGAACACATACGGGAGAAAGACCCTATCTCTGCCTCACTTGTGGACGCAGCTTTTCATGGAGCCATTCTCTTAGTAGACATCGGCGGACACACACACACAAAGAGAAGCCTATGGATACATCCAAAGACCTACTCAGTTTTGAAGGACCCTCTGAGAATCCTATCAGTTAAAAAGGAAATGTGAAATCTCAAAGGACATTTTTTTGAAGCTTTTCAATGATTCACCTTGCTGCCTGTTTGGATAATTGGCCACAAGTTATCAGTTATAAATTTTTAATACAGAGCTCCAAATGAGTTTTCTTTCCTCTCAGTATTATAACTGATCAAAGCTAGAAGGTACATTTTTCTGGTATTTTTGCTTATTGAACAGTTCATGTTGTGCCTAGAATAAATTATGATTTGCATAAATATGTTCTGTCAATTTTATAGTAAAGTACTCTGGTAAAAGGCCTAAAACTTATTGTTTGGTATATAACTTAACTGATACTAGGTCTCTGTGATTAATGGAGATGTCATTACATCTAGGAAAATGCATGCCTTTCAGTAGTGATCAAGGTAATCTCCCACCTTATTTTAACAGTACTATATAAGGCTCACAAATTTAAACCATATCAGGATTTGTACATAGTGCAGTCCACATGGGCAGGAAGCTGAGTGATTTTTGTTAGTGCAGCTGATAAAACGAAATCTTACCTTTTTTGTCTGCCAATAGACCAGTTGTTTTGTGCCTGTATGTTATTATTTTAATTAATCCTTAACAGAATGTTTGCACCACTAATAGCAAAGGTATGCTGTGATTGCAGTACGGCCAAAAGTGCAAAAGCTTCAAACGCTGAACAGTATAGAGTGGTTTGAGCAGTACAGAGCAGCAGCAATGTTTTTCTAGTATGAAATTAAAATGAAGATAAAACGTTTTTTTTATTTCAATTAGATTTTTTATGGGTCTATATAGCATATGTAATAAATCTCACAATCCAGTCCTCTTCTTTGTGACACTTTCTTATTAGATTGCTTACTGTTACACACATGCATAGTTAACTTCTTAGTAACAACAAACACAATAGACCCCCTACATCTTTAAGTAATGTGTTCAAAGTTGTTTTACTTTATGCTGATAATGATGTGAGCTCAACCTTGACCTACCAAAGTTTCTTTGATACGACCTATAGATAACCAATAAACTGTGTTACCCATTGCAATTAGAGCATTTTTATTGTTTATGGGGACTTTTAATGTGTGGCCTCTGAAAAATGGCAGATCCCTGTAAGGTTTTTAATTTTTAAAGATTTTAACATACTTTTCGGGTTTCTAGTGTAATGTCAGTTCACTGAAATATCAATCTACCAGGAGCACAAGTGCAGTAAAATGGTAATGTAGGTGGTATAGGTTTTTAAGAAAAAATAGGATAATAAATCTGTCATCTATTTATAGGTTATTTTAAAATTTTTTTG
This sequence comes from Mastacembelus armatus, assembly GCF_900324485.2. Classification (NCBI taxonomy): domain Eukaryota; kingdom Metazoa; phylum Chordata; class Actinopteri; order Synbranchiformes; family Mastacembelidae; genus Mastacembelus; species Mastacembelus armatus. Next base: position 23,530,694 of record NC_046633.1, read on the forward strand.
AAGTCTTTGTTTAGAATAAGAAATTTCCGACAGCTCATGAAGGCAGCAGTGGCGTTCCACCCACCAATAACAGTGTCCGGTAGCTGTTGCTAGGTAACGATTGTTTGGTGTCGTTGAGTCCCGGTTGAGGAAACGACGGTAGCGTTTATATTTACATCAAAATCTGCTTTTATTAACGAAAAGTGGGCATTTCCTGAGAGAATAGAGAGATAATTGTTTTCAGCTATGGCTCTGGAAACACATGGCGTCCCTCAGCTTGAATTGGAGGCTGTTATTGGGTTCAACGGTAGGTTTTCATTGGAAATTCACCATTGAAATGAACTAGCGTTATTTCATAACAAACCTAACTAGCTAGCTAACTAATTAAATACAACTAGCTAAGCTAGTTAACCAGCTACCTAACGTGCTCATAAAACACTTTTGTTCCAGTTTACAGTCTACCGTGCTGTAGTAGAGTCAGCGTTAACGTTAAGTGATATCTTAAATGTGCCTGTCATTACAAGGATTAACGCTAGTTATATTTTGTTTCTGTCAGGGCACGTAATTTCTGGCCTGAGGGTCCACCGAGACGGAGAGTACCTCATCTATCCTCTGGGGGGCACGGTTATTCTGAAGAGAGTCAAAGATGGGAAGCAGGAGTTCCTGCATGGACATACAAACAATGTGTCCTGCATTTCATTGTCCAGAAATGGGGTTTATATTGCTTCTGGACAGGTCAACTTTATGGGCTTTAAGGTAGCTAACTGTAGTTAGGATATAGTTTCCATGTGTAACAATTCCGTGATGGGTCACACCTAAGACACTTTACCTCCATTTGTTAATGTTATTTGGAACATAAGGAAGCAGTCATTTTTTAGATATGTGAGACATATGTGAGCTTGAATCCATTTAAAGAAAGGACTGGCAAAAACTGGGACCTGGGACCCTGGTTAGGAATAAGTGGGTATAGATAATGGATGGATGGAAGGAGAAAGTGTGTCCAAACCTTTGAGGTAATATTTTGAATATATACTGTATATACATATTTTTCTAGGCCATGATAATTATCTGGGACTATGCACAGCGATCCATCTATGCCCAGTTGGTGCTACACAAAGCCAAGGTAGAGGCACTGGCCTTCTCTCCCAACAGCAAGTACCTGGTGTCACTTGGCGGGCAGGATGATGGCAGGTAAACATCAAGTTTGGTTGCTGCTGTCTGGAGTAAGTTTTCCTTGAATTTAAAAAGAAACATACAGTATGTACAGTCACTCACCTGCACATGCAGTTTTCTCTCCTTGTTGGTTGTGTGAGGGTTTTTGTGTCTATTTTCAGCATAGTATTGTGGAATATTGAGACAAAGCAGGCCATCTGTGGGAGCCCAGCTTCAGCTCAAAGTGCCGGTCACTGCCTCACTGTGCAGTACTCCAACACAAATGACAATATCTTTCTCTCTGCTGGGAGGTGAGTGGTTGCTGAGTGGGTGAGAATTTCCTGCACGGACATACGAGTGCCAGTATTTCATTATCATTGGTCTTTTTTGCTCCGGGTGTGTGCTCGCTGCTGTGTGTGTGCACTTTTGGATGGGTTAAATGCAGAGCACAAATTCCGAGTATGGGTCACCATACTTGGCTACACAAGTCACTTTCACTTCACTTCACTTTCACTTTTTGGGCAGTGGAACATTGCGCGTCTGGGAACTAGACCTCACCAACAGAAAGATCAGACCCACAGAGTGTCAGACGGGAAAGCTGAAGAGAATTGTGAAATGCATAGAGGTATGATGCCAGCAGAGTCTTTCCTCCTCATGAATTTGTTTACGCAGCATATTGAAATAGTTTGGCATTCAGAGGTCCATCTGAAATCTGCAAAATTGCTTTTACTAAAAGTCAGTAAATGATGCTACAAGCACAGTTGCTTAATATACAGCTGACATAATATGAATATTGCTGCAAGAAAGCACATAAGCACACAGTGATTCTTTCATTTTGACTTCTCCAAAATCTTATATTACAACAGATATTAGGTACTTTTGCTCAGGTTGCTTTTGCTTGTTTATATTTTACACAGGTCACAGAGGATGATCAGTACATTTTCTGTGGCACCACCAGTGGAGACATAATGAAAATCAACCTAAAGACTGGACTTCTGAGTGACTTTGGTCCAGTGAAATCAAAGTACAGCCTGGTAGGTCTGAAGTTTATTCTAGTTGCTGCTCACTCATCTTCTGCCTTATAGTCAGTCAAGTCTGTTGCTGCTTATATAAAGGTGATTGAACTGTAATACTGAGGGAATGCTTTGTTTGGAAACACAATGACACCTAATTTATTTAATGTCTTACTGTCATTTCTTCTGTGGACCATTATATACTTTCATTTTTGAAATCAGTCCAGTTTACAACTTTTGGCTTATACTTCCAGGAACTTATTCAGGGAGCTTTGCAGTATTTGACAAGACACCAGGTCTTTGTAGCTGGCTCAGCCTCCTTTAAAGAACTGAAAAGTGATACAATGCTTTGTACAGAATAACTTTTATGGCTCATACCTTTTCTGTACAGGGTGTCAGTGTTCTAAAGATGCTGAAGTCTGGGGATCTGCTTGTAGGCTCTGGATCTGGCACCTTTACTCTGTGTTCTAGGACTAACTTCAAAACTCTGAAGTGAGTCCTACAGCTATAATCGCAATGACAGTGCTAGGCGCAAAGTTCACACCTTTATTTTCTGTATTTCTTTTTTTTTTTTTTTTTTTTTTTACATTAAAACAAATATCTAGTGTGTCAATGTAACATAGAGAGTTTAACCATGTTTATCGTTCATTATTTACTCCTTTTATCCTCCTATGTCACAACAGGGAAGTCCAGTTGGAAAAGGGGGTGACATCCATCGCTCTAAGCGAAGATGGTCAGCAGTTCTTTGTTGGGACAGAAACTGCTCAGATGTACCGATTCAATTATCAGGACTTCAAAGCTGAACTCATATCCTCCAGCCACAGCAGTGCTGTCAAGGATGTAGCCATCTCTTTGTAAGTGGTGACTGACAATTCAGGAAGAAAGAGTCAAAGTACCTGATGACACAACATTTACTGTCTGTTACTTTTGTATGGTTTGTCTCTGAGACCAGCCAGTGAGAATAAAATGGCAAATGGCCTTTTGCCAGCTTTTAACTTTGTCAAGAAATATGTAATCCCAGCTTGACTGATATTAAGAGAAATGAAACCCTGTTATACTGTAAAAGGGCCACTTTGCCCTGGAGCTTGACAAGACACATGTATTTACGATCAGTTTTTAAAATAAGTCATGTTTATGACCACATTTGGAAATTAGTATTCATTTTGTTGCCACATACTGTATCTCCAACAAAATTGGTGTTTTGCAAAGTTTGACATGAGGCTAATATGACACTTTAAAGGCAGGTAACACATCAAAAGGCTTTCCCTACCTTCACTTTGTGCACTGGCCTGCCTGAAATTTGGAGAGAAAGACTTTGTTTTACATACAACAGTTACAACAACAACTGAATCAGCCAGTCAGCCAGTTGCTGATGGACAATTACACTAACAATGCTAGTGATGATTCCTAAGCCTCTAATGATAGTAACTGTATGTCTTTTATGAGCAAATTGTTGATTTATTTCAAATAATGCTTAATTTCATTACCCTGCTGTGTTCACTAGAGGGTGATATATGAATGCCTCATGCATGTCACTCTATCAAAAGGTTAGAAAATTAGTAAATTAGTATTTAATATAGTTATTTGTGTCATGTCAGTTATTATGTGAAAGCTTGATTACTTTTTACTTGACAAATCACTCACAATACCCATGTTCACTTAAGTATAATTCACTTAAGTATAATTCTCTTTTCTCTGTTTTTTGTTTTTCTGGTAGTGGAACATCCGAATTATTTGCAACCTGCTCTGAGGAGGACATCAGGTTGTGGCACATAGACAGGCCCAAAGAGCTACTGCGCATCACTGTACCCAACATGACCTGCAATTCCCTGGACTTCATGGTTGATGGACATAGCATAATCAGTGGTGAGAATCAGGAAGACATAGCTGCAAACAACACATTGGAAAAATATTCAGTGTTTGTTTCAGAGTATGAACTCAGCATAATTAAATTTGTTCCTTTGTTACTGTCCACTAAAATGATGCCATTTAACACACTGAATCAAAACAATAGTCTTAAAAACAGACTGTTATTTTACTATGTTTCAGCATGGAATGATGGTAAGATTCGTGTGTTTGCACCTGAAAGCGGGCGGCTCATGCTCATCATTGACAACGCGCACAGAATGGGTGTGACAGCCATCGCTGGCACCAGGGACTGCAAGAGGATAGTCAGTGGAGGTGGAGAGGGACAAGTAAGGAGACATAGATGGTGCATGAACAAATGTAAAAATGTTCTGATATTGTTCAAAAATAACACAAAACAACACATTGAAATTCTCTGCACTACCATTAATGATGTTACATTTTTGAACTGCAGTGCCAACTTATTTCTGCAAGATATCAGCAGCTGTCAGCTAACAAACACCATGTGTGGTGAATGAATAACTGTTGGTTGCACATCACACTGTTTTCTGGACACTTCCCATTTCCCTAAAAGTGCAAAGATTATTCTCCTTAGTGTTTTCTAAGTACACAAATGTTGTTACTCAGTATATGTCTTTATTATTCATAACCAGAAAATATAAAAAGGCCAAACTGGTCAAAGGAAGATTTTATTGCTTAATGATTTTGTGTAAACAACAGCCATAGGTCCTGTCACAACTACTTAAAACAAATGGTCACAGGATATAATTGGTTATAATTTCATCATACAGATGCAAAACAACACTGTACACGCTTTATAACAAATTGTAATTTGAGCAGTGTGGTGTCTGATTTCACTTTGGCAAATATGAAAAGGAAAAATGTAGTATACTGTATAAGATCATTTTTACAGCGTTTAGGTATTTAATTTTGTATGTAATTCCTGTACAAAATCATTGAAACAAAAAGAGTATTTAATCCAAGCATCCTATCTGATATAAAATCCTGTGAGGTTGAACTTTGAGTTTGGGTTCTGTTGTATTGTGTTCTATTCTATTGTAGGTGCGTGTTTGGGAGCTGAAGTCACGTGGCTATCGGCTGCTGGAGACCATGAAAGAGCACAAAGCCACTGTCACCTGTATCAAAGTTAAGAGTGATGACAAGGAGTGTGTCACTGCCAGCTCTGATGGTGCTTGCATCATCTGGGACATAGTGTGAGTAGCCTGTCTACACAACATTTGTGTGATCTTCTAATTCATTCCTTTTTAATTCAACCCATAATATCATAAAATAGATTTTTCTGAACCAGGTAATTAAAAATCATATTATAGGACATATAATCATCAACTAATCTTATATTATCCTGTAGAAAAATACTATACTTACTAATGATATACATACACTGTGGTCATCAGAAAGACCGTGACTGTGGGAAATAGAGTGCGCCCTCTTAAGGTACATGTTTTTTTACATGTGAGTGCACATCACATTTTACATTCTTGTAAAGTTTGATGAGCCTATGAGACATTATTTTGTTTGATGTAATCAGAGTGAGACACTTTACCATTGCCACATCTGGCCTCTCGTTTTTTTTTTTTTAATCTTCACTTCTCGTTCGCCCTCATCTCATCCTTTAGGCGGTTTGCGAGCCTTCAAATGGTGATTGCCAACACACTGTTCAGGACGGTGTGCTACCACCCAGAAGAATACCAGATCATTACCAGCGGAACTAACAGAAAGGTGTGTTTTGGGATCACCAATACCTTTCACTACCGGATTGGTAGAAAATTGCATTAGTATGTCCTGTTACTTGGTGTCAGAAATCTATCCATGTATCTTTACCTTGAGATTTGGTTTTGTTGGTTGGAACTGACATGGTTGGTTAGGAAAAAACATTTCTATGACTCATAACTCAGCAGCAAAAATCAGGATGCAAAGAGAAGGGCACTCAACAGTCATAATCTAGATGTCTCATTATACTGTTATTATTATTATGATCTCCGCCCTGGTAACATCAGCAAGGGGACGTTTTGCACAATCACACACACTTACATGTTGTTGGGTAAATTCTTTTAACAAATAGACTCAGAGGACGAACTTCTGTAAGATTATATAGAAGTTTTACTTGCAAGGTGTAACAGTCACACAGCACCTTAGTACAGCATGAGGGTCACAGCCCAGTACATCAGTTTTCATGTCCCACAGAAAGACATCTGGGCCCTTATCAAATAGTCAAGGTTAGAGCAAACTTCTCACTGAGAGCAAAAATTATATTTCCACAATACACAATAGGCCCTATTCAGAAGAATTAAACATTTAAATTTCTCTAACACATCCCTCCTGTTTATGCTTAGCATAACTACTATGTGAAAATGTTTAGCAGATCATTAATGATAATTATTCTAGTAAAACACACAGTAAGATCAGAATTACTACTATTATTTATTAAACAAACAAACAAGATCACAATCACAAATCTAAGCTGATTAGCATACTGAAATATAACTTGTAGAAGTGAGAAATATGTCATAACCTTCTGTCTCTATGGGCAAACAGTCATCACAATATCACTTTCTGTGGGAATTTTCAATGCTGGAGTCATTACAGTTCAGAAGTTAAGACAAATTTATTATAGTCGGTGACGGACACAGTCATGTCTTCCTTTATTGGCTCTGGAGGAGTTTCAGGGTCCTGGTCATCCTGTGAAATGGACTGATACATTTGTTTGTTATTGCTGTATCAATAAGGCGTTGATAATGGCCTCTAATACATGGAATGCAACAGCAACCACAGGTAACCAAAATAGCAGTCATCACAGCCATTGAGATGAGCGTGGACTGGATCAGACCACTCCATTTACCAAACATTCCCTCCAGCCAAGAAGTGAAGTTGCTGTTAATACCAGCATTCTCAGCGAGCTCCTCAGATAAGGCTTGGAGTTCTTGTAAAGCTCGAGTGACAGATCCATCTGGGGAAGTGTTGTTAGGAATAAAGGTACAACAAGTAGATCCAAACATTTTACAAACACCTCCCTCCTTAGTCTTAGTCTAATGCCACCCGGTTCTGCCAGGTCATGAGACTAGTTTTACCTGACTGCTCTGCTAAGCCTCTGACGTCATCTCTAGTATAGTTAATGAATCTCTGCTAGTTGTAATACAAATAATTTATCTAGTCAACATTTTTATAAACGGTTGACCACCAAAACAGGAACAATTCAAACCCTGCTGCAACTTGGCTTCTAGCTTTATACTTATCAGGGACTCCCCTGGGCTCCGATGACATTAGTGTACACTCTGTTATCAAAACTAATGGCTGCTGCAGTGTCTCTTTTCACACAGTGTGGGCTGTGTAGGGAAGAACCAGACAGAGGCAACACATAAAATGGCATCACCAATAGTATAAGAGCACAGGTTCCCTGCCAATCAGGTGGGAGTAAGAGCAGGAATAGGTGGCATCAAATAATTCAAAGACATTGTTTACTGGCTGGAGGGCAGGTGGAAGTAAACAGCTGCAGTCTGCAGTTCAAGCCTGTTGGATCATTGTGTGGATTAAGTCTTATCAGTGTAACCACAAATATACTTGTCTGCCCATGTTAGCTGTTCCTGTCGCACATTACCACAGTTAACTACTTTACAAAAATCAAACTGGACAGTTTGAGCCTCATTGGCCTGAAAGATAAAAGTGGGCACATCAGTAGCTCTCTTTGTCCTAGGTTTTCTTTTGGTGTTTTTCATGGCATTACCTGGCTGTTGCAAACCCTTCTCAAAGAGAAACAAAATCAACATAACTGTGGTCAGCGATATGACAGTCAATATTGTCAGTGTCACCCCACAAAATAGTCTAAAGGGGTGCCAGGGTTGATATATTGGACCCTCCATGGCAAAATGTACTTCTGAGCAGTCTTCTCCCCAGGTCACTCTACTCCTCACTCACCTAATTCCTCTGGGTGTGGTTGGTTTCTTCACTGGTTTGAGACAAGTGGTCCCTATTGGTCCCACCCCCCTTTGTAGCCAGACTTCACCACAGGTTAGTTGGAGTTTAGAGTGAGTCCCTGCTGGTTTGACAGAATTACTCAGACAGTACCTTTACCTCTTTACAGTGAGTTAAATGAATCCAGGAAGGTCTTTCAACAATTCTCAAAACCATGAGTGTAGATAGCAGTACTTGGTAAGGTCCTTCCCAGCACAGAGAAAACCAATACTTCCTCTTGATGATTTTTACAAAGACCCAGTCTCCTGGTTTCACTCTAGAGTCAGGTTCAGGCTCAGGACCCTCCTGTTGTGCTTTAATCACAGATACATTTTTATTAGTCAACGTTTTTACCATGTAATCAGCAATGGTCTCAGTCATGGGAACATCGTTCTTAATGAATGGCTTTAACTCAGGAAGATGATAACACTGCAGTAAGATGTTTAATTACCTGATTTACAAAATATGTACCATTATTACAATAGATTTGCTCTGGAATTTCAAATCTGGGAATAATAGTAGTTGTCAGTGTTTTAGCTGATGTTAGTGCATCAGGATGCTTTGCTGGAAACACATCAATCCATTTAGTTAATGCATCAATGCTCACTAAACAGTATTTCTTTCCCTCACAGTTACAGTGGTGTGAAAAAGTGTTGACTGATTTCTTATTTTTTTGCATGTTTGTCACACTTTGTTTCAGATCATCAAACAAATTTAAATATTAGTCAAAGATAACTCAAGTAAACGCATCATGCAGTTTTTAAATGAAACTACATGGCCCTGTGTGAAGAAGTGTTTGCCCCCTAAACCTAATAACTGGTTGGGCCACCCTTAACAGCAACAACTGCAATCAAGCGTTTGTGATAACTTGCAATGAGTCTGTTACAGCACTGTGGAGGAATTTTGGCCCACACATCTTTGCAGAATTGGTGTAATTCATCCACATTGGAGGGTTTTTGAGCATGAACCACCTTTTTAAAGTCATGCTACAGCATCTCAATCGGATTCAGGTCAGGACTTTGACTAGGCCACTCCAAAGTCTTCATTTTGTTTGTCTTCAGCCATTCAGAGGTGGACTTGCTGGTGTGTTTTGGATCATTGTCCTGCTGCAGAACCCAAGTTTGCTTCAGCTTGAGGTCACGAACAGATGACTGGACATTCTCCTTCAGGATTTTTTGGTAGACAGCAGAATTCATGGTTCCATTTATCACAGCAAGTCTTCCAGGTCCTGAAGCAGCAAAACAGCCCCAGACCATCTCACTACCACCACCATATTTTACTGTTGGTATGATGTTCTTTTTCTGAAATGCAGTGTTACTTTTACACCAGACGTAATGGGACACACACCTTCCAAAAAGTTCAACTTTTGTCTCGTCAGACCACAAAGTATTTTCCCAAAAGTCTTGGGGATCATCAAAATGTTTTCTGGCAAAACTGAGACGAGCCTCTATGTTCTTTTTGCTCAGCAGCGGTTTTCGTCTTGGAACTCTGCCATGCAGACCAGTCTCTTTCTTGGGACTGGGCAAGGTTCTCCACTGTTCCATGTTTTCACCATTTGTAGATAATGGCACTCACTGTGGTTCGCTGCAGTCCCAAAGCTTTAGAAATGGCTTTATAACCTTTTCCAGACTGATAGATCTCAGTTACTTTCTTTCTCATTTGTTTTTGAATTTCCTTGTATCTCAGCATGATGTCTAGCTTTTGAGGATCTTTTGGTCTACTTCACTTTGTCAGGCAGGTCCTATTTAAGTGATTTCTTGATTGCGAACAGGTGTGGCAGTAATCAGGCCTGGGTGTGGCTAGAGGAATTGAACTCAGATGTGATTAACAGTTAAGTTATGTTTTAATGGAGGGGCAAACACTTTTTAACACAGGGCCATGTAGCTTTGGATTTTGTTTTCCCTTAATAATAAAAACCTTCATTTAAAAGAAACAAAGTGTGACAAACATGCAAAAAAAAAAAGAAATCAGGAAGAGGGCCAACACTTTTTCACACCATAGTATTTAATATATAATTAAAGCAACAGTATATCCTGTAGAATTAGATCAGTCTGATTTTTTTTTTTTTTAATACAAGATCCATCTACAAACATTGTCATTTCAGCATCTTTATAAGGTGTGTCAGTTTGGTCAACCCTGGGCAACACTCTATTCTCAGTTTCAGCAATACAATCGTGGCCCACCATCCTCAGCTATAGGCATTAATGTAGCAAGATTAAAAGTTATACATCGTTCAATAGTGAGATGTGGCTGTGAAAGCAATGTAGTCATGAGGATAAATGTCTAGCTGGTGGTATGCTATCTTGTTTTGCAACAACAGGAAAGACTGCATGTGGAACCTTTAGTGTCAGAGGATGGAACAACATGATGTTTGCTGAAGCTTGACTGTCATGGTGGCGGAAATAACAGCTTGAATACATACAGGCATTGCTCTTGCTATTGAATCCAATTGGGTAGAATAATAAGCAATTGGCCTGTTTTTGTCCCTATAAGGCTGAGTCAGCACTGAAGTCATGTGACCATTCTTACAATTAAGTTTTCATAAAACATTTTTCATGATTAGGCAGTCCTAAAATAGAGGTATTGGTCAGGGTCTTTTTAAGACCATTAAAGGCTTTTTCTGCAATCTCAGTCATTTTATTTTATCATAAGTTGCCATAGGTGTGTCATAAATCACTTTCAACAATGGACTAGACAACTCTGAATAGTTTGGTGTCCATGCTCTGCAGAAGTTTGTCATACCTAGGAAAGACATCATCTGTCTTTTAGTTTGTGGTTTTGGTGCTTTAATTATAGCTTCTTTTCTGTGTGAGTCTAGAGCTCTCCATTGCTGTGAAAGGTCGTGACCTAGGTATTTAACTTCCTTTTTCCACAGCTGTAGTTTGTTCTTACTCACTTTGTGTCCCTATTCTGTCAGAAACTTAAGCAGAGCTATGGTGTCTGTTTTACATTGTTCTTGTGTTTCAGAGCATATCAAAATATCATCTACATACAAACAAAAACTTAGCTATGAATGGATTTACAAGCTTTTGTACCAAAAAGGATTCTTATCTTCAGGCGTTGCACCAGCAATGTAACTTTAGCTTTTTTTTCCTTAAAGCATAATTTAAGTTACTTCTTCATGACTCAAATGTTAGCTTCAGTCAGATGTGAGTCTTGTAGTTTTTTCTGCGGTTCAATGTGTGTATTTTGACCTTTTTTTTTTGTTGTCTAATCACGCAGAGTAGCCTGCATCTCCCTCCTGCTGTGTCTTTCTCTGTGGGCAGCTCTTAGCCCAGTGGCCTGTCTTTTCCACAGACGTAGCAGTAGTCATGATCAACTATCTGCTGTCTGCCAGGTCTCTGGCCGCGACCTCGTCCCTGTCCCCTGCCCCGGCTCTCACACCATGGCTTGTCACCCTGGAAATAACACTCAGAAACCATTTCATTATCATAGTCAGTGAAAAGCACTTGAGTTGTTTTCCTAACTCTCTTTTGTGCTTTTTCTCTTTGTTGGAGGACAGTAGCTGCATACACAGCATAATTTTTAAGTTTGCCAGTCAGTTTGATGCTTTCAGATAAATCCTGAAATTTCAGGTTTGAGGCCATTTAAGAAGGCATTCTTTAACTGCTGCGTATATGGCCCATCCCCATTTTCTGCAGCACCTTCAGGTACTGATATTCCACTATGAGTGTTAAACACCTGTTAAAATAAGCCAACACTCCCTCAATATCTTCAGCATAAGGAGATCGAGGCCGAGGCACAGGATCAGATGGAGCTGTGGGAGGTAATATTGCTCCACCGACAGCACCCTCCTCTCCCTGGACGTATGGAGGAAGCTGAGCCAGTGGTGGATTATTAGGATGAGGAGGTGGTCTACAGCATGATATTGTTTGTTCATCTGCAAATTCAACAGTTTGCCCTAAATACAATGTTGGTGAAGAGGCTTTTAACTGTTTTTCTATTTGCTCCTGTCTCTCTTCTCCTTCCTTTCTCTTTCCCTCTCTGTCTACTCTCTGCCTCCTTTAACCATTCCTGTGCTGCAAACAGCCTTTCTTTTCTCTTATCCTTCTGATTTCCCTTAGTCTTACACTTTATGCCCTTCACTAAGTTTCTACAGTCATCACAGTTTAACTTCCCTGAATACTCATATTTATTTTTCCATTTTTCTAATTTTTCTCTTTTTAGGATCCTTTTGATGCATCCATTTTGCGTCACCAGTGATTAGTTCTTCTAATGTAGTATTCTTATTACCCATTTTATTTCTTTATATTCAGTTACTATTATTTTATACTCACTGCTATTTATTTATTTATTTATTATTATTATATTATCATACACTTATTATTTTAAAAGGCTCCTTCTCCCCTTTTTTTAATTAATTAAATTTTTTACATTTTTATGTTTTTATATTTTTATTTTTGGTAACAATACTCTCTTTTGGCCTTATGCTCAAAAGCACTTTCAACGCTACACCGGGGTTCTTTTTGTTTCGGGTCTCCCACAGACCGCGGGGTTAGTTTACTTTGGGTCTCCCACAGACTGCTTTATGGGTTCGTCCCGAATTTGTGATTTCCTGAGAGCCCTGCTTGGTTTTACCTGAATACGTTTGAGCCAGTGGCCCCGAGGCCACACAAATTTTGGTTTTGTTTGAATTCCAGAACTCAAGTCAAGTCAATGATATTTTTAGTCAGAGTTTCCTTTTGAAGCCACTGACCTCTCAGCTTGGTCAGAGTTTCGTTTTGAAGCCACTAACCTCACAGCTTGATGTGAGTTACTAACCCATTGAGACTCAGCTTGCATGACCTCAAGGACCCAGGACCCACCTGGGGCTCCCAGAGAGCCAGAAACTCCCAGAGACTCCCTTCACACCAAAATCAATAATTTCACTTAAGTTTTAAGTCCCTACTCAATTCACTTATTGACTTATAAAATTTCTCTTACCTTAAAGGAGTCCGTCTCTGGTCTCTCTTTTCAAAATTCAATCGCGTCACTCCTCTCCCCTCACAGCAGATCCCAGCCTCTCAATGCTCCAAACTGTTCCCTTATGGGTCCAGGGCAGAGGGCTTTCAGTCAGGAGTATTAGACTCCCCCGTGCATAGTTTGTAGGTCCAAACCTGGAAGGAAGAGGAGATATTGCGAACCCGGACGAGCCCCCAAGTTGTTAGGTAAATTCAGAGGACGAACTTCGGTAAGATTATATAGAAGTTTTACTTGCGAGGAGTAACAGTCACACAGCACCTTAGTACAGCATGAGAGCCACTGGCTGCTTTATTTTATGGTAACACAAAAGGGAGGTGATTTCCCACAGAAAGACATCTGGGCCCTTATCAAATAGTCAAGGTTAGCGCAAACTGTTCTCACTGAGAGCAAAAATTATATTTCCACAATACACAATAGACCCTATTCAGAAGTGTTTCAGTTATACTAAAGTAAGGTGGATTAGGTCACAGGAGGGTAAACATTTTAATTTTTCTAACACATGTCCATAGATTAGTTTGAAAAGCTTGAAACTTGTGTCTCAGCTAAACATAATTACACCATTGTGTTGACTGCTAGTCGCTGTGGCAAAAACCCTCAGTCTGTTATTTTGTGAGTAATTTTGATTATCTCAGCAGTGCTTATTTACATAAGATCAGAAGTTCAGAATGGAAGAATCAAATGCTTGTTGCTTTGATTGTGCACTTCATCCACGCCCCTTGAACCCGGCCACACGCTAGACCCATATTGTTGCCTCCCCTGCATGCTGAGAGGTGAGGACAAGTTGTGCTGATTAACACAGTGCTGTGGATGTGCTGAGTGAGCCGAGAGAGAGAGAAAAGGAGGGATTCATGAAAGAGGGGGAACGAAGAGAAATAGAGGGGAGCGCTGTGGTATTTATGCCTTCCTGCGGATGTGCCCATGCCACCCAAGTGCCAGCCAGATCCACCATCTGCTCATCCCAGGACACAGGCGCTCTGTCTAGGAGAACAAATACCAATACTCTCTCTCTCTCTCTCCTTCCTTACTCTGCTCCCTTCATTACATCCCAGCATGTCTCTGTGAGTAAATTCAGAGTGAGTAGACTGACAAAACTGAGAGAAAGGGTGCAGAGAGTGTCAAAGAGTAAAAAACAGACAAGAGAAGTGGAGGGTCAGGGAGAGGTTGTTTTAATAGGATAGAATTTGTGAGGAATGATTATGGGGCTCATGCATGAATTTGCACAATGAACATGATGCTGGTGCACCCATATGCTTCCATATGTTGTTTCAGGAATAATAGGCTTTTGGTTAATTTTAGATTTGCTATTAACGCTATTAATGCTATTAATGCTATTGATTCTTGCAGCACACTGAAGTCTGTGTGAGTCATTTTGAATGTATATTTAAAGGATTGTGGAGTCAGGTCTTACCCTGGTTATACGGTGAGCATTGCCAACGGTGTGCCCAATGTTTCAGAACTGCTTGCTGCATGTAATTAATTTCCTGGTGGCCCGTGTCATGGCTGTAGGCCAGTTTCCCAGGCTGTGGTAGAGGGAACACAGATGGGCCAAGACAATTCACACAGGTGGGAGTTTCTAATAAGTTGAAATGAGATGAGGGAGGAGGGAGAGGCTGTGACTGTAGCAACAAGGAGGAGATGGAAGATGGCATGGGGAGATTAAGGAGGAGTGTTCCAGTAACTTGATATAAATAGAAACGTTTCTCATAGACAAAGGGAAGTAGTTTAGTTGTATTCTTGGGGACACTTCTTTGTTTGGTGTTTGTTGAAAACGTTGCTTAAATTGTTTCATGTTGGTAAACTCAACTGAATACATTTGCATAATCCATGCTGATGTGAGCCTTACATTCTGATTTCAGTTAAACCAGGAAGTTATAAAAATGAACTTACAGGAACTTTCTATTTGGTGTTCATAATGAACCATTTTCCCCTCTGGCGATGGCTGTGTTTTCCTAAATTATCTTTTGCAAAGTTATTTTGTGGCAATATTAACATCAGCAAGCCATTCCGTCTGAATAAACCGAGCTGAGGCAGAGGAACACTGTAGGCTTAAACGGCCCGCACTGACATGTTCCTGTGGCTTTTACAGCCATCTCATTGCTTTGAGAATCACTCTGCAGTAAATAAGATTCTTTTTTCACTAAGCATTTGTTCCTCTTTCATTACTTTGTAACCAAGAGTATTTGATATATCTGTGTGACAGTACATTTCCCCTGCTATAATGCATCATATGCAGGGAAATGCAATCCTGTCTCAGAGCCTCTTCTTAGAAATGTTGGCCTTTTCCTGAGCAGCTGTGAGTAACGCAAACTTCCTCTTACACAGACCTAGCCTATGTAATTCTACACATGAGTCCATGTAATTAGGGTAAATATTAAATTTTGTATATTGTTTATTAGCAACATCACAGTCAGGCTACATGTTGACATTTCAGTAATTACATTTTTGGTGTGTGGTACTTTTAATGCTTTATCAACTTTGAAGTGCAAGCTGTTTCGCCTGTGTTTTACTAACTTTGAAAAGGCTCCTGGACATTTAAACACACACAGTGCTTGAGGTGCCACTAAATCTTCAATCACAAAAGCTGTCAGAAGACAGGTTTTAATGATCGAATCCATCTGTCATTTGTTGTGCTTTTAGTGTCCTTTTGGACACGGGGGCTTTTATAAACAATGCAGGTGATGAATGTGTAACACCCATGGCTATATTTCAAGGTTTCTGCATGTTAATCTCTTACACAGATTATATACTGGGATGTGTACGATGGCACAGCTATCAGAGAACTGGAGGGCTCGCAGTCTGGAGCCATCAATGGCATGCATATTACACAGGATGGCAAACACTTTGTGACAGGTATGGCGTATTACGCATCTGCTGCTTGTTACTTTCCTCCTATTGCTATTTTTTGTGATTTTGTTATAAATATAACTCAACCAAAAATAAAGCAGGAATCTAGATTATTTAATTATTTTAGACCCCCAGTTTGTTGCTGGTCATAGTCATGTTCAAATCTAAAAATGGTCCTTTTTGTAAATCAATTCAGGTAGTTCCTTTTAACTTAAGAACTGTGTCATTTAATTCTTTGACATTTCTTTTCTGTTTTATTTTCAAGGGGCCTTTTTACTCATGAATATTAGTGTGCCTTTATCTCTTCGGCACCTTTGTTTTCCTTACGCCTACTGACAGTGCAATACATGCACTGCACAAACTTCTGTGGAGTTATTAATATAATTTTCACCTTTTCATGCCAGGCGGAGATGACAAACTAGTGAAGGTGTGGGACTACATGGAAGGTGTAGTAACCCACGTAGGGATAGCACATGGTGGCAGTATCACCAGCATCAAGATCTGCTCCAACAACCACACCTTAGTCAGCACCAGTGCAGATGGAGCTATTCTGCGGTGGAGGTTCCCTCACCCACTAGAAGCAACATAAACTTTTTATCCAATACCACCACACTCTCTCTCATATGTTTTCAAAATTCTGCCTTAGTCTTTCATCTGACCTAGCTAATGTTCCCATGAGAAGTCAACATCTGAAGTTAATATCACTGAATGTGTTTTAGCCCTGCCCAGATGAAATAAATGTATTTTGACTAAGCATCTGTGAAAATATGTTTTCTTTTTCAGCAGAGATATGTAAGTAAAAAGATTACACTTCTTGAGCAATATAGTCTTTTATGTGGACATCTTTTACAGAAGCTGAAAAGATAGAACTTATTCTTCACATACTTTGTCAATGCAATAAAATCTGAATATAAAAACAGGCTTTATTATACAGTACATTTAGTGCATAGTTTATCCAGACAGGATTCCCCTGCTGCTACAGAGACAAGGAAGTGGCTTGGATTCTTGGCTAGTTAGTCACTCGGCTGCTGTCAGCTTATCTATTACCAGTGATTTCCTGAAGGATAATTGTTAAAGAGGGAAGCAACATAATGGAAATCTTCTCTGACATTCTCTAATCTAAACCCATTCTACTCCCTATTCCTTTAAATGACTAATCCAAATACGTAATAATCACCCCTACCTCCTCAAAAATGAAAATAACAAAACAGCAGTATAAATTATGGCAGCAGAAACAGCCTAGGATCAGTACAAAAGGACATCTCTCTTTCCCCTTTTCCTGTGTATAAACAGAGGACATCAACAGCATGAGTGGAAAAAAAAAAGCTTTAACGTTTTTTTTTTCCTACGATGGTGTATGCTTCCTAACAATGGTGGAATAAGAGCAAGAGGGAAATTATGGAAATATTGGACAGGGCTCTGACTGTCTATTTCAATAAATTGGCACATCTGGCCCACTAAATTCAATCTTAGTACTGGTGAGCTGTGAAATGAACCTTCAGATGATTAGAATCTGAATATAGCACAAACGATGCTGGATCCCCATTGAAAAACAGAACTGCACATAACATGTCTGGCCAAATGCTTCTCTAACATCCATTTTACTTTGTGGAGCTTCCAGGGTACAGTAGCAGCAGCATTAATGTGCACAGAGTCGAGACAGTGGCCAGGCTATTTATAGGATACATCTGTCTGTAAATGCTGGTGTGTTCTAGACAAGGTATTTCAATGCCAGGATACACACTAGTGGACAGTCTCTTTAGCAAAAATGGAAACACACTGTGTAGAGGAGCAGGACCCTGCACTGGTCTGTGCATCTGGACACATCTGGAGCTTGTTTCATACTGTATGTAAGTGGTCATGGAGAAGTTTAGAGATCATTGGTCACAATTTGGCCACTTTCAGTGGATCTATAATTTCAAAAAATGTAATCAACGTTTTCTTTGTTTCACCTGCTGAGGATGTTAAGGCAGGTGATGCTGTAATTGGCCCTACAGGGGGCAGTTTGAGGCCACAGTGCCTAACACCTTTTAATGACAGCTACTTCCTTATTCCCAGTGTAATAAACACGATATGTAAAGTTTTATGCTCTTTACAGTAACAACACGCACAGTATACACCACAACTGAAATATACTCTCTAAGTAGAGTAATCCACGTTAATTAAATTCGTGTCTGAGGGGAGAGTAGACAAGGGGGCCTCCAAATAGAAACTTGTTCATCGTAGCTCCACAGACCGCAGAGGAGGGAGGGAGGGAGGGAGAACTAGCGGCGGTGAGAGAGCACAAGACCGCCAGGCGCACGTCCCAGCGCTGAGAGCCATCGATGAGGAAGTGTAATGAACCTGCGGTGGAGCAGGAGCCAAGCAGCTCATCTCTGTAGTTTCTGGAGAGGAGCGTCACGCGACAAAACGCGTGGACTGGGGGACAACAGCTCACTGGGAATTATCCTGGATGTCACGGGAATCAAACCAGTAAGCATGTGCCTTATTGTCACCGAGTTGGGGCCACCTCAGCGGTGAGATTTTGTGGAGGAGGAGGGGTAGACAGCCTGGCAGACAGGTGCGAGTCCACAGCCTGTTTCATTTTCTCTCGGTCCTGCTAAGTAACAGCCATGGAGACGCGCAAGGAGAACAAGATAAGAAAACAACCCATGAAACCCAAATCCACAACGCGCAAAGAGAAGAAATACAAAAGCGGGAGGTTTATCAGGAGGAAATCGCTGCGTTCTTTTGGGAATTTCATGGGAAGGATCCTTAAAACTTTGGGCACTTTGGCGCACTTCGGCGACAACGAGCCTCCGGACGCGGAGGACGACGACGGCGGTTTCGGTCAAAGCGCGTCTGGGGGCTTCAAAGACGACTGTGCGCAGATCTCCAGGGAGGGGACTGTGAAGAAGACCTCCACGGCGGTGACCTCTTCCCACAGCTCGGTGAAAGAAAGGCTGTCATGGTGCTACGGCGACAAGACCCCCGGGGTGTTGGGACTGAAGAACCACGGCAACACCTGCTTCATGAACGCCGTGGTTCAGTGCCTCAGCAACACGGACCTGCTGGCCGAGTACCTCGGTTTGGAGCAGTACAAGTCGGATATGTGCCACAGGAGCGTGAACGGGGAGGTGGGAGGAGAGGAGCCGCAGACCGCCAGGGGAGAGGTGACCGAGCAGCTGGCATCGCTGGTTCGAGCACTGTGGACGCTGGAGTACACGCCGCAGCTGTCTGTGGAGTTCAAGGTGAGGACAAGCCATGTTTCTTTATCAGGCTGTGGCTCTGTTGCATTGTGGTTTCTCTGAAGTCCTGTGTCTTAATAGACAGTGGACAGGTTTCTGCTGCACCGCTGAGGGGGCGTGACAGGATTTCACAGAATCAATGTTTCCTCAACAAGTTTGCAATATTTTTCTCTGGCCAGTGTCAGCCTTTATAACTATCACACAGATCAGTGTTTATGTAGCCTGCAAATTCTGGCTTTAAATGTTACTAAGAAATGAATGATAACCAACTAAAATCCTGCTAACTGGACAAAGACAGACCTTTCAGTTTTAAATGGATGAAATTCTCTCCATCTCTCTACAATAACCCATACAATAACCAACAAACATATTTTTAGATTTTTTTTTATATTAAAAATCACCAACAAAAAATTCAATTTACTGAAATACTCAGAGCTTTTATTACTTTGGACTATGGAGAAGCCCCTTTGGCAGAAATTACGGGTCTTTAGTCTTTTCAGGTGAGTCTGTAAAAGCTTCACACACATGGATTTGAGCAGATATGTCTAGTCTCTTCTTTGGGGTTGTAAGTCTCGGATTTGACTGGACCACCAAAGGTTTTGGGGTCATCCCAGCCTCACGTCACATGCACTCGAGCAAGTTTTCTTCTAGGAGCTCTATGCACTTGGCTGCATGTTACCTCAGTTCTGACCAGTCTCATAGTCCCTGCTGCTGAGAACCCCCCATAGTTTGATATTCCTACTGTACCACCATGCTTCACTGTAGGCCTGGTATCAGCCAGGGGATGAGCTGTTGTGCTTGTTCTGCCAAAGGAGTTCAGTGTGGCAAAATCCAAGCAGGCTGCCAAATGCCTTCTCCTGGTTTCTGTCAAGCTGCTCTACCCTAAAGGCCTGATTGATGAAGTGCTGCTGAAATGGTCCTTGCAGCAGGTTTTCCATCTCTGCAGAGGATGTTTAAAGCTCCTGGGAACACTGACATATTTAGAAATAGGTTAGCATAATGGGCACCATGGTGGGATAGGCTCCAGCAGATCCCTGTGACCCTGGTTAGGAGTAAGAGGGTACAGATGATGGATGGATGTTTGTGTGATTGCCCTGATCAATGCCTCAACACAGTTTTATCCCAGAGGCCCCACAGTGTTCCTGGGTCTTCATGACTTCATTTGTATCATGACATGCTGGTTGAACAGTGGGACCTTTTATACATAAACATGTGCCTTTCTTAATATATACTCCAGAGAGAGGGAGGAAGAAGGGGCCAATAGGTTACTCACCATACTCCTGCTCTTGACAAAGAGATGTCATTATACTTGGGCTACATCACTGAAACACATTGTTTTGCTGGTTATCTAGGTCATTTGTGTCATAATGGCTTTAGTGCAAATTCTGTGTCCCATACCCTGATACTACAACAGCAACATGTCAGGATGACTTTCTGGGATTTGTAAACAGTGTTAAAAAACCCCAAAAAACAGTCTGTATTAACAAAACAAATATTTGAGGTGCATATTTGATTTAAAGTAGTTCACAGGTGCAACAGTCAAACTGGGTGTCCTGTTTCTGTGCATAAAGGCGCTCAGGTCATGTCTGAGTGTTTTATATGGGAGGAGATGGCCAATATAGTCATGTGAAATCATAAACCTCACACCACTTTGCCTCACGGCTCTGACTCTTTATTATTGTTTATTAAACTGACAGTGGTTTAGTGTGGGTTACTGATTACACACACAGGCTGCAGTGTCTCCGCCTCACCTGCCCAACAGCCCAGCACTTCAGGTGGTTTGTCTGCATTCCCAACCTTGTGAGGTGAGGGGAATTCAGACAGTTCTTATTACACAAACTGCAAATGCAAAGAATGAAAATGCACATAAATGCATTAGTGATGTAGAGACTACATTGGAATGGTGCTAAATTAATTTAACAAGTGTAACCCCTCTGCCTTCCCTCTGGACTTATTGGATGATAGTCAGACTTTCTGATTGGTAAGTGCTCTGTCGTATCAGCTGCCTGGGTGGAGTTAAAGGGGAGGGAGTATCCAACTTGTGCAAAAAAAAAAAAAAAAAAAGTACAGACAAGCACACAAGGTCACATTTGGGAAAACAGAGTGGGATATCATTTATAATAGAAAAGGTTGTTATTCATGGCTTTGACTTTGTTCTTCACCTACAACCAGAAGTTAACAATAAATGAATAGCTTGTATATGAGAGACAGAGAGAGAGTCTATTCCAAAGCTAAAAGAGAAAGTTAGCTTTAGTTAGCTTAGTTATTACAGAAGAAAAGTGATATTAAAAATACAAAAAATGCATGTAGCTGTGGTGGTATGGATCATTAATGCTGAGCACCCGTGTGCATGGAGGATTTAAAGAGCAGGTTTCACACTTTCTCATGTGCTGCTTCACCTGGGGAGTGTCTGCTTCCTTTCAAAGTTTGTGATGGGGGGAAAAACATCAAATCACTCATGGTCATGAAACATATATGGAAATGGTTGCATGTATAAATACTTAATATATTTACTCTGCACAAAATGCAAATTGTTCAAGTTCTCTTGATGTCAACGTGTGAAAAAATATAGTGATTCTCCTGATGAGCAGTCGTGCTGCACTGAAAACATCACTGCAGCATGAGTTCTCAATTTACAGGCAGTCAAACTGTCACAGGATGCTCAGTTCAATCTCAGTGTTCATTAAGGATTACAATGGGTCAAATATGGTGGCTGATATTAGTCAGTGTAATGGCCATCTGCTGCAGGGAAATACTGCCTTTGAACTGAATGTCTGAATGGGCTGCCCCATGTGTCAGACAAGCGTGTTCACTCTTTCCTCTATTTTGCCTAATACTTCTCATCATTGCTGGCTGCATTAGCAAACATGTCCTTCGCTCCCTTTTCTTGCCTCGCCTCATCGCATCAACACGGCCATTTGTGTCCGTCTGCTCATCTCAGGGTGAAGAAGGAGAAAGGGCACTTACTGTAGGAAGCGCATTCACCTTGGAAGAGGAGGATGCCCCCTGCTGAGATGTCTTTAGTGCTGTGCACTCAGAGAGATGGAGAAAGGGGGAGGAAGAGACACTGCTGGTGCTGTGGTTCCCCCAGTTTGTGGAAAACAGAGACAGACAAGTATGATAGCTGATCATTATTGCCTATTTAGTTATACTTTAAGAGAGAGGCTGGTCTGCAAAGAAGTGAAAAAAGAAACTTTTCTCTAAGAGAAGGGTTTCTGTAGTACATTTTCTAGCCTTTCTGTTTTGCAATAATGATTAGGGCTGAGTAGGAGTGATGAGCTTGTCAGTAGAAGTCACAAAATCTTAACTGAAGTTACTGGGATAACCTCAGGCTTTTTACAGAGATATACCAGGGTTATTTGTCAGCATTTAAATAAATGTCGCGTGCATCTTCCTGAAAAGTTTCACTTGGAGGTGGATATCAAGTTTTGTTTTACCTTATCAAAGCCCAGTGACTCTGTGTAATACCATGGCACTTACTCCTCCATCTAAACTCATGTTCAGCCACAACAAAAAAATTGCTATCCAGCATCACCCAGGCCAGAATCCCAAATATACTTTTTATCATTCCATGCAGCTAATTGAAGATATTTTGAGTTGAATATGTGAGTAATGGGTTTTTGAATTCAGAGTGTGCGTGTGAATTGCCAAACATTAGACATTACACTTTTACATTTTCTGTTCATTATGGCGAACATGTTAAAAAGCAGACAGGTTTAAGATAAAGACCAAGAAATGAGGAAAACTAACGTGGTGTCCATCCAAATGCATCTAATCTTACAATTTATTTTGAAATTTTAGTTTTCAAAGGACAAAATCTGCAAGTTTGCCATAACTGCCTCACCAAACATTTGATAGTGATGAAATCTGGAGGGATGAAGTGTCCCTTTATTGGTTGCTCTAGAAGTCGTCTACATCACTTTAAATTGACGGGAGCCTTTTCTTTTACTGCTTTAAACCCCTGACCTAAAGGGTTTAACAACTCAGTAACTACTTTTAGAAGTTGTAGCGAGGAGTCTGGATTCATCTCTTTACGCCTGACAGAATGCAGCTCTGTGAGGCCAGAGGAGCTCAGCCGGAGAAGATGAAGCCTGGTGTTTAAAGGAGTTTTGTTTGTTCTGGGAGTTCAGGAAGTGTGTGACAGAGAGACAGGACAGTGAGACTGATGGTTTGTTTGTCTTTTCTTGTCTCTGCTCGCCTTCAAGGACCGCTCTTACTCTCGCTCTTCATGCTGAAGATGTATACATTGTTTGTAGGCAGACAGACACACATGCACACATATAGCAAAGGGGATGTGCACCACCTGAATTCTCTGTGCTGAATTTGCACAGTGGGGCTGCCTCTCATTTCAGTTTGATTTTAGCTTTTTTTCAGCAGAGCAGATGGGGACTTTTTTTTGTTTTTTGAAGATTTCAGCAGCGTACCAGCCAGAAGATTTAATTTTCTGTCTTCAAGCACATATATATATATATATATATATATATATATATATATATATATATATATATATGTGTGTGTATGTATATAATTATGTGTACTTTTTATTTTTGGCCATTGACATGCAGTAGGATTCAGGTGGATGTGAAAATAATAATGCTTCAAATACTTCATCGCATAACTATAAAACACAAGCTAGGCTACTTACGAGTGCTGTAACAGAGCCATGATATCCTGTTTGGAAGCAGCATGCATTCCCACGACTCAGTGAGCCGCACTCCATTATACCTACACCGCTGTGACAAAAGGCAATAAAGAAACACAAGGAGAAGTGTGCCTGTGCTGTATCTGTGTAAGCACTACAATATGAGGCCATTTTCTACCAGGTTTATTATCCCTCCTATGATTTATGTACCAAGCCTGAACAACATGGTGTAAAAAGCCATGGGAATAAATCAATCTTTATTGTTCTGAGGTACAAGGCTGAGCTCACTGACTCATGGATGATGGTTTGAGATGACTTTCCTACATGGAAATGGCACATACAGTATGTTCGTACAGATCTTCAGCTTGACAGATACAGCTTCCTGTGCACTCAGATGTGCTCACAGTAGCGTATTTACAGCCTCAGCTGTGAATCCTTGGTGTATCAATTTTTCAGTTTCAGCAGAGCCCAGTGAGGTGCTGTAAACCATTGAGGTAATCATTTCCAATGCATGTCATCCTTTCTCATTTCATACTGATCACCTATAAAGCTGCAGGGGACATCTGTGACACGCCTGCACCTTTAACAAGGGATTTCCAAACCTCTCAGCACTGTCAAGAAATTGTAGGTCTGATTTCAACATGTAGCTTTTAGCTATGCTATCAAAATATCTGCTTGTTCTCTGTTGTTCTGCAAGTGAATCCAGCGTGACCTGTGATGACACAAAAAGGAGTAGACTGGAATTTGACTTGGACGGATGATGGGAAGGGACAAGAAAGGACAGATGCTAAGAGTCTTATCTGTGTGTGCGTGTTTTATCAGGGGTAGCTGGGCTTACTGGAGCTCAGCTGGCACTGATTAGTGGAGAGAATATTTCTTGTATGATAGAGATGAAAAAAGAGAGATAATAGAAAGAGCAATAAACGAGAGGATAGTAAGGTTGTGTGTGAGAGAAAGGGGAGAGATGAAGCACAGCATGAGGGGAGAGAGAGTGGTAGAAGTGGAGGCTGTAAGTGATGACTGCCCTTTGTCCGAATTTTTTTTATTTTTTTTCCAAGCACCAGAGGTGAGCTGGCAATACCACGCCACTGAAAAATGAAAGAGCAAATGCAGCAGCCAGTAATGACAGATTGTATCCAGCTTCATTCCAGCCACACCTGTGGGGGTTGGTGTGGGTGAAAGAAAAGTGTGTGCAATTCCTCTCAAGGTTGTGCCCTGTCCTAATTTGTCAATATCTGTCTAGTATCTATCCATGCGTGTTTGGCAGGCCAGACCACAATGATGTCAGGTGGTGTCAATGGGTTTTTTAGAGAGAGAGGAATGGGTCATATTTTGAATGTATGTTTATAGTAAATTTCTGACCTGCTAGCACTCTGGGCGATCATTGTTTACACAAGAGGAGGATGGATGTGGGGAGTCATGAGGGTATAATGGTGTGAGGTGAAGCAGAGGTAGCAAGATGGGACACTGACAACTGACATCTGGATTTGGAAACACAGGATTGTGCCTCTGGTGAGTGTGAGGAGGTCACGACCCCCACATGCTGATGTTTATCATTCTGTTATCTTTATCTGGTCTGGCTTTTCTTCTTCTTGTTTGTGTTAAAGCTGGCAGTCCTTGATTATGTTGTTTTGTTCCCTTTGCTAAGACAAAAGAAATCGCCTGCCCCCTCACACCTCACCCTCTGCCCTTCTGCTCATTTCTTCATAACCTTATATTAAGCCCGATCAGTGTTTGATGAGGTGAAACTCCAGTTTAATAATCATGTTGGAGTTAGATTTCAATAATAACTGTTGTTCATCCATCCATCCATCATCTATACCTGTTTATTCCTAACCAGGGTCACAGGGATCTACTGGAGCCTATCCCAGCTCTCTGTGGGTGAAAGGCAGGGGTCCACCCTGGACAGGTCACCAGTCCATCACAGGGCCACATAGAGACAAACAACCTCACACACTCACACTCACTCCTATGGACAATTTAGAGTCACCAATCAACCTGACATACATGTTTTTGGACTGTGGGAGGAAACCAGAGTACCTGGAGAAAACCCACACAAGCACAGGGAGCACATGCAGACTCCACACAGAAAGGTCCCTGATGGGTTTCAGACCAGGAACCTTCGTGCTGTGAGGCAACAGTGCCCAATAACTGTTGTATTCATTTGAAATAAATAACCATGAATTCAGTTTATACAGCCGTGTTTCATGTGATTGAATGATCAATAAATAAATTAAACAAAGGCTTCCTTAAGGCCAGAGTGAATTAATAGAAAGTCTACCTCAACCCACCATATTGGGCTGGAAGTCAATAATTCTTACAAAAAGTGTTGTGCTCCTTCAAGTTGACCCTTCAACCCACCTTTATTCGCTGCTTTCTGAAGGGGATTCAGCTTTGCACATTGCTAGAGCAACTCAACATTTGAGCCCGCCTGCTATTCTCTTCTTTCTTCCTCCAGTCCACTTCAGTCTCAAGATTTCTTTCTTTCATTTCCCCCTTTACAAGAAATCAATTAAAAACAACTTGATGCGTGGGAATACAACTTCGCCACTTTGCCAAATCATTTTAAGTGCTTTTGAGGCTGTGTGGCACATTTCACCGGAGACGCTCAGAGAGACAACACAGTAAACAGATATCAAAGAGATGAACAGAACTGCAATCCCCAGCTGTCACACACACACACACACACACACACACACACACACACACACAAAGAGAGAAAAGTGGAGAGAAAACAAAAAAGGCAGAGTCCAGCGCAAAAGTCATCCCTTTGTAACCACCAGGTTCTCATAGCTGTGGAAACTCATTCTCGCTCTTGTCCTTTTGTGTTTTCACTCCTCTTATTTTGTTTTTAGCTTTGATAGACTGTGCTGCCTTTGCTTTCTCACTTTTCATTTCTGGGCCAGCCACAACTGTGCCGCCCTTTTGACAGGGATATAGAAAAACACTCGCAGGTCTGTTGAAACTCTGCCAGCATCCCTCCCTTAGCGCACTGCTCCATCTCTCCATCTGTCCCTCGTCCCTCCATCCCCTGTCACTGCTTCCTCATAGTGATGAAGCTCATTAGTGGGCTGTCTCTGTCAGGCGGAGAGGGGGGATGGCTCGCCACCCTGTTTATATTTAGATACTGGGATACTGCAGGTATGATGTGGTGATTTTTAATGAGGTGTGGAACAGAGCCTGGATCCTGTCAGTCACACAGAGGGAGCGGGGAGCGACACCGAGACAGAGAAGTAGCCAGTCAGTGTAGTGTCAGTGCTGTCATTGGTTCTCTGTTTGACTCTTAAACTCGCAGCCCCTTCCTCATTATTGAAATAGACAAGTTGGCTGTTTTTTTTCTCTAGTAAGACCTGTCAAGTTTTGGATATCCTTTTTATGAGTCATCCTTTTGATATGAATGTGTTTAGAGAACAATTTCTTAAAATATGATTTGCCTCAAACGGCTCTGTAGTTCTGACGTGTCTGGTTTTGTTTACTGATGCTGTGATGCTGCCCGGAATAGCGCTTTATCCAAACACCCACTGTCTTAAAATGTTAGCTCCAAAGTAGCTTCATTTGGAGAAATAAAACTGAAAGTATGCAAAGGATTATACATTTACTACGTAGGCTAATGTACTGGTAGTGTGCTGTGTTCAGTTCTTTCTGATGTTGTGTGAGACTAAAGGTGGTAACTTACATGTTGATCAGTGTTTACTGGTTCCAGCTTCTTTAATGTTTCAATTGTCTTCTTAATCATACATGTGATTGTAAATCTATTTGTTCAAAGAACATATCACTTTTGTATTGTAACTTTTTATTTTCCACTGCTTTCTAATGTTTTTATAAAGCTTAGTACTTCAAAGTGTAGACCAACTCTATTTCACAAATGACAAATTCTTGTATTTCATGTGATCGTGACCTTGTTTTGTCAGGAAGCACGTCAGTATTTAATGACTTTTGAGATCACCCAAAGTGACAGATTAATAACGATGTCTCTCCTCTCTTCAGAGCATAGTGGCCAAATACGGCACTCAATTTCGGGGAAACTCTCAGCATGACGCCCTCGAGTTCCTCCTCTGGCTTTTGGACAGAGTTCATGAAGATGCAAATTCGAGCCCCAACAATAACAGCAACAGAAGCAGCAAAACCAAAGCCAGCGCCAAGGTGAGTCTATATTGCTAGTCTTAAAATGCTAAATGTGATCAGTAGATAGGTCCAGGGATTGCTCAGAATGAATTTGTGTCCTTTACTCCCTCTCTCTGTCTCACAGCCACACACAAACACAAACTGCTGTGTCTCCGTATCGCTCACCTTAATGCCAACAACTAATCTGTGTAGGCTTCTTTTTTTCCTGAGCTAATTTTATTGTCAACTTGACAAACCTTAAATAATTTACTTACCAGAATTACAATGTGAATAATCCACTGCTTTTTAATTAACTAAGATCATTTTTCCATTATGCCTAATAGCAGACTCATTAACAGCAGAATCTGCATCAGATGCTCACTGCAGAGCTAAACTGATTCCAAATGAGCACCATAGCTCACTGTTTTAGAGCCCTCCTCTCCTCAATTAAGTGTTTCCCATTTTAATTTGGTAGGTGGAGATATATTGGTCTTTGTCTACAAACAGCAGCCAACCGGCCTACTGTCTGTCACCTAGTAGTTATAGGAGTAGCTGTCACCTGCTGCAAACCCTCTTAAAATATGTTTGATTTTCTTTGCACCATCACTAATAATTATTTCTGAGAGGTGTGATCAGTTATAGCCAATTATTCATCTGTATTTCTTCAATGTTAAAATACTATTAATTGTCTATTAGAAACACATGCTGAATAGAATTGACTTTTACTGATTTTAAATTTGCCTACCACACTCACTGTAGATGACATTACAAATGCTTGAATCTTTCCTACCATATTCTTTTCCAAATTCAGTTTTTTCTTTTTACTGAACAAATGATTTTGAAGCAAAAATAGAAAAATTGCAGCTTCATCTTGCACATTGAGGTCACACTAAAACCCGTTAATGCACACAGTAGAGACCTTTGTGCATCACTGTTCTAAAGCATCTCCTTCAAAATGAAGCTGATATTTAAATTTCAGTATGGCAAATGTTCTCTCTGGGGGTTGAATTGGACTAACGTGCACACAAACTACATGTGACTAGAACTACAATACATTACAGGAAATTGTAGTGTAGTTATCCTTTTATTACCTGTAGTTTGTTTGTCCTGTTCGTATGCTTTGTTCCCTTTGTTTGCTGTTGATTATCTCTGACCATATATCAAATCCTTTTAGACAGACTGACTGTTCTGGTTCTACGTGACACAGTAGCATAAAAAAACTTGTTCATTTGTTCTATGTGTGGTGCAATTTCCTTATTTCAAACACAACCTCTTTTCTTGTTTCTTTATGTGACATGCACTGCAGTCTGTGATATGCATGCACCATTAGAATTTGGTGAGGTTGACAATTCTACTCTTTAATGTCATTTGAGAAATCATTCTTTGCATTTCCATAACATTACCAGCTCTTGTGATTTCAGTCATTACGCTATAAAAACAGACATTACAGTACATTAATGCACACTTACCTATTTTTTGTTTCGATGTTTGACTCGAATCAGTCATACACTTTTTTTCTTACCAAAGGAATCTCTAGGTATTTCTATGAGTGTATGTGTGTGTTTGTGTGCATGTTGTGATGTTAAATTCTGAATAGGAAGACCTGTTCTGATCCTGTCCCAGTGTGTCACACACCCCTTGTATTTAATTACATTTGTTAGGTAACATCCTGTTTCTCTATCCTGGAGTTTGGTGGCAGGGCTGCTGGTTATGCCTCCATTCTGGGCCTCGCTGGACTTCCAGCCACTGACAACCTACAGTCCTGTTAGTAAATATTATGAACTGAATTGTCAGTGCGCTGCCACCCAATGGCCAGCTCCCCCACTCTGACAGCTGCACTAATAGAGGCAGCCTTTATGCCACATAAAGAGCTTAAGGCTGTGGCTTCATTAGGCTGCCAGTGAGTCATGGTATCATAAAGCCGGCTTTCCTCCGCTGCTGCTACGAGGGAGAAAGAAAGAAAATCACTGCTTTTTTTTGCTCGAGGAGGGAACATGTCTGATTTTCTGAGATGAAATTCTCCCTCGTGCCGTAATTGATTTCATTTATGTAGCCTAGTTATGTACTTTTCACCACTGATGTAATATGGAAGTCTTGGCACTCCAGTTTTGGAAAGTCTACGCTCCTCTATGGGTTTAGAAATTGGGTAACCTCTTCTGTGTATGAAACATTTGCAAAAATAGTTTAACATGAACCGCACAAACAAACATAAGTTAATATGCACCTAACACATCCAGAC
Organism: Mastacembelus armatus; assembly: GCF_900324485.2. Lineage (NCBI taxonomy): Eukaryota > Metazoa > Chordata > Actinopteri > Synbranchiformes > Mastacembelidae > Mastacembelus > Mastacembelus armatus. The sequence continues at coordinate 23,560,691 of NC_046633.1, forward strand.
ACATTTAAACTGCCCAGTTTGTTGTGTTCCAGTGAGCTGAAATCATATATCAGTTCTTACAGAAATCCACCTTAGTCATCTCAAAGCTGTACTTATGTCTCTATCTACATCGAATTCTCTGTGATTAGTGTTTAGACTTTGAACGTTAAGTTAATTAACAATTCCCTGAAACTGACTACGCATCTCTCATTTCCCTACAGAGCCAGGGGTAAACTTTAACAATGAATTATACCCCTTTCACACAGCAGAACCTCTCCATCACTCTCACTCACCTCTATGTTTTCTTTTTCTTTTTGTGCCTCTGGATGCCTCACTCAACTTTTTTTTTTTATTTTTTTTTATTTTATAAAAGCATACTTTTTAACTGTATGTAAAGTATGTTTTCTGTGTTGATTCACAGTGAAAATTCTGCAAAGCGTAAGATGAACAAAGACTATAGATCCTTCCACATGACCTTTAAAAGTCAGATGATAATCGATGTCTATTGGCAGGGCAGCAGGATGGACAGACAGTATGATGGAGTGGTAGCTGAGCTGAGCGGCACAGGGAGAGGGAGGCAGGAAAGTGGATTTGATTGTTTTGTCTGTCACCAGAGCTGGTGAAACAGACATCTACAGTAGGTTGATAAAGGTCATGCTGAGCTGACAGAAACTTAGTTGTCAACGTTGTCCATATCAGTATAACAGACGCTGAATGGCACCTGGGGCCGCACTTCATCTTCATTCTTCTGCTGGCCCACAGTCATAGACTTCTCATTGTTCGTTATGCAAAATCCAGTATTTGGTATCACTTCAACTAAGATAAAAAGCAACAAAATTAGACGTGTCATACGATGTTCTGTCTGTGTTTTATGATATGTAATTTAATTCAACTGAGGTAACTTCTTTGAGAGGACAGCTCTTGTAGATTTTTTTTTTCTTTACAGCCTTTGCATTACCTGCCACTCTCACATTTTTCACATTTTCCTCCTAATGCTGTGTTCCCATTTTTATTCCTGCCATGATTTGTTCTCTGGAGACATGTTGAATTCTCAGGGAACAAGTGTAATGAGGTTCTCTTAAAGTGAGTACATAATCATGTTTGTGTTTCACTATAATACTCAGCTACACACTGATTGTCAGCAAAAAAAAAAAAAAAACAAAAAAAAAGAATATGCTGTTAACATATGCTGATGCATCAATCTGGTGAAGACAGATGCATATTTACATCAATAAATCATTCGAGGCTGTGATCAGAGCATTAGAACATTTATTGGATGATGTGAAGTCCTGTATATGTTTGTTTATGTATCAGTGATACATTCCTCTGAACTGCAAATCCATTTTAACGGATGTTGACAGAGTGTGAAAGTAAGTCCAAATATATGTTAGGTGAACAGGACACTATAAATTGTCCTATGGTTCAAGTGTCAGGATACATGTGGATATCTGTCTATACACAAGGTCCAGCCTGCTAGTGAGCCTAAACAGGCTAAGTGGTTTACAGAAGAGATGATAGATTTATTGATTTAACATACATGGATCTCCTTTATCTTGACTAGACTAGAGAGTGAGCCAGTCTTTGAGGGTACCTCTGCACAGGCTAAATGTGGATTAGCACATTTGAACCACAAATAATATAGTCAGTGACAACCTTACACCAATTATAGCCTCCAAAATGACTACACAAAAACATTTTCTCTTGCATGAACCCAATAAACATCATAAAGTTGAGATTTATTATAAAACTGTTGTGTTGTACTCATGTCCATATGCTGGTAAATAATATATGAGCTTCTATTGCAATATACAGAAATTTTTGCTATAGTGTGGCGTGTCCAGTTTTGCAAACCTTGTTTCTGTAGCACACCTGCTGTAAGAGCAGTGTGACCAGTCCTGCAGCATCGCCTGAGTAACATTATGTAACACAAGAGTGTGTGAATGCACAAAAAGGCAGCTTAGTAATGTTAACCCTCCTTCCAATGGGGCTTTGCTAAACTTGCTTGGTTTCCCTCTTGCTTCACTGGCGTCACGTCAGCAGCATTCCTTAGTGGCTAATAGCAGATCACAGTGAAGTCTTGGCTTCGTACACAGTAACATCTCACATCAACAGTCTTTTCTTACTGTCAGAGATAGACAAACAGTATTATAGTATTTATTTAAATCTGTAAGATAAGCAAGCAAGTGCTGGAAAGATCAGATTAGTGTAATCTCTATTGGCTCATGTAATATATTGCTTTTGTTTTCCAGCAAGTGTTAGAAGAGAAAAGCATTAGCTGAAAGTGGGAGAAGCTCTTTCTTGACCTGCTAGTTGCATGAAGAACACAGCTGCCACTGCCAGTGAGTCATGGCAGATTACATGATATTAAAGGTCGGAATCACACTCAGAACTGGTGCATTACAGGAGAGCTCAGAGTGTGAGGAAGACTGGTTTAACTGCCCTGATTTGTCTGGTGAGAAAAGAGGCTCAAACCAACAAACTCACGCTTCATATTCAGAGAGCCACATAAACTTCCCAGTGTTCACATAGTCATAGAGAGCAGTTACATTGTGCCTTAGGCTCTTGGAGTGTGGGCTTTAGAGTGAGTGCATTTAAAAACTCATCCGTCTCACCACATGGACAGTAGTTGGATCAGAGGTTAGCCAATGTACAGTAACACCAGTGCCAAAGAATTATATATGCATTATTATATTTTAAATGCCATAGTGGTCAGCCTTTCTGCCCCAGGAGGGTTAACTGTGGAGGGAGGGAGAGAAAAACCCTGCAACCCTGGAGCCAGCTGTATAGACTTTTAAATCAGGTCACTGAATGTGGTAAAGCAAAGGAGCCCTGTTATTGGCAGGGTCAGAAATAGTGAGTTTGATAGCTCTGTGTGGTTTTGGCTTCTGTTCTTTGGGTAGAGAGCAGATCAATGAGCTAACACACAGTTGATGTTGATGAGTCCTTGATCTGGTGTCAGTCATCAGGGCATTAATGCTGTGATATCACACCCACATCATTGTATTTGGTGTACATTTAAAACCATATGTGGCCCAGTTTCTTTTAACCCAAACTATGGAACAGATAAAAAAAAATGTTTTGGATTGTCCTTTAGAATTAATGTCATATCATTGTAAAACCTAAAGCAAATTCTGTTGCAGACAGACATTCAACTGAAAAAATGCAAAATTTCCCTAAGCATTTTAACTATAATCAGTAGGTCCATGTTTTATTGAACTTATTTTCCCGCCTGAGAGTAAAGTTCTTGAAATATTTAATAGTTAACACAGAAAAAACATAAAACTTTGTTTCACACTGTGGACTAAACATCCAGTGTTTGACTGGTTGCCATTAGACATACCAGTTCCTGTATCTGACTACACAAATTCTTTTGTCTTTTTAGACAATGATTGCCAGATTAGGGGAAGATAATGAATAAATTCTTACCATGACCAATCAGTAGGTGTGTGTGTAGCATACAAATGCTATAGTGTTTAGTTTTTGATTTTAAAGGAACTATGTGTAAAAACTAAAAGCCTTAGCGGCATCTAGTGGTGAGATTGCAGAATTCAACCTCATTTGAAATCAATTATTAGCAATCTATTGATTTAAAAAAAACCTTTAAAACAAAACATGATTTCCTATCTAGAATCAGTGTTTGGTGATGTAGATTTAATTAAGAGGTTAATTCTGAGATTAAGAAAATGCAGAGGTGGTATTTATTATTGCACTGATTACACACTGACAACATATTTATGATTACTATATTATATTTCTGCTAGTAGTTAATAGCTTGTTGACAGGAAAGGAGTGGGGGGCAGACGTGGCGTTATAGGGATAGTTGGCAAACGGCTACAGCTGAATGTTAATTGTTAACTTGTTAGCCAGTCTGGCCAGTTTAGCTTTTGCCTGAGCATAATAGGTTCTCTCTATTTTTTCTCTTTACTGTTCTGTTTACTTGTTCCTGGCATTTTGTTCAATAAAAACCTAACGAAGATTGAACATAAAGCTCTCAGAACTCAGCCTGCTAATGGTCAGCTAGCAAACTCATTAGCTTTATAGCTTAGCTTAGTTGCTAATGGGACAATAAGTACCATCCCACTTGTCCCATATGCATCTGACAACCATCGCCTCTGTCTGGCAGAGTTAAGACTCCAACAGAGGAGGTTAAATTAAAGTGAACCTACAACAGTTAATAAGCTGCTGTAGTTTCCTCCGACTCTCTGTGGCCTCAAAGGACTGCTGGTCGATGGGACACGTTGTTTTTTTGTGTTTCTTTTAATGTTCACCGTTTCCCCTGGTGTGTGTGTCACATCCAGGTAAAGCTGCTCGGTCACGCCTTCACTGCTCCACTCCCCTCACTCCTCTAGCTCTCGGTCTTACACAGGTTACATCAAAGCAGCACAACCCCCGCCACCGTCGCCACCGCACACCTCGACTCGGCCAGCCACTCCATTTTTACTTCAGGTGACATTTCTGAGATGCCAGCACTTCCTCCTGACAGAGAAGGGAGGACCAGGGTTTTTTGTCATAAGTCTTTCTTTTTGATGCAGGGATGGAGGAAAATGTTTGAAGTTGTTAAAAGAAACCATAAAATTTTTTGGTTTATTTTGACTAGTTCAGACCTTAAAAGCATTAGCACTTCTTTCAGCACTTATTATTATGTTATAATGTAAACAAGGCATGATCAGTCCCTGTTAGGAGTGTGCTTCAGAAGGTTTCTGTATTTTATCAATGTGAAACAGTTTGGACAGAGCTGATGGGGTCAGTTAATCCCCCTGTGCTATCCTACCACCTAATAGGATTTACACACAGGAGGCTGGACAAAGAAATGTTGGATGTAAAAATCAGCTTTTTGAAATATTTCTCAACATATATGTCTGCCTTCTTTTTCTTGCCACATCTCCATTCATAATTCACTTTCCCTGTTCAAATGTCTTTTTTAAGCCTCTTCCCAGACGTAATGTCTCGATCAATCAGCTAGTGAGGGAGAAAAATGACTGAGTAGACCCCTCTTATCCACTGTCACTTACCCTCCCTACCCAGTCCACCCAACTCTGTTAGACTTCTGCAGGGAAATGATGTGGATGTGGGGGTTCATTCTACTGTTGTGTGTTGAGACGAAAGTTGTTGACGTTGCATTTTTTTCAGCTTGTGAATGAAGCTGCTCTGACAGTTTTTTGGTATTCCTTTGTGTCATCTCTGAGTTGATGCCACACACACACTTTTACGGTGGGGCTTGTGGGAAAAAAACTGCTTTCTTTCCAAATACCCATTACAGTGTCATAGTGCTGCTTTGTTTTTCCTGTATTTGAGAAGCATCTATTAGATTACAATACAAGAAGCAAGCAAGGAAGGAAGAAAGGCCCAAGGACACTATATTTAAAGAAGAAGAAAGTGACTTTTGTGGCCAAGTATGATGACTCAGAATTTGTGGGGATCCTGTGCATTGCTCAAGGGTCTCACCTCAGTCGTGGTATTGAATGTGGCAATTCACTACACCCTACCGACAATTCCTGCTGGACCTGAGACTCAAACCCACAACTTTCAGGTTACAAGTCCAACTCCCTATCCATTAGGCCTTTGTTATTTGAACATTGGTGGGAGTAAACCATGATGTCTCAGACATCATGGAGCCACAAAGGTAACCTGCTAGTTTCTGCTGTACTGGTTCAGTTACCAGAGGAGATGTAAGTCTGGAACCAACAAACATTATTGATTTCAGTGAAGTCAAAAGAGGTTTTGACTGATCACCTTGTTGACAACTATAAAACTCAAACCTTCATTGATTTTGAGCCAAAACACAATAACGATGTCCAGCACTATCACCTTATGACGTTAACAGCAGCAAACGTTTGTCTATTTACACATTTACAAATCAGCACTAGAAGTTATTTGCAGTTCTGTTTCTGTCTGATGAATGTTTTGTCCAATACTCAATTTGCTTCTTGTTCTTCTTTTGTCTTGACCGGCTCCTGAAGGAAATACCATGGTCTGTAGCTCCTAAGTGCTCGGCTATGTTCACCAGTTAGCTGCTAACTTCTCGCTTTCATTTGTTGATGGGCAAGAGTGGGTTTATAGAGCTTTTTGGTTGAAAACAACAAGGATGGAGAGAGAGGAGAGAGTGCAGAAATTGTAAGATGCTATCACACTATCCTGCCAGAGGAGTCCCATGTTTCTTATATATAAAACTGCTCACTGATATTATTTTAAATAAAAAAACTCTAGTAGGAATGGTGTTGACTGTGAGTTATAAACCTGAGTCATATGTGACACTCCTGTGTAGGATAATATGGGATGTGTACAAGCAGAAACTATTCAGACGTGTGAGCCAAGGGATCTAAAGTAGGGACCCCCCCACCCACCTGTGGGGCACCTCTACAAAGGAGTGCTGTGACTGAAATGCCAAGCTGCAGGAGGTTATGAAAAATTAAATATGTCCTCTGAGGGGACAAAACATTTTCACAGAGAGATAAAGAGGGACACAGAGGAGATCTATAAGTGGCAGCACCATTAGTCCAACAGTTGTTGTTGTAGTTACATACATTCATTAATTTCAAAAGATGTTCTTCTTGAAATAGTTCAAGAACATCTGAAAGATAAACTTCTGTCTATACTGAGAAAGATGGAGTGAGAAGTGAAAGAAGCCTGAGAAAAGCAAAGATGTTGGATGGGAGTGAGGTTCCTCTAATGAAGATTAGGGTGAATTGGGGACTATGGGAAGTTAATGAAAGTTGAAGCTTGTTCTATAAATGCTGCAGAATTCAGCTCTTACATTATGAGCATAAACTAGGAGCCTTTTCAGACGGGGCTCGGCACAAATGTAGAATTTAATGACCTTGACATTCAATAATTTTACATCGTCTTTATTAGGATAGCATTTAAAATGGTAGAAGCAAATCTGAGGCCATCACCCACAGGATTAGAAAATTGTCTGTTTGATAATATAACAAAGGTGTGAGCAAATAAAATGATCTTGATAATTATCATTTAAAAAAATGCACAAAAACAATAATAAACTGATGAGTAATTTTTGATAAATGTATGTAATTCGGATCAGCCCTCTCCTACCCAAGGCTACACTAATAGAGCTACGTGGGGTAATATGTAAACACGATTATGATGAGAGAATTATAGTGACGGGAGGTCACACAGCATTGGTGATTTGTAAATGGTTTGGATCTATAAAGCAGGATAAGCTCACAATGCAACAGATGTCACTCCTGTGAGCCTTGTGATAAAAACTATTTTCTTTTTTTTTGTTAAATAAACATGGTATATAAAAGGAAAAACAACTGCCAGAGCCCATATGTCAAGGATAATATGTCAACATGTTGATTGCTTCTGCGACTTTTCTTTAAAAGCTTAAGGTGTCAATATTAAATCATATTGGCTACAAAGACTATCAGGTCAATGATTTTAAAGCAGTAACAGTTTCTAACTATTCTAATCCTTTATTTGATTTGTTTAGGATTCAGTCCTAAACTGAAAATAACCATTGAGTTCTGTTTACTCTGAGACCTTGAATTCTAAAAAACATCCTGAACATGTTTCCTTTGTCATTAATGGTTTGAGATGTATATATTTGTTAACCCTAACCCACTGACCATATTAATAGTTCTGGCCACATGACCCAGGCCTGATCAAGAAAACAAGCTGAATTTGTTTGTTCAGGCTGCATGTGACTGTGAGTGAATGTGTAGCACATACTGTGTTTCTATCATGTGAGCTACTGCATCTAACATCATAAATGACATCTGTCCAGCTATTGTTTCCATCCTTTGAATATAAAACATCCTTCTGACAACCAACATGAGAAATAGCTGACTGTAGTTTGAATATTGTCAAAAGACCAAAACATTAGTTGAAAATGCACTAACAAAAATATGCTTATTACAACAGGATGAGCTATTTGTTAAGGACCACAGATTTGGTGCACTACAGAGTATTTTCAGCAGCAGAATACTGTACATTAGATTTACTCAAAATACTGCAGAACCCATGCTTGTCAGAACAAAGGCACCTATCTGTATCATTGATCTGCTTTTAATAATGTTTGGAGCCGCAGAGCTCTATGGCACCGGGGAATAAAAACATATCAGGCTTTATAATACTTGTTAGTAAAGTCAAGTCATTGTTGTTTTGGTTTTTCATGGGATTTGTTGAAGATAAACATAGATATCACCAAAATTATCCTTCATGCAGTCTAATCTCATCTGACCTTTTTGGTGTAAGGTTTTGAGACTGAACGTAATATAATTGTTTTGAGACTGGAGGCTAATTTTAACTTTGCAAACAACAGTGAATTATGTCATTTAATTTAGGAAGTAGTGAATTCAGATACAGCACATATTGTAAACATATTTACATCAACAAGTCTCCCATGACTGTTGTTTTTCAGGGAATGCAGTTGGTTGGTTGGTTGGTTTGGTACAGGCGTGAGTCTCATTGTGGAGATGGTGATAAGTAAGTTTTGCAGCTGTCCCTGTGTTTGCACCGCACAGTTGGTTATTGGCTTTTGCTGGACTTATTCAGGTAAACAAAGTCTGTTCTACAGGTTCACTTCTGCCACTCCCTCTTTTCCAGGCTGTTCTTTCTTTTATGGTTGCCTTCCTGGTGCTCACGGACCTGCTGAACAGGACTGGTAGCTGAAATGCAGCCTGACCTGTTCCTGTCACCTGTTCTCCATTGTTCATCATTCTCTTCAGTGACCTCAATTGAAAAGAAAATATTTATGTCTCATTCACACTTCTAAGTAATTTAGTTTCATATTAAGACATCAAATCCAAGGAACAATGAAAAAACATTTACAAAAACGGTTTTGCTTATTACACTTCTGAAATGATTTGTACTGGGGGGAAAAACTATTGTGACACAAAATGTAGATATTTAGTCTCTCTGCATTAATCATTATTTCCACTGTGGCTCTTGGATTGTGGTTGATTGTGGTGTGTGTGGGGTTGTGTCTGTTTTCTCTTGGCTTTACTGCAGCTTAAGTGTTAATGTGCCAGTGTGGCAGATTTTGCAGAAGGATAAAGGTTTTTGTTTTTAAAAAAAACACAGACATGAAGCCTTTAATGAGGAACAGCAGCATTATGTGTCATGCAAGACAAAGGTGCAAAACAGCTTCACAGGCTTTTAAAATGGTAATTTAAAATCACCTCAGAGGGACCAACTGGGGCTGTAATTGTGTGTGAGAGAGAGAGAAAGAGCCAAATGAAAGATGACCTTTATATGTACCTTTCTTAATTACTGTTTTTTTTAGTTCATATTAACAATAGTATTGACTCATAAAGTCAATATTATTGTTAATATGATAATATGCTAATATTTGTCATTTATACTTATGTCTAGAGAATTTCATTAGTTATTTTTCATACTAGTGGATTACATTTCAGAAACAAAATATCTTGCTCTAACTATTTGCTCTTAATATTGCTCTTACTGATATAGTTTTCAGTCATATTGTTTAGGTGTAATATGGACTTAGCCATCTAATGGTTTATTTAACGATTTATAGTGGGACTCCTAGTTTGTCTGTAAAATCATCCTGGTTCCTGCACTGAGGTATTGTGAAGTATTATGTGTTTGCATCTGACATTGTACCTCCTGTAGCATCTCTGGGGGTGTGTTGTGTATGTTATGAGGACATTTCACTAGAATAGTTCCCAGCATGTCCTTTGGTATGAGATCTGTGTTTCTCAGAATGCCAAGCACAGATCAACAATGCTGCTCTTTATATGTTAGGGCCACAGGCTCTGGCACCATCTCAAAACTCAACTCCTATTAGATTAAATGCCCTTACAGTTCAGCTTATCAGCCCCCAACCCCCCTTCATCTCAATTTGTCATCACATCAATTCACATATTGCTAAAAATCAATATTTGCCTGGGAATAAACACTTCCATTGTACAGATGAGAGAGAAAGATTGAGAAACAGAGAGAGAGACATGGCTCTAGCCAGATTTGGATGTGAGAGCTCTGCCAGGGGCTCTCGTCTGAGGCTGCTTATTTTCTATTGTGCCTTTGTTTTGGCACGACTGGCATCTCCATAGTAACAGCCAGAGAATCGCTGCACCCGACGCCGCATCAAATTGAATGGGTGTCCTACTGTACATGCACTGCTCTTCAGATAGGCCTACGATCAGAGATGGGTACAGTGAAGCTGCCTGCTTTCTGTCTTGACATCGAGTTAGAAATAAATATTAGTGAAAAGTGTCCAGAGAAAGCGTAGTGGTGGAGAAGGGGTTATGCTGTCTAAACATGCCTGTGGTTTCCACTGTTATCTCCCAGACTGCCTTGTTACCGTAAGCCAGCTATGAATGGGCTGAATTAGCGGCAGCTGTCCAGAGCTGAAAGAATAGGGGTGAGTCAGCTGCTTTACTGCATGGGCAGCGTTTCTTTCATCCCTCACCTTCTCTGCCCCGGTTCTCTCTGAGAGTCAGTCTCTGTGTTGTTGTGGCAGTGTCTCAACCTCTGTCTCTTTCTCCTCTCTGTCTCCAATCCCCTTTCCTTTTCTTCCCATTCTCTTCCTGGAAGGTTTCAGATAGAGTCCTGCCAAACTTAGGTGTTCGCTGAATTTGTTTCACAGTTTTTTATGCTTTTTCTGAAAATGATGGTATGCATGATCATTTTTTCTATTAAATGTGACAGCAAAGTTTGACTAGTTCATTATTGTTTTAGGGCTGAAATCAATCCTTAGCATGATAAAGCTTGATAGAAAAAAACAAATGATCTATTCTTAAAACACAGATGCCAAATGTGATACACAGACTTCCAGCTTCTGAAATGACAGTTTACTGTGTTTTATCAACATATATTGAGTAGCTTTATTATTTGAAATGCTAACTTAAATTGAAGCTGTGTCCTTGGGCTCAGAAAAATAGTTTCCATATTTTGTTATGTTGTTATCTGGAAAAAATTGATGACGTTGCCATTTCAGGACATTAATGTCAGATTTTTCTCATCTCAGAGTTTGCCTTCACTAGATAAAGCTTTACTTTTTCAACAGTGTTTACACATTGCTCTAGTGGAATTTAAAGTTAGATATTTTTGAAGTTTAAACATGAGTTAACAGGTTTTAAGCTAAGCCTGACAATTAACTCATTTGGTGTATCAAGAAAAACAACCTTTCTCGTGTGAACTTTGACTTTTCTGTCCAATTAGAAATATAGGATATTACAGGACAGGCTCACTTAAGTAGGTTAACACTCCTGGCCACCCATATTTTTATCAACATCCTCCCACCATGCTGCAAGCCTCTATCTTTTATTTTTTTTACCTCTCTGTCACACAGTATCACTTTCTCTGATCTCATATTTCTGTTCCTTCATTGTTGTCTGTTTTTCTCTGTAATTCTTTGTTTCTTTCTGAGCGTCTGCTCACTGACCTTGTTCAACCTCTGCCATGCTGCCTCTCCACACTGTTCAGCTGAGAAAAGATTAAAGACTCCGGTTAAACCTGATTTGTTTTTAGAAGCTGTTTAATTAGAAAGCGTGCAGGAGTTATGTTGACTAACTCAAGTGCGAGGCACAAACACCCACTTCAATAAATACCTGGGCTTGTCTGATACAGACTCTGGTGACTCTCTCTAAAAGACAAGAGTGGTTGTGGTTCTCTCCTGAGGCAGCCAATAGCTGTGTCAACATTGGCTCGGCTAATTCACGCGCTCAGTGGGAGACGACATGTCTTCCTGCAGGAGAGTGAAAACATCAAGCCCATACCAGCAGCTTGAAGTGTGGGCTACTTCAGCTCCTCTGAAATCTTCCCAAGAATAAGTTACTGAGCACACATTTGCATACATATACACAAAAGCACAGAGAAACAGGTTTGATGAGACACCAAAGTTACCAACACAAGTTTACATTCATAAAGGATCAAGTCAGTTGGGTCTGATATTGAGATTGTCAGGTAATCTGATAAGATCTTAGCTCTGCTGACTGGTTAGACAACTAGTCTGGTCACATAATCCACTGACTTTATTTCTCCATGTCCTCTGGATTAACTTGTTTCTATTTACTTTATTATTCACTTCTTGGCTGTTGCATCTTTTATAAAAGGGATGAATGATATGTGAGTTGAATTGCTGAGTGTAGGAAAAGTCTGTGGTTTGTTAGAAACGTCTGACAAGTCCCTGTTGAAAAATGACCAAAATCCACGTTATTTTCATCCATTTTTAGATATGTGTGGGTGAACGTTATTCATCTTTATTGCATGCTCTGCTTTTTAACTAAAGCTTCTCCTCAGATGCTGCACATTCATACCAATACATTCAAGTATTAAACACAAGTTTAACAAATGTGAGAATTGTCTTTCCATCTGTGAACCAGCATGGTCACTGATGTCTCTGGCTCAAATCTGTGATCACTAGTTTTCTCCAGACTGTCATCACTGATGACTGAATACACATGTGGAGCTGCCTGTCTGTGTGTTTGTTTGTGTGAGAGAAAATGAATGAGAATTGGAGTATGAGTGTGGAGGTACATGTGGGTTAGTATGTGGTACAGTGCGCATGTGCATGTTTTTCTGGGTATGTGTGAAGAAGCATTTTTCTAAATGTGTAGGGATGACTCAGAGCAGTTTCTGGCAGCCAAGGTGAATGTGTTAAGCCCCTTGAGCCAGCCAGTTGATTAGAAATGTGGTTTGAGACGATAACTGAATCAGTCTTTCCTCCGTTGGACACCATTTATTTTTTTTTAAGATTATTTTTAGTCTCAATAAAGGATGCACTTTTCTCCCCAACTGCAGCTTAGGTCACCCAGCACACTGACACAGTAACAATATTAAAGGTTAGATTTCCTTATTGTCATTTTATAGAAGTACCTTCAGGTTACTGTGACTCACATGAAGAGCTGCTGCCTTGCATAAGTCAGATAACACTGATGAGATTTGTCAGGAAAAGTAAAGAAGTGAAACCATATGGTATGTAAAGGTAAGACAAAGTTATGTCTTGTCTCCATTTTCATTATATTCAGCTTGACAGTACATGAAGTGACCATTCAAACAGCAACAGCAACCTAAATCAGATTCCCACAAAAATAAAATACACACCTCCACGTAGTGTACACACACACACGTACACATATATACATATATATATATTTTTGAATATACAGCCACATGCAGCAAGCTGAACTCCCACTCACTCCTCAGCATGCTGTAGAGCAGCGCCTCAGTAATGCCTCACATTGATGCGTGCAACAGGGAATCAGCGGGGCTTTGATAACATGTGTTCTCATGTAGGTATTGGAGTGTGAAGATCTCTGGATGGAGGCTGTGCCTCTGCCAGCAGACAAAGGGGGCACTGGGCCAAAGAGATTTCCAGTGGCTGCACTGGAGAAATGTTTCACTGATCATACAGAATCCAGTCCCAGAGAGGGTTGAGGATTCAAAGGTGCAAAGTCTAAGTGAAGAGGAGATCTGAGGTCACAGAGGAGAGATGTTAATGGTATACCACAAATCAAATATCATCCATTTCCTTGTTGATGAAAGGGCATTTCCATTATGATCACAAGGATTTGACTCTGTATTCATATTTTTTATCCACAGAGGAGAAGTCTGTGCATTTCTGTTTATGAATTGGCCCACCGACAGAGCCAAGATACACTTCATTTATCAGTTTTCTACATATTTGTGGCCTCTAGCTTTTAAAAGTTACAATATCTCTTCATAGGGGCATTTTAATTTTGTCTCATACTGTGCTGAGTGGGAGCCATGCACTTCAAGAGTTTTGCTGATATTTTTTGACAGTTGCTAGTACATGTCTTGTTGGCTTTACCAAAAATCTTGGATGTTGTTATATCATGCAGTGATACAGCAGATAAAGTTGGGCAGAGAAGAGAAGACAGCAACATATGAAAGCTGTAGGTGATGAGATGGGTATGATGCAGCTAAACAGGATCCCAAAACAACCAGGAAAGTAATCTGTGCATGTTTTTAGCTTAGGTCTGAGCGTATAGTGCTGACTACAAACAAAACACACACACACACACACCACAACCAGTGAGTTCCCTGGGATCCAGCATTGAATTAGACTGTCTGACAGAGCAGTAACAAGGACATTAATGCTTTTGTAAATGGTTACATGACCACTGCTTTGTAATTTGTGAGGGAAAAACATCTAATATGTTTGTCATCATTCATTATTAGAAACTGTTCCTGTGTCATCACCAGCACAAGCAGCGCATAAAAGAACTGTCTTAAGGCTGACTGAAGAACCAAAATGATTCGACAGTGGAGTGGATGTGGCTGTGCATCCTTGAAGATCATGTGCACACTTCTAACTGTGTGTGTGTGTGTGTGTGTGTGTGTGTGAGTGAGGGTGTGTGTGTGTGTGTGTTCGTGTGTGTTCGTGTGTGTTCGTGTGTGTTCGTGTGTGTTCGTGTGTGTTCGTGTGTGTGTGTGTGTGTGTGTGTGTGTGTTGGTGGGGTTTGCAGCTCCTGTGATGATTCGATGATGCCGAGCTCTGCTGATGGTGGTGATATGTACTTGTGAGCTCTCCCTGCTTAGAGGAGTAAACAGACAGGGAGGACAAAAGAGTAAGACGACACAATGCTCTTTTCAAAGTGACCTTATCTCTTTTTTACACTCCAGACACACTCAGACTCAAACTTGCTCGGTATTCTGGGAATGACTTCACTGTCAAAGCAGCCAAAGTAGCCCATTTTAGAGCAGCACTATAATAAGAGAAAGAGAGTTAGTGTAAACCCTCATCACAAATAGTTATCACAAAGTTATGTGTCCAAATCCCAGGTCAGAAGGTATTTGATCTAATTCTTTGTGCTGTAATCAATGAATGTGGGGAAATTGGCTTTAAACACAGAGGCATGAGTAAAATAGAGCTCCCTGCAGTAAAACCTTCTCTTATTTGGCCATTTTGCTTATTTCTGCCAGTCTTTACCTCAGTTACTTGCTGGAGTCACTTTGACATTTTATAACCTCTCACTGTTCCTGCTCATTGCTCTACTGCCGTTTTCTGTAAGTGGCTCATCTTCAGTTTTGATACTACAGTCATTTATAGAACAATGGAGCTATATAAGCTAGAACACGCTGAGCCCTGAAACCAGGGCTGATGCGTAAATCTTAGAAATCAATTACACTGCCAGAAATCACCGGTAATTTTGTCCCTAAGCAATAGGAGGCAGTTGAATATGGCCTAGATCTGTTAGCATTCAGAGTTTTTTGGATTATGCCCAGTGTGACAATTGAACAGCATAGTGCTTCTGAATATTAGCATGCACTTGTTATTGCTATGGCCGGCCCCCGCGTCTATTTTTGGCAGACGATAGCAGAGCTGGAACAGAATACAGAGACACGGTACACTTAGTGCTCTCTTGCTCCGTCTCTCCTGTTTGTGTATGTGTAGTATACAGTATACTGTAGGGCACTTTACCATATACTGTTCTTATAGGTGTATATGCATTGGCAGGTTCTGCCAGTTCCTGTTTATCGTGTACTGTCACAGTGGTATCATCTGTTCTCAACTCGGGTTAAAAGGTTATTGGCCTGTTTATGGTGGTAGATATTGTTATAAAAGCCCTGGTTTAGAGAATGAAGTGTCAACATGACTGCCTCCTGCTTGTAGTCCTTTCTTTACTGTACTGTGCTTAATGTTGTAAGGCTGTGGTTAACATTGACACCACTTACATGTTCAGCATAACTGGCTTCCTTAATTTTTTGCCACTATGTATCATCAGCTGCGTCTGTGTGTACTGTATGTCCTCCAGTTTGCTTCGATTTTACCAGAAGTGAATCTAAAGTTTGTGCTTAAATTACCAAACAACTCTTATCTTTTCATCTCACTGACATTCACACTTTAAATTGAGCATGTTAGACTTAATGGTCATGTTTTATACCATTTTTGTGTGTAATCATTTTCACAGTCTACATTGCACTGGTGCATTTCATCGCTTGGGGAATCACATATTCAAATAGAAGACGGTCCATTTTATCTCAAACATGAGTGGCTCCAGTGGATGAGCCTATTTTATTTGTTTTTTAGGCCATGATGTGACTGATGAAAAAGTTGCCTGTTTCCACATGTTGATAGGGGGGAATGAGGCCACGGTTTCCATGGCGATACGTGTAACCTAGTCTGTCTCTGAGGGTCTGAGGACTGTTCTCCATTGTCTTTCAGAGAAGAGATGGAGAAAAGAGGCCACACTGAGAGAAAGAGAATTACTCACAGCTTAGCTTGTGATATGCAAAACAGAAGAGATACACACATTTGATTTTATTGTTTCTTTTGTCTGTGGTATGTTTGCAAATCCATGCAGAGAAAAAATGTAAGAAATCTCTTTTATTTGATTACATATTGTAGAAAAATATGGCTTAATGGAACTTTAAACTCATATATGATTGCCAGAGATCCAATCCAAAGTTGGACCCAAAAAAAAAAAAATCAATCCAAGCTTGAGAGGCTCTGCATCTCAAGTATTCAAAATAGCTTTTGGGTAATTCTCTGTTTTCATTCTGGCGCTCAACTCTACACACCCTGGGCAAAACTCTCCAGCAGAAAATGGATATTGAAGTCAACTTCAAATAGCCCCTGCTGCATGGTGTGGTCTGCAGGTGCCGATGAATCCCTTTTCCAATCTCTATAGCTCACACAGTCCTTCTAAACTGTCCATTACAAGTGATATGCTGCTAAGGGTTTGCTCTAAGGCTCGGGCACCTCGCTCCATTTTGTTTACACACCTGTCTCAGTTATTTCGTACCTTAATTCTGTTGCTTTCTCTAAGTGGTGTCAGTTTTATCTCAGTGCAAATATAGCATAAGCCCATGTCAAGATGGATACACTCTCATTACTTGCACAGATGGCTGAGATGGAGCCATGTGGAAGTACTGATATCAAACAAACCACAGTAGTTGCTGATCTGCTTCTGGTGTCTTTGCTAGACACAGCAGCACTTAATGCAAATGTTGTCTAGTGGTTTCTCCTAGTAAGTTAATTTTCAAAAGATAGATGCAATATTACTACTGCATTTTGCAGTGATTTAAAGAGAATGAGTTTTTTTTTTTTTTTTTTTTTTTGCTGTTTTACCCACTTAGTACAGAGACAATCATTACAGTAAAGTCAAGTCCCATTCTGGAAATGGGCTAAGGTGGAATATGAAAACATGCGAGTGTGTCCTTGTTACATATGCTTATTTGGCTTTGCGAATTTGCCTCGTTGTATGTTCTAGAAAGAGCCATCCTTGGAGGGGTTTTCAAAGATGCCAAGAAGCAGCTCATTATTCAAAGTTAATGTCGCAGTAATTGGATTTGGTTTGAACAAAAGAAAAGTCTCATCAAAGCTAGCTTGTCATTATTTCTGAAGACATAATGCAAGACCAATGCAGAAAGTCTCATTTCCCCAGAGAAGGTGGAGAGACCAGACCCTGGCATCTCAGCAGTTTGTCTCACACAAGTGTTTAAAGCTGAATATTATGTTTTCTAATTAGTATGTGTCAAGCACATAACAGTGTCTCAGAAGTCAAAGTCTGAAACCTGATCCTAAACAAACAGAACAATTTGTATTCATCATTCACTTTCCAGTGTAATATGCAGCTAAACATTGCTCTGAAGGAAGGCAGTGCAATTCATCTACATAGTCTTTATTTCTAGGACTCTTTTTCCTTCTTTATAGTTTTATTTTCCTATTTTCAACTGTGATTCCTTGAGAAACAAAGATATAGTGTCTCTGTCATATGTAACTCTTCTAGGCTTAAGTTACATTTATGCCTCATATAGATGAAGAGATCACCCAACCCAGTACATTTGGTTCATAGCAAACATTTTGTCAAAGCCGTAAAAAGCATTGCTTAAGTAAGAAGAAGAAATGAGACTGAGCATGTTTTCCAACTTAAATGCCCAAAGCCACAGTTTTGAATGTCAGCATACTGGAATAATGCAGAATACTGTTGGTGAGTGGGATGAGTGATGTGGACCTCAGTGGCTACCAATGTCAGAGTCATTTTTGTTTTACTATTATTATTTTATCTCAATATCAGAAATGACTAACTGGCCTTTAAACACTGTCCTTAACAGTAGTACTGTAGTTAATACAGGTAAATAACACCATGATGCATGACTCCACATCAGAACTACAGCACATGTAGCAGCAGACCTGGATTTAACTCACTGTTTATGTTTGTGTGTGTCTGCCCATGTTTCATTACCACGAGTCTTAGGTGACAGCTGACAGTTGGTCTTGGTTTCCCCGAGTCAAACCTGTCCAACTTTTATTCATATGCATCATTTTTCTCTTCCTAAATTTATCTTTGAAGTCTCTGCCCTCCTGCTGAGCTGTACACAGCATATCACAGCCCTGTAGTTTATTCAGTAGACACCATGGCGTGGAGAACAGATGACATCTCATATTTCTTTGACTCCAGTCTGTGTTCACCGTTCTACTGTTAAACAAATGAAATTCATTCCCATGCTAACATTTTATGAATCATCTTTTTTTCCCCATTTCATTACCTCAAGTTTTTAAATCTTTGATTCACTTTCATCTGTCATCTCTATCCGCATGTCTCTTGCAGTTCACTGAAGAAGTAAATGCTGTTTCTCCCTCCTTATTTCTTTGTCAGACACAACTTATTACCCCTGGTTTAATTTCTGTATATTACCTCTAAATAATGCAGGCAAAAGTCCAAGGGGTGTAGTTATTCTTTGATGTCCCATTTGTTCCATATCTGCCATTAGCTCTGGTTAAAGCTACCATTGCCAGATATTTGACTTCATACTCTGAGATTCTGATTTATCTCTTTCTATGCAACAGTCTTTTGCCAGGTATATATGTGATGCTGAAGTTAATTTGGCAAAAAGAGTGGATACAGATGGATGTCTCACTCTCAACTTGTGGTTTAGACAGATGAGAATAAAAGATTTCTAAATGAAGGTCGTTCCCTCTGCAGCTTTAATTTGTTTAGGAAACTGCTATATTGTTAGTATCGTTTTGAAGATGAGTCTTCTCTGTCTTTTTCTGCAGGGACCAAGTTCATTGGAGGATCTTTCCAGTCCCAGTTCGGCCATCACACAGCAGCCTCGAGGTCGACACAGTTTTGTCCAGGAGCACTTCCAGGCTCAGTACAGGTGAGAAGCATAGACATCAACATACTAGTTAGTATCACGCGAGTGTTTCTTAGTCTTTGTAACTCTTAGGACTTTCTTTTAAAATCATGCAACTTAAAGCTGTAAAGCCGAAGTAGGACAAAAAAACATTCTCATAAATGATACACTATGTAGGCTGGATTCCACTGGGTCTTTATCTAATGTCCCAGGGTTATGTTTGACTAAACAGAGTGTAATATATTCCGTTAAAGAGAATGGCTATTCAGCATAGGTGAGAATGTATTTTCTCTCCTGTGGATAAGAATCAGTAGAAAGTAGGTCAGACAGACCTGAGAAGGATTCAGAGGATTTATCTTTAGTACTGGCTTCTGGCTTACTTTCCTTCATTCACTGTGGAAAGTTAGAGACTGGGCTTCTCTAGTTTAATCGACACTCTAATGGAATTGACTTTTCTCTAACCGTGTCAACTCATGTGGCTGAGTACATTTACCTCACCTCTTGCTTTAGCTTTCACATTTGATTTGACAATGTAGATAAAAAGATAAAGCATAGTAAATCCAGGAGGTATAGTTTGCAGAAAACTCTGGCCTTGTTTCAGTTCAGCCTTTAATTGTTGTGATTGTACGATCAGGCGATTTGAAATGATTAACTTGAAAACAGTAGAGAATAGAAAACATATATACACCATTTAATAGAAGCACCTTTTTTAATGAAAGTGAAAATTAGTAGCTAAGGCCAGACTTTAACCTTGCTTTTGTTACCCTGCCTAAAACTTGCATGTGACTTCGTGTATCAATGTGAGCATCACGGACAGCTTGTTTTTTGGAATGAAGGACTTTAGCTTAGAGAGGAAACATTGCATCCTTCTGGCAGGGATTTGCTCTGCGTTCCCTCCTGCAGTGCAGTATCATCTTCTTGTACACAAACAAACTGACCAAATACAGCAAAGTTCTAATTTTCCTTTTTTCTTTTCCTCTGAAAGAACAATAAAATACCACAATATGTGAGTA
The DNA here is from genome assembly GCF_900324485.2 of Mastacembelus armatus. Classification (NCBI taxonomy): domain Eukaryota; kingdom Metazoa; phylum Chordata; class Actinopteri; order Synbranchiformes; family Mastacembelidae; genus Mastacembelus; species Mastacembelus armatus. Next base: position 23,580,715 of record NC_046633.1, read on the forward strand.
TGTCCTTGCAAATGTTTGTGATGGGGTCCAGCTTACTGCACACTCTTCAGACTTACCCGGATAATAATGAGTGGGTTCAGTATGACTATAACGGCTGCTGTGTGGCTGATCTGTATGGAAAGGCTTTTAGGTTTACTGTCAATATGCTTGTTAAGTAGTTTTAAATGCAGACAGTAGAAAACAAACACATGAATGACTTTGGAGTAATCTTCTTGGGATTATTTTGACATATTTTTCATGCAGTGTCATCTGTAAACATTAAACTGGGTTGTTTTGTGACCAATGTCTTATCCGTTGAGCAGTTTTCAGATGGAATTGTTGTGGAAATCTGATCCCATCAGATGAGAATCATTTCTCGACAACTGATGGCAGGTTTGCCCAACTTGTCGGGACTGACAAGCTTCTTGGCCTGTTCCCTGGCTGTAGGAGGAATCGGTAGATTCTGGTGCCTATTCACAGTCTGCAAGTAAGCTTGAAATGCGATCAAGTCAGATTGTAAGACTGTACATTTGCCCTCATCACCACCCTGCTGGGTCTTAAATTAGGACCAAATGACATTTCAGATAGGTTTCAGTTTCTTACTCATTTGAATTAAATTCCTGTCCCCATTTCAGCCAAGCAGCAAATGGGCAAAGGCTTATTTGTGTTGAGGGGAGAAATTCACAGAGGGAAAGGTCGAGTCTGAACCAGAACATACAGGAGAAGCTCAGAATACAGGGACGTAATTAAAGCCACCCTGGAGACCAGTCCTGTCATGTTTGGTCCAAAGCTCAAAGTCAGCCTGCAGTAGATTAGTGTGCGAGCCAGCCATAAAAAGGCCGAACTGTGACACCGTGTACTGTGTTACTACACTGCTACACTACAAGGTTAACCAGCCATTCATTCATGGAATTATCCCATTCCCTCATTGAAGGATGATGGATCGAGCACTTAGAGACGCATTGTGTCCCTGTAGACTTCAACTCCCATGATGCTGTCAGAGTAATTTAAAATAGCTTGTACTGAATCCATTCATTGAGTTGTAGAAGAGTTATATAAGTGAGAGGGGAAAATATTTGTTGAAGACCTTTTTTATGCTTTCTCTGTCTCTTCTGTCTTAATCACGGTACACTACACACACACTCACACACAGCAGACACGTAAACGCCCGAATGTTTAAGTGACATTATCAGATTAGCTGCCTATTCATTAGCTGAGCAGAGTAACAACACTTTTTACAACATGATTACCTGTTAGCACCTACTGTACTTTTAAACAGTTGTGGGTGGACTGTGTTAATCCAGTACACCCCTGCTCTCTCTCTCTCACACACACACACGCACACACACGCACACACACACACACACACACGCGCGCGCACACGCGCGCACACACGCGCACACACGCGCACACACACACACACACACACACACACACACACACACACACACACACACACACAGCATCCTGTACTTTTTTTTGTTCTTTGTCCCCACTCATACATCCAGACCCCACAAACATCCCCTCTCCTTCTTTTTCTTTTCTTTTTGTGAACAATTCAAGCTATATTTGGAAGGACATTTCTTTGAGCTTCTATTATTTGCACATGGGTGCAGGCTGAGTTTCCCTTTGCATAGGAGCAGCAGTAATTACCTCTATATGCCACACATACACACTCACAGGCACACATGTCTCCAAGTGCTGCTGTGTGGGGGATAATTAAACTATATACACTACACATGTGCACATTTGTACAACCCCTATAAACACACAGACATTTATAGTGTATTTGCACACACACACACAATCATTAGTAAGGTAACAAAAAAGCCATTGGATCCTTGCGCTGCTTTGTCTCTGATAAAGAGGCTAAGCTGTGAGACGTGACTTCTGAGGCTGGTGGGGACAATAGAGAGGCTTTGTAATGTACTAGTGATGCACCACAAGTCAGCAGTAAGCCCGTTCCTATCACAGTTATGGTTTTACTGAAAGCATTACAGCTTAACAGAAAAATGTGTGCAGGTAAAAGGCTGGAAATATCCAGTATAACTGCACTCACTGAAGATGTGCATGTGTTTGTGTGTGAAATTCATAAGCTATGTGAGCTTTCAACTTTCAACCTCTGCCACTGTACAGTACGAAATGCTGTGATGATGTGTGGTAACGTCATTGCTTATGAACATTGCCACAACAGTGATCACTGTTACACTCACTGGTTAGTACGTTACTTCTCTGCACTTCACTGAGCTTCAGTACTAAAATAGGAAAGTATATAGGCTACTAGTCCATCATCAGATGTTCCAAATCCAGAGAAATTTATCATCATCTTTAGTTTAAAAAAACAATTTTTTTTAAATTATGGTCTTACAAAATTTCCAGTAGGACTTGATTTTAGATGTGTTACCATTATTTGGGGAAGGAAAAAAACAATAACAGCACACACACACACACACACACACACACACACACACACACACACACACACACACACACATAGTAATTACTCCTTTAATACACACGTCTCTCTTAAATCGAAGTCTGAGCCTTGACTGAAGCGAATTTGTCTAGTGTGCATTAACGCCTTATTATTACAGCTGCTGTCTCCTGGTGTTTCCATGAGTCATTGCTGTTTATAACAAGCTTATCATGTAACTGCAAACCTCAAAATGTGGGACCGTGGGATTCACCTGAGGGGGTTTGAGTAAGATGTATATAGAGAGAGTGGAAGGAGAAATAAATAGATGTGATTTTGCCAATCCCCTTTTCAGTGTAGTTGTGTGAGTGTGTGCATGTGTGTGTGTGTATTGCTGTTTTATTTGTGTTTTGACACTGGCTGTCATAGTCCATGTCATTTTTTTATTGTTTATTGTTTGTAGATTATTTAATCATTTAATTGAACAATCATTTAGAAGATAGTGGAAAACAAATGCTAAGAAGTCCCATACTCTAAGGTGATGTTCTTTGAATAACAGATTATTCACCTAATTATTTCTTTATATGAGTTTTGTAAATTCAGCATATTTTTCATATTGGTCTCTGATACTCCTTTCATATATTTATGATGCCTTTAATCATATAGTTCTGCTTAGTACTGTTTTTCTTAGTGATAAAAAAATACATTTAGTTTTACGTTTTCTTGTTACTTACTTTTTTACTATTTCAACACAAGGAGCGTGAAAGTTTAGACTTATCTAATAAAATAACATCACATCATATAACAGTTTCAAAGATACACTTAACAGATACCGTAACATCTTTACTACCCTTATGATGCATTACCTTCAGTTTAATACCCCGTTGGCTGTTTGAAAAGTCTTAACAGAAAGTATTTATGCCAGTGTGGGACAACAATAGGAAGGTTTTCTGCATCATAGTTTTTATGGCTTGGCTTAAACATAGGATATCCAAAACATATAGTATACTATAACGTGCTTTGACAGTTGCATGTGTTTTTGGATTTGCAGTGCATTTCTTTAATGTTTATGCTTTTACTTTTGTGCTTTGTCCTTTGGGTCCACTGTAGTTGTTGGCTAATTTTACAACAATGGTGCTACATAAAACCACACAACATTTTATACCATTAGTCTGTCTGGGGATAGCAGATAAAAGGAAGGGATTTGACTACATCTGCTGCATTTAAATCACAGACTAGAGAAGTTCATTAATGTGTATATTCCCTGTTACTTAGTGAGAAAGTGAAACTTTCTACACACAAACTCAGTTTTCATTTACTCACTTAACATTTTATGTTCCATCTCTAACAGCCCTGACATACACAAGTTATTGTCTAATTGAAACGACGAGTTTTGATCTGTTTCTGAACTCTGAGGCAGTTACCTCTCTAATGACTCACTCACGTTAATAAATGACAGACCAAGATACAAAGAAGGTACACAGGAATTTGTTTTCTTTTCTGGGTCTCATCAGGCTTTCTTCAATCTAAATATGTTCTCTATTCATGTGAATTCTCATGTCATTAGTCTCATTACTCTGGGTCAGACTGGGCTGGATTCAGTCTGTTGATCTGGGAGACTATTTCCTTCATCTGCTATTCCTTTTCACTCTTTCTGTCCTTACTGTGTGTAACCGTAAAAGACCAATCACTCTCCTGGAGCCTCACAGGGTCTTAGTTTTGATTCTTTCTGGCTGTGTCTTTGTCTATCTCCATTCTTATCTTATTCTTATGGTCTCTTGCTGGCCTTCCCTTCGCACTCTGTCTATATCATTTGCTTGGTCTTCCATTCTTCCCTCTTCTTCCTTTCTGTTCTTTTTATATCTCATCGAGATGCTCCTCAGAGGCATTCGGTGGAGTTGTCTGATCTGAATAAATGTTTGCGATTAGAGCCAGGGCTGTCTTGTGGTTTGAGCTGCCGATGTGGGAGTTGGTGTTCAAGTCACTCCGTTGTGCCACAGCGTTTAAATGAGTCTTTGTCAAAGGCTCCCTCCTCCGTCTGTCACTCTCAAACAGTTTGTGGCGTCTATTTTTAATGACCTGGGAGATGTGCGGAAAGCCTCAGCCTCTCTCTCCATCTAGACAAACAAGATAGTTGAGGATGGTTACTAGGACGTTTTTTTTTTTCTATGGCTTTTATTTAGATGTGGTTATGGTGTGCAAATGTTTGGGACATTATACAGTTTGTATCATAAATGCTCCATATTCAGTTTTAGAGGTCTGCTAAAACAAAGTAAATGGAAAAATACATAGAAGCAAACAAATCACATAGTTTTTCTAAGACCCAGAAATGTTGAACCGAGAGCTGTAAACAATTAACATTTCACAAAGCAAAGCGCAAAACCTTTTAGGGCCTACTTATGCAACAAAGCAATAGAAATCTGTCAAGTATGAGACGCTCTCTCTGTCAGTCATATATTTATATACTAGATTCTTTGAGGACTTAAATCTTCATAACAGAGTGCAAGTTTTCTCTTATTTTTGAAGATTGTCTGCACTTTTTCCAAATGATGCACTGAAGTTGGGACTTGCTCACACTGACTTCTCAGAGATTCATGTATTAGTCAGTCACTCTAGCCATATTTTGACCTTCCTTACTTTGATTTTAACGCTGTCATCACCCACAGTGCTTTCTTCAAGCCCAGCCTCACTCACCACTCTCCATCCCACTGATACCCACTATTATTAATATCATTGTTTGAAGTGGGCTCTGGCCAGGTAGTGCAGGGCATTATCAAATGGAAGTAACTCTTTCATCTGATTTTTCTTGTTTGTTTTGCAAACCTGAGTCATCTGCACAAGGTTATTTGCCACCTCACTCCTTGTTATATAGTAATTTACAGCTCGGCACACTGGCAGGTCTCAGTATACAGTTGCTTCTGCACTGGCTGATTTAAAATGAACTTTACTGCTTTTTATCTCATGTGTTTGGATTTGTTTCTTCTGCTTAAGAAGCTCATTGTGTGTGCAATGCAGTCTTTCTATTTTCTTTTAATGGAACTTACATGTGGGTGGATAAAGTGTAAGTCTCTGCTAATGCATTTTTTTTGTCATGTAAGAATGAGGCTGCATAAGGTTTTTTTTATTAGATCGACTGTGCAGCTGTAATGCAGGGACAGCTTGAACAGCAGGCTGAGCACAGTCTAGAAATCTTCGAGCAATGATACACTATACTGTGTGTGCATCCTCCTTAAGAAAACCAGTAGAGGAGTAAAATACTGGAAGCTGCAGTTGCAGCAGGTTATTGTTGTATGACACATTATGGTACATTTTTAGGCAACTGTAAGTTACTATAAAAAAAAGCAGATATTGTAAGCCTGTTTAGGGTAACGTGCTGTAAAAAGATGGATATAATATGTGTGTGTTGAAATTCTTCACAAAAGTTATAATGAAAAAAAAGCTGTGTGACACCATAACATGGAGCTGTTTTACAATAGTTATCTACATCATATGATATTATGTACTATAGTAACACTGAAAATTGTCTTGCTTCTCAGAAACTGGTCTGTAATAGATGAGGAAAAAGCAGATTGTTTTACTGGAAGCAGTTGAGTATTGTTTAAACTATGCATATGCAGAGATACAGTGATACAGTGAACATAAAGGGAAAAAAACTCCCATTTCCTCACCCTTCCTCCCCAGAGAGGGGAATGTACAGGAGCTATAAACTCATTAATCATGTGCAGCAGTGACTTCTGTAAAGGTTACACAAGCATGTGACCAAATGTTTTCTAATTTAAAAAGTAAAGAAGTTAAACTAACCTGTTTTCTGTCTCTGGATCACATCTGTTACTACTTCACATATGTTTGTATCCTGACTATCAAAAATGTAATGCAGTTCTGTGTGGGCCAGTTGCATGTTTTATATTAAATCTGTTCTGACTATGTTGTAGCTTCAACAAACAACAAACAAGCTTCAACAACAAATGAATGCTAGTCCTTAACTGTGCATGTGGTGCTAATGGTGCCTTTGTCCCACAATATAAAACAGTGAAAATTAAGGAAACTAGTCAAATCAGAAAATACCATTAAAGCTGTGTTATTACACATTTAGAAGTATCCTACAGTACCTACACGATCTTTTTATTCATTCTTTTCTACCTATAGTGACTTTACTCAGAGTTTAGTGCTTCATGCTGACACCATTATTGACTGGAACTGTGGATTGTGTGGTTCACTCCAGCACAACATTATGTGGTTCCAGTGTTTTTACCTGAGCACAGTGGGGCACTAATGACAGCTGGCAGACCCAACAAACAAAGATGCTGAAGTAGATCTTGCTCTACACACGCTATACTGATCAATCTAAAAAGCCTTCAGCAGTGCCTGGAATAGACCGAGATGTCCCTTATTACATACAGTGGGAATAATTTTATTATTTTATTTGGTCCATTAGTATTTCATGATGTTTTTCATTGCTCCATCTTTAAAGGCCAGAACATTGTGCAATTAAATGAATATCTCTCCCAGCACAGGACGCCAACAAGTGATAAGGCAGTTAAACTAGTCAATGGGAGTGAATAAAAGAGACTGGGATCACTTAACATGTATGAATCCAGCCAACTGCTTCAAAATGTTGCTTTTCCTGCTGGTTAGCTACACTTTCTATGGTATATCAGTAGGGCTGATCAATTATGGAAAAAATCATATCATGATTATTTTGGTCATTACTGAAATCACAATTATTTTATATGATTACGCATTGACTTTAGAAATATGTTGCATTTATTGAACAAAACAATGAATTCTTCTTAAAATAATAATATAAAATATATTCAAATGTATCAATAGCGGTGCACCGCGTAGTAAATCTTTCCACATAATGTTTTTGATCTACATCCGCTTCTTCAAATCCAAACTGTTCCCAAACAACAGAATTGCTTCTATCACTTTTGTTGACCAAAGACTTCTGTGGCTGCTCTCTTTCCGCTATCTTCACTCACGCTGATTTTTAAATGCCACCAGAAACCACATACGCGACTTGTTTTAGCCGACAGTATAGGCTGAGAGACCTCGGGCTTCCGAAGGGGCGAAAGTCATTAAGAATGCAGTCCAAAATAAAATAAAAATGTAATAATAATTTTTTTCTCAATTACATAGTTTTAGTGATCAAAATTGATATCAAAATGTAATTAATTTCTTATGTTTTCACTGTTGACACCTGGAAAAGTACAGTCATGTGTCCCCAGGTATCTCATGTTCTTTAGTCAACAGAATGACTGTTAACCAGGAATGTGGAAACTTGTTTATGTGAAAGTGACATTGAGAATGGGCGATGCGAAATTGTCTCCAAACCTTAGTGTTAATACTTACCAAAGCGACAGTGAGAAGGAAAGTGAGTGTATATAAGGTTTAGCACATTTGTGTATGTGAGTTTCAGCGGCCCCTTTAGCTGAGTTAATTTCCCCTGACAGGAGGTCTCTACTTGTACTTTCTGATAAAGAGAGATGAGTGCCCTCCAATCCACAGCCAGTGACGCATAACTGACTGACAGGCAGACAGAAAAAATTGAACTTTCTGAGCTCTCTCTGTTTTCCAGTCCCAGGAGGAGCACTGAGCGATAGGGAGCTGACATATAATGCACCTCTGAATATGTCATATGAGTATAGGTGGCACAGTAAAGGACTAAAACTAAGAGAACTAAGTCAGTCAGTCACATAAATTTTGTCTCCTAATCATAAGCATACTATACTTTAGACTACATTCTTGTCTAGATAGATATTATAGATATAGAGCTTCTACAGATTCTTAATTTAGTTCTTATTTTTTTAACATTGCCTATTTTCCTACAGCAGACATTTAACATGTCAAACACAAGTGTAACTTGAGTTGTTGGCAATAAAATATTGATGGGGCCCAAGTGCCGTGATGCACATGGGATATATAGTAAATATCAATATAGTAAACACATTTATATAAAGCATTTGAATGCGGGGAGTCATTAAACATAACATGTTTGTTACAGTGCCCCTGTAAAGATAAAGATATTTTTAAGAAGTAAAACCAAAGTAAATTTTCTTTAAAAAAATAAGCTTTTTTTTTTTTTTTATTTGTAGCATGTATGTTATATTTGACACAGCTTTTATTTAACAGCAACAAACTAGTTGCTTGTCTAGTTGTTTGTAAATCCATCACTGGTTTACACCTTAAATAAGGTCAAGACTCTACAGTCAGTTTCTACACTTATGTCTGGAGGCTGTGGGACTGCAAATAATTAGTAAAGTAAAAACGGGAACAGATGAACTTAACACTGTAAGCCCATCCCTTCTTAGTATTTAAGACTTCGCTGCACATTGTATAGATTTATATTTGTTTACATTTATATTTTAAATTGATTGAACCATATACACCTGGTACAAACCTATCCTTTATTTCACCACCTCAGTGTCAAAATGTTATTGTCAGTCAGTTTTAAAGCTCCAATGTGTAATATTCAAAGCAGTCTATTAACAAAAATGGAATATAATATTCATAAATATGTTGTCATTACTCTATAATCACCAGAAAATACCAAAAGGGGAATTTTCTTAATCTTAAAATGAGCCTTTAAATCTATATAGGGAGCGGGTCTCCTTTCACGGAGAGGCATAGTTGTGCCTCCATGTTTCTACAGTAGCCCAGAGGGGACAAACCAAACACTGGATTTGTTGTTATAAAAGTGATGCCTCAAAATCTTTCACATTTTGCACAGTGTACCTGTTAAGATCCTGCCCGACTTTTCCCCTGGCAATCACCACAATCCGTCTCACCTGTTCCCTAGTTACTCACCTGCACCTCGTCCGCACTCTCCCTCCAGTATATATGGACTTCCCTCACTCCTACTCACTGTCTGATCCCAGTGACATTCCCTTGGACACACCGTACCTGTTCCCTTGTTTCTTGATTTCTGTGAGTATCGAAATAAAGACATTTAACATGTTCCTTGTTCCCATCTCCGATGGTGTCCGTCACAGAGGATCAGAACCTAAACCGAAATGGAAGAAGGAGTAACCCCGGACATTTTTCCCAGCCTGATTCTCCCCGGTCCTTCCCTTGCTCTTTTCCACCGCTCTCTCCACCTCAAACTGACCCAGCCGAATCAACGGACCAGGATCGGCTCCTCTCCTGCCTGTTCCTGCTCCTGTCGGGTGGTGTTCGGGAAGCCCACAGTTATCAGGAGGTTTACGAACAGTGCCTACACCTGGCTAGGAATGTAGCCGACTCAGCCTGCCGGCTCTCGAGGAAGGTGATGGGACGGGCATACAGCCACCTGGCCATGGTTTTGGCGGTAATCGAGAAATGCTGTGTACAGAATACACCTGTGGAGGAGGTTTGGAAGGTGTGTGAGTCCCTCACCTTATTCCTGTGGCCAGTTTTTCGACCCTCTGCCTCTCCAGTACCTTCTCGCCGGTCGCCGTCTCCAGCGCCGATGCCCAAATCGCCAGCTGCTTCCCCGGCCGCCTCAGCGGCAGCTTCCCCGGCACCGCAACCAAGCCACACGCACCGAGGCTCCTTGCCAGCCTTTCCCGGCGCCTCGACGTCGACTGCGAGGCGCCCCTTCAGTCCCTCAGCCACCGGCACCCTCGGTCCTTCAGCCACCGGCGCCTTCAGCCCCTCAGTCTCCAGTACCCCCGAAGAAGCAGCCGCCTCTGCTCCCAGGGCTGCCGGACCCGCCTCTGCTTCCAGAACTGCCGGACCCGCCTCTGCTTCCCGGGCTGCCGGACCCGCCTCTGCTTTCCGAGCTGCCGAACCCGCCTCCGCTCCCAGGCCCACCTACGCTGCCGCCAGTCCAGCAGCAGCAGCACCCGCCCGAGCCTACGGAGCCTCCCGAGTCATGGCCACGGCTGTCTCCCTCTCCCCGGTCGCCTCCCTTGTCACGGCCGCCTCACCTGCCAGCGTACCTCGAGCTGCCGCCGCGGCAGCCGCCACAGCTCCCCAAGCAGCTCATCTTGGATTCTGTCCTTCCCTCTGATCTCCCGGACCCCCTCGTGCCCTCTATGTTCCCGGAGCTTCCTCAGCAGCCCGAGCCAGAGCTTCCTCTACCGCAGCCCGAGCCAGAGCTACCTCTGCCGCAGCCCGAGCCAGAGCTACCTCTACCGCAGCCCAAGCCAGAGCTACCTCTACCGCAGCTCACGGAGCCATCGCCGTGGTCTCCAGAGCCGCCGTCTCCGCAGCTACAACTTCCGCTGCCTCGGTCTCCGGAACCGCCACCTCTGGAGCTGCCTCTGGAACCACCGCCGCTGCAGCAGGTGCAGTCCGAGCCAGAGTTTCTCCAGTCGTCCGGGCCAGGGCCTCTCCAGCGTTCCCAGAGTTGCCTCCAGCGTTCCCAGAGCCTCTAGAGTCGCCGCCTCCGCAGCTGCCACCGCCGCTGCCGCGGTCCCCGGAACCACCGCCTCCGCAGCTGCCATCGCCGCGGCCCCCGGAACCACCGCTGCCGCGGTCCTCGGAACCACCGCTTCTGCAGCTGCCGCGGTCCCCGGAACCACCGCCTCCGCCGCTGCCGCGGTCTCCGGAACCACCGCCTCCGCAGCTGCCGCTGCCGCGGTCCCCTGAGCCTCCACCTCCGCAGTCTCTACCGCCGTGGCCGCGGTCTCCGGAACCACCGCCACCGTAGCTGCTGCCTCTCCACAGTCTCCAGTCTCCCCTGTCCCCGGTCTCCAGCCTCCTCTGTCCCCGGTCCCCGGTCTCCAGCCTCCTCTGTCCCCGGTCCCAGGTCTCCAGCCTCCTCTGTCCCCGGTCCCCGGTCTCCAGCCTCCTCTGTCCCCGGTCCCCGGTCCCCAGCCTCCTCTGTCCCCGGTCTCCAGCCTCCTCTGTCTCCGGTCCCCGGTCCCCAGTACCTTTAACTGGAGAGTACTAGCAAAAATCTACTGCAAAACTGCACTGAACTGAGAACTACACTGAAATAACCATCCCCTCAGATTTAGCTTTGTCAGCTGAATTTTTATAGACTGTAAGAATATACCAATACATTTATGTGGGAGCAATCTTTAACTTCAGGTTATAGCAAACCCTGCAACTTTGACAACATCAGCTCATCCCTAACACCATAACTTGATAAATCACGCATCTTTTTTATGTTTCAAATGCCAATATCTCTCGACCTGGTTTGTGCTACATACATTGCCTCATCCCCTGCATTGTGCTGCAAAGCTCCTCAATTGAAAATAACTGCATGAAAAATTCCTAATCAGGCAATGTGATACTGCATAGTGTTTAGAGATGCTGCTGGTGGAGTGTTATTTATTTAGCTCCAAGCAGAACAGGGGGATGCTGAGTAGCTCAACTCTCTTTATGATAAATAAGAGCAGCTGCCATTGTGTTGTGCATGTGTGTGTTTGGGAAGGTGTAGCTTTAGGTATCTGGAGTAAACTGAAACTCTTCAAAGTATTCCTTCCATCTTTCCATCACACTTGTGGCACCTGTCAACACATTTCCATCCCTGTCCTTGATCACCCTAACCTGCTGCACATCCTTCGCATCTCTGTCTCTCTGCCTCGCCAACCTGTACAAATCCACCTCTCCCTCCTTAGTGTCCAACCTATCATACAAATCCTCATACGCCCTTTGTTTGACCTTTGCCACCTCTACCTTCACCTTACGCTGCATCTCCCTGTACTCCTGTCTGTTCTCTTCTGTCCTCTCAGTGTCCCACTTCTTCTTAGCTAACCTTTTCCTCTTAACACACTCCTGAACTTCCTCATTCCACCACCAAGTCTCCTTATCTGCTTTCCTCTTTCCAGGTGACACACCAAGTACCCTCCTACCTGTCTCCCTGATCACTTTAGCTGTAGCTGTCCAGTCATCTGGAAGAACCTCCTGACCTCCCAGAGCCTGTTTCAGCTCCTCCCTGAAAGCCACAAAACACTCTTCCTTTTGCAACTTCCACCACTTGGTCCTCTGCTCTGCCCTTGTCCTCTTCATCTTCCTCACCACCAGAGTCATCCTACACACCACCATCCTATGCTGTCTGGCTACACTCTCCCCAACCACTACTTTGCAATCACTCTTACATGTCGCCCTATGCTCCTCCCTTTTCTGGAAAAATGTGTTGACTACAGCCATTTCCATCCTTTTTGAGAAGTCTACCACCATCTGTCCTTCTGCATTCCTGTCCTGCATACCAAACTTGCCCATCACTTCCTCATCACCTCTGTTTCCCTCACCAACATGTCCGTTGAAGTCTGCCCCATTCACCACTCGCTCACCACTATCGATACCCTGAATCACCTCATCCATCTCCCTCCAGAATTTCTCCTTCTCTTCTAACTCACATCCTACCTGTGGGGCATAACCACTGACAACATTCAACATCACACCTTCAACTTCCAGCTTCAGACTCATCACCCTATCTGACACTCTCTTCACCTCCAGGACATTCCTAGCAAAATCCTCCTTCAGGATAAGTCCTCTTTCCATCCACACAGTCTGAATCCTGCTCCTAATCTATAGGCCTTGCAACCTTTCCACCTGGTCTCCTGAACACACAAGATATCCACCTTTCTTCTCTCCATCATATCAGCCAACTCTCTAGTTTTCCCTGACAAAGTCCCTACATTCAAAGTCCCTACTCTAAGTCCTACACTCCTTCCCTTCCTCTTCTCTCTTTGCCCATGAACACACCTTCCTCCTCTCCTTCTTCAACCAACAGTCGTCCAATTTCCACTGGCACCCTGTAGGTCAACAGCAGCACTGGCGGTCGTTGTTAACCGTGCAGGTACTTGGAAATAATTTGATCTGGCTTAAATTTTACATCGGACGCCCTTCCTGACACAACCCTCTGCATTTACCCGGACCTGGGACTGGCACATGAAGATACTGGATTGTGCCCCCCTGTGGTTGTATTATACACACGCAATAGCAGGAATACTTATCTAATATTTTCCACCAGACTGGAAACACTGTCAACTTCTTCAAAAGTGATGTTTGTGTGCGTGGGTGTTTCTGCGCGCACATGTGAATGTCAGTGTAAAATGCAGAATTCCGGGTGCATTGCAATGTGTGTGTCCACACACACACACACACACACACACATATATATATATATAGAGTGAATACAGGCTGTCAGTCTGCTTCACTGAGAACAAACTGGCATCATTAGTGAGCCTGTGACTGACTGCCATGGCACGCTGGGCTGAACACTGACAGCAAATAAATGTGGAGTTTGAAAACTGTTGTATTATTTCCAGCATATTTGTACATTTGACAAGTTTGTATCTTCACAAACTTGGATACAGTTCAGTTGGCAGGCAGGATAGTGAGACACAGACAGATGAAACAAACATCTGCCAACATGCACACATGTATATGCACACACTCTAAAAGCAGACATTGAGAGGAAAGCATTACGGACTAACACTACAATCATTTTGCATCAAGAGTTAAGCAACCACAACAAAAACAAAAATCACCATAGTTTTCAAAACTGCTTAAAGACTTTCTGTACACCACACGAGGCCCATTAAAACTATTATACAACAAACAGTATTCATCAATTTATAATCTATATCCACTTTTTAAAATGTAAACATTTCTATAACTAAGCAAACTAATGATGAATGACCACAGTTTAAAAAAATGCTGTGCCTGATTTTTAAAGCTTGTTTACACCTATAAAGTATAACATATTTACCTCTGATAGAGACAAATGGGTAACTCAGCCATGTCTGCTTAAACAGAAAGTGTAAAGGTTAGATAAGTGCTTTAATATTGGCTAAGATTTCAAAATGACTGCACACTGAACATGGTGTTTTGAGACTATTTTGGTTCTAGTTTAAGGTAAAAGCAGCACCAGACAGGGAGGCCTTCTTGTACGACTGGACACGTAATGTAGAGTTGTGTGAAATTTCATTATATTTGATTATTCATCACAACAGTATGTTGATGTCAGGACATTGCTTATTTCCATCACACAATCCTTGTAAGGATTCCTGGTAATATTTGTAATGAAAACATGGTGAGGACTTTGAGACCTTTGAGACCAGGACACACACACACGTACACGTTACTTGACTCATTCTGAGATATCACAGCTGTGCAGTACCTGGAAATGTATATGTGTATTTCTGGTCAGAACAAACTTGTAAAAACACATTTTAATTTTTACACTTACTTTTTTTTTCTGTTTTATATGAATTCAACAAACAATGTGCTGATTGGTGGGTTTTATGACCTTGGGAAAGAGGCAGGATACCTGTTCTCCTGCATTCTCAGTCTTGACACTACACCCATATTAACTGAGGCTTCAGGCTGTAGCTTCACACTGAATGAACATACATGAGAGCAGCACTAATCTATTAATTTAACTCACTGCAAGAAAGAAAGTAAGCATATTTTCTAAAAAGTTGAAACATGTTTTTTTTTCTAGCAGTCTTTCTAAGTTAACAACAGGTCACTGAGTGCTATCTGCCTTTGAAAACATTCTCTGGCTGCAGATTCTTGCTGATACTGTAGTCACCCACAGGTTGATCATCTTTCCTCTTGCTGGCTCAAAAACCTTGACGTGTTCTGTCTGTGTCTTTTCTCTCTTAGCTTTGCTTTCTAGTTTTTGTCAACTCAACTGCCCTGCTGCCAAATGTCTGTTCATTTTTAATCTGTCCTCCCACTGAGCCCTACACTTTGTTGCCTTTCTCTTCATCTCTGTCTCTTTGCTCTCTCTTTGCTTTTGTTTCCTCTGCCTTTCCAACCTGCTGTCCTGCTGTATCTGCTGTCCTTCCTGTTAGTCTCAAGCCATATTTGTGCCTTTTTTCCAAGCTTACACCTATCTCTTTATCACTGTCTCTATTTAAATACCCCCTCCACCTTTCATCTCTTACCTTTCCTCTCTCCTTTCTTCTGTCTCCATAGTTCTCCTTCATCTTCTCCTCCCAGGTAGGTATGTTGGGATGCTCACTGAAGCATCTCACCTGCCTAACAAAAGTATTCCATACCTAGAAGGACTTTGGGATTTTGTTTGTTTCTGTCCATCCGTCTGTTCAACACTGTATATGAATTCATGTAATGTTAGAGGAGCTTTCTTCTCCCATGGCTCTTCTAATGCAACTTCATAAAGTAATACCTGAAGTAGTAATAATATGTAATATTTCTTTCAAGACTGTATAAACCCAGAGTATATGATGGGCTGAGGTCATATGTGGCAAAATGTATTTTAAAAAATGCTCTTTCTGGTTTCAGGTCCTCTCTGACGTGCCCTCATTGCCTTAAGCAGAGCAACACCTTCGACCCGTTTTTATGTATCTCGCTACCAATCCCACTACGACAAACCAGGTGATGTACAGCACACACGACAAATGGTGTTCACAGAATTTTAAAATATTAGTAATGCTTTATTAGACTGTTTTTATTTTAGATTTTTGTCTGAGAATATACAGTTTGTGTTGTGTCTATTGTACCATGGTCTGGGTTATTGTGTCAGTGCTGGACGTATGATATTGTCGTCTGATATCAGTTATACAGATACCATTTTAAAAAGATTCGCATTAGTGAATAAGTAGAAAAGATATCAGTCCTACTGTAAAAGCACACATTTCTAAAAGAAATCTAACAAATCTCACAAACATATATATTCCAGCAGCTAGACACTGGGGTCACGTTAGAGTGATAAATGTGTACCATCAAAAGTCCCTGACCAAACACTTTTTGTGTTGTTTCCATTTTTACCTGCTCCAGAAGCTGCATGTCAGCAAGGTCCTGCTGTAAGACAGTATGACTTTGACATATGAAGAGACAGACAGAGAGCGCAGGAAAGAGAGGATGTTTTTTTCTATTTTAACAATAGAGATGAAAATAGTGAGCCAGAAAATGTCCATATTTAGTTAGAGAGGAGACTTTGTGACTCTGGTATACTTTTCAAGCCCTTATTGATCCCAATTAAAAAGCTTACAGACCAATGGTACACTCAATTTCAGCTGTTTTGCATAATTAGATCTTTTCTGAGGACCTTGGGCCTGTCCAGGAGCTTATCATTGCTGTTGATAAGTCCTCTCAGTGTGCAGGGTCTTTCAGTTCAGTTGAATGTGGGTCTGGGTAACCAGACCATTGCTGATATTGTCCCATTTTATCCCCTTTCTCTCACTAGCCATGTGTCCAGTCATGTAATAAACAGAAAGAAAATAACAAACAAAAAATATCAGTTGAATTTCAGTCGCTTCCAATTTCACAATTTGCTTACAGTCAGTGCTCAATAAATCCTATCTTCAAACACACAGACGCCGCTCCTCTACAGTCGCTCTGTATGGCTTTCACCACACCGGCTCCAAATTCACATTTACAGCCTGAGTTTTCTGACAGTGTGTGGTCTGTCCCTGCAGTTGCCTGGGCCCAACACAGAAGGAAATTCATTCAGGTTCAGCGTGGAGTCACTGCTGGCCCCACACTGACCCAGTACATACACACATACACGAACACACACAGAGGCCTCGTTGCATCGTCCTGCTGCAGCAGTATCCCAGCAGAATGTCTGATAAGTCTGGAAGCCCCAGAGACACAGCAGGGTCTGGCTGGCAGCGTGGCACTGAGGTCTGGGTGCTGCAGATAGTGCCACTATATGGGAGAGAGAGAAAGCAGGGATGTTTGCAGCTGACTAACCTTGCACAGACAGTCTCAGCACCATTCATGTCAAAGATTGTTATTTGTAAGTCCTAAAATTTTGCCAAGATACTTGTTAGTTACTGGTCAGTGGTCATTAATGCAAATTAGGTCAGTAGGCCTCACTGAGCCTTTACTGTGGTCTTCTTCATGAGGACTCTTGGTACCAAAGTACAATAGTGCCTGCAGACTGAATACATCTTATACATTGCTTTAATCCTTTTTTTGAATGTGTGAGTGTAAGTTTACATTAGATATTTTTATGGAACATGTATATCTAACATTGGTTTGTCTGTATCGTCACATATAGTACAAAATGTCAGAATTATGGTGCAGTATTCTCATACTGTGTTAAAGCTCCACCAGACTTCTCAACATACTATGCATGTCAAAAGATCATAATGTTGATTTTGTAGGTGTTTTAGAAGACAAAACACACTGGTCTTTGTTCAAAACATTGGGAATTTATTTGACATTTTACTTTAGGATGTAACGCAGGTAAAACCATGGGTGTATTAAATGTTTAATGTTGGTCGAATGTAGCAAGTACCAACTTATTCGTCAGACTCTTTAGTTAACAAAGCCAGATCTCCGACGCCAGAGTTTTCAACCAGCATCTGAGCACACTGTACTGGCAGACTTTACAGATCAGCCTACATTACTATGCAACAGTGAGAATGAGCGCCACACTCTTTACTCTGAGGGACTAAGCAAGTTCAAAGTCTTCACTAGTTCAGACTGATGCTCATGGAATAGACTAGAACAAATGGATTCCTGTAAAGCAGGAAAACATTGCAGCAACAATAACAAGCACGGGAGAATGGCTGGCAGAGATGTGAAGTTTGCATAATTTGTAGTAACTGATCTAAAATATTTAGAAACACTGATATGGTCGATATATCTCTAAACATTTTGAGCATGATCCTCACTCTGGCATCTATTGGAGCCTCATGTGTGAACATCCAAAAGGTTGCTGTTTAATTGAGACTATCGTGCTAAACCAGCACAGGGCTTGGAGGCTGCAAAAACCCTGCCTTTTAGGATGACATCTCTATTTCCTGTTCCTGTGTCATCCCACACCTCTCATCCCGTTTCATTTCACATCTCTGAGACTCATCTTGGAGCATCTTACGACGTAAACAAAACAGCTGCTAAGATTCTCTGCCGCCTGCACTGTCAGCCTCCCCACTGCTAACACATTATTTACCTGAATAATGCATGATGGAAAAACAGGAAGTGGAGGTGTCAGCGATTACACCATCTTCATCCCAAATGAGAAGGAGTGACCTTATTCTCTCTCCTTGCACTGTCTTTTCCTTTATGCTCCCTGTTTTTTACTTTGTCCCCTGTGCACTGTCCTTTTATGTTCTTTCATCTTTTCATCACACTCCCTCGTTAGTTACAGATCCTGTCCTGTGTTTATTTTATCTTCTTACTTTCGCTCCACCATTCGCATCTATGCCTCTCCAACAGGATGCATTCAGATTGCTGTAAATCAGACATGTCCCAGCACACAGCTGCTTCCTGCGGGGCCATCACCATTGAGCTGGTTTTTGCTTGGCATGTCCAGTCACGCATAAACCTGCATACACACAAGAAATGAAACACTATCGGGCATCATCTGAAAAAGTTAGATAAATCAAATTACTATTAAATCAGACACAGACAAATCAGATGATTTATGCTCACGAAATTATATTTTGTATATGAATATTGTCCAAGGAAAGGTTTTGCCCAAACCTAATAGACACTGAACAGCTCTACAGTGCATTTCAGTCTCAGTTTTATTGAATGGTTTGTTTTGCTGTCTAGCAGCTGAAATACATCACTACTGAGCTAAGCTCAATGCATCTCTAACAAACTGACAACATGATTTTCATAGCTCCCACCATCCAAGAATGTTGCACAATTGCATTAATCTCTCTGTTTTTTTGGGTTGAGTTGTTTTTTGGTTGAGATGTTTCTGCAGTGTTAAGTGCATGACACGTGTGTGTGTTTCTTACATGAACAAACACTAACACTAACCGTCCCGTCCCTCTGTTTCTCCCACAGGCCGATGTGTGTAACGCTGGTGTTCAGAACAAAGGGTCAGAGGTATCTGCGGGTGGGGCTGGCTGTACCTCTCTTTGGATCCATGTCCTGCCTGAGAGCCATGGTGGCAGAGGAGGGCAAAATCACTCCAGACCAGGTATACAAAGACACACAGAGTACCAGAGTTACCTCCTACAGTTTGTTTGGCTGCTCGACAAATGATAGTGACAACCAGAGCCACTTTAAACTGTTTAAGACTAAAACAATCCATTCGCCCAAACTCCTACATGCTAATTTAATTATATAAATTGCTTATACTTATTCTAAACAAAGAGAGACCACAGTGTGTTGTTTATCTGAAAACACTATACTAATACTACATTAGTGTGACGGTGAACAAAATTAAAATGCCATGTATTTATACTGTTTTATTTAGAAGGAGTAGCAGTCTTGTATGAATTATAATCTTTAAACTAAAGTTGAGTTTATATGTGTACTAAGGTGTGTGTTTGTGTGTTTGTGGTGCGGGGTATTAGAGTCCTGCAAAAAAATAAAGCATGCTAGTGAGTGTCATTGAACTGTGAATTATATGTTTTCTCATGGACTGGGCAAAAGGAAGGAAAATACAAAAAATAAATAAATCTAAGAATTTTCTGTAAGAGTTCTGTATATGTATATTAATAAACCTGGATGCACGTGCACAGTTAGCTGCATTACTCACCAAGAGGAGAAAATAAAGAGATTGATTTCTGTTCTGGTGAAGAAGGAGCTTCGCCTTTCGGCTCAGCTCTCGATTTACCGGTCAGTCTACATTCCTACTCTCACCTACCTATGGTCATGAGCTTTGGGTCTCGACCGAAAGGACAAGATCGCGGATACAAGCGGCTGAAATGAGCTTCCTTTGCAGGATGGCCGGGCGCTCCCTTAGAGATAGGGTGAGGAGCTCGGTCACCCGGGAGGAGCTCAGAGTAGAGCCGCTGCTCCTCCTCCTCATCAAGAGGAGTCAGCTGAGGTGGCTCGGGCATCTGTTCAGGATGCCTCCTGGGCGCCTCCCTGGGGAGGTGTTCTGGGTATGTCCCACCGGTAGGAGGACCCGGGGAAGACCAAGGACACTTGATCTCAATTTTTTTAAATTTTGGTGGACAGCAGCCAAAGTCTGAATTGTCCAATAAAACTCTTTTATGATTCATGAGTGCAATGTTCCACTATATCTATTGTTAGATGTAAAATCTACCTGTCAGAACCAATTTTGTATCACAACTCTAAAAAGGTGTCTTCTGAAATACTATGTGTGGCAAACACAAAGTGGAAACTGGTGGGAAACAGGTTCCCAAAAACAGACTGTAGAGAGACAAATAGATGAAACCTGGATAATGCACTCTGTCTTTATGCCATCTTTTTGGCTCTCTCTGCTAACCAGTGTATTTTTTAGTGGAGAAAATATTTAGCATTGTTGTGCAGTTCAAATTTCTTAATGAATTATTAGCATAAGGTTTATTTACACATTTCTAGTTTCCTGAGGAGAAAATTCATTTCACTTCATAGTGTGAGGTTTTCTTGATGAGCTGTTGCATATCCTACACCTGTGGTCCACCCACACTGGTGTTTTCTCTAACTTGGGTCATTGAACCTTTTCAGGCCCCTGTGTGGGCGTACACTCTGTGCTTAATTACCTGCTCACACCCTCTACTGTTAGTTTGGTGTGTTTGATATGGTATGAAAGCTTTCACTTTGATCACTCTTATTGATTCTGTTTCTGCTTATCGCTTCTTACCAAAACTCTGTAGTGGAGGTACTGTAGGTGGAGTTAGTGCACAAAACATAAATACAAATGGCAAATCTAAGAAGCATGACAGTAATTTTCACTTTGTTACTTGTAGTTTACTTTACTTTACACTAGTAAAGCAGACTCAGTTTCTCTGACCTTCCTTTTAGCTTCCCCTCAAAGTTTGGAGACAATAGTGTGAGTCTCAAAATCACCTTCAGTCTCTCTTATGAGTTCACTTGATGCTTTTTAGCTGAGGTCAGATCTTCCATGTTGTCCAGTTTCTTTGAGGTATATTTGATCTGACTATGATAAGAGCACATGAGTGTGTGTGTTAGTGTGTATGTTAAGTGCCTCCTGACAAATATACAAATAATGGACAAAGTTGTATCAAGATATCATTGTTACATACCACAGTTTAAATCATCAGTTTTCCATGTGTTCAGTTAAACTCAGTGTCAGTAGTAAAGTAACACAATTTAAAAGTGCTGTCGCTACAGTTACCTGCATCTTAATAAGATTTGTGCACAAATTTGGCATGTTAAATTAATTTACCAAGACATCTGGATGCCAGTAAGAACTGGTTACTACCTGTGGCCATAGTATATGGGACATGAAACAAAACAAAATACACACAATCTTGTCTGCTGCTTAAATAACTACTTGCACAGAAAAAATATTGCAGCAGTCTTTTGAATTACTAGGATCTCCTCACTCTCTGTTTCATTGTCAGGGCTCTTAAGATTTTGACTGAAACAGGAAATTAGGAAATACACATTTTTAAAAAATGAAATATTCAGACATTTAAAACAGAAACTTTTCAATGATATAATTCCCTTTGCAGATGTTCATTTTTTTTCTTGACATCTTGTAGTTGCTGAGCTCTGGTCTCTGATTCTGTTCTTGTTCTTTGCAAGATCTTTTATATGATTTATTTCTGTATTTAAAGCAGCAGTATAAGATTTGCTTTGATTTTCTCTGAGCTGATAACAAATGTGTTTAGGTTTATTTCCTCTGCAAATTAGCTTTCATGCCATACATCTATCGTTTGTTTATTTCTGAGTCAGATATCTTAGTTATTGTGGCCCAGACGGTCAATGCTGGTATTTTTTTTTTTATTCTTTCATTTTCATTTCAGTTGAATTCTTTAAACAGAAATAGGAAAAAGAGAAACCAATCAGCTGTACAAGGAAACTTCAGGCACAAAAGTTCACCACGTGTGTCACCCTCTTTCCAGGTCATTCTATCCGAGTTGTACTCTGTGGGTTTCCAGCGTTCCTTCTCAGATGACGACGACCTAATGGCTATTGCTGATAGTGACGTCGTCTACGCCTTCCAAGCTCCACCCCTTTATAGTCGTGGAGGTTCTGCGCCACACTCAGGTATCCATGGCAGCAAGATGTACATTATTACTGACACTGATACTGACTTCCCACACCAATTTCGCCGCTTTGCTTATTCCTCATTTCCACTTTTGCCATAGTCTGTCATCCTCTTGTCTTCAAGACAAACAAGGTTATTAGCTGATTCCCATTTACTCTCTTATCTACAAGACATTTTCCTTAAAGAGCATGTCACCATCTGTAGTGTTTGGATTCTTTCAGTTTGTTTCTTTATGCATGATAGCTCCCAAACAAATTCAATTAAATGCCGCATCTGAAAACCAGACTGGTGCATTGCATCATCTGAAATAAAAAAGTTTTACTTGAGTAACGTCTCACCTGGATGAGCTCCTACAAATAATTAATTTATCAGAAACTGTAAGATGACTAGTGATTTTCTCACAACCTATTAAATGTAAATATTCCCTTCAGCTCTTTCTTTATTTTTCCTCCATGAACTAAACATCAACTCAAGAGCTCTTTCTCTTTCCACATATAGTGATGTGAAAAAGTGTTGGCCTCCTTCCTGATTTCTTATTTTTTTGCATGTTTGTCACACTTTAATGTTTCAGATCATCAAACAAATTTAAATATTAGTCAAAGATAACACAAGTAAACACATCATGCAGTTTTTAAATGAAGGTTTTTATTATTAAGGGAAAACAAAATCCAAAACTACATGGTCCTGTGTGAAAAAGTGTTTGCCAAAAATGGTCTGCATGGCAGAGTTCCAAGACGAAAACCGCTGCTGAGCAACAACATAGAGGCTCATCTCAGTTTTGCCAGAAAACATCTTGATGATCCCCAAGACTTTTGGGAAAAGTAACACTGCATTTCAGAAAAAGAACATCATACCAGCAGTAAAATGTGGTGGTGGTAGTGTGATGGTCTGGGGCTGTTTTGCTGCTTCAGGACCTGGAAGACTTGCCGTGATAAATGGAACCATGAATTCTACTGTCTACCAAAAAATCCTGAAGGAGAATGTCCAGTCATCTGTTCGTGACCTCAAGCTGAAGCAAACTTGGGTTCTGCAGCAGGACAATGATCCAAAACACACCAGCAAGTCCACCTCTGAATGGCTGAAGACAAACAAAATGAAGACTTTGGAGTGGCCTAGTCAAAGCCCTGACCTGAATCCGATTGAGATGCTGTAGCATGACTTTAAAAAGGTGGTTCATGCTCAAAAACCCTCCAATGTGGATGAATTACACCAATTCTGCAAAGATGTGTGGGCCAAAATTCCTCCACAGTGCTGTAACAGACTCATTGTAATTAATCACAAACGCTTGATTGCAGTTGTTGCTGCTAAGGGTGGCCCAACCAGTTATTAGGTTTAGGGGGCAAACACTTTTTAACACAGGGCCATGTAGTTTTGGATTTTGTTTTCCCTTAATAATAAAAACCTTCATTTAAAAACTGCATGATGTGTTTACTTGTGTTATCTTTGACTAATATTTAAATTTGTTTGATGATCTGAAACATTAAAGTGTAACAAACATGCAAAAAAATAAGAAATCATGAAGGGGGAACACTTTTTCACACCACTGAACATCAGAGTCAGCCTGATGCATCAACATTGCCCTTTAAAATCCTTTTTGTCCGTGCAGATTGTGCAATTGATGTGAGAGTGACAACAAGTGCAATGACACACAAACATTCAGATATTTTCTAAAGCAGACTAGTTGACTGAATATTCTCTAGAGCTCTTCACTCTGTAAATGACATGGCCATTCAGTATGTTTAGTTTCATAACACATCGCCTTAGTTACAAACTGACGATGTAGTGATTTGGTTGTGGAAAGTTGCAAAGGTTTTCCAAAAAAAGGATATTAGTTGCATTGTGGAAAGTGTAGGATCCAGTGTTTTTGGTGCTTTATGAACTCATCCAAATGTAAAATTCATGCATCCTGACATTATTTAAGTACAGTACTAAATTGGTGGAGTAGCCCTTTAATATAAATGTGCATCTTCTTGAGCATTCTTCGCACAGCAGGGTATTACATTACACACACTGTACAGGCCTTATCATTTTCTTATCATAGTTATATCAAAACATCAGTTTAACCACCAAGAAAATGTTAGCTATCATTTATCAGGTTTTTTATTTTTTATTTATTTATTTTTTTTGCCTAGACTCTGTATGTAAACTGTCATGTCTAATTAATAGTGGGATTTATGAGGAAATGTATCAAGCTGGTTACAGGTTAATGAAGTATGGGCAAGCATCGTACTCCTGCTGTAGATGGAGAACAGTCAAGCTGTGAAGTTAAACATTTAGGCAGTTGCAAAGTCATTGTTTTTTATTACTAAACAGCATGTGTGAATGCTTTTTTTTTTTTTCATGATTGCGTTAGTTTCCACTGGCTCCGGCTGTCCAGCAGTGATTCCACCGTCCTGAGGAGGGAAACAGGGTCATAGATGTCTCTTATTGCTCAAGTTCTATCTTGTCAATTTCCCTTAGAGACCTGTTTTTGAAAAACCTCATTCACCTGAGTCGTAATGCCACTGAGTACAAGGTCATTAATAGGTGTGTCTTCTCTGTGGGTTGCCTAAGCTGTGGTTAGCCCTTTCCTACTGCTGAGTGAAGCCTTTACAGTGGCTTTTGTTACTCCTGAAGAAGACTGACATCAATAATTCACTTCTGTGCTCAAAGTGCTCATGAAAAATTAAGACTCTTCACTTTCTCAACAGGTGACATTTCTATTGTCACCTCACACAGTGACTACAGTGTCACAGCACTAAGACAGGAAGCAGACATGAAGTCAAATCAAATTTTACTAATTTGATTTGACTTCATGTCTGCTTCTAATTTATTTAGACAATTTATTTTGAAACAATATGTTTTTATTCACATTAAGGTTAATGTAAACTGACATAATGCATAAACAGATATACATTTAAACATATGCACTGTTTACAGTAAGTCAAATAGGTAATGAATCTGTTCACTGTACACTGGAGAGTCTCATAAATATATGGCCATGCAACACACACACACACACACACACACTCATGATAAATCACGGTAAAGTGCTCACTGCCAAATGCGACTTCCATTCTTGTGAGCAATTTGATGAACATGATGAATGGTCCCTACCTTGGATTATTTCATAAGATCACAGCAGGCCAGATTACACGGTGTCATAACTTCATTCAATGGAATTTATGTCATGTTTTATAAAGGGTAGCACATGGATTTACAGACTCATAACTGCAGAGATCTCACTGTGGCAATGTGGGGATAAAACATGATTAATGGCAGTGTTTTCTGCATAATTTCTTTTCAGTAAAGAGGACGCTCATTTGTAACAGCATTTAGACTATATAACACATTAAGTACATTTACATCAAGTGTAATTATAGTGTTTTTATGGTCTGAAGCATTTTCATTTTGATTTTTAACAGATTTGACTTTTCAGTAGACAAAGACTGTTTTGGTAATTTGTCGTCAATCTGGATGAAAATAGAGGTTGTAACAACATTGTTATTGGTGGTTTATCAATACTCCAGTGTCTGAAAATATCTCCACCTCCTCCAAGAGGCGTCCGTTTGTTTGACATATTTGTGTAATTGTCTCTTATAAGTATTATTAACCCAGACCCAATAACCTGCTGATCATAACACAGATTGGTGATGATAAATGGACATAAATATTACAGCTATATAGAGGATGTTTAATCTGTGATTTGCAGACATGAGGAATGAAACAAAATGATCAAATTATGATAGTCAAATTATGTTCATAAAATTGGATTTGTGTGACAGCTAGAATTGTCACAATTAGTAAATATGATTTCTAAGATTATTAACCATTGAAGTAAAAACAAACCCGTTGACACAACAACCTATTACACGTCTAATTTTATTACCTGTTTTTTAAATTTAATCTTTTTATACTTTTTTTAACTTACTTTTTTAACTTACTTTTTTTCACCATGCAAACAGGCAGTAAGGGGCTAGCCATAAAAATAAAATGAGAACATAATAAAAATAACTAAATGTGCATATAGTATGTTTATGTGGTCAGCTAAAATGATACAAAAATAATTCAAATTATTTCAGACGTGGTAATATCTATTGTCTCTTCTATACAAGCTTCAACACAGCCAGATACTGATGCTCACATTCACATAGATATAAAACATAAGGTGGAAAACGTATAATACATTGGGAAGTAAATCAGAGAATTCAGCCTTAATAATGTATTCTCAGAGAGGTTAGCTCAGCATGTGGTAACAAATTATAGTTTTCTCAGCCTGAAAGTAGCAGGCCGTCACGTAATGATGTCCAGTCCTTAGCTCACTGTCAAGGTGCCACAGTATCGTAGTTTGTGGGTTTTTAAAACAGTGGAACTGAGTTTCATGGCATAAATGGACTCAGAATGCACTTCCTGTACTACACAGCAGAAACTGTACATGCAGTAGCAAGTACAAGGAGTCATTTTTTTGCAAAGACATGGAGTTTGTCATTGCACCCACTCTGCTGCTTTGTTTTTCCTTATGTGATCCTGAAATTAGATTTTTTCCCAGATGTTATTGCTGCTGTATTTTGGTGAAGACCAAGAAGAGGCTGCTGAAATGTTAGAAATATGTATTCTCCCTGAGCCTGAGTGCTTTTCAGATTTAGGGGATTAATGTAAGGCCATGTTCAGAATGAGAATAGCTGTAATAGCAATAGCACATTAAAATGCAAGCTATTTTTTCATTCCAGCAAGAACACTCTGCAAGAAACTGTTTTCAGGCTGATCATTTTCAGAGATGTAAAGTCCTGTCCCATCATCAAACTCAAGAACCTTTGTCTCAAACTGACTTTCCTGGATTGTGTTTCATTTTTATCACGAGTACCTGTAACATCAGACTGTTTTCAGTCTGAGCTTACTGTATGAAGGGAATCCTCTCTCGTCATACCCTGCAGTGTGTTTTGGTGTGTGGGAACTATGACTTTATCATAAGCATTCTGGGGAATATCGATTTAGCAACACTCCCAGGTACAATAATGAGATTTTTGCATTTACAAGATCATAATGGCAGCTGGAGGTCTCATGATGGAAAACAATGAAAAATCAATTAGGTCCAAAGCGCCACAATAGAGTCCTAATTCGCCCTCAACAGTCCAGGCAATTTGCACCTAAATAGAGTGATAGAGTCATATAATGCTACACAAATAAAAAGACTTCCTGCTGAAGAGAAACCCATGGGAACATACTAACTTTCTCTGATGTTCACTTGGTGCTCTTGAAATTAAAAAGTAAGGGTTAGCTTGGGATACGTGTGTGGAGAGGTCAGTCAAGAGCTGAGCTGTGGATTGTGGAAGTTGTTTGCACAGGGAAATACCAATTTGCCAAAGAAGAGAGTGCAAGAGTCTGTGTCATTCACACTATTAACACTGTTGCATGTTTCAGAAAATGAGAGGATTTACTGAGAAACGTGGTCGAAAAAGAGATCTCAGTAGGGACAACAGGCACTGACTCACACTAAAAGGATCTGTAGTCTGAGATAAAGTAGATGCAGTAATTGAAGTCCATCTTTAGCTCTCACAGTACAGCTGCACAAACACTGCTCCTCAGCAGGTTGTTGAGTGTTCAAGCCCTGACACACTGAACGACAGGTTAAGCCGGTGTCGTCATTCCAATCAATCCACTGAGGGCTGTGTTTTTCTGGGCAGGCGTGTTGTTCAGTCAGTGGAGGTATTCCTTCTGTGTAAGTGCACACACATATATTCTCATTTATGTGATCAGAAGGCTTCATGCTGAGATGACAGTAGCACACATGCAAAGTACATATCCCGTGCAGCTCCATTAAGACAGTTACAGGCTACCTCAAGCAAACTTGGCAGAGAAAAGCAGAAATATTCCAGGAATATTCACAGGGGAACTCTTGCCCCTCCAGTAAAATTCATCATTTAAAATAACCTGAAGAGATTGAAAACAGAAAGAAATTTGGTGTGTCTACAGTCGGTGCTCTGATCACCGCGACTGCCTCTGGAACGTGTTCTCAAATCATCTGGGAAATAACAGCAACACTCAGCTCAGCTGTCTTATTTAGAACAAGACAAATGATGCATAAAAGTCTGTCTGAATGCCAACATGAAAACTTCCTCTGCCCACAAGCCTGATAAAACTAAACCTCTGCTGTATCTGGCAATACATTTCTGTTTAAGTGTTAGTCAGCTGGGCTGGACGGTCCTCTGTCTTTACGGTTGTGTTGGCATCAGACTTCTCTTCTGGTCCCTGTAATTTTGTCCTTGCTGTGATCTGATCCTGTGATCATATGGCACTGCTTTGAGGTTTCTGAGCAGCTCATATATGCAGTGCTGTGCTGATGATATTCAAATAGGGCTGTCGCTCAGCCAGTATTTGAGACATGATGTAACTAAGTGTAAAATACCTTGGGGAGTTACAAACTGCAAATTTGTTAGTCATATGTGTTGTTGTCCCTTAATGTGAAGCAGCAGTGGAGGCACTGTGGCTGCTGTTCACACAACAATGCGCCCACATACTATATATCAAAGAGATGTGACAAAAATAGAAAGAGCAGGATTGGTAAAAAGAGCGAGAAAAGAAGAAAGACAGCAACATCAGGTGTATTCAGCTTCTCCCTCGCCACCTCCCTAATCTGTCATTTAGCTGTTGGCAGAAAGCTCAGGTGCTTTCGCTTTCATCAGGGGCATTTGTGGTCAGATGACAGTTTGCTGCTGGGACCTCTGATTTGTCCAGAGCCAGCACCACAATCTCCAGGGTATTTTTTGTCGGGTGTTTGGATTGCACTGACGGGTCACAAATTTGGTATTGAACCACTTGGGAGGAGTGGCATTTCTAGTCACTATGTGCCCAAAAATTCTCTTTGAATCCTTTTTATCTTTTTTGGGGGGTTCTGCAGCTCATGCTATTTTTACACATCAGTAATGAACAAACTGTTTTGGTAAATAAAACATCAATGTTTAAAGATCTTAGCCACCAGTGCAATAGAGAAGTGTGATTCAGATAAAGCTTTATAGAAAGATAGATGCCTGCAGAGTAGTGGGACCATCAAAAACACAGTTGGGACACACACCAGGATATTAACATTGCAGGATGTTTTAATTCAATTCAGTTCAATGAAGTTTTATTTGTGTAGCGCCAAATCACAATACAAATCATCTCAAGGCACTTTACAAAAACTAAAACTAAAAACCCAACAAATCCCTTATGAGCAGCACTTGGCGACAGTGGAGAGGAAAAACTCCCTTTAACGGAAGAAAAAAACCTCCAGCAGAACCAGGCTCAGTTTGGGCGGCCATCTGCCTCGACCGGTTGGGGTGAGTGGATAGAGCAGAGAGAAAAGAACAGCAACAATAAACAACAAATAGACACTGCAGGTTGGTGGGACCAGTAACTGCACATCAGCGATATACAGCTCCAGGACCAGGGACACCTGCACAAGGTACAGAGAGAACAGAGAGAGAGGGAGAGAGCACAAACTAGGGGAGAGAGAGAGCACAAGGTTAGTGACATTCAATGGTGGAATATACATGTGAGGGGGGAGGAGAGGAAGAGAGGGGAGGGGAAGGGAGGGGAGGGGTAGGGGAGCTCAGTCCACCGATGGTCCTCGGGCAGTCTAGGCCTATAGCAGCATAACTAAGGGATGGTTCAGGGTTGCCTGAAGCCAGCCCTAACTATACGCTTTGTCAAAGAGGAAGGTTTTAAGTCTAGCCTTAAAAGTACAGAGAGTGTCTGCCTCCTGAACCCAGACTGGGAGCTGGTTCCACAGGAGAGGAGCTTGATAACTAAAGGCCCTGCCTCCCATTCTGCTTCTGGAAACTCTGGGAAACACAAGTAGACCTGCACTCTGAGAGCGAAGTGGTCTATTGGGATAATATGGTACTATGAGGTCTTTAAGGTATGAAGGAGCTTGATTATGAAGGGATTTGTATGTGAGAAGAAGGATTTTAAATTCTGTTCTATATTTTTGAGGGAGCCAATGAAGAGAAGCCAATATAGGAGAAATATGATCTCTCTTGCTAGTTCCTGTCAGGACTCTGGCTGCAGCATTCTGGATTAATTGGAGGCTTTTTATGGAGATATTGGGACATCCAGATAGTAATGAGTTACAGTAATCTAGCCTTGAGGTAACAAATGCATGGACTAGTTTTTCTGCATCATTTTGAGACAGGATGTTCCTAATTTTGGAAATGTTGCGCAGGTGAAAGAATGCAGTTCTAGAGATTTGTTTTATGTGTGAGTTAGAGGACATGTCCTGGTCAAAAATAACTCCAAGGTTTTTCACAGTAGTGCTGGAGGCCAGGGCTATGCCATCTAAAGTAGCTATAATTTTAGAAAAGTTATTTCTGAGGTTTTTAGGCCCAAATACAATGGCTTCTGTTTTTTTCTGAAAATATTTATAAATATTTTTAGACTGAGTCTCTGTGTCCCGGTCCCCACCCTGGATTGTCAGGCTTTAGGTCGGCTAATAAACTCGGCCAAATTTCTAGAGATGAGAGCTGCACCATTCAAAGTGGGATGGATGCCGTCTCTCGCTACCAGACGGGGTTTTCCCCAGAAAGTGGCCCAATTGTCTATGAAGCCCACATCGTTTGCTGGACACCACCTAGACAGCCAGCGACGGAACGACGACATGCGGCTAAACATGTCATCGCTGGTCAGATTGGGGAGGGGTCCAGAGAAAACTACGGAGTCCGACATTAATTTAGCAAAGTTACACACCGACTCAACATTAATTTTAGTGACCTCCGATTGGCGTAATCGGGTGTCATTGCTGCCGACGTGAATAACAATTTTCCCATATTTCCGATTAGCCTTAGCCAGCAGCTTCAGATTTGACTCGATGTCGCTCTGGCCCCAGGAAACATTTGACTATGGTCGCTGGTGTCTCTAGTTTCACGTTCCTGACTATGGAATCGCCAATTATCAGAGTCGGTTTCTCAGCGGGTGTGTCGCTGAGCGGGGAAAATCTATTAGAAACGTGAACAGGCAGGTGATGAGCCGTGGGCTTCTGCTTAGGAGTACGTTTCCGTCGGACCGTCGCCCAGGCTAATTCTCCGGGCTGCTCCGGAGCTGTCCTTGGACCGCTAACAGACCCTGAGCTCGGTGGCTCCACACCAGCTAACGGGGCTAGGCTAGCTGGCTTTTGTTCGAAGGTGAGGAGCCGCGCTTCCAAATCAGTGATCCTCGCCTCCAAGGCTAACAGAACCTTACACTTATTACAGGTATCATTATCGCTAAAGGAGGCAGAGGAATAACTAAACATGTGGCACACCGAGCAGGAGAGAGAGAGAGAGGGAGAGGCCATGTTAGCTAAGCTAACTAGCTAGCTAAGCTAACCGGTAGGCTAACGAGCGCTAAGTCAGGAAATAGCAATAAATACCGGTCAAAATAGAAAGGTACTTGACTAGTACCGGAATGTAGCAGTTAATGAATTGTTTAGCGAGTTTAGTTAGTTTTTAGGTGTGTTAAACTATAGCTAGTCTGTTGCTAGTCTGTAGACGAACTATACAACACACACACGACACGCTTGCAATAGGAAGTGACTCACTTACCCGGAAACAGTTCCTCTGTCAAATCAGTCAATAGGGACCAAGCCAGCCTGTTTTAACGCTGTCATCTTAGAGGTTTTTTTTTCTTCAATAGCTCCAAGTCAAACTGAAGAACTATGAGCTAGTAGAGAATAAAGTCATCAGTCAGTATGGAAGCAATCTTTGATTTGCAAAAGTCCTCAAGATAAAAATTTTGTAGCCTGAAATGCGTTTAGATGTAAGAATCGCTTGTAAAAATGAAGTTAACAACGTACTGTGTCCTCCCAGGCACTAAAATCCTATCCCACAGATATGAAATCTTCTTTTGTGGCAATTATTGTTCTTTTTTATTTAATTTCCTGACTGCTTCTATGAAGCTGAGAGCTGATTCATCCCAAAGCAGTGAGATAGTGGAGAGGGGAGGGGAAAAGGTAGAAAAACAGATCGTGGGAATGATAAATAGCGTACCATGGAGAGAGGGGTGTATAAGATAATAGAGAGAAGAAATAGGGGAGGAGGAGAGAGGTGAGTGAGTGCCAGAGGAGGTGTTGTGTTTTCTTCAGGGCTGAACTGTTTAATTAACGTTGCTATACTCACCACCTCCAGTCTCAGGCAATTTCTGTTTTTTTTCTAGCTTCTCATCCTTTCTGTACCTCTCGTTCTCCCTCTGTTTGTATTCACTTCAGCTCCACTGTTTATCTTTTAATTGAAAATAGCAGATTACCACTAAAATCCCACAGCAACCATGACACTGTCACAATAACAACAAATGGTTCAATATCATGCAAACTGAACATTAATCCCACTACATTTAGGAGAGGATGTGGAGTAAAATGTGCAGCTTATCTTACTCCTAAAGCACTCCAAAGTGACGTACACTAATCTTTCTACAGTTTTTATTCACTTTCAGTGAGAAAGAAATTTAGGGGGCACTGCTGTTTCCTTTTTGTCCTGGGAGACCTCCTCACTTTCAATCTCCCTTTTTCTATTCACTCACGTCCCCTTTCTCTTTCACACGACCTTGTCTTTTTTCCACCCTGCTAACACCTCCCTGTCTGTGGCTCTGCTCAGTCCAGCTCAGGGAGGGATGGAAGAGGAGGTGAGAATGAAGAGTCTGGCAGGAGGTTCTCCCAGCACACCTGGGACACGTGGGCGAGATCACTGTAATGCACGACGTTTTACTCACTGAAATACTGTTACAGTGGCTTGGGCTAACTTGTTTTAATACTGAAAATACCTGCAACCTGAACATTCTGATCAGTTTTAGTCTAATATAGTTGATGTTTTTGCAGAAAGTTGACGGACTACCCATTTCACTTCCCATCCCATGTCCTGTCATTAGTGAGATTGATGACCAAGGCCTATGGTCAAACAGGCAAGTAACAGATTGAAGGCAAAAAGAGTTGAGCACAGTGTTGAGACATGGAAGGTACACACAACAATTTGCAAACTCACAGAAGATAAAGGAGGCGTATATATGCAGGGGAGCTTTGTGGCTGGGTGTGAAGGGGTAGGAAATAGGGGACAGAAGGAGAAACATCAGCTGGAATGAGACAAAAATCAGGACATATCAACTTTTGCAATAAAATATTTGCTCATAGAAACTAAACCATTAATGACTTTTGTGATATCTAAAGTGTGGGGAGGACTCATGGTCTTCAAGTCAATGCTGAGAGACTAAGACTAAAACCCCTGATTTAAACTTTTATTTAGAACATAATCCTGGAGCTGTAACATATGTGTTAGTTTTTTTTAATTGAGTCTTTTTCTGTAACACAACAATAAGGCACCTGAAATCCTAAACCTAAAACCTAAAACAAGCCAAATTCCAAAATGTAGAAGGTGATTTATTGATGTTTTATTGATTGACTGGAGAGTTATTGGTTGAGCAGGATGATGTACAATTTGGATTAAAACAAAACAGTCTGCTCTTTAACTTTTAAAGTGCGAAATTAAAAGTGATAGAGAGGATGGAGGCAGGGGTGACAATGAGGAGACAAAAAGACCAGAGATGAATTGGTCATCTAAAGGGTAGGCAATATGTGGGAAATGTCACATCAAGGTGCTCCTGTCTGCTAAGAAAAACATCTCTGTGTGACTTGGTGGCAAACATTAGTCATGCTTTTTAAAACCTTCTATACTTGTTGTCACAATCAGTACTCACTTGGAGTATTTTAATCCGAGGTTAGTATTATTTTTAACCAAAATGTTACTAGTTTACTTATTTTACAGAAATTGTTTTCCATTTTTGTCTCTGTATCAAAAATGCTTTCACAGTAAAATTCCTCTGTGTCCTGAACTGAGCTGTGTTTCTGGCTGTGTCTTAATAATCAGTCTGATTACTTTTGTGATTACATATTACACTAAGCTTTATATCTCGTCATCCTCTTGTGTATGTGTTTAGGTCTCATTTGTGCGTGCGTGTGTGTGTGTGTGTGTGTGTGTGTGTGTGTGTGTGCGTGCGTGCGTGTGTGCGTGCGTGTGTGTGTGATGGTGGAAGGTGGCAGTGATTAATTGCATGGTAGAGATCGAACAAGCATTGTTTAATTAAATCCTCTGATAATGTCAAAGTTTATGTTTCCTGGGAGACAAGAGGTTGGGCCTTGTCTACCCCTTTCAGCTATTACCCACTATAAATCACAGCAGCATTCGCGTGTGTTCTGTTTAAGTGTATGTGTGACAGCAGATGTAAATGTTTTTACAGCTCCTCAAGGTAAATAAGAAGCAAAGGGTAATTACTGAGTAGTAAAATGTTTTTAGAATAACACTGTATATGTGTCATTTTAGATTTTGGGGCTTTGCAGAGCAGTTTCTCTTTTTGACACAAAGAGTTGTGTGATTCCAGTCCTAACTTCAACATTGACAGAATGTTCTTCTTCTACAAGAAGTGCTGGAAAAACATCCAACAGCACTAGATTTCTACCACCAGATTTGTTTCTGTTTCCAGAGAAAATGTTTCACAACCTTAGTAGAACATTGGCACTAAAACTGTCCAGAAACAGTTTTGTTAACTAATACTGTTTATCTTTTCAATACACATATTGATTCTTTTCACAACAACACTAAAATACCTGTACATAATTTTTCTTCACAGGAAACTGAGAAGTGCTTTCACATGCATTAAAATCTGCACAAACAACAGGAAAAAGGGGCCATTTATTGATTTTTTTTTTTTTTTTTTTTTGTTAAATTTTGCGTTAAGCTTAGTCTTGTTTGGACTGTTATGTTCATGTAATAATGTACATGTACATAAATACATATTTATAATTTCATCTCCTTTCATCAGCCCACTCACTGTTTATTTCCATGCTGAGAATGCAAATTGTAGATCTGAGTGATTATATAATTGATGAGTACTTGTGAAAACTTTTCTTGATTAAAAACTGTTAACTCCACGTTGACAAGTGTGGTTTTTTTCCATAATTGCCACCTGCTGTGTGTGATTGCACCCCAGCCGTGAGGATCTCAGGTGTTACCATCAACCCTTTTTAAACAGTTCTGCCTCTCATCTGCTCTGCTCAGGGTATCGCCACAGCCTCCCCTCCTCTCCCTACACCTCCACGGCTGGGCCTAACGGTCAGAGGCTACCTCCGTCAGGCACACTTTCCTCTGAATACCTGAACCAGGGCAGCTCCACAAAGGTCCTCCTTCTCATCTGTAACACAGCAGGATCTGGACAGCAAGCTGTCAGGTGAGCTGCAAGCTAATACATTTGCTTGTATTGGTGTTGGTTTAGTCTTTATTGGTGCACTGCATGTGATTGCATGCAATTTATTCAGCTATTAGGCCTTCTGTTTGTGTCTTGGTTTTGAAATCAGTTTTGAGTAATTTATGGAGTCACTGTTTTAGAGCTTGTTCAAGTACAGCAGGAGACACATATTTCCTAGTCTTAAATAGAAGATGACACTTTTTTCATAAAATAATGTGAGGTTTGACAGTGAGAATATTGTAAACCCACGTTGTTTATTTGTTAAAGGTGTATTAGACCAGTATGTATCGTTGTTTTCTGAATATTCTGAAGCATTGACTAAACACATTCACCTTGATGCTGTAGGGTCAGGCAGCTCCTGATGTTTTTCGAGGCTCATTCATGGTGCAGACATAATGTTCTTCCTCCCAGTGAGTCTCTGAGATTTTCAGTGATTCAAGGTCTGCAGCTAATTGCTGTAGACCAAAAACATCTGTACATTCCCTGAACCCATTCTGAGACAACATGCTCTTTGTACCTCAAAGCATTATTCAAATGGAAGTATTCATTTGACCATGGGTCGACTGTGTCCATGCGTGTGACAGGTTGTGATTGTGCATTGAGACAGTAATCCCCTGATACTAAGAAGCTTATTGAGCACAAAGACAAACATTCCCAAATCCATTATCAGTGCTTATAAACTATAAGGGTGGCTCAGATTTCCTTACAGAGATCAACAAGTCTAACCTGTTATTGACACAGGATGGATTCATATTTCTCCTCAACATCCAGTTTCAGTCATCATATGCCTCCTGAGCCCTATATCTCTTTGACAGCAGTGAACCTGAGCAGAGTCTTCTGCTGCTTAGTACTCGCTGTTCGTGCTGATACACGTATAAATCCATGTGTGAGTGGCGGTTTAGATGGGAGCAGATAACGGGCTTTTCTATGAAAGGCCTGATAATGTCACAATGTGACATTTGAGGACTCATCTGTGCACATGCTGCAGGACTCGTGCCACAGTAGTAAGTGTCTGAATCTGTCCATGCAGTCATCTGTCCTCAAAATGAAAGGACGCCTCTTAGAGTATTGCAAAACTTCTGGGACATGTGGAGCCGAACACCTGTGTGTGATTCTTGTACATATCATGCCATGCTTCAATATGCTGTTACAACAGCTTCAACTTTTCTGAGAAAGTTTTTCACAAGATTTTGGAAACTTGCATCACAGATTTGATCTCAAGAGCATCTGTTGGCTCACAGTCAGTGTTCCCCTTGATCCCGACTTTGATGTGGTTGAGGTCAGGGCTCTGTGTAGGAAAGTCAATCTTTGTTTTGTGCATGGGACTGTTGTCACTTCAAACCAGCAAAGGACTTTTTTTCAGAACTCTTGCCAGAAAGTTGGAAGCATATTTTTTTTAAAGTCACATTGTGTTCTGTACAGTAGAAGTGATGTTTCCCAAAATTTAGAGCCTGGTATGGTGCAACAATTTTATTGTAGACTATAGCCTGAAATTGAACCAGCTTCATTTAAAACACTCTGGCCTTCCTGAAGGTAGGATTTATTGCAGGGATGTTACTTTAGACTACATCAGTTTTAACTAGGCATGCCTAATAAAGTTGCATTAGAGGTGTATACAGCATGCATATTTGTCTCCCACTCTCACACCTATATTAACCTCCCAAGACCTGAGCTTTGATTTGGTTTGCACTTTAGATTTCTTCTGGCTATTTAAGTTTAGGTGGATAAATAAATATAATAACCAGATATTATCTTTGAACATGAAGCACGTCTTGAAAAAAAAAGTCACATACAGGGACACTCAGTCTGAGTGTCAAGACACTGCTGTGTAACAAAATTCAAATCTTTTATTTCCAGCCTGAAACTGGTGTCGACATTTTTCATTGTCACTGTTGGATATTGATAATGTATTTTTATGTTTTGTCATTGCTTTTGTTTTTGCTTTTTTTGTGACGCTCCAAAACTTCACCAAACGAGGAGTCTCCTTTTTGTCTGTGGGAACAGTTGATCCACATTTGTGTACAACAGGTTTCAGTTCCAGAGAATTAATTATTATGGTGCGGACAACCAAAAATGTGATTTTCACATATGTGGACACCAGGTCATAGGAGGTTAAAAAAACAAATGGTAGAACTTTAATCTTCAGATATGTATGTCTGGATTTTCCGTGCAATACCAGACTCGTCTGTCTAGACAAACACGATTGCCTCTCGCATTAACCTCAGATATAATAGCCTCTAATATAGCCACTGTTGTGCAGTCAGAGGGAGCACAAACCTCCAATTAAACTAGAGACAGAGGAGTCATTATGAGGAATTGATGCATTGATTATACACAGACTGATTTCTCCTCTTTTCTCCTCTCTCAGGTTTGGACCTCCATTTCTCATGTGTGAAGACAGGAGCATCTCCTGGGACCAGCTGCAGCAGAGTATCCTCAGCAAGCTCTATTATCTGATGCTGAATGGATCTCAGGCTCAGGTAATGATACTATCCCCATAAACCAGATATCACCCACTCTGTTCTGTGTCCTGAGCCCTTCAGCCAAGAGGGTTCCCTGGCCCTTCTTGACTCCAGTGTACAAGATTAAAATAGCAGTGCAGAGTTAGTTTTAAGTTTGATCAATTGTCCTTAAGGGTTTTGTGTATATCAAATAGTTTCCATTGTCTGCTCTCAATTAAGTCATGTTTGATGCTGTAACACATAACATTGTGGTTCAGAAAATCAGTCCACCAAATACATGTTTTTCACGATTTTGATGAATTTTTAATAAGGGCTGATTGCTCTGCTGAGACTATAAAAACAGATTTTGTGTTTAGCATGCTGAGTGAGTAGCTGTTGGATTCACTGTTGCTGTTGGAGTATTTGTCGGTGATGATTAATTCTCTATGTGTTCTTTATGTTTTAAAGAACACATAGTTTTTTTTCTTCTGTAGTAAATACCTACTGTAGTCGTCTATTTTTATCTACTGTAAACTAACCTCATTTGCTGCTTCAGTAAACTAAAACACATAATTTCCTGAATCGACTTCTGTTCTCTGAGAGGAGAAGCACCTCAGTCGTTGCCTCTGATTAATAAATATTGTGTCCTGTTTCTTCTGTGGAAGGTTGTGCTATTTTCAGCACATTGATCTTCCTGTCTGTAAAGCTAAAGTTCTCATATCCTTCATTCATTCAGAGAAGTACTTAAATTTCCAACACTGTAAACTGATTTTAATAAAAGGTATACAGCATATCTGAGGACATTATATTTCCACATACAGCCCAAGCCTCTTTATGGCCGTGTAATAGTGGCTTTATGTGTGGATTCAATTATGCTACTGCCCACTCAAACCACAATAACATAAATCCTTATCTTTACTGCTGTAGAAAAAGGTCTGTATTTTAGAACCATGAAGGAAGGAGAAGCAGGTTTTAAACTTTGTGCTACTATTGCTACATTCCTGAATTTGGACTGACACAATACATCCTGTGAATCTGAAGTATTTGTTTTGTGACCTGCCAGTCTTGCATGTTAAAATCCCCCTCCAGCTCAAGAGATGATCCTTGACCACCACATCTGTACGCCATGAGCCCTAAACCACAGGTTGGCTCCTACAAACACAGATGTATAGACTCACTTATGCACACGCACTGTCCCCACTGTGGCTGTCGAGTTGCTATGGGCAACGCAGTGGTGACAGCCAATATTTGAGGTGGCCTTTCAAGAGAGAGCAGCTCTCGGCTTTAATAAGACAAGAACCAAAGAGGAGGAGAAAGAGAAATATTATCCTGCTAGTTACTGATTGCTATCTCTGGTTACATCCTTAAAGGATTTCTGGCCAGATGCAAACGTTCCTGTTTAGCCATAATACAAATACTCACAAGGTTTTTTTTTTTGTTTGTTTTGTTTTGTTTTTCTTGATTGTTCATTATACGGATATTTTTTAACTGACAAAGCCACCCATGTCCCAGGGGTGCAAGACTTTCTCAGTTTTTATTTTAAAATGTAAAAAGACATGAATTCTAGTCTGCTGTTTAAAAAGATGCTATAATATATCCACCTTTCTCCGTGCTGTTTATATTTTTTATTCTTGTTTATTCCTTTACTCATCTCAGCTCCTTGTGTCAATGTTTTGGCGCCACCCAGAGGATTGTTCAACAAGATGCAAGTTTCATTCAGTATATTAAATAGGAAAAATTACTTGTTACTCGAATGTTGGTGTTGATGTGTTGGATTGGGCACCAGCAGATGTATGGTCCATGCCGAATACCTGGTTAGGTGATTTTAGAGCTGCAATATATTACATGCTTTTTGTCACGACATAGTTTAACAAGGGAATAATATATAATATTCAAGTTGAAGTTACTTTTCATCATAAGATATTTTCTTCTCAGCCAGTTTTAGCTGAATCTTGACATTCACTTTTCTACCTTAACCCTTAACATTATAACACCATATTTGTTGCGGCTCAGTTTTATATTTATAGCTACTTAATAAAACAGGTTTAAAATGTCTTTTTATGAGAATATGTACCTTTAAAAATTTTACTTGTTTGAGATTTTTAAGAATTAAAACAAAAATAGTTTTTTAAATAATTTGTCATCTTAACTTCATCATACACTTACAATGATTTATTCTCTCAACGTTCACATGGTCACAGTCTGGCTTGACAGTAAATACTGATTACTTACAGTTTAACCACTTCATCAATGCATCTGTGCTTGAGTCGTGATCTCTTTAAGTCAACAGGTTTTTCCTAAATTCACCTGGGCATGTGTTTTGCATTTGCATTTTCAAACAAAAGGTAAAAATTAGAGTAACATGAAAGATGATCAGCAGAATTACTGTTTGATCAGTTTACCATTTGTGTTGTGAGAGAAACATTTCGTCACTGCAGTACTTTATAGTGTCACCTTCGGCAGATGCAAGTGGCCTCACTGCTGTTGACAGTTTAACAGATTCTGGTTCTTCCTGGTCCTGGTTCCTGGTTGTAGATGCTTAACTCTTCTGAAAAAAGTGTCAAAAACATGTCTTATTTTTTTCCTTTCAGCTTCTCCCTTCAGGGGTTGCCACAGCAAATCATCTGCCTCCATTTAACCCTATCCTCTGTATCCTCCTCACCCACACCAACTATCCTCATGTCCTCCTTCACTACATCCAAGAACCTCCTCTTTGGTCTTCCTCTAGGCCTCCTTCCTGGCAGCTCTAACCTCAGCATCCTTTTACCAATGTATTCACTGTCCCTCCTCTGAACATGTCCAAACCATCTCAATCTGGCTTCCCTGGCTTTTTCTCCAAAACATCTAACATGAGCTGTCCCTCTGATGTCCTCATTCCTGATCCTATCCATCCACGTCACTCCCAGAGAGAACCTCAACATCTTCAGCTCTGCTACCTCCAGCTCTGCCTCCTGTCTTTTTCTCAGTGCCACTGTCTCTAAACCAGACAACATTGCTGGTCTCACCACTGTCTTGTCCACCTTTCCTTTCATTCTTGCTGACACACTTTTGTCACACATCACACCTGACACTTTCCTCCACCTGTTCCAACCTGCTTGCACACGTCTCTTCACTTCTTTTCCACACTCTCCGTTGCTCTGGACTGTTGACCCTAGGTACTTAAAATCCTCCACCTTCTTCACCTCTACTCCCTGTACCCTCACCGTTCTACTTGAGTCCCTCTCATTTACACACATGTACTCTGTTTTACTGTGGCTGACCTTCATTCCTCTCCTTTCCAGAGCAAACCTCCACCTCTCTAGATTTTCCTCCACCTGTTCCCTGCTCTCACTACAGATGACAATGTCATCTGCAAACATCATGGTCCACGGAGATTCCTGTCTAACCTCATCTGTCAGCCTGTCCATCACCACAGCAAACAAGAAGGGGCTCAAAGCCGATCCTTGGTGCAGTCCCACGTCCACCTTGAACTCCTCTGTCACCCCTACAGCACACCTCACCACTGTCTTACAGCTCTCATACATGTCCTGCACCACTCAAACATACTTCTCTGTCACTCCAGACTTCCTCATACAAAACCACAGCTCCTCTCTCGGCACCCTGTCATACGCTTTTTCCAAATCTACAAAGACCCAATGCAGCTCCTTCTGGCCTTCTCTGTACTTCTCCATCAGCATTCTCAAAGCAAATATTGCATCTGTGGTTCTCTTTCTTGGCATGAAACCATACTGGTGCTCACAAATGCTCACTTCTGACCTCAGCCTAGCCTCCACTACTCTTTCCCATAACTTAATTGTGTGACTCATCAGCTTTATTCCTCTGTAGTTTCCACAACTCTGCACGTCTCCCTTGTTCTTAAACATGGGCACCAGTACACTTCTCCTCCATTCCTCAGGCATCCTCTCACTCTCCAAGATCTTGTTAAGTAGCCCAGTCAAAAACTCTACTGCCACCTCTCCTAAACACTTCCATACCTCCACAGGTATGTCGTCAGGACCAACTGCCTTTAAATAAAACTGCCTTAATAATAATAATAATAGTAATAATAATAATACATTTTATTTATAATGCGCTTTATATTTGAAGCAAATCTCAAAGTGCTACAAATTATTTCAACCCAAAAGCTCTTATAAAAAGCTAAGTTTTAAGACCAGATTTAAAATCATCAACAGTCTCTGGCATCCTCAGATACTCTGGAAGAGCATTCCATAGTCTAGGTGCCGCTGAGCAAAAAACCCGATCTCCCATAGTATGAAGCTTGGTCTTTGGAGGTTTCAGAAGATGTACTGAGACAGAGCGGAGGTTGAGTGTAGATGTATGTGAAGTAATAAGTTCTTTGAGATAGAGAGGGCATCCCCATAGATGCACTGGTGGGTAAGAACGGCAACCTTGTATTCAATTCAGAATGAAACA
This sequence comes from Mastacembelus armatus, assembly GCF_900324485.2. NCBI lineage: Eukaryota > Metazoa > Chordata > Actinopteri > Synbranchiformes > Mastacembelidae > Mastacembelus > Mastacembelus armatus. The sequence goes on from NC_046633.1 coordinate 23,622,959, forward strand.
GGGAGGCAATGAAGAGATTTAGAGATGGGCGTAATATGGTCATATTTACGTGCTCACATCAGGAACCTAGCAGCACAGTTTTGAATATACTGCAGCTTTTGAAGACTTTTTCCAGAAGTCCCAATGAGGAGTGCATTGCAGAAATCCAGCCTGGAGGAGACAAACACATGGACTAACTTTTCCACATCTGCAAATGTGAGTGCTGGACACAGTTTAGCAATGTTCTTAAGGTGAAAGAAAGATGTCTTACACAGATCTTTGATATGAGCCTCATACATCAAATGAGAGTCCATTATAACCCCGAGGTTAATAACAGATGTTGACAATGGGATATCCTGACTAGAAAAGGTGATAGTAGTGATGTTAGATGTCCTAACCTGGTGTGAGGTGCCTACTAAAATAGCTTCAGTCTTTGAGCTGCAAGAAATTTTGCTTCATCCATGACTTTATCTCCTCCAAACAGATCCTCTTCAACACCTTCCTCACGTCATCCTTACTGATCTTTGCTACTTCCTGCTCTACAACAGTCACCTCTTCTACTCTGCGCTCTCTAACATTTTCCTCATTCATCAACTCTTCAAAGTATTCCTTCCATCTTTCCATCACACTTGTGGCACCTGTCAACACATTTCCATCCCTGTCCTTAATCACCCTAACCTGCTGCACATCCTTCCCATCTCTGTCTCTCTACCTCGCCAACCTGTACAAATCCACCTCTCCCTCCTTAGTGTCCAACCTATCATACAAATCCTCATACGCCCTTTGTTTGACCTTTGCCACCTCTACCTTCACCTTACGCTGCATCTCCCTGTACTCCTGTCTGTTCTCTTCTGTCCTCTCAGTGTCCCACTTCTTCTTAGGTAACCTTTTCCTCTTAACAAACTCCTGAACTTCCTCATTCCACCACCAAGTCTCCTTATCTGCTTTCCTCTTTCCAGGTGACACACCAAGTACCCTCCTACCTGTCTCCCTGATCACTTTAGCTGTAGCTGCCCAGTCATCTGGAAGAACCTCCTGACCTCCCAGAGCCTGTTTCAGCTCCTCCCTGAAAGCCACACAACACTCCTCCTTTTTCAACTTCCACCACTTGGTCCTCTGCTCTGCCCTTGTCCTCTTCATCTTCCTCACCACCAGAGTCATCCTACACACCACCATCCTATGCTGTCTGGCTACACTCTCCCCAACCACTACTTTGCAATCACTCTTACATGTCACCCTATGCTCCTCCCTTTTCTGGAAAAATGTGTTGACTACAGCCATTTCCATCCTTTTTGAGAAGTCTACCACCATCTGTCCTTCTGCTTTCCTGTCCTGCATACCAAACGTACCCATCACTTCCTCGTCACCTCTGTTTCCCTCACCAACATGTCCGTTGAAGTCTGCCCCAATCACCACTCTCTCACCACTAGGGATACCCTGAATCACTTCATCCATCTCCCTCCACAATTTCTCCTTCTCTTCTAACTCACATCCTACCTGTGGGGCATAACCACTGACAACATTCAACATCACACCTTCAACTTCCAGCTTCAGATTCATCACCCCTGCTCCTAATCTATAGGCCTTGCTACCTTTCCACCTGGTCTCCTGAACACACAAGATATCCACCTTTCTTCTCTCCATCATATCAGCCAACTCTCTAGTTTCCCTGACAAAGTCCCTACATTCAAAGTCCCTACTCTAAGTCCTACACTCCTGCCCTTCCTCTTCTCTCTTTGCCCACGAACACACCTTCGTCCTCTCCTTCTTCGACCAACAGTAGTCCAATTTCCACTGGCACCCTGTAGGTCAACAGCACCAGTGGCGGTCATTGTTAACCCGGGCTGCTACCGATCTGGTATGGAGGTCATATTTGTGATTCACATGTTTGATTTGGCTTAAATTTTACGTTGGATGCCCTTCCTGACACAACCCTCTGCATTTACCCGACTTGGGACTGGCACATGAAGACACTGGATTGCGCCCTCCTGTGGTTGCATTGCCAAAAACTTGTAATTACTCAAAATGTCCAAAATGTCTGCACTTTTCACCATAGTCCAACTTGCAGATGAGGCCATCTGACTGTACTTGCTCAGGCCCTTAAAACTGAGAAGAGGAACTGTGTCATTTTCATTTGCTGCTTTAGGCTCATATTAACCAACTAATTTATTTCCCTTTATGCTTGGCTGCAGTTCTTATTCTCCAATGCTGCCTGCTCTGAATGAACACATTAGAAACCTGATTCTGCTCTCTGCTGTATAATGACTCTCTCGTCTTTCTGCTGAACCAGCAGGGCAGTTATTATTCATCTGTAACTACATTTTCTCTATTCAAAGAGGTGGCAACAAGACCAGTTATCAAATGTGAATGTGGGAGTTTGTGGATTTTAAACTGTTCTGACAATGTGATGTATAGTTTGTGCTGGAGCTGCTGGAAGTTATATTTCTCTATTATATCTCTATTCCAATGACATATTTTAACATTAGTTAGGTTTAATTGTTTTTAATGTCAGTGCTTGTGGCTGCTAAGGCTGTAGAAGACCATAGATAAACACTGACAGTGCTCCTGCTTTACTCATATTAAAAAAATGTCTATTTTGTGTACTTACTGTTGCTTTTTAACATCTACAAATCATCTACATCTACTGCTGGGTTGCTCTTTCCACTGCAAACATCTATACATGTTAATTGGCTGAAAGACATACGTCAGGTAATGCACTTCAGAGCAAGTTACAGAATTTTACAGAACGTATGTTAATTATACTATTAGCATTTCTGTGGGTGTCTCCTCATATAAACTGCTGATAATGGCAGTACTGATAACATACCTTAACTAGGTATTTTCCCTGTGTCTTCAAAGTGTAAGTTAATGGTTTCATACACACAGGAAACTGTATTAATGTTTGTGGTGCAGTCTGTTCAGTTCTGATGATTTTGAGCTACAGTACAGTAAAAATGCTTCTTCATGTAAGTCATGCTGTACCACTGCTCCTCATCAGTTTGCTGCCTGAGCTTGCTGGTTAAAAAATCAAAGCTCCAAAGTGCAAAGGTTCGGTTTGAATTTAATTTCTGTCAGGCTATTAAGGCTTAACTGTGTTGCTCTAAGGGGGTGTAGCTGCCATGTAAGGACACTTCTGCATTAATGTGCATTTCTCTCTGTGCAGAACGCTGGGGTGCTATTCAAGATCAGAGTGGTGGGAGGATCGGCAGCCTATAGTTACCTGTCCCCACAGGACAGCAGGCCACTCTATCACCCTGCAGTTGACAGGTGGGACACACGGTCATACAAAGAGAAACAAATTTACATACTTACCAATAGTAAAGGCACTGTCGCATAAAGCATTAAACAAGTAAATAACCATAGGCTATATATATATATCAGTGTGAAATATTTAGGATTAATAGTCATTTTGAGATGAGGGGTGGGTGCTCAGAAAGTTGCATTCTGCAGTCTCACCACTAGATGTTGCTGAATCTTTCACTTTTGACACATTACACTTTTAGCTGAAACTGACATGGCTGCATGAATCTTTATTCACAACCACAGCAGAACAGTTTTATAATGCATTATACAAAAAGCTGTAATTCCAATTGGGAGCCAGTGAACCTTTAAGGGTACAGGGAACCAGTTATATCAGGCATATAATGCTATCAGTGTGATACTGTGGCAATAAGGTCTTTATGTCCTGTGTGTAAAAAGCATTAAGGTGTCCCCATACTGCTGACAAGCTCGTTATAAAACTCCACTGTGGTTCTACCAAGCTGCAGTGAAGGTCAGGCTTTTCACACTGGAGCAAAAAAAAAGACTGTCTTTCAGGTTACTAGATGTTCAGCTGCTGTGTGTGTGTGTGTGTGTGTGTGTGTGTGTGTGTGTGTGTGTGTGTGTGTGTGTGTGTGTGTGTGTGTGTCTATTCAAGCATGTGTTCACACTTTTGTGTAAGTGTCTGTCTGTCCTCAGAATGTGTGAGAGTGCCTTTCTCCTTTCAGACAATACCTGGTGATGGGCTTAAAATAAAGAAATGTAATTTATTTATTTACTGTTTCTTGTAAAGGGACAAGTAAAGTATGAGCCAGAGTCACATACCACAGCATTAATAGCTGCAGCAATTGTGAAGTTCCACATATCGTACATAAAAGGCTATTTGTCCAGGTTAGGATTTAAGAAAGGCCACCTTATAGCTCCCCACAGACACGGCTCTCAATACCAAGATAGAAACTCTGTAACACCAGGCCACCACCAGGTTATTGAAACATTTATATAATATTTTGATATAAATTTAATTAAATGATATAAAGAGATGAGATCTTTACACACACTGACACACACACACAGTCTTTTTTGCGATTTACAAAATCAAGTAACCCAGTGATAACTTCTTATGCACTCAAAAAAGCATTTTATTGTTTGCAGGGAGATGAGTGGAGAATAAAAAAGTATTCTTTATGCATCCTGCAATTTGTAGTTTGACACCACTTGAGATAAGATTTCCCTAGAGCCAATTGTTACTGCAGTGCTTATGCACAACTCAAATACTTTAGGAAGTGGAGAGAAAGAGGGAGAAGGAGCATTTGTGGATTCAGTAGTTGGAATATTCAGTGCATACTCTATCAGTCTTATCATCTGCTCAATTTCATAAACAGTTGAGTATAAATATTACAGTTTTGAGTTCTTTAACCTCTTTAACCTGAAAATTAATGTTACGTAACCGTGACATCTAGCGGTAATGCTCACTATGTACACAGTCATGCATTAAAGATGTTTACTCATAATAATGAGACAACATGAGTTCTTTGAAGCCAAAATGAAACTCCTCACAGTGAGGATCTGTCCATATCTGGCCATGCTGGAAGTCTTCAGACTGTCTCCATCCAGAATACAGATGCGTTGCAAAATCAAAGGGAATTGGATTTTGACACAACTCCAAAACATCTGCCACATCTGTCATGGTCGCAAAACGAAAGAAACAAATTACTTCTGCCCTTAGGGTTCAGTGATTGTTAAATTACCCAGACCTTCTATCAGTGCTGTTTGGCTGCTGAATACTGATGTTGTTTTATACCCCCTGCTGAGATCAAAGCAGTCAAAGTAAGGTTTGCAATACAAACACAATATCTCTGGCTACTATCCCTGACTTGACACACGTTTGCATATGAATGTACGATTTCAAGCCAGATCTCAACTGTGCCCAGTATGACTCTATGTAATCCTGCTGTTGTTATTGTCTGAGTATGTGTGTGTCTGTGTTATCAGTTTGAAATTAAATTAAATGAAATCGAACCAAAGAGCACAATACACGTTCACTGTCAGCAGAGTAGGTCCATTATTCACTGGCAGCTATGCTGGTTTTCTGCTTTCAAGCTCACTGAGGTGAGGCAATAATTTCCACTGTCACTGAGTAAACTTAAGATAAGATGTGTCATAATTGTAATGCAGTTTTCCCTTTTTTTTCTTGCTGTACTGTAGAGTTCTGAAGTTTTGCGGCCCTGGGGGACCTCCTCATGTGAAGCTTGTCATTGAGTGGGAGCATAAGACTAAAGAATGGTAAGCTCAGCCACAGTGATCTTTGGGTTCTTCTTTACCTCTCTCACCAAGGCTCTTCTCCCACAATTGCTCAGTTTGGCTGGACGGCCAGGTCTAGGAAGAGTTCTGGTCGTCCCAAACTTTTTCCATTTGAGGATTATGGAGGCCACTGTGCTCTTAGGAACCTTGAGTGCTGCAGACATTCTTTTGTAACCTTGGCCAGATCTGTGCCTTGCCACAATTCTGTCTCTGATCTCCTTGGGCAGTTCCTTCGACCTCATGATTCTCATTTGCTCTGACATGCACTGTGAGCTGTAAGGTCTTATATAGACAGGTGTGTGCCTTTCCTAATCAAGTCCAATCAGTTTAATTAAACACAGCTAGACTCCAATGAAGGAGCAGAACCATCTCAAGGAGGATCAGAAGAAATGGACAGCATGTGAGTTAAATATGAGTGTCACTGCAAAGGGTCTGAATACTTATGACCATGTGATATTTCAGTTTTTCTTTTTTAATAAATTTGCAAAAATTTCTACATTTCTGTTTTTTTCTGTCAAGATGGGGTGCTGAGTGTACATTAATGAGAAATAAAATGAACTTTTTTGATTTTGGCAAATGGCTGCAATGAGACAAAGAGTGAAAAATTTAAAGGGGTCTGAATACTTTCCGTACCCACTGTATTATATCAGCTGCTGTGGATGTCGACCTCAGTGTCATTTTACCATATGCTCAATTCCCAAATTGCACACTGATTCAGTTTGTATACTCTGTCAAATGGCACAAGCGAACTCTCCTTCTGATTGAAACACTCTAAACACAAATTTGCAGCTGAATGACAACAATACACTTTATGTGTGTGTGTGTCTCCAGTCTGTTTGGCAACATCCAGGAGGAGGTGGTGAAGGACGCAGAAAGTGTGAGGAACCAACAACAGCAACACCTGCAGCAGCATAGTTGTACTTTGGATGAGTGTTTCCAGCTGTATACCAAAGAAGAACAGGTGAGACTGAAGTCAACGTGACTTTTAAAAAATAAACGTTTTTATTCTTCTCTGACAAATCCTGCTCTCTATGTCGCTGTCATCCAAAAATCAGGTGGAAATGTACATTTCAAGCCCACCATTGTCACGATGGACAAATATATGTGTGATGTATGCATGTCCTGTATTTGGCATAAATATTCAAAAGATTCTTTATGAGATTTAACTAACTATATGTCATGTCTAAAAATGAACAAATTTGAATGCAAATTACAGTCAAGGATGAGATATACAAAATTGAAATTCCCAAAACTCGGCACATACAGTATGGAAAAGCAAATATATGTTGTATGTGACCCACTTGTAATGGTGAGTGGTGAAAAATGACACAGAAGATTACCAGTAGAAACGAACTGCAAATAGAAAAGATTGAGCTATTGGAGAGTAGGACATAAGTATTGACTTTTAGGTCATATGCAAAACAGGGCATGAAAGTACACCACATGTGGCAAATTCTATTAGGGCTACTGATTGTTGATTCCCTGCTAATACATGCGATGAAGAGGCTTTTACAAACCCTGCTCACGGAGTTTATGGACTGTAAAGACATCAGCAATTACTGAACGAAATGAGCCAGAGGAGAGGATCTGCAGAGTAATGAGAAACTGTTGAACAGCTCTTACTGCTGTGCAACAGCTGTTCCAAACTCTGTCTGAGCTTATTAAAGTATAGACTGACTACTGTTCAAATCTGATAAGCATCTGCTGATCACTTGGTAAATAGTCCTCTAACAAAAAACTGGTGCAATTTCATTTTTGTATAATCAAAAAAATCTAGTGAATATAAAGCAGAGCATTTCTGCTTAATGAAATTTCTTTTGCTAAAAACAACCTTCATATAGTGAAAGCAAATTATCTGGGTTTCAGTCTCTTCCTTTATTTTTATTTTTGAGTTGATTTTTTTTTTTTCTTATGTTAAATCAAATACCAGTATTGTTGCAACCCACAGTGTTGAGCTCTGCAGACTAAACCACTGATATGTTTTTCTGTGTTCACACATCAAAGCAGCTTGTTGTAACTCACTGGCAGTTAGTGAAAGAAAAAATCTTTATCAGTCGTGACAAGACTGTAAAGCCCACGACTATCATATGTCCTCCCTAATTATGTTGTGCTGGGTGATGCACCAACATGAGACAAGGCAATTTAATTTCCTGATTCCTGAATCTAGTACTGCACTTTTGAAAGATACGTACGTACCAGTCTTAGGGTGGAGGCAGTTAGTCCACGGAGACGTGCCTGTAACCACAGCAACAATAAAGGTGACATTTACCACTACTGGAGAGGTGTAGATTGGGATTATCTGACAGCTGAAATTAGTAGGAGTTTGTTATAGCAGTGACTGGGGTGATTTGATTTTAATAGAAACATTTTTTTGTGCAGTCACCCACAGTCCGAGCAGTGTGAGGAGACCTGTACTGCACTTTATCCGTGCGATACCCCAGTCTGCATTACAGACACTCTACAACAATAGAGCGAGCAGAAAAAAAGACAGCAAACACCAAGCCGGTGACATTTTCAGTCTTTCCTTTTGCTGTGTTCTGTCACTAATGGCTGTGTTTTTGAGATGGAGAGAAAGTGGTGCACACAAGTACACAAGTACGGTTTGAAACCCATCAGGGACCTTTCTGTGTGGAGTTTGCATGTTCTCCCTGTGCTTGTGTGGGTTTTCTCCAGGTACTCTGGTTTCCTCCCACAGTCCGAAAACATGTATGTCAGGTTGATTGGTGACTCTAAATTGCCCATAGGAGTGAGTGTGAGTGTGTGAGGTTGTTTGTCTCTATGTGGCCCTGTGATGGACTGGGGACCTGTCCAGGGTGGACCCCTGCCTTTCACCCATTGAGAGCTGGGATAGGCTCCAGCAGGTTAAGGAATAAGTGGGTATAGATGATGGATGGATGGATGGATGGATGGATGGATATTAAAGGCATCCCCTGTGTATTTTAGTGCCTAAAACCTTTGCACAGTACGGTATATAAGTTTAAGTACACATACACAAAGTGTACATCATTTAAAAAAGACTTAATTTGATCAGGCAATGTTGACAGCTCCCTCCATATGAAACAATCACAAATATGAATGAACAGCTTACATTTGTACTGATAATTTAGTTTGATTTATATCACCAATGCAGCTTGACCCGGACGATGCCTGGAAGTGTCCCCACTGTAAGCAGCTTCAGCAGGGCATGGTGAAGATGAGCCTGTGGACTCTTCCTGACATACTGATCCTCCATCTGAAGCGTTTCCGACAGGTATTGATGAATATTGATGTTTTCTGGTCAAAAAAAAAAAAAAAAATCGTAGTGAAACTCGCAATAAATTAGATGCCTCTAAAATCTTTTATTTTATTTTATGCATATTTGTCAAATGATGATGTGTAAGGTGTTGGTGTTATGATCTGAATATTACAGACCATCTCAAAGTATTTTAACTCATTATTCCTGTACCACAGTTTTACTTTGTGTTCAGTCTCCCCACTTCTATCAATGTTGTTTTCTGACAGCTCCAATTAACCAAGTTTACATTGGCTACTAAACAGTCTTCGTGAGCTGGTTCTAATGAACAACAGATTGATCGGGTGGTCAAAAGATAACAAGAACTCGTTCAGTATAAATAAAGCATTGTTTGATTTTCTGCTGCTCCTGTGTGGCCAAAAAAATCAATTCATGCACCTATATGAAAAGTGAATTTTTCAAAGTATTTTATCCTAATTGCATATTTTCTGCAACTGAATTGATTTAATGGCTGATATTATTTGCTTCCAGTTACATTGTGGAAAATATTAATTCAGACTAGGGGGATTTAAGAGAGCGGGTAAGATAAGTACTGAGAAAAAAATACATACAGTAGAGGAAAAGTAATGTTTATTGTGCAGGGCAGACTGTTAGAAATTTAACTACAAAATAAAATAAACAGAATTGCTTCTGCTGAGATTTTCGACAGCCATCATCGGTCCAACACTTCTGCTTCTTTTTTTTCTTAGTAAGGCGAGAAATATGATTCCCCTTCTTTGAAGCATATCCTCTGCCAAGCCTTTTTAAAAATTGGAACAGACATCCCATCTGCCACAGGCTGCACCCGTGACCTCTATGCATTACTGAATATTCGAGAAAGTTTCAACAGCCCATCAACTTCCACGTCACTCTCATGCCACTGCACACCTTTTTACATTCTCAGTGACCTCAGCTACAGAAATTAGGAAAACATTTTTCACACAGCTCAGATGAAAACAGTTTGCTGGTATATATGTTTGGAGAGAGAAATCTCCACTCACACTGTAGGAAGACAAGCAAGCACTAGTGCTAATTTAGCAATTACCTGCTGGATCTAGCCTACTGTTGCTTTGTCACAGTTCAGTTTTTTACTACTCAGCTTCCCCACTCCTCCTATTGCCTTCCTGTCTTGTCTGAGTTGTCTTATACTAGGCAGGCTGTTCCTATCAATCACACTCAACCTCCAGTTTCTCTTTAGTTCCCATGTGAGCCTCAAAACCTCCTTGTAGAACCGTAGTCTCTCTGGGCGTAGCCTTCTCCAAAGCTGTGCCCCAGTTACATATTAATTCTCAGCAATTTTCACTGTTTAGCTTATTCACATTGCACCCAAGTGAAAAAGTTCAGTATACTCAAAAAAAAAAAAAAGTCAGCATGCAGATTAAATAAATTTAATTCACACAGTCCAGAGCATGAAGACATTAGAGGAGCCATCGCATCTGCAGAATTTATTTTACCAAAAATACAGTGACATCCAAACAAACGCGTTAGTTTCCACACACACACACATACACACACACACACACACACCTGATATCAAGAACATACATATAGTGGCTGCAGTGACTCAAGCTAGTGCCCTGTCTTCTGCTTAGCATGTTTACTACTCTAAATTAAATGCATACGTGTAAATAAAAAATTTCTCCTGAAATTAACATTTGGCCAGGCTTGGTTAAATGAATCTGACAGACAAGCTTTAAGATGCACTGAGCATTCAGGGAGATCTTATCAGAATGTGGTTAGATCTGCTAAGGCTCAATATTTCTCTAACATTATTAATAGCAATCAGCACATCCCATAGGTTCTTTTCATTACCATCATCAAGGTTCAGCCAGCCATTCTCCTGTGTCCTTCTCTTCTGAATTATGTGATAGATTTAAAATTAGTTTGTAAACAACGTGCCTGACATCAGACTACCTTGTTCTGGCTCAGATACAGACTGCTTTGCTTGGTTAAACAATGTTACTCATCTTGACCACTTTGAACCAGTTTCTTTGCAGCATCGGGTTTGGGCTCGGGTTTAAAATCTGCAGATTGTTCATTAGATCTCCTTTCCTCTCGCCTAATTAAGGAGCCATGTAATATACTGAACCTTTGGATTTTGGATCTTATAAATAACTGCTTAGATGACATTAAGCTAAACGTCTTCTACAGACACCAGAAAATGTATTTGCCTGTTTCTGTGACATTCTGTGACAAACCTGAATGGATAATGTTTGGCCATGTTGGCAATGACACCATTGATTTGACTGTAACTTTGACTGAATTGTTTTGTATTTATTTGCTATTTTACTCTTTTACTAGTGAAGCATTTTGTGTTCACCTCTACATTGTATGAATAAATTTGGATTCGATTTGAATATTACTACAATGATTTTTGTGCCACAGCTGCTTGTAATGAAGCTCATGGTGGCACAATAGGAAAAGTTCAGACATTGTCTGTGGGTCATGAATATCAGTGCAAAATTTCATGACAGACTGACAGTTCATAAAATATTTCAGTCTGAATCATTAATTTTGACTGGTGGTGAGCTTAATATTGTGAGACAATACCAGTACAAGTTTGAAACCTCTAAAATGTTTTGTGTTTGCAGTGACACTGTACAGTTTCTATCAGTTTGTGTACAGTTGTACTGTACAGTTTGTGGTACAGCTGGCACTTTCAGTAAAAGTATCTCAACTTTGTTAAAGGAGCACCATTTACACTTCTTTGCCACCCAGTAAGATGGTGTTCCATCTACCAAAAGTCATTTTTGCAGCCAAGATTAAATCCAGTTACACCTTCATCCACTGTTTGATTGGCAACCGTGTGCCTCTGCAGAGGGGTGCCAATCTCACATGCAGGGGGCATGAGTCATGACCATAAGGCACTAAAACTCTCACCTCAGGCCACGGTTCCCCTCCCCAGACCAATTAGATTTTTCACAGCTTTTGCATTAGAATTCAGCCAATCACACTGTCAAAGACTGTGCCAAGGACCGGTTTTCCATATGCCTTCAATAGGTAACGAAAATTTGACGTGACGCTGTCGTTTATATGATGGTTTATTTTGTTTCAGTTGTACTTGTAGCAATTTTTATTTGATAGCTGTTTATCAATTCTGTTGTGAATGGAAATTCTAATCCTCATAGATTTCCACATAAAAATAAGTGATCCACTTGAACAAATACTGTGCATACTAAATTTTGAAACAGGTAGGTGAGCGGAGGAACAAGTTGTCAACGTTGGTGCGTTTTCCCCTGACTGGATTGGACATGGCTCCCCATGTAGTGAAGAGGAGTCAGAGTATGAGGAACCTGAATGTTGGGCCCTGGCCACCCTCATGGAAGCAGCCCTCAGGGCAACACCATCAACCTGCCGACATGATCCTCCCCCACGACTATCTCTACGACCTTTATGCTGTGTGTAACCATCATGGAGGAATGCACGGAGGACATTACACAGGTATACAACTGAGTGGTATAATATGCAGTATATTTGCTACTTGATAACCGTGTCTGGCCAGTCAGGGTTTTCTTTAGCGCACTGTTATATTAATGAACATGTGCCAAAACATTTATTTGATTATTTGATTTGTTGACAGAAAATGGATCAGTATTTGACAATACTAAATAGGCTATATAGCAGTGAAAGCTACTTACAGTATGAATTCATCTTCCTAAAAAGGATTTTTGAATAATCAAAATGTGATGTGCTATTTTTTATGCCCCAAAACCAATTCTAAGCATGAGATACCTTTGTATTTGGACCATATTCCTTCATTGCAATGAGTGTTTGTTTGTGAACTTCACCAGAGCATTATGTATCTTTTAGCATTAGAGTCCATTGACATATACAACACATAAATAATTTTTGGTTTTGCTCTATTAGGGATTTGATCATAATAAAAAGGTAAAATATCGACCACATTAATTTTTATTCAAATCTTGATTTGAGCATTGAGCATTAATGTGCACATATTGAAGTGCCCCTTCCTTCCTCATACAGCCCCTTCCTCATACATTCATTTGTAAATCCAGCTTACTGTAGGAACTCAGTGGATGGCCAGTGGTATAGCTATGATGACAGCAGCGTAGACCTGGTGCCAGAGGAAGACGTATGTACCAGAGGGGCCTACATCCTTTTCTACCAGAGACGCAACACCATTCCTCCTTGGTCTGCCAGTAGCTCTGTCAGAGGTATGCTATCAAACTCATAGAAAACACAAATGCATAAATTACATGATGAATTAATGACCTTGTAGTTTTATATTAGAGGAACAAAAGTGTTAAATATTGAATTAATACATGCGCATTAGCATTAAGGAGAAATTTAGATATAGTGTGTGTTGCTTTCTTTTTCAAAGAACTATGTGCTTCTACTTCTGTTGACTCTGTATGTTTTATTCATAAGAGATGTCAAACCACACAGGAATCAGAATGACAATTCAGGTGAGCAAGGCAGGTTTTAATAGTACAAAAGTCAAAACAACCACAATAATTGAATTCATGTTTCCTTTACTTGTGTATTTTTCTTGTATCGTAGTACCACACCTGCAAAATGCAAGGAAAATATGCAAGGGCAGAGGAGCCAGAGAAACATGTTTTAAAGAGAAATGAGCTTTTCTCCAATCCATCATCTCAGACAATAACTGCTTTCAGCATCTGTTATTCACATCTAGACTACAGAGTTCATTAAACCATAATGAATGGAATTGAAGAGTGACTGCATGTAATAAACCTAACCCTAAGTATGGCCATGATTAGGCACACTGTTTTGCATAAATATTATTGCTCTTTGACATCATTTAATATAGGCTTATCTTAATTATTGCAGAAACAAATTAATGCACACACAGTCCATCAGTTCCTCCACCAACTCATTCAAACCTGTCAGATTTTATCACAGCATTCATTTTTATTCATCAGATTATTTAGTCTGTTTCCAGTTGTCATGTAATCGTGAAATTTAACATTAGGTGTATTATGTTTCCCAGTTAAGATTAAAACATAACCAAAACTTTCATCAGTGCAATACAACTAAGTAACAAAACAGCACAAAATAATAAGCAAGCACCAAAAACTGCGTCAGTGTTTTTCTTTCTTTTTCCTCCTCAATGATAAAATGCATTAATGTTTACTTGACCAGCTTTTATACTGTATTATAGAGGGAGCACATGGCATGAACACATGGCTTGTTTTGAACTGTGCCTTTCCTTAAATTCACCGACTCACTCACTTTTCCTCCTTTGTGAGTTGCAATGACACTGGCACTTTCCATAGACAGAAATGCAGTCACAACATGTTTGTATAAAGTCTAAAGACTGGCCCATAAAATGACTCACTCTCTTAATCGTTATAATGTATAAAATAAATTATACACCAGGTGATAAAATCGTTAGGTTTTAGGATTTAGCTGTAAAAGCTCAAATGAGATTCTAAGGGGCGGTTTATAACTATTCTTGCTTTTAGATCAGCATACTGTTCTTTGGTCAATATTGTACTTCTCAAAATAAAACTTAATGTCTCTTATGGTAACTGCACAGGGTAGATGGAGCTCTTCTCCACACTTTAAATCATTGCTGACAAAGATTTTTGGCTTCAATACAGAATAGTACTAGCTTAATGCAGAAATTAAAAAGCAGAATTGATAGGCCTTTGACACCACTCTAAAAATGAAAATGGCTAAAGACTGAAAGGCAACTGTAGGAAACTGTGACAAATTCAATTCAGAAGCCTCATTATTAGATCTACCTCTTTAAAAATCAAAGTCTGCTGTAAGTGTGCAGAATGTGCTAACACAGTGGCTGTTTTATTTATGCAATAATTGCAACAAGCAAGGTGTATAAATGAAAGCCCTGATTTCTTCATAACATCAGTGATGCTTAATTCCAAGCTGTGCTTCAATACCCAAATGTCTGTCAGTGCAGAAAACTCTCTTCACATAAAATGTTAAAAAAAAAAAAAAACACCTGGACATAGCCTTGTCAGCGTCAGCATGAAAGACGAATTTAAAATACATTAGATACAAAATGTTAAAATGAAACTCTTGTCAGTGGGTTGCAGGGGGGGGGGGAGCCTCTGGTCTGGCATACAACTGAAGCATTAATAAAAATGGATGCTTTCAGAATTTACTCAGCTACGTTATGGGCAGGACGACAGGACGACGACAGCAAGAACAGAGGATGCATTAGAGCTATTAGTGTGAGAGAAACATTTTGCTCAACAGTAAATCAGAAACGTGATAGTAATGTCATGTTTGCCCACCTTACTAACTAATATCTGATCTTGAAGTACAACTGTATAACTGCTGTTTCAACAGGAAAGGCTGATACAGTCAAACCAATTGTTCAGTTTTATAAATTTTAATACAATAATGTCCTACAAGTGCTGTGAATATATTTTTTTTAACTAAGTGAAATGAATAACATGCCAACTACCACTGATAAGGCTATTTATAGTACAATGGGGCAAGTCAGGTACAGTTGTCACATGGACATGAACTTAAAACCTTTTGCCAGTGCTGCTCAAAGGAGGGCACATTAATATGGACATAGTAAATGTCAGAATATCTATGAAAGGCAAAATGTGAATTTGCATTGAACCACTGTGTGTGCCCAGTTGCATCTTTTTTGCATGTGTTTGTTTTGCATGTGAACTGCAAACCCACTTTGATCCACTTAAAAGCAAACAAGTCCAAGGCTGAAACTGTCAGGTCTCAGGAATGGACTGGATACAAGTGTAAGACAGGCAGGATGAGAGAGATAGACCAGACGGACTGGTTCAGGAGAAGGGAAGCATACAGATGGAGCTGAATTTCTGGTTGGAAGTAGGGAGACAACTGGAACTGAAGGTTTGCATTCAAAAAGACAGGCTGATGATGATGCGCTGCTGACCATGAGCTAGTGGCAGAGGTGGAAAGGTTCAAGGGCAGGAGTGAGCTGGAGATTGGGTTTGAGATGGACAGGTTTGGATGTAGAGGTGAGCTGTGCGCAGGAGTTCAGAGCTGAGACAGGCTGGCTATAATACCAGGAGACAGTCAGCGAGCAGAGTAACTAGCTGGGGAAGACAGGAGGTTAGAAGCTGGGACAAACATGCTCTGGTGCCTGTTTGAAAGATTAATAGCTGAAACAAACTTATTGTCAGCAAAACCGACAGGGAAAGAGCAGTAGATTTGATCAAACACTAGCAGACCCATATTTAGGGATACAAAAGTGTTCTGGTGGCTGAAAATCTCAGGGGTATGACGAGAGACGGTCTGCCAAGGACAAGTGACATGAAGTTTTTATAATGAGCCAGCAGAGCCTAACAGGACTAGGATAATGACTGAAAAAGAGCTAGGACCTAGGACACGGACCAGAAATTCACCAAAATAAAAGCACAGGACACTCGTTACCTCAGGAGAAAGCAAGAGTATTTTGGGAACTTAATAGTCAGGGTTGTGGGGGGCTGGAGCCAATCCCAGCTGACACTGGACAAGAGGCAGGATACACCGTAGTCTATCACTAATCCATCACAGGGCTAACAAATAGAAACAAACACACTCACATTCACACCTACTGTCCGCAATTCCAGGCAATGAGGACCAATTAGATGCCAACACCAAAACTCAGTTTTAAGATGTTTATTGCTTTCTTGAGGGACTCACCAGATCTACATGAAATCACATGGGAACAAGGGAAAACTCAAAAACAAGGTTATATGACTTCGCATGGGGATCTGGGTCTCCTAATTGGGACTCAGCAGACCTACATGGTAACTATGAAACTTAACACTGGGTAACGTGGCTTGACGTGGGGATTTGGGTCTCCTAATTGGGACTCAGCAGACCTACATGGAAACTATGAAACTTAACACTGGGTAAGGTGGTTTGACGTGGGGATCTGGATCTCCTAACTGGGACTCACCAGACCTTCATGGAAACTATGGAAACCTAACACGGGGTAACGTGGCTTGACGTGGGGATTTGGGTCTCCTAATTGGGACTCACCAGACCTACATGGAAACTATGAAACTTAACACTGGGTAACGTGGCTTGACGTGGGGATCTGGATCTCCTAACTGGGACTCACCAGACCTTCATGGAAACTATGGAAACCTAACACGGGGTAACGTGGCTTGACGTGAAGATCTCGGTGTCCTAATTGGGACTCACCAGACCGACATGGAAACTATGGAAACTTAACACTGGGTAACGACAAAGAGCAGGGTGAAACGTAGAATGTTAGCTGACCAGGAGATGGAGACAAAACCAGAGGTGCTATGGAGGATGGTGGTTTCTGCCTAAGCCCACACCCGGTACCTACGAGGGGGCATAGGCAGATGGTGGATTGGATCCAGAACTTGGCCCGCAGAGCAACATCTGACGGAATGTGTTAGCCTTGGCCAAGTCCAACTCCTATAGACTCAGTGGGTGGATACTTCTTCTTTTACATAATCCAACACAAAGTTATCCCTCTACTTAGCAACATGGAAACTCAAACATTGGCTTACTTGAAACAACGTGGTCTTCCTGAACAGAATAGAGTGGGCATGAATTCTTTGATCTGGATACACAGAGTAATTTTGAGCAGTGGTGTCAGACAATCCAGCAACTTGTCTATGGCTATGGAGAGGTATATAAACCATGAGTCGAAAACAGAACACAGGTGAAAACAATCATATAATCAGGGCACAAAACCAGATCCTGTATGATCCTTCAGAACAAAAGCATAACAGGAAGTAAAGTTGCTGGTCATGACACCTACAGGCAGTTTGGAGTCACAAGCAAAGAGGTATAATACAAAAACTCATAGCTTTGCATTATTTTCTACTCTCCTACCCTTCATCGATACTCGTGTGAGTGAAAGAGTAAAACAGACATGAGGGAGGTAATGACCACAGCCTCAAGTGCTTTAATCAGTCACATCAATAATCACCTTGTGAATGCTGCAGATGCTGTGAACCAAGATTACGTATTGAAACGTCATTACAGATATGATTCATCTAATGCATATTCCATAACATTACAAATAAGGAAAATGTGACTGTAATAATATGGTTTTTGTTGTTATTTAAGTCCAAAGTGTAGTTTGACACAATCACCTTCATTTTGTTTCCATGGCAACCGACTACTTTTACAGTCCCATTAAATCAGTTCTAGTGACCAATCGATAAGAGGAGTTTTTCCTGTCAGGATAAACCTTCTCTTCCACCTTTCAGATGGAGAAACTAGGCAGAGATGATAGATTTAAGGGACTGGAACAATGATGGTAAACATCCATCTATTACAGGTTATAAAGGTACAAATAATAAAACCAAAAGCATTTATTTTTCACATTTAATGATGCAGGGAAAAAGATGTTGTCATGATAGTAAGCCTGACTCAGAACACAAAGCAAGGACCCATGTCTCTCTTTCTACATGTTCACACATTCTAACACAAAAAGCTCTCAGTGGGATAAGGCATATTGTTAGTGTTTAGCCTTTTCCTTTGGGGAAGGGTGGGTTGTTGTTTTGTTTTTTTTTTGCCCCTACCCACCTGTAGTTTGTGCAGCTGCAGACAGAAAAAGGGGAGACAGAGGCAGAGAAAAGGGGGGAGGTCTGCAACACAGGTCAGACTGCAACCGCCAGCATCACGATTTGAGCTGCACATGGAGAGCCTGCCATAACCACTGGCCTCATTCTGGCATTATAGCACAATTTTGCTGTTCAAGGTAGTGAGAGGGGCAGTTATTGGGTACATGGTGGAAAACAGCATTTTACCCCAGTAATTTCATGCACTGTATTGTAAGTCAAGGCAAATTTATTTGTATAGCACCATTCATACACTACGCAATTCAAAGTGCTTTACAAGGCATATAGTTACATTAAAAGCATGGAAAAGAGCATTTAAAAACAAAGACATTTAAAATAAAATAAATTTAAATAAAATAGTAAATTAAAATAAGATGTATAAGCACATTAAGAAAATAAGGATGAACAATTATTTGAAGGCAGCAGTAAACAACTGAGTTTTCAGTCCTGATTTGAATGAGCTGACAGTTTGAGTAGACCTCAGGTGTTCAGGAAGTTTGCTCCACAAGTGAGGAGCATAGTAACTGAATGCTGCATCACTTTGTTTGCTTCTGGTTCTGGGAACACACAGTAGACCTGTCCCAGATCACCTGAGAGGTCTGGAAACCTCATAGAGGTTTCCAATACATCTTGAATATATTTAGGTCCACAACCATTTAGTGCTTTATAAACTAGCAATAAGATTTTGAAATCTATCCTTTGACTAACGGGAAGCCAGTGTAGTGATCTGAGAACTGGTGTGATATGGTCCAGTTTCTTGGTGTTTGTAAGGACTCTGGCAGCAGCATTCTGGATTAGCTGCAGCTGCCTGATTGACTTTTTGCTAAGACCTGTAAACAAGCCATTACAATAATCTAACCTAATGAAGATAAATGCATGAACAAGTTTTTCTGCATCTTGTTTAGACAGAAAACCTTTTTATTCTAGCAATGTTTCTCAGGTGGTAATAGGAAGATTTAGTGATGGATTTTATGTGGTTGTTAAAATTCAGGTCTGAGTCAATGATTACACCAAGGTTTCTGGCTTGATTTGTAACTTTCAATGACATGGAGTCAAGCTGGGCAATGACCTTTGACCTTTCATTTTTGGGGCCAAAAACAATCACTTCTGTCTTGTCTGTATTGAGCTGGAAAAAATTCTGGCACATCCATTCTTCTCCATTCACTCACATAATGAAATTAGAGGACTATAATCATGAGATGATACTGATATATAAAGTTGGGTGTCATCTGCATAGGCATGGTAGTCAATGTTGTAGTATTCCATAATCTGAGCAAGGGGCAGCATGTAGATATTGAATAAGAGAGGACCAAGAATGGAGCCTTGAGGAACCCCACATTTAATTTTTGTTCGCTCAGACTCGAAATTACCAAGTTTGACAAAATAGTCTCTATCTTGTAAGTAAGATTTTAACCAATTTAACACTGTGCCAGCAACTCCCACCCACGTTTCTAGTCTATCAAGCAGCACATCATGATAAACTGTGTCAAATGCAGCACTGAGATCCAGTAGTACTAAAACAGAGGTTTTGGATTCATCATTATTCAAATGTAAATCATTTAAAATTTTAATAAGTGCAGTCTCAGTGCTGTGGTGTGTGCAAAATCCAGACTGAAGTGCATTAAAAAGATTGTTTTGCACCATAAATCTGCGAATTTGTTGAGAAAATACTTTTTCAATTATTTTTCCCAAAAATGGAAGATTTGATATTGGCCTGTAGTTACTTACTGCTGAAGCATCTAGATTAGGCTTTTTAAGAAGAGGTTTTATAACAGCAGTTCTTAAGGCCTGGGGAAACAGCCCTGACTGAAGATAACTATTGACAATCTGCAATACATCTGGAGCTAAGCCGTTAAAAACATTTTAAAAAAATCTGTTTGTAAAATATCAAGGCAGCATGATGTAGATTTTAATTGTAGAAGCGTTTCTGCCAGAGCTCTGTGATCAAGGAGATCAAAATGTTCTAGATTCACTGGAGAACAAGGAGGCACAGGAGATATTGTCATGTTCCTTGGACTGCAGCTAGATATAGTTTGTCTTATCATTGATATATACTGTGAAAAAAGCTGCAAAATCATTGCATGACATTTTGGACGGCCGTTCAGAAGGAAGAGAGGGTGCTGGGTTTGTGAGTCTGTCTACAACAGAAAACAATGTGCGGGCATTATTGCTGTTTCTATTGATAACCTCTGAGAAAAATGATTGCCTTGCATTTTTTAATTTTTGGTTATAGTTGTGAAGACTCTCTTTGTACAACTTACTGCACATCCGTCTCACATCTTTTATAGCAGAGTCTCCCACAATCAGAGTCTGAGGCCCTGTTAACTTTCCTCTTAGCTTTCTGTCTTCTGATGTGCTTTCAGACCTTACCCCTCTCTGTGGATGTGGGGGATTGTCCAAGTCATCAATTCAATTCAAATCAATTCAATTTTATTTGTATAGCGCCAAATCACAATACAAATCATCTCAAGGCACTTTACAAAAACTAAAACTAAAAACCCAACAATTCCCTTATGAGCAAGCACTTCGCGACAGTGGAGAGGAAAAACTCCCTTTAACGGAAGAAAAAACCTCCAGCAGAACCGGGCTCAGTTTAGGCCATCTGCCTCGACCGGTTGGGGTGAGTGGATAGAGCAGAGAGAAAAGAACAACAAATAGACACTGCAGGTTGGTGGGACCAGTAACTGCACATCAGCGATATACAGCTCCAGGACCAGGGACACCTGCAGAAGGTACAGAGAGAACAGAGAGAGAGGGAGAGAGCACAAACTAGGGGAGAGAGAGAGCACAAGGTTAGTAACATTCAATGGTGGAATATACATGTTAGGGGGGAGGAGAGAAGAGAGGGGAGGGGAAGGGAAAGGGGGGGAAGGGAAGGGAGGGGAGGGGTAGGGGAGCTCAGTCCACTGATGGTCCTCGGGCAGTCTAGGCCTATAGCAGCATAACTAAGGGATGGTTCAGGGTTGCCTGAAGCCAGCCCTAACCATATGCTTTGTCAAAGATGAAGGTTTTAAGTCTAGCCTTAAAAGTATAGAGAGTGTCTGCTTCCTTAACCCAGGCAGGGAGCTGGTTCCATAGGAGAGGAGCTTGATAACTAAAGGCTCTGCCTCCCATTCTGCTTTTGGAAACTCTGGGAACCACAAGTAGACCTGCACTCTGAGAGCGAAGTGGTCTATTGGGATAATATGGTACTATGAGGTCTTTAAGGTATGAAGGAGCTTGATTATGAAGGGATTTATATGTGAGAAGAAGGATTTTAAATTCTGTTCTATATTTTTGAGGGAGCCAATGAAGAGAAGCCAATATAGGAGAAATATGATCTCTCTTGCTAGTTCCTGTCAGGACTCTGGCTGCAGCATTCTGGATTAATTGGAGGCTTTTTATGGAGATATTGGGACATCCAGATAGTAATGAGTTACAGTAATCTAGCCTTGAGGTAACAAATGCATGGACTAGTTTTTCTGCATCATTTTGAGACAGGATGTTCCTAATTTTGGAAATGTTGCGCAGGTGAAAGAATGCAGTTCTAGAGATTTGTTTTATGTGTGAGTTAAAGGACATGTCATGGTCAAAAATAACTCCAAGGTTTTTTACAGTAGTGCTAGAGGCCAGGGTTATGCCATCTAAAGTAGCTATAATTTGAGAAAAGTTATTTCTGAGATTTTTTGGCCCAAATATAATGACTTCTGTTTTCTCCGAGTTTAAAAGTAAAAAGTCATCCAGGCCTTTATGTCAGTTAGACAGGCTTGAAGTCTGGTTAACTGGTTTGTGTTAACAGGTTTAATAGATAGATATAACTGAGTGTCATCTGCATAGCAGTGGTAATTAATAGAGTGCTTCCTAATGACATATCCTAAAGGAAGCATGTACAGGGTGAACAGAATCGGTCCTAGCACGGAGCCTTGTGGAACTCCATAACTAAGTTTTGTTCGTGTGAAAGGTTCATCATGGACATGAACAACCTGGAATCTGTCCGATAAATAGGATTGGAACCACTTTAACGCTGTTCCTCTGATACCAATCACATGCTCCAGTCTCTATAATAAGATGTTGTGGTCAATGGTGTCGAATGCTGCACTAAGGTCTAGGAGGACAAGTATTGAAACAAGTCCATTATCTGAGGCTAAGAGAAGATCGTTGGTAACTTTCAACAGTGCTGTTTCTGTACTATGATGTGCTCTAAATCCTGATTGAAAATCTTCAAATAGTTCATTTCTGTGTAAGTGGTCTGATAGCTGCTTAGCAACAGCTTTTTCTAGGATTTTACAAATAAATGGCAGGTTGGATATTGGTCTATAATTAGCCAAGACTCCTGGATCAAGACTAGGCTTTTTTAGTAAAGGTTTGATTACTGCAGTCTTAAAGGCCTGTGGTACGTAGCCTGATACTAGAGATAAATTTACCAAGTCCAATAAAGATGAGTTCATTAATGGCAGGGTGCCTTTAAGCAGTCTAGTCGGGATGGGGTCTAAGAGACATGTTGATGATTTCGATGAAGCAACTACTGATGTAAATTCAGAGAGATCTATGGGAGAGAAGCAGTCTAAACATAACTGAGGTCTTACAGATGATTCAAGAGCTACTGTAGTAGAAGATTCATTTATTGCAGGTATAGGAAGTGTAACCGCTTTTGACAGCGTGTACTCAATGTCTGTTACGCTCTTTAACTGGGTGCTATGGTGTTTCTAATTATTTTTCCCAATAAACCCAATACCAGGAAATGATTGTGGGCCCAATCAGATTTATCTAGGTTCGTGGGAGCCGAAAGGTGAGCAACTGCAATGGAACAGTCAACACACAGAGGGGATAACTGTGACTTTTACTGTTGTCATTTCAATTGACATAAAATTCCAACATTCAACAAAAATAACACTCATGAGTTAGCGCGCATGTAAACAAAAAAAAATAAAAAAATTACTAAATTCAGTCCCTTTGTTGTTTTTCTTTTTGATAGAGTCAGTTAAGTATTCTCAGTCCAATGTCCGGTAACCTGGTTAGTCATTAGCTACCACTGTGTTCTTGTCCTTGGGCTGGGCTCGCCATCCAGTACTGGAGAGATGTCCATCCTTCGCTGTGCCGCGTAGTTTCAATTTGGATCCAAACACACAAAAAAAAACCTGACCAGTGCAAGGCAAATACGTTCTAGACAGACAATGGTGTAGGTTCCAAGCTTCGGTTGGCTCACAGCCTTCCTTCAGCTCAATTTTTCCGTCCACTAAATTCTCCGGCTCGGTGTGTCTCGACCGCATGAAGCTCGTAAATGTCTGACACCACGTAAGGCACGCAAAACCGGATGTTCCGGCTCAAGGGCGGGACAATTAACCTTATTGGTTAATATGAGATCACACACTAAATAACATCATTGGTTGCTCATAATGTTGCTAAAACACAATGCAGCTACTTCACAGGTTTTTACCATATTTTAACACTATTTACTAATACTAATGTTCTAATGAACTTGTGTTTACTAGTTTTTATCTATTTCTTTTTATCACTGGGTTACACTTTCCCCCCTTAGAATCATGCAAGTCCCTTTGCATGGGGTCGGTTGCACAGAAATAACAGGAGGGCTAGACCCTTCCTGCATGAATTCATCATTAGACTCTGATAAGGCATTGGTAAAAGCTAGGCTTAGCCCATGGAACAACGACTGGGCAATGGATACCAGAGGATTTCCCAGGTGAGTGTATCGGAGTCTGTCTGGTTGGACTTTAGCTCTTGCTGAGCGCCTTATAGTGTTAGTTGCCTCCTCCTCAAGATTCAGCGGATTTCCATCGTGTTTCTGGTTCATAAGGTCATCCTCAGGTTGATTTCCTTCCAAAAGGACAGCCCCCTGACGTCCTCCTGGTACATCAGGTGAGTTGGGTTCACTGCATGAACCATCTGCATCTGTCGACCGTACCTCATCCATTGAGGATTGTATGTCCACTCCAGCAGGGGCTACAGGTTCCTCTCCAGGTAAGTCGTCATTTCCAAGTAGGTTGTTTCCAGCAGGATTGACTACGGGTAGGTGAATTTCAGCTGGGCTTTGCGTGTGACGGTGAGTTTGTGATTTTGGGATCTCATAAACTTTGGTGACAATAGTTGGCTCTTGTGGGGGTGTCTCTTTGAACCAATAGACATTTTCGCTTTCTGGTTCAGAAAGGTGATGGTCATCATTTTGTTCAGAAGAGTGACGTGTTTGTGGCCTGCGGCCATGTTTTGGCAATTCGGGCTCCTCCTTGGTGGGTGCAAGGAAACCGCATGGGAGTAGAAGGTCACGATGGACAGTTCGCACTGGACCATCTTTGTTTTCAGGTTTTATAGTGTATACTGGTAGATCACCAGCTTTCTTCACTACAACATGAATGTCCGTCTCCCACTTATCAGCCAGTTTATGTTTGCCTCTCAGACGCACTGCACGAACCAAAACTCTGTCTCCAGGTTCTAGTTTCGAAGGTTTTACACAAATATCAAATCTAGCTTTATTTTTGTCGGCCATTTTATTCACACTCTCAGTTGCTAGTTTGTAACTTTCTTCCAGCGTAGACTTGAGTTTCTGCACATACTGTGAATGTGACTTGAAGCCACTGTCTCGGAAAGGCAAACCAAATGCCAAATCAACTGGCAATCTTGGTTGGCGGCCGAACATTAATACATAGGGTGCAAATCCAGTTGTGTCATTTCTCGTACAGTTGTACGCATGGACTAAGGGCTTAACAAAATTGCGCCACTGTGATTTGTCTTTATCCTCCAAGGTTCCAAGCATGCTCAGTAGAGTTCGATTGAAGCGTTCCACTGGATTTCCCCTGGGATGATAAGGTGTGGTGCGTGTTTTGTGGATGCCCATAATATTACATAATTCTTTTATGAGGTGGGACTCGAAGTCGGGTCCTTGGTCACTATGTAACCGTTCTGGGACTCCATAGTGCACTATGAAATTATCCCAGATGGCTTTTGCTACGGTCTGAGCTCGTTGATTAGCAGTGGGGATGGCTACTGCATATTTTGTGAAGTGATCGGTTAGGACGAGCACATCCTTTGTATTGCTTCGATCGGGCTCAATGGACAGAAAATCCATGCACACTAGTTCGAGGGGCCTGGTGGACTTTATATTAACCAGTGGAGCAGCTTTTTCTGGGGGAGACTTTCTTCTGACACAGCGGCTGCATGTTCTGATCTTAGTTTCAATGTCCACCGCCATGCGAGGCCAATAAAATCTGCTCCTGGCAAGGTCTATAGTGCGCTCAATACCTAAGTGGCCCATATCACTGTGAATACTCCGAAACACTGTATCACGAAGCTGTTCAGGCAATTCGAGCTGGTAAGTGACATTCCCACCCTCTTGGCGTGTTCTGTACAGAACGCTATTGTGGATTTCAAGGCGACTGAGCTCTCTCAACAACAGGTTGATATCAGGAAGCTCTGCTCTTACTGTAGGTGGAACTTTTCCTCCAGTTTCGATTTGGGCTATGACTTCTCGCAGACAGGTGTCAGATCGCTGTTCATTTTTAAGCTGCTCTGGGGACATATGAGGGATGATTGGGAGACCACCACACTCATTTTCATTGACAAAACCATCTGGAATGACAGTTACAGACATGGCTACTAATGGGATGGTGTCATCGTAGGAGCTATTGACAAGGTGCTTATCACATATGGCAGACACTACCTCGGGACTTAAACTACTTTCTAGCGGTGACAGGTGAGTCTGGGTGAACTGCTGTATGCGGTCGCACTCTTTTTGGGACACCGCGTCATTGAGTAACTCGCCATGTGGTCGCCTCGAAAGACCGTCAGCATCTGAGTTGAGTTTGCCTGCTCGGTATTGGAGCTTAAAGTTGAAAGTAGACAGAGCAGCTAGCCATCTATAACTCATAGCATCCATTTTAGCAGTAGTTAAGACATATGTAAGGGGATTACTATCTGTTATGACAGTAAACTGGTTTCCATATAAATAATCAGCAAATTTCTCCGTCACTGCCCACTTTAGAGCTAAAACTTCTAATATATGGGCGGGGTAACGGGACTCGCTTTTGGACAAACCCCGGCTTGCATAAGCTATAACCCTAGTCTGGCCATCTTGGATTTGATAGAGTGCAGCTCCTAGCCCTGTAGTGCTGGCGTCAGTGTGGAGCGTGTATGGCAACTTAGGGTCAGCAAAACCCAGGACAGGTGCCGTACTGAGCTTTTCAATTATTGCTTTGAAAGCATCATCACATGAGGAAGTCCATCGGTCACCAAATGGTGTTCTGGGGTCATGATACTTGACAGGCTTGGCTTTAAGCTTTGCACTTTTGCGTAAAGGTGGATAGCCTGCAGTTAAGTCGGTGAGGGGCTTGACAATACTTGAATAGTCCTTAATAAATCGCCTGTAGTACCCTGAGAAGCCTAAGAATGAACGGAGTTGTTTGAGGTCACAGGGTACAGGCCAGGTGCTTAGGGCTTTCACTTTCTCAGGGTCGGTCTCTACCCCCTTGTGAGATACTATGTGCCCGAGATATCTGACAGAAGTCTGGAAAAATGTACATTTCGTGGGGGAGAGTTTTAATCCGTATTCTCTTAAGCGATTAAGAACTTTCATTAAGCGGGACTCATGTTCTTCAGGCGTTTTGGAGAACACGATAATATCATCAAGAAACACAAGCACTTCTTTAAGGTTCATGTCCCCCATACATTTTTCCATAAGGCGCTGGAATGTGCTTGGGGCGTTTGTGATGCCTTGTGGCATTCTGTTGAATTCCCAGAAGCCGATAGGACATACGAATGCGGTCTTTGGTTTGTCCAGCTCCTCTACCTCGATCTGGTAGTAGCCTGATTTCAAATCGAGGACGGAAAACCACTGCGATCCGTTCAGGGTGGAAAACGTTTCCTCCAAGTTGGGGAGAGCATAAGCATCTTTTACAGTCTGCAGGTTAAGCTTTCTGTAGTCTATACAGAGGCGGACTTCACCATTTTTTTTCCGTACGACGACAATGGGCGAAGAAAAGGGAGAAGAGGATTCTCTGATCACACCTGCTTGTTGGAGCTCTTGTAGATGCTTACGGACGGCTTCCAAGTCATTTGGGTGTATGGGACGTGCCTTGTGCTTGAAAGGAGTTTCGTCTGACATTTTGATCTGATGTTTCACTTGATCTGTTCTGCCAAAGTCTAGATCAGTTTGCGCAAAAACCTCTGACATGCTGTTGAGTTTTTGGGTTATGCGCTCTTTCCATTCAGAGCTAATTGGAGAAGTGTCAAAGTTGTAATTCAAGCTGGGCTCTTGGCTGACATGAGGTGCCTGCGGTCTCACTGAATGTTCTTGTGAAAGAACTCGCTGAAATGCACTGATTTCTCCGATTCATTTGTCAATACGACTGGTACCAGATAAGGTGATCTTTCAGGTAAGTCTACAAGACATGGCTTTACTAGGATACCACCAGGTAAAACTGACACAGAAGGGTGTTCTAAGAGGACAGATTTCTCAGTATTATTGGCTGCAACAGCTACAGAACTTTCAAGGACAACAGTGTGGCCTGCTGGTACTAACTGGGGTTCTTTGCTGTGTATGGTTACTAAGCCAAGGTTACTGTCTTTGGACTGCCTGTGCCTCAACTCAAGAACTTTTAACACTGCCCTATAGCCATGTGCTGTATTTGGCTGCACTTCAGAGCATGCTTGACTATAAAGCTCATAAAGTACATCGAGTGTATTGGTCCCAATCAAAACTAGTGATTGGGAAGGTGCGCGTATGTCAGGAACAACTAAAGCAAGTGTCTGCACTTCAGCTTCGAGGCCTAGGAAATCTTTAGGAAAAACTACATCCATCTCGATGTAGCCCAAGTAGGGTACAGATTGACCATTGGCTCCCTCAACCTCTAGCAGCTCAAAAAGTGGTTTTATCTCTTGAGCGGACAGATGATGTTGATAGAACGACTGAGGAACTGTAGTTACTTGGGAGCCAGTATCTAATAAACAGTGCACAGATTCGCCATTAATCTGAACTTGTGCAGTACTTTTAGTACCAATCAATCCTTGAGGTAGTCTAAAACTGTCAGTTTTAGTATGTGCCTTTAACATGGCACGCTTTCTGATAGGCACACTAGGCTTAGACTCAGCGAGACGGGTTGGCTCAGCTGTTGCCCCTGTTTGTCCCACAACAGAGGCTGGTTTTAGTTTAAAGGGAAAGTGCTGCTATGCTGTCTCTCCCATATCTGCTGGCGCACTCTTAGTTCTTTACGTTTGGCTGCCACAAGTTCGGGGTTTGGCTCTGCCTCACAGGTGGCAACAATGTGCCCATCCTCTCCACAGCGGAAACAATACCAAGGCTTCGGCCTTGTAGTAGGATGACCGTATGAAGGTAAGCTAACTTCAGGGTTTGCATGGTCAGGTTTTATAGCTTCACTTTTCTTTGGCAGGTTTTTCTTAGGTGTGCTTGGTTTCACTTGTTTCAGGACTGCAGCCAATTGGCTTTTTAAGTCAGCTACCTGTTTTTTTAACTCATTTAGGCTGTGTGATTCTGGATCTGTTTGACTTTTATTGGTTTCGGTGGTAGTCTGTTCATGTGAGACTGCTTTCTGATTTGTGGCAACAAAATGTTTTCTCATTCTTGTGGTTTTTATTTCGTGGCGGTTTTCTGCAGTGCGAATAAGGAGCAATAATTCTGCAAATGTGGGTGGATCATTTTTCTTCAACTCCAACTGGAGCTCTGTTAACAAATTTTCATCCCAACAGCCCCTGCAAAACTGCTTAAGGAGCTGTTGGTTCATTTCATGGTGCTCGATACCACCTCTACGGACAGTAAGGTTCAACGCCACTTGCAGGCGATGCAGGTAAGCAGAGGGTTTCTCCCCAGGGTTTTGTAGAGTGTTCATAAATCGTACAAGCAGTTCCTCACCATCGTCCACAGTGTCATAAGCAGAGTCCAACAGGCTCAGATAATTAGAAGGTGTTGCGTCGGGCCCAAGCGGTCTAACCACGTCTGAAGCTGGAGCAAGAAGACTCTCAAGGATCTTCCGAGTTTTTTCCAAGTCAGAAAGCGAAGGGTCCCCTATCATTAGCTCAACATGAGAACGCCAAGTCTCATAATCTGCTTCATTGTAGGACCTGGGAATCTTCCCAGAAAAGGGTTTCAGCTTCAGTGGGGAATGAACATTAGAAAGCCTTTCTCCACTTCTAACAACATGCTCAACAACTATTCGTTGAATGTCTGGTGGGTTAAGATCAATTGGACCCAAAGTGAGGGGATTCTGATTTGGTCTTATAGCACTTGCAAGTGGAATCTGCACGAGTTTAGGAGGTTGAGGTGCATGAGCTGGGTGCGGAGGGGAAACTGTACTTTGTGTAGGCTCTGTGAGCGGCTCAGTAAATTCAGCAGTTTCTGCTTCAGGAACTGGATTGAGTTCAGCTGCCTCAACAGCCCCAATGGACTTCTCTATTTTTGACATGACCTCCCGCAGCACATCCTCAAAACCCTTCCCACTTAACTTGGCTAAACCCTTCAGTTCGGTAAGGTAAGTGTCAGTTACACTGCCCCCTACAGTTTGTGTGTAAACATCTGTTAAGGCTCTAACACAATATTTAAGATCAGGGTTTTCACTGGACGGGAAGAGGTAAGGCAATGTGGGCGCTAATGTCTGAACAGCTACACCGGAGTTAAACTCTACAATCTGACTGTTGTTGTACTCCGACGAGTCATCCTCAATGGTCAGTATCCTACTTACAGAACCATACTGCTGTAAGTACTGAAAAACCTCCTCATCTTTCTCTGATCCGGTGATGCCGCTAACGATCACAGCATTCGGTATTTTAACACCGAATTTTTCAACAAAATCCATTCTAACAAGGTGTCCACAGTTCTTCAGTGTGTAAATGTTGCTCCACCGCAGTTACTCCAGGCTCCTGGCTGGCTCGCCACTATTTGTAACCGCTTTTGACAGCGTGTACTCAATGTCTGTTATGCTCTTTAACTGGGTGCTATGGTGTTTCTAATTAGTTTTCCCAATAAACCCAATACCAGGAAATGATTGTGGGCCCAATCAGATTTATCTAGGTTCGTGGGAGCCGAAAGGTGAGCAACTGCAATGGAACAGTCAACACACAGAGGGGATAACTGTGACTTTTACTGTTGTCATTTCAATTGACATAAAATTCCAACATTCAACAAAAATAACACTCATGAGTTAGCGCGCATGTAAACAAAAAAAAATAAAAAAATTACTAAATTCAGTCCCTTTGTTGTTTTTCTTTTTGATAGAGTCAGTTAAGTATTCTCAGTCCAATGTCCGGTAACCTGGTTAGTCATTAGCTACCACTGTGTTCTTGTCCTTGGGCTGGGCTCGCCATCCAGTACTGGAGAGATGTCCATCCTTCGCTGTGCCGCGTAGTTTCAATTTGGATCCAAACACACAAAAAAAAACCTGACCAGTGCAAGGCAAATACGTTCTAGACAGACAATGGTGTAGGTTCCAAGCTTCGGTTGGCTCACAGCCTTCCTTCAGCTCAATTTTTCCGTCCACTAAATTCTCCGGCTCGGTGTGTCTCGACCGCATGAAGCTCGTAAATGTCTGACACCACGTAAGGCACGCAAAACCGGATGTTCCGGCTCAAGGGCGGGACAATTAACCTTATTGGTTAATATGAGATCACACACTAAATAACATCATTGGTTGCTCATAATGTTGCTAAAACACAATGCAGCTACTTCACAGGTTTTTACCATATTTTAACACTATTTACTAATACTAATGTTCTAATGAACTTGTGTTTACTAGTTTTTATCTATTTCTTTTTATCACTGGGTTACAGAAGCATCTGCTGAATTTTATCTCTAATAGTTGTGATTTTATTTGTAAAGAAACTCATAAATTTATCACTGCTGAGAGCTCAGATGACGATCCAGGGTCCTGCAGTAGTGGAGCGAGTCTATTTTGTAGCTGTACAGTTGGTTCCCTAGGAGTTTTGTTGCTCTTTTTCCCTTTAGTTGTTATCCATGGCTGTGCTTTCCTCTGCACAGGAGTTGAGGAGGATGATAACGCTGGCCAGCCTGTCGCATCACAGATCTCTGGGCGCTGAGTTCTGTCTGTTGCTTGTCCTCTCATGTCAGAGGGAAGTGATTTAGTCTTTGGCTTTGCTCCGAGAGCGTTCCAGGGAGGACTGATACCAGTAGTTTTATTTACCCGGACACAACCCTCCTGTTGCTCGGTCTTGTTAATTCTAGTTAGCTGTATACTAGCATGCTCTTGTCTGCTACTATGATAGAGTGGTAGAGTAGTGTCCTCTTTCCCAAATAGTCCATTTATCTCCACGTTCATCTCTAACCTTTGCACCTTAGTTTCCAGCATAGTAATTTTCTGTAGAGTTTGCTGTAATCGTCCTCAGAGAACGGAGGCATGGTCATGGAAGGTTGATCAAAAAGAAAAATAAAATCCTCACTAAAACTCCAAGTGCAGTTAAAAAAGGGGTAAAATAATGTTAAAAAGTGTATTATAGAATCATTGGGTAAGAATAAATGAAATGAAAAGAAATAAAAGCAAAGTAAAACTGGCAGAAGCAGGAGCAAGCAGAAGAGCGTCTACACTCTTCCCCATTGTTGTTGATGCAGAAACTAGATTGGAACTAGAATAATCATCTTACTGTATGTTTGTGGTTGTGCAAAATTCATTTTGAGTTTGGATATCAGAGCCAGATCTTTCAGGTTCTCTCAGGTTTTTAATTCTGCTATGATTTGTCTCCTCTCTCCGTGTGTCTCACAGGCTCCACAAGTTCATCACTGTCAGACCACTGGCTAATCCGGCTGACAGGGGACAGTAAGAGAGGCAGTCTGGTTTCTCGATCCTTCACCACATGTCCCTCTTCCTTACCCGACTCTCCAGAGTCTCCGGTCTTCCTTGACAATGGTTCTAAAGAGGAAAGAGGTAAGAGGCCACACCCAGGATATATCTTAATCATTTCGGTGGTTTATTTATTTCTTAATGACTTATTCTGTGTAAAGGTCTTGCATTTAAATGAAAAAATAAAAACACTTCACTTTCTACATAATTCTTAGGTGGTTTTGAGAGCAGACCATTTGTAAGGGGTCTTCAGGGGCGCAGCATGAGCATGAGAACCCCCAGCAAGAAGAAGGACACCCTGGGCAAGGTGTTTCCCCTGCGGTGGTCTTTAGGTTCAAAGGACAGACGAAAACCTGATCCAGTTCCTCCACCGGTCCAAGATCCTGCCCCTGTGGAGTTGGTGCAGTACTTGGAATCTGGCCGGCGGCCCCGGTGCACAAAGGACCCAATAGTAACATTGATGAATGAACCACGCAGCACAAAGGAGGCTGCTGAGGGCCAGGCTGCTGCCAATGTCCGTTCTTCCAGTGTAGGGAGTATAGGTTGTATGGGTAAAGCAGGAGAAGAGCAGTCACTCGAGTCTCCACACTTCCCAGAGGGCCAGAGGAGGCCATCAGATAAGACAGCATTCCTAAGACGAAGCAAGGGTGGTGGGACAAGAGACGAGAACGCGTCAAATATCAGCAGCAGCTCAAGCAGTAACACTCTTACCAGACGGAAAGAGGCCAGAAAGCAGAGCTCCTCAAAAGCTTCCCAGGATACTGATATAAGAAGGAGTTCCAGTGCTGGAGTTCAGCCTAGTTACAGCACAACTAGTCTTCATGATGGGACCCTGAGAAGACAAAAAGGTGAAAGGGCTGATAGAGAACGTCAAGGTGCATATGAAGGAAACTCTAAGGCTAAGAAAGGAGAAATCCCCAAGAGCCATGAGGGGCTGCTGTCCTTCTTTAAAGGTAACTTCTTGAAGAAGGATAAGGACTCTAGGAAGTCCAAGGACAGTGAGTCAAGGACAGGAGGAGATGAGGAAGGAAGTAGAAGGGCCCTCTCAAGGTTGTCACTATCCAATGGAGCAGCAGGAGGCAGGACTGGGGTGGAAGGAGGCAAGTCTAACGGCTCAGGTCATCTGGGCGATGATCTGGCAAACGGGAAGGTGGGACGAAGCACAGGTGACATCAAACGCTCCCAAAGCTCCTCCAACATCCCTACCAAGGCAGAGCAGAGCATGCGCAGGACAGCATCTTTGCATCGCAATGGGATGTCTACGGCCCCTGTGCCGTCACGCAGTCTGACAATGGACAAACCATCTTACGGGACCCTTCAGAGGACTCGTTACAGCACAACCTCACTAGGGCGCAAAAGGGCAGTCCCTGAGTCCAGCTTCTGATGTATTGGCGTAATGCATCCACACAAAAGTACAGAGCCTTTTACCTGATCGGTAGTGAATAGTCTCTGAGATCAAAGCAATAGAGCTCAGTTCACAGTGATACTTGTTATTGTTCACCGAAAATGAACTAGCTCAAGTGGTTTGCACCACGTAGTTCAGATGCAAGGAGCAAAAGAAGGTGTTTTAATGCTGGGATATAAAGAGCAGAATGAAGAATTTCAGAAGGAGTCCATTTCTGTTCTGTTTTTTTACTTAAAACAAGTGCCTGAGCAAGTAATATGCAGTTTAGACCAATGACTTTGTTTGTTTAGTACTGGAAGCATGAACTCCTTGATGCACATACAAACATAATATCTGCATTTGTTTCTTATTACTTTAGTGTGATTTTTGGAATCGATCACTTCATTTTGAAATTCCTGTGCTTCTTCTAACAATCAAGACAAACCGATTGTGTTCATTAATACGAATGTTATGTGTCTGTGTGGTTATTGGTGGTGCTGTAGGGCTGCAGATTCTTTGTAATGTTTATTTAAGGCTCATGGTGGGGTGGAACTCAAAGCGGTATTTTCATAAAACACTCATTTGCCACCTCTGAGTCAGTCCCCCTGTTGATCATTCTTTTTTAAACATGCAAGAGTAGGACCTCTAACTGTAATAATTAATGAGTGGTGTTTTGTACAGTCACTGTCCTGAGATTCTTAATTACTATGTGGCCAAGACTATGAATCCCAACAATACAAGGCTATGATTCCTAATTGTAAAATAGCACTTTATAGCTGAATCTGACTAAACTCCCTTTGATAGAAGGGAGTTTTAAAAATACATTTGTCTACTTGACAATGTAATACTACTGCAGTATCCACCCTTAGAACATATTTACAGTTGTTTTGTTTTGGTTTTTGTTCTTCTAATCACTTTATTTTCCTCAGTTTATGATTTCCTGACACAAACACCAAATGTTGAATATGGCTGTGAGCTCTTCAGCTCCATTGAATCTGTGTTTAGTGGAAAACTTTCACCTCTTCTGTAACATTATGTGCCCAAATTGGAAGCTGTAGAATATTAGACCTTGGTCTTTGACTGTGAGAAATTTTTTATCTGACTCTGACATTCCCTCATGTTCAACTTTTGAAGTTTCACTGCAAATATTGACTATATATAATCATTTAGGTAGAGAAATAAATAACCACAAAAATGAACAACCCAAGAAATATAGAATAAACTGAAACACAACATAGAAACTGAAACAAACACAAAACAGTCTTTTTATGTACAGTATGCATTGTTTACTGTAAGCTAACATTAATGACTGTAGCTGTCTGAGAATTGGTCTAAAGCATGTCTGAGCATCGCAAACCCAACAAATTACTGTTTTTAACCAAAGACTACATTATGATTTGGAAAGTCTAGAAATTTTTATTTCATCCCGTATATGTATGCAGGTAGCCAAAAGGAGGTCAGTCAACCCAGCTCGAGTAGTCATGGTCTGTAAGCCCAAAAACACAGAAGTGTACTGAATACCCAGGTAATATTTAAGAATTTTTGGTGTGCACCATTGAGCGTATGGAGGAATGAGCAGGGTGCCAGCTTGTAATCTGATATCCAGCTCTCATTCATTCCACCACAGATAAGATCCACTCTCGCTGCCCAGAGCTCGACCACACTGAAATGTGCCACACATGTTCACATCCTCAAATAATTTAGTTGTTATGGACAAAAAACAGAATAATCTTGTCATTACAGTAAATGCATGCATAAAAAGGAAATTGGATGGAACAATGTTGATTGTATTTCAGTTTGATATATTGTAAATGTCCCTTATTATTCAGTCAGAACTCAAATTTACTTTGCAGTTCCTTTATGAATCCTTTTGAAAGTTTTCCTTTTCATGATAAATCAATTTCTTGATTGAACCATGGGACCTTTTTATTTTCTGTAACTTGCTTCATCTTCAAATGATTACTCACACGCTGCAAAGTAGAATGATGCTCATCTGCTTTTAGTCACTGCACCACGTCACACAGATCCACTGGGGATACAGCACATAACTGGTGGAAAGAAAGAGTTAATTTAATTTTTCTGGCCTCCTGGCATTTCCTGGCTACTCTCAGACACTCCATTAATTCAGTGGTCACAAGTCTGCTTCAAATTGTCATTGTACTATGAAGAATAAGCCAGCTGGATTGTCTTATTTGCTACTGCGGTGACGTTTAGATATTGACATGTGAACAGAAATTTCCCAGTGATGTCTAGTGAGAATCTACACATATAAGACCTCACTTTTTATGAAGCTCAGTGTGGAGCTTTGCATCAATGTGTCAACATATACTAGAAGCTGAAGTTGAAATCCAAAGCAGTCCAAATTTGAAGTTGATCACCAATTATGAAAAAGTAGACAAACACATATGATGTGTAAGAACATGATTCGAAGCACATGCTCAGTTTTGTTTAAAACTTGTTATGAAACCACAGATAATACTTGATGGGAACAAAGCAGGATCACAGTTCACCTCACACACCACTTCATTTTTATTATTACCAAGCAGCACCTGTGTTAATATAAAAAAACATACTGTATTATGGAAGCCAGTTTTCTATGGAGATGATTATCGTTTAATTCAAATATTGAACAATTAACCTTGTCCCATGTTTATGCCAAGGACACAAGCTGCTGTTTTTTTTATGTTAGCAAGTTATTATGAGCTGAACTTGCTCTGCTACACTAAATATCTGTGTTATTTTTCCAGTCTAGTCATACTCCTTGCTTTAATTTTATTGTGTTAAATTTTACCAATTGAACAACAAGAATTGTCCAAAAAGTAATCAATGAAGAGAAGGGGCCTGTTGAATTCTCCTACTCATTGTTTGAATTTCCTCCCACTCCTGTATGTTTTCTTAAAAAGGTGCCTGGATAGCGTCATTGTTTAATTTAGATTACATGTCATGCACTTTGAATCACTCTGCAGAAGAGAATAACTATTTTTAGTATATAATAATATTTCTAATTGGTTTTAATGTCCCAAACCCCAAAAAAGAACTATTTAGCAAGTAATTAGTCCTAATTAGTCATGGCTTTGGTTCATGGTACACTGGAACATTACAATTTAGATTTTTATGCTTTTATTGAAAAGGAATCTTTATATTTATAAGGCAAATGAATACAAAATGTTTGTGCAGAAAGTCAACTAGTAAAACAATGTATTGTGTGATATACTGTGTCTGTGTACACAGCTAAACTCAAAAACAATCCTTGCAAGAAAATAAACCACATCTATTTTTACCAACATTTTTGTCCTACGTTGTCACTTTTGAGTGACTAAGCAATAGTAGTTGTGAATGTTCCTGATGGCTCTTTGCACAAGTTTTGTCTCTTAAGAAGCTGTTAAAACATATTTTTTAACAAAATGCATAAAAAAACTGAAGCACAACAGTTTTTCAAATAAATACTTAACACTAAAATATACAATCGACCTACACAGTTTTATAACTAGTTTTCTCTGTGAAGTTCATCATTTCATTCATTCATCCTTGAATTTTTAAAATAGCACACTTCAGCTGGAGATTTGTGCTCATAATAGCCAAGCTTCCCTCAACTGACAAAAATCACAGATTTGTGTCAAACTAAATGTGCTAATGTACTAAAACTAACTATGACTACCCTAAGGCTTTGTCTACATTGAAAATGTGTCCAAAAACACTTTTTCCCAAAAGCAAGATAAATCAGTGACACAAGGCTCAGAGCTACGATATATTTGAAACTTGTTGAATGGTTTTGTGCAGCGGCTGCAGCTGAGGACCTTTATTATCAGTATAATAGAGCAGAAAATGTTACCTGGGGTATAAGTCATTGCATATGCTGGACAGAACCAGTCATGTCCATCTTTTTCTGTACGTTGACCTTAGAGCTACTACCAATATCTGGTACAAAACACCGGGTTAAACTTCTGTGTCTCTCATTTCTAGCAGATTGAAATAAACTACATTGTATCTTCATTGTCATGGAAGACAAAGCAGTAGATTACTTATTACCTTAGAGATCAATGCTGTGTTTTAAGAGGGGATAGAGTTTAAATAAGGGCACAAAGTCTGTATTGTATTATGAATTTATATGTCTGTTTTTCTTTTCATGGCTAAACACACATATGGCCACATATACACAATGTTTACTCTGCCAAACTGAGCACTTCTGTTAACATGATATTCGTAAAATGTGGTTAAAGATGTTTTTATATGCAATTTTTCTACATTTTATAAAAATAATTATGTGTATATATGCGTTGATATACACAGACAGAATAGTGTTTATGGGAAAGCGAGAGAGGAGGAGTGAATTATTATTGACATTCAAGCTGTGTGGCGCTTTGGATTTTGGGATTGAGATCCCAAGATAGCCAACTAAACTCAAATTCATTGTAATCCATGTTTTGCATAGGAGTTTAACAAATATGCTGTGCAGTCTCCTGTACATGATGGGATGTTGCTTTATTTTTCAATACATTAAATAAAAATGCTATTTATGACTATGGCCTTCACTTAACAGTTTCTAGAATATTGATTGAAAATGTGCAAAATAATCACAGGGTCAGTTCAGGAATATTTTGAGGGATCTATTTCAGGAGCCTTCTTCTTCTTTTCCTTTCGGCTGCTCCCTTCAAGGGGTCGCCACAGTGACTCATCTGCCTCCATTTAACCCTATCCTCTGTATCCTCCTCACCCACACCAACTATCCTCGTGTCCTCTTTCACTACATCCAAGAATGTATGTAGTGTAGTGTTTTTAAAACTACTTGATTCTGAGTGGTGGAGTGACAGCCAAGTGATCCTGCACCAACTTAGTCCTGAGGCGTCTGCAGAGGTCAGCCGTAAATGTTGCAGAAAAGGCTCAGGTGAATTGAAATGTCCACATACTCTATGTCGAGAGACAGCTCTGAAACACACCCACATGTGAAGTTCTGCATGTTTTGTCAGGCTTTATTTTTCAATACAATAAATAAAAATACTATTTATGACTATGGCCTGACTATGTCAGGCTTGCAGCTTACTGCAAAAAAACCATTTAGTGTGTTTATCTCTAAAAGGCCACCCAGGGATAACTAAACAACAAACAGGAATGGGTGGAGGAATGATAGGCACATATCAACTGAATAGTGTCTCTTCCAAGCAGCTCTAAAGGAATTATCACTACAAAAGAGGATGACCTTACTTTGCAAATTCTGTAGACACACCCACAACTCTCTATTGTCAACAACAACATCTATAGCTTTCAGCATGGAAGAGAGGCCTTTATTAATGCTGTGGTTTGTGGGGAATTATGCTCATGTTGTGATGGAAACTGTAAAAGGGAAAGAGTCAGCTTTCATGAAAAGGGCTAAAAAGCTTTGTTGGAGGGTGGTCTTAGTTTTGCAGGGTAGGCCTATTTTTAGTTACAGCAGAGCTGGGAAAAGTAACGTGTTACAACAGTATGATCCATCTACTCCAGCAGAGTGTACATGTTCATGGAAACAGCATCCACAACTTTTGTTGGATAGTACTAGTAATTCATTCAGGAAGGCAGCAATAAGTATTAGATTATACTGATGTGTTTTAGACATTACTTTTCAAAGCATTTCGATGTTAATTCAATCTATGTTAATCCAATGCTCTGGCAGAATAATCACTTCTGTGTGTTTTTGACTCCAGGATCAGTCACAATGAGTTCTATAAGATTTTTATTTGTGTGAACTCACAAGGCAGACAAAAACAACCACAATACGATAATTTCCAGTTTCATACTTATTTTAAATACACCATTACCGTAGTCATATTGATTTATTAAGTTATCAATGTTCACAACAGTATAGACAGACTCACAGCCTACTGGTTTGTCATCTATTCAGAAAGGTTTTATGTTTTGACATGAAGCTTTTTTCTCTCTTTTGCTTAATAATAGACAAGAGCAACAGTTACGCCAGAGTTTCTCATCCTTGGTGCTGGGACCCTAAAACTACATGATTTCAGTGTACAGTAGTTTCAAAGTACTTTATTTAGCTTGACCAATCTTATTTCTGGCTTCAAAACCTGGTCAAACATCAGTAAAGGTTGAAAAACCCTGAGTTTAATATATTATATCAACATGAATGACCCATCCCAGTATATAGTGTCACCATCATGACTGAACATACCAAAATAATTTTACAACAACATTAATAATATCTAATAAACAAAATGACACAATTTTATAGATTTCACATTTTAGCCCATTCAGATCACAGCCTTTTATTTACAACCTTGGCTCTGAATTTCAAACTGAATAGACACTGAAAATGTTAAATACACATGAAAATGATACCAATGTTCACAGCTTGACTATTTTACTTATTCAAGAGTTTCCTCAGGAGGAAACACTGCAACCTTTGGACTTTTCTATTCTTTACACTTGTAAAAATGACATTCGCTGACATATTTTAAGTTCATTTTAAGCTTTGCTTCAATATGATGACTTTTCCAAAATTGCTTGTGTTGAATGGAAGTGAGAGCTTTATAATTTGGCAATTGATGCTATTAGATCCACCAATTACTTCTCATAGCAGGTGTCATGGAACAACTTCTGGAGATATCCTGGTAAGAGATACAAAGTGAATAAGCAGAATCATAACGTGATGAATGTCAAAAGCTTTTGGAAACAAAAAAGCAAAACACACCACATCTCTGTCTGTACATCTGTAAGCCTTTTGTTTTGCTGTTAAACGGAAAGACAACTGACTGTGCGTGGATTTGTTTAAATTAATCCTCCTGGATTTGAAGCTGCCTTTCAGAGCGGGATAATGGGTGTAGTCATGGCATTTACTTATGCTATAATCTTTTTTCCAAAAGAATAGGTGAGGTCTATGGCATATTGTAGCATAACTGTTCAAAACTGTGCTGTTAATTTGTTGCATAATAACAACTTGTCCTCCAAGACATCTTCTCCAGTTTCACTCTTCATCGTCTTCACTCTTCAGCAAAGAAAAAAAAAAAAAAACAAGCTAGAATAAAATATACATTTTCAGTAATAAACATTGAATGTTCCTAAAGGTCACAGCTCATTTCATACATCTCCCTCCTCAATGCAACAGTACAGTTCTGTTTTGGACTGGGTTATGCTTCTTCATTGCACAGCTGAAGCCTTGAGGTATAATGACTGCAGACAGTGATAATATATCGTGAAGTCACAAGTTAAATCTTTTGTATTTTCTGTACTTTATGTCCTACACAGTCTCTTGATGTGTCAGTTCATGTGTGTGTTCATAACATAACACTCACTATGACTTTTAATTTTGTATCGACACCCTGAGCAGCAGTTATTTCTTTTCACTCACATATACCATGCCAGCTATGATCTCGTGGTGTTGTGTAGTGCTGTGTAGTTATTATTTTTAAACATTTTGACCTGGTGGAAGAAAAGGTTGAAAAGAGGAATTTCAATTCAAGCATTGATATGACAGAAGATATGCTCAGACTGAACATAAAGCAAAGCCAATGGACAGATTTGAGTGGACACAAAAAGATGTGGATTCACTCTAGTTGGCATGATGAATTGTAGATACAGTGGTGTGAAAAACTGTTGACCCCCTTCCTGATTTCTAATTTTTTTCAGATCATCAAATAAATTTAAATATTAGTCAAAGATAATTCAAGTAAACACATCATACAGTTTTTAAATGAAGGTTCAAATCCAAAACTACATGGCCCTGTGTTAAAAAGTGTTTGCCCCCCCCCGTTAAAACATAACTTAACTGTTAATCACATCTGAGTTCAATTCCTCTAGCCACACCCAGGCCTGATTACTGCCACACCTGTTCACAATCAAGAAATCACTTAAATAGGACCTGCCTGACAAAGTGAAGTAGACCAAAAGATCCTCAAAAGCTAGACATCACGCCAAGATACAAAGAAATTCAAAAACAAATGAGAAAGAAAGTAACTGAGATCTATCAGTCTGGAAAAGGTTATAAAGCCATTTCTAAAGTTATAAAGCCATTCCTAAAGCTTTGGGACTGCAGCGAACCACAGTGAGAGCCATTATCTACAAATGGTGAAAACATGGAACAGTGGAGAACAGTGGAGAACCTTCCCAGGAGTGGCCGGCCAACCAAAATTACCCCAAGAGCGCAGCGACGACTCATCCAAGAGGTCACAAAAGACCCAACAACATCCAAAGAACTGCAGGCCTCACTTGCCTCAGTTAAGGTCACTGTTCATGACTCCACCACAAGAAAGACACTGGGCAAAAATGGTCTGCATGGCAGAGTTCCAAGACGAAAACCGCTGCTGAGCAAAAAGAACATAGAGGCTTGTCTCAGTTTTGCCAGAAAACAAGACTCCCCAAGACTTTTGAGAAAATACTTTGTGGACTGACGAGACAAAAGTTGAACTTTTTGGAAAGTCTGGTGTAAAAGTAACACTGCATTTCAGAAAAAGAACATCATACCAGCAGTAAAATATGGTGGTGGTAGTGTGATGGTCTGGGGCTGT
The DNA here is from genome assembly GCF_900324485.2 of Mastacembelus armatus. NCBI lineage: Eukaryota > Metazoa > Chordata > Actinopteri > Synbranchiformes > Mastacembelidae > Mastacembelus > Mastacembelus armatus. Next base: position 23,664,964 of record NC_046633.1, read on the forward strand.
TTTGCTGCTTCAGGACCTAGAAGACTTGCTGTGATAAATGGAACCATGAATTCTGCTGTCTACCAAAAAATCCTGAAGGAGAATGTCCAGTCATCTGTTTGTGACCTCAAGCTGAAGCAAACTTGGGTTCTGCAGCAGGACAATGATCCAAAACACACCAGCAAGTCCACCTCTGAATGGCTGAAGACAAACAAAATGAAGACTTTGGAGTGGCCTAGTCAAAGCCCTGACCTGAATCCGATTGAGATGCTGTAGCATGACTTTAAAAAGGTGGTTCATGCTCAAAAACCCTCCAATGTGGATGAATTACACCAATTCTGCAAAGATGTGTGGGCCAAAATTCCTCCACAGTGCTGTAACAGACTCATTGCAAGTTATCACAAACGCTTGATTGCAGTTGTTGCTGCTAAGGGTGGCCCAACCAGTTATTAGGTTTAGGGGTCAAACACTTTTACACACAGGGCCATGTAGTTTCATTTAAAAACTGCATGATGCGTTTACTTGAGTTATCTTTGACTAATATTTAAATTTGTTTGATGATCTGAAACATTAAAGTGTGACAAACATGCAAAAACATAAGAAATCAGGAAGAGGGCCAACACTTTTTCACACCACTGGATTTCAGCACAGGTGGAAAATGTTTCCCCTATACCCGTGCTGTATCAATCTATTTTATTAGTAAAGAGTGAGCTGACAGGAGGCAGCCTGGAGGAACATGTGCACTCAGTACATGTTGTTAGTGAGCACCAAATGTCCATACAGTCTTATACATTGGCTGCAAAATCCATTAGTTTTGCTTTATATTCAGTCTGAGTACAGTTTAGTATGTCCCAGTGAATCCTGGCACCACTGCAATCATGAATTCAGAACTAGATTTTTAATATTTCCCTGCAATTGAATGTCTCAGAATCAGAAATAGTGATAAATATATCTTCTTGCAGTCCTAGCAATATCTCATCTAGTCTGGGTGTTTTTATCTTACTGTGCATATTTAAAAAACTGTCTTAAACCAAGGTGTTAGTTCTGGCACTGTGCAATCCTGCTTTGTCCAACTGAGTTATTTAACCAAAATGGGCACATTCTTTTCATCCATAGATCATCCATGCTTTTATCTCCTGATACAAAAGGCTGCCACCATACATCTAACACATCTTAAGATAGCCGACTGCATTACAATAATCCCTTCCCAACAAGCCCTTTACTCGTGTCTGATTTGAAGATTTTACTGCTTATTCCTAAAGGCCTGGGTCTGCTAACTCCTGATCAGCTACTTGAGATCCTGTGGCAGGACTCAGCAATTTGAACCTGTCACTAAAAATGACTGAGCTGTTGCATCGTGGGCTGTCATGTGTTAGTACTCTGTCCTCCTTACATTTCTCCTGAAAAATCAAGTTTTATACTTTTTATTAAAAGAATACATTGTGAGAATTTGAAGAGATATAACAGATAGGCCTTTTGACCAGACTGTGAGCCTCCCATTTTTCACAGATAAAAGATCTTTAATCTTATCTGCTGTTCCTTATTCACTATGGGTCCACATTGTGTGGTACCATTTCCTCAGAGGCCGGCTCCCGCTGAGCTCCTTCAGGTACCATTCTCACGCTCACGCTGCCGCCTTCAGTGGTGCTCGGGTTCACGCGGATCTTTCTATTAACTGGGCAGACAGCTCTGAGAAACTGCCTCTTAAAGGTCTCACTGAGGGTGATGTAGAGAAATGGATTGATACAACTGTTAGTGTAACCCATACTAATGGCTATGTTGTAGGCATAGGAGAAAGCCACACTTGGCTTCTGCACCCCTAGGTGGACCAACTGGAGGATGTAGTAAGGAGCCCAGCAGATGAAGAAAGCCAGGCAGATGGCCACTGCCATCCGTGTCACCTTCTTCGTGCGAACCCTCAAACTGCGTGGAGGCAGTGGTGCCACACTGGTGAACATGTGTTGGAGTATCTTGAAGAACACCAGACAGATGATAACTAATGGCACAGCAAAGGCCAAGAAGAACTGGTAAAGTGTAAACCAGTATGTGTCAGTGACTGGGTCAGGCAAGAGGAGAGCACAGGCCACCAGACCATCTGAGAGAGGCATAAGGCCTGCATACAACCACACAGGGATGATGGTGAGTAAAGACATACTCCACACCAGGCCAATAACCAGCATGGCCACACAGGGCCTGCGGATGTAGTTGAAGCGGATGGGATGAACAGTAGCCAAATAACGGTCCAGTGTCATTGCCGTGAGGATGTATGTGCTCACGATCTGACTGTTGGAGTCCAGCGCGGTGATGACCGTACACATCGAGGCTCCAAAATGCCAAGTACCATTGCCCAACAGTTGGTGGATGAGGAATGGCATCCCAAGTAGAAACAGGAGATCAACAAATGACAAATTTAAGATAAAGATGTCTGGAACAGTTTGCTTAGCACGACACTTGGTCTTCTTCATGATCGTGTAAATGACAATACAGTTCCCCATGATGCCCAGAAAGCAGACGATGCCAAAGATGACAGGGAGGATGGCACTGTAATGAAGAGAACCATCTTCAGCTAGAGACAAGAAGAGAAGAGAGCAGCAGCTGAAATAGAAATGCTTAGAAGTACCACATATTATAATCACGGTGTATGATATAAAATCTTACACTGCATCAATATGTACAGTGTGTAATACAGTCACAATGTCACAATGTACAGTGAAGTAGAATAATAACAATAATACAATACAATAATAACAACAGCACTGGTCTGTCAGATAATTATTATAGTCAGTGCTTTTGTCTGACACTGCATCCAGCACTTGTCAATGTCTTCTTATTGATTTTAGACTGTTAGATAATTTCAGTGAGAAATTATTGCTTTGTGTGTGTGTGTGTGTGTGTGTGTGTGTGTGTGTGTGAGAGAGAGAGAGAGAGAGAGAGAGAATTGCCTCTTTTAACAACACAAAAACAAGAAATATGACATCAAAGATATTTATGTGACAAAAACATCGTAAAGAATCAGTCAGTGACTTCATAGTATGTATAAGTGTATATAAATAACAGTTTTTAACAGTGGAAAATGTAAATTATGTAGTGTTTTATAGGTATTTATATATACCAGTGATATATATTTATTACTTACCTTATACTACTCGCTAAAAAGCTGTTGAGGGAACTCAAGCCCGAATTTGTGCAACAGATTATAAAAGCTAATTAAAAAGACTGATAACTATATAAGGACAGAGAATTACTTTGTGAGACAGAGGAAATAGTTGCGTTATGTTGATTTAATGCTGAGAGCCAATATTGATGCTTCTAAACAAATTGTAAACCGATGTTGGTCTCACTGGATTACATAACTGCTGCGCTGGCTGATCAACCCACCTGCTGTAGTCTCCCCGAAGGAAAAATTTGAATCGTTAAAGAAATCCATTGGCAAAATCCAAAGTACATCAATAAGTATTACCAAGATGCATCTCAAGCAGCCTACACCCAAAAAGTCTTAGTCTGTAGGAGTGAATCCAGAGAACCTAAACAGTTAAATCCTTAGCAGCGTAATTTTGCTCCAGTATGAGCAGACCAGTGCGCTCTGCGCCTTCAGTCATTACAAAGCGGCTCCTTGGTCAGTGACTGAAGAGCCTGTGTGAGCATCCAACTCAGTGACGCTCTCTGCTCTCTGTGGAGCTGCGACCGCGCTAGAAAAAGAACCTTACGACAAATCAGAACAGAGGATGAAATATAGCTGATTTTCTTTCCATTCAAAATGCAAGTTTGTGTGCGCAAAGCTTCACTGCACATACTTGTTCCAGATTGTTTTATTGTGTTATTTTATTACAAGGTTGAAGAACAATAATTATGAAACATAGCAGTAAAATATGAACGAAAGGAGGCAGAAGATGTTTATTTATTCCTGCTGTTCCAATACTTTTTGCCATTAAATGGCGCTATAACGCACCGTGTCTTGGCTGGCTGTAGCCGTGGCGAGTTCACAGGCTTATGAGCAACAAGTGTTCCCACTTTACCACAAATTAATCCATCACTTCATCTTCAAATCAAGCGAAAAGTCGCAAACAGGTTGTTATCCCACAGCAAACCACTAGATGGTCCCAGTGTCCCTCATCTGGAGTCCTCTCACGCCTCATACAAATCCGATGTGACCATGACCAGGTTTGTGGATCTTAAATGGAAGCCCAAGGCGTGTATGCACTTTTATAATGCATGGTTTGGCAAATCAGCGCAATTAATACGGTGACAGAGTCTATTATGAAAACGTGGGATTTGTTGGATGAAGGTAAAGAAGACGAAAATATACTGCGTGTGTGTATATGTGTGTGTGTGTGTGTGTGTGTGTGTGTGTGTGTGTGTGTGCACAGTCACATTTCTCTTTGGGGACAACAAACAGGACCTCTTAAGATAAATTATTCCATTTGAGTGATGATTTGTTTTAACTTAAGGCTTTAACTTAAAGATTATGGTTGCACAAATTTTGGTTATGGTTAAGGTTAGTCAGTGTGATAGCAGCACAAATGCATGCTGGTTAATTGTAAACAACAGAAAATGTTTAAGCTGATAAATAACTGAGGCAACAACATCCTGATGTTAAACTATACACTGTACATTAATATACTCACCTATTAAACACTTTTAAGTAGGTTTGTTATGTAGCCTGTATCTAGAAAAGCATGTGACTTCATCCATTGCTCTGGCAGACTACACTAAAAATGGCATTGTTTGTGTTATGATCCTCCACCTTTTATTCATCAGTGGAGTTGGAAAACTAAAACATGTCTAAGTTCACAGTCTTGTTCATGCAAATATTTATTTTTTTTCCAGGCAATCTTTCTCACATCAAAAGAGCATGCGTCACACTCTCAGGATTTTTTCAGTCAGAAACCACAACAACATAATGCTTTGTTTTAGAGGCTCTATTGAGGCTCTGGTGATAAATGACTGCCTGAGACTGTGTGACCTTTTTATAATCTCTAATGCCTACAGGCAGGCATTATCTACTTTCTCTTTCCCTCTTCTGAGATTATTGGTCATATTATAAGAGAGTGAACAATAATCAGTGATCATGTCATTGAAGTAAAATTACAAAGATTAATGCTGTATCGTACACTTGATGTGTGCATCATTACTGTAGAATCCTTTGTGTGTGTGAAGGCAAGTTAGCTCTAATGGAAGAATGACATACTTCACTAACAGTGACATCCACTATATAGAGAGAGTTACAGTAATTACAAAACCATTTTTAACTGAATGTTATTTTATTTATGGTGGACTTTTATTCTTCAAGGCATGAAAGCAAATGTAATTAAACAGTAGAGATTGTATATAATTTTGTTAATCCAGGTTCCCTCTTATTTTATGTAACACTTGATTGGATGTCAAATATTACTTTCCAAAAAGTGACAAATTTGTCTTACACACACCTCAACTGCAAAAGATACAGCACCAACTTGAATTAGTTTAGTGGGACAACAGAAGTCTGAGACAAACTTGGGTATGTTTTTGCACAGAATGAAAGTTGTGCAGTTTGTCTCTCATTGTTTACAGAGTAGTGACTTTCTGATGGGAATCATTCAGGCTCAGTGTGAAGAGTAGGAGGAGACCTATAGTTATGTACATAAAGATACTTCAGGATTGTTTTAACACCAAATTGAAAAGTCCCAAGCTATTAAGGCCAGGAGGAGTGAGGAGGCTTTTGGCTGAGGTACTGAGTAGCTTTATGCTTATCACTCAGATCAGGAGAATGATCCTGAGGAGGTCAACCTCTGCCCAGTTCTGTGCAACACGAGCACCTGAGTCTCCTCATGTCCCAGCTACCTCGCCACCCAAGTCAAAGTCTTTGAGAAAACACCACCACCAGCACCTAAGCCTCCATCCATACCTCAGTTGCCTGCACACTTCTGCCTGCCCACCGCCAAGGTCGCCTCTCAAACAGTCCAAGCTTCTTGTTCATGCACACCACAGAGATCGCCTTTCTGAATGGTCCAAGCTTTTTGTTCCTGCATGTCACCAGGGCCTTTGTCCTGAATGGCCTCAACTGATTGTCCATGGCCAAGATTGACCACAGGAATGGCGTCGTATTTTTGCCCAGGGCTGCCCTTTTGAGAGGACCTGGAGTAGTTTCACTTTCCTCTCGGCTCTCAAGGCTGGACCATCCAAACACTGGCTCTAGACAGGGAATCGTGTTTTGTTTTGAAAGTCATGGCCGCCATACCTTCAATTCATAACACCTGTTTCTCATTTGTTGCTCTGAGTATGTTTGAGTATGTAAATGTGCCTGTTACATTACCTCTTTATCATCAGATATGCACCATGTTGATAAGGATGCTCTTGGTGGATTTAGGTCTCCTGATCCAGGTTTTCAGGTTTCTTGTTTTTATTTCTGTTCTGGGTTTTACTCTTCACTGTGAGGACTCATTTGGATTTTGCCTGCTGGTTTTGTTTGGCAATTAGTTTCAGCCATCGAAATACTTCACACTTGAATCTCTCTCGTTGTATGTCTGCACTCAGGTCCTAAAGATAATCATGATAACACTGACAAAATTAGATTTTCATACACATTTGATGCATTTTCACATCTTATTGTCTTCTGTAAATGATGCAGTTGCTATGAAACAATGGATAGATCTTGGGAAAAAGAAAAATACGATTTTCCCAGTCATAATTACAACTTGGATGTTGACAAGAATGCTTCTTACAAGTTGGAAACCTGTAATTACGATTACTTTGAAATGACAAGAATTGGACATGTTGTCATGTGACTCCCACTCACAGTAAAATAGCCCTGCATGTTTTCTGGAGTCATTATGTGCTCCAGTCCCAAATCAGACCAAGAATAAACAGAAATTAAAACATTTGTCCATTTCTTTTAAAAACGTTGCTTCTAGCAAGCGTGTAATAAGCACACAGGGGAGGAAAACAAGGTCTGCAATTAATCTGCATTCTTCAGTGCCATCATTCCCTCAGATCTATGTGGAAACCTGCAATGACTTAGCCATTATACAATTTGGAAATTCACTAGCAACTGAAGTGGCCATTGCATCTGTTAAAGTGGACAACTTGCAATTGCATCTGCTGTAAACAATTAATCCAGGCTCCAGTTGGATGTAATCATAAAAAAGCACATGAGCAAAAATAGGAGGAAATTTGGGAAGCTGTGTTTTAACTTATTGACAATTTAAAAAAATAATTCATGGCACAAAAAATCCTTTGTATCTATCCAGCAGAGACAAAACAAACAGCGGGGGTTGATTCATTGGACACCTGATTGCTTAGTATTCAATTTTCCACACAAACCAACAATATACTGAGCAGGCGTCATACAGGTTTTTTCCTGGTGCATTAGAGAGGTGCCATGCACTATGTGCATAGGAAGACCTAACAAATAAGCTAAAATTGACTAAAAGCTGTGTAAAGTAAAGGGTCGGTGGTAAGATAGTAATTCAAAATACCTTCCACTGAAAATGGCACAATGCACTGGAATAAAACATTAAAATTAGTGCTCTACTGCTGCTGGCCAGTAAAATTTCAAGTGCACCCTGAGCTGGTGTGGCTGTGCTGCTGAGTCTGACGGTGAGATTAGAGGAAAAACAACAGGAAAAATGATACCTCACAATACCTTGTTTTTCTTGGTTTACCCTACAGTGATATCAGATGGTCTCAGTTCTTTATACCCCTGTGACACATGAGTGAGCGTCACTGAATGGATCAACAGTATTTCTATTTTCTCTTTCTCTTCACAATATCCACAGTCAGTCATAGGCCTATGATACTAGTAGTATTTTGCACACTATAATAGTCGAGTTGTCTACTGTGACAATAAATATACAGAAATTCAAAAAATATAAAAAAAGATGGGTATAAAAGATTCTGCAGACTACAGCATGAAATGGATGACACACTACAATAGCTGTGCAGTTTGTTTATCCAATCATTATCTCTGCTGCTTATCCTGTAGAAGCTCATGGGGGAAATGGGACCAAACAGCCGACACAGGGTCAGAGCCAGATTACACCCTGGACAGTCTATTACACAGAGACAAGCAACATGTCACGACTCACAACTATGGGCAAGTTAGAGTCACCAATCACCGTAATCTGCATGTCTTTGGACTGTGGGAGGACGTTTATGATTTAAGATTATTCTCCTTACTACAGTCAGTGAAGGATCTGACAAAGCTGGCAATAAGGATTAGACAGCAAACTATTCCCATGAGCTGTTAGATGCCTGCCACCTCTTCTTAATGCGCCAATCACTTGGTTCCCACACGTCTCCAAAGTTGTATTGTTGACTTGTGTGCACGTTAAACAGACGCGCTGCTTCCTCCGGGCTCATGTCTTTACAGGCTGACGGCCCAGTGACTTGTAGTAAAAACCTCAACGTTATCGTGTTTTATGCTCAGGGGAAAGTCGGCTTAAAGTTTTTCCACTTGCACGATGAGCCGAGTGAAGCGCGTCCGTGGACTTTCTGTGTTCGCGAAAAGTTTCTCGCAGGTTTTTATCAATGGAGGCTGTAATGAATGGGGGCTTTATCGGGACAGCAGAGCATCAAGCATGCAGCAATTATAAAGGTAAGCTGTCTATTATTTGCTTATGGGTCAACAAATGAGTTTAAATGTGGCAGTAACCACTCTGTCTCCCAGAGCTGGACAGTGTGGAATATTCATCTGAAGTGTTTGTTTGGTCTGAATACAGTGTGACTTCAACATAAAGAAATGACTTCAAGTGTAGGGGGAGTAATGTGTGTGTGTAACCTGTAGCTAAGACAAACTGCCTGCACCTGCAGTCACTAAGCTGCCACAGGTAATAAATACATTTACACAAAAACTGTAGGGTCCTGGAACTTTTGGTGGCAAATGGACTGAAGATGAACAGGAAACATTGGAGTCACATGAACTGCAGCTGACAAGAAAGATTCAGACATGTGGAACATCAGGTGGTTGAATGTGACACTAATGTTTCAGAGATATGTGTTAAAGTTGGGGACACCAATATTTATAAACCAGGCCAGGGTGAACGATGACAAATTGGAGCTGTGACTTAAAAATAAGGACCACAAAAAGTAGAGACGGCAGAAAACGGATATGAGGCAAACGAGGCAAGTAATGATCAGTGTGTCTACTCCAGGGGTTCACTCTGGTTTATTTGTAACCTTTGACTTACACAAAAACCATTTTGCATCTGATTTGTCCTGATTGACCTCAATGATTGGAGCAACAAGTGTTTGTGGGGAGTTCAACAGCTGATTATGGCCTTTGACGGTCTCTCATAACTTTTTGAATGAAGTTATCAGTCATGATAGAAAGATCAGCTTGGCAGAGTGAGCCATCTGGCTAACAAACCTTATTCAGGCTGATGAGGCTGTGGCCCGAGGACTGCTTTGCTCTCAGTTAAGTTGTTGCATTAAAATCAATTTTAAAGATATACAAATTCAGCCAGACAGCTGGAGCAGAGATTTATCAGCAGTTTGTAGGGATGGGAAATAAAAATAATAACATCACAGAAAAATATTTTGAAAGCCAGCCCTTACTGTGGCACAGACATGATGGGGAACTGGCTCTTTTAAATAATAGGAGGTTTGTGTTTGTAAAACTTTGAGTTTACCTCTCAAAGAGATGTTTTTTTTTTTTTTTTTAATCAGAGGTTCAGTACATGCACAAACAAATCATTATCAACAGAACTAAAGTGATCTGTGAATGGTGAACACTGTCCGTACATGGTGAGGCACATTCAAAAGCTAATGTGACCATTTTGTATACATTTCATTTAAGTAGTGTATATAATTCAGTTTATCTCGTTTGTTCCTGTGAATTTGATTAATAAGGGATCTATACTGTATATCTCAGCTTAGGAAGACAGTGAGCAAGCTGTCAACTGGCAGCAGGATATTCTCACAATCTGTGTAAGTGTTTGTATTTTCTTTTTATTATGGTGCAGAAGCCGCTGGCTTTAACAGATTTTCCCTTGTGTGTATAAAGGCAAGAGTACAGGTACGCTATATATGATTAGAGCCATGGCAGAAATGTTATTCATCTTGTTCCAAATTATATATGCTGCCACAGAGAACGGGATTCATTTGACATTTCTGTGCATCTTCTCAATCAAACAGTTTACAACTGAATAGCTGAGCTTGAACAACTGTAATGAAAAAGCAAAAATAAACTAAATAACATATGTAGTTATACCAGTTTGTCAGTAACTTTCTAGCCTCTTGCCATTACACGGGGGCTGTTAAATAATATTATTTTTCCCCCATAAAAGCCAAAAGTGGGAGCTGAAATTGATGTTTTCAAATTACTACAGCTTTAAAGTAAATACCTTATCAGTGCTATAATTCTGCACACAGAGGAGAGCTGTGAAGACAGTCCAGACTGCTCTGAGCTTTAAGAATGTCCACTGATTTTTATTCATAGAGACCCTTTGGAAAAGAGGTATTTCGCCCATCACATATACAAAACCACTGAAAAACAGTGGTGGTGCAGACAGTTCAGTGAAGGAAAACACTAACACTGACAATCAAAATTAGAAGAGTTTTCAGTCTAAAATATCTGGCTTTGCTAAGCAAATAAGATGTCCGAATGGGGAATGATCCAAAAGTCAGACTGTGGCTACTGATTTAATGTGAGGCACGGTAGTTTAGTGATTAACACTGTTGCCTCACAGCAAGAAGGTTCCTGGTTTGAAACCCATCAGGGACCTTTCTGTGTGGAGTCTGCATGTTCTCCCTGTGCTTGTGTGGGTTTTCTCCAGGTACTCTGGTTTCCTCCCACAGTCCAAAAACATGTATGTCAGGTTGATTGGTGACTCTAAATTGCCCATAGGAGTGAGTGTGAGTGTGTGAGGTTGTTTGTCTCTATGTGGCCCTGTGATGGACTGGTGACCTGTCCAGGGTGGACCCCTGCCTTTCACCCAAAGAGAGCTGGGATAGGCTGTGACCCTGTTTAGGAATAAGACGGTATACAGTGGTGTGAAAAAGTGTTGGCCTCCTTCCTGATTTCTTTTTTTTTTTGCATGTTTGTCACACTTTAATGTTTCAGATCATCAAACTAATTTAAATATTAGTCAAAGATAACTCAAATAAACACATCATGCAGTTTTTAAATGAAGGTTTTTATTAAGGGAAAACAAAATCCAAAACTACATGGTCATGTGTGAAATAGTGTTTGCCCCCCCCCTGTTAAAACATAACTTAACTTTTATACTCTCAGTCTGTGTGTGTGTTTCTTTTCATTATGGTGCAGGACCTGCTGGCTTTAACAGATTTTCCCCTGTGTACAGTTGTTTTCACTTTTTCGCACTAATGTTAGCCCTAAATCTAACATTAACATTCAATGCAAAATAATAAACATAAGAGATTGGCAACGACTCAGGGTAGTAAGGAACTCTGTCCCACTCCTGTGAAAGCCAACACGCAGAATGTAACAGGATATGTTTAGACTGCTTCTCTCCCATAGATCTCTCTGAATTTACATCAGTAGTTGCTTCATCTATATCATCAATGTGTCTCTTAGACCCCATCCCGACTAGACTGCTTAAAGACACCCTGCCATTAATGAACTCATCTTTATTAGACTTGGTAAATCTCTAGTATCAGGCTACGTACCACAGGCCTTTAAGACTGCAGTAATCAAACCTTTACTCAAAAGCCTAGTCTTGATCCAGGAGTCTTGGCTAATTATAGACCAATATCCAACCTGCCATTTATTTCTAAAATCCTAGAAAAAGCTGTTGCTAAGCAGCTATCAGACCACTTACACAGGAATGAACTATTTGAAGATTTTCAATCAGGATTTAGAGCACATCATAGTACAGAAACAGCACTGTTGAAAGTTACCAACGATCTTCTCTTAGCCTCAGATAATGGACTTGTTTCAATACTTGTCCTCCTAGACCTTAGTGCAGCATTCGACACCACTGACCACAACATCTTATTACAGAGACTGGAGCATGTGACTGGTATCAGAGGAACAGTGTTAAAATGGTTCCAATCCTATTTATCGGACAGATTCCAGTTTGTTCATGTCCATGATGAACCTTCCACACGAACAAAAGTTAGTTATGGAGTTTGTGAGGGACTGACCGGTTGACAAACGAGCCACAGGTAGATTCTTAAACAAAAAAAAAAAAAGATTTATTTTCCCCAAATGCACAAAATAAGACAAATTTGAAAAAAATTCTGTTCTGGGCCCATAAAAGAGGTCAACTGAACAGAACTTAACTCCGGCAAAAAGTTTAACCTAAATGTAAACTGAGCTGACTGAACAAAGAAAAAGACTGCCTCTCTAACTGAACACATAAGGCAACTTACAGTGGGTACGGAAAGTATTCAGACCCCTTTAAATTTTTCACTCTTTGTGTCATTGCAGCCATTTGCCAAAATCAAAAAAGTTCATTTTATTTCTCATTAATGTATACTCAGCACCCCATCTTGACAGAAAAAAACAGAAATGTAGAAATTTTTGCAAATTTATTAAAAAAGAAAAACTTAAATAAATTCAGGCACCACCTCAGCAACCTCATTTGCCAAACCAGGAAGAGAACAGGTAACTCAAAGACAAAGAAACATAAATTAACAAATAGACAAAAGACAAACCAATGCTAACTAAATGTGCTCACTTCATTTAGCAAACAGGGCTGTCTTGAAATAAAGTAAATTATAAACCAAACAAGGTGACTGTTATTTTCCCTTCTAAAGTGTCTGCAAATAACATGTGACAAGCTGTGGGTGAGTAGTCAAAACTTTATTTGGTGGCTGTAGATGCAGCCATCACAGAGTTCCACAAGGCTCTGTGCTAGGACCGATTCTGTTCACCCTGTACATGCTTCCTTTAGGATATGTCATTAGGAAGCACTCCATTAATTACCACAGCTATGCAGATGACACTCAGTTGTGTCTATCTATTAAACCTGATAACACAAACCAGTTAACCAGACTTCAAGCCTGTATAACTGACATAAAGGCCTGGATGACCAGTAACTTTTTACTTTTAAACTCGGAGAAAACAGAAGTCATTATATTTGGGCCAAAAAATCATTCTAGTAATAACTTTTCTCAAATTATAGCTACTCTAGATGGCATAGCCCTGGCCTCTAGCACTACTGTAAAAAACCTTGGAGTTATTTTTGACCAGGGCATGTCCTTTAACTCACACATAAAACAAATCTCTAGAACTGCATTCTTTCACCTGCGCAACATTTCCAAAATTAGGAACATCCTGTCTCAAAATGATGCAGAAAAACTAGTCCATACATTTGTTTCCTCAAGGCTAGATTACTGTAACTCATTACTATCTGGATGTCCCAATATCTCCATAAAAAGCCTCCAATTAATCCAGAATGCGGCAGCCAGAGTCCTGACAGGAACTAGCAAGAGAGATCATATTTCTCCTATATTAGCTTCTCTTCATTGGCTCCCTGTAAAATATAGAATAGAATTTAAAATCCTTCTTCTCACATACAAATCCCTTCATAATCAAGCTCCTTCATACCTTAAAGACCTCATAGTACCAGTGCAATTCAAAGTGCTTTACAAGGCATATAATTACATTAAAGGAATTAAAAGTTTGAAAAGAGCATTTAAAAATAAAGACATTTAACATAAAATAAATTTAAATCAAGTAAAGTAAATTAAAATAAAACATAAAAGCACATTAAGAAAACAAAGATGACAATTATTCGAAGGCAGCAGTAAACAACAGAGTTTTCAGTCCAGATTTGAATGAGCTGACAGTTTGAGCAGACCTCAGGTGTTCAGGAAGTTTGTTCCACAAGTGAGGAGCATAGTGACTAAATGCTGCTTCACTTTGTTTGGTTCTGGTTCTTTATACCTTAAAGACCTCATAGTACCATATAATCCCAATAGAGCACTTCGCTCTCAGAGTGCAGGTCTACTTGTGGTTCCCAGAGTTTCCAGAAGCAGAATGGGAGGCAGAGCCTTTAGCTATCAAGCTCCTCTCCTGTGGAACCAGCTCTCAGCCTGGGTTCTGGAGGCAGACACTCTCTGTATTTTAAGGCTAGACTTAAAACCTTCCTCTTTGACAAAGTGTATAGTTAGGGCTGGCTTCAGGCAACCCTGAACCATCCCTTAGTTAGTTATGCTGCTATAGTCCTAGACTGCCCGAGGACCATCGGTGCACTGAGCTCCCCTTCCCTTCCCCTCTCTTCCTCTCCATCCCCCTCACATGTATATTCCACCACTGAATGTCACTACCCTTGTGCTCTCTCTCCCCCCTAGTTTGTGCTCTCTCTCTTTCTGTCTGTACTCTCTGCAGGTGTCCCCGATCAGAAAACTGAATGAATCAATCCAGCGTTGGCTGTAGTCGTCATCATACATCAGAATTACTCAACTTCCCTTCATAATCACGAGGGGGGATGAGCTTATGCACAAAGTATTCAAGTATGATATACCTGTTAAAACCTATGACATATAAAAGTATACCCCTTACATTTGTTACGCCTGTAGCGTCTGACAAATGCGGCCACACAAAATTAAACAAAATGGATATGGATCACCCTTCATCTCTGTGGCGCATACAAAATTGGCCTCATGCTTGCCATCATGTGTTTCAAAGTCATACAGAATATAATTATCATGGGGTTCCTCAGCTTCTTCTTTAGGGATGAAACACTGGTGTACCTCGCCTCCTCTGAGTGCCCCACAGTGCTCACAGCGCGGTGCTGCACATTTGTTTTTAAGTGACTGCTTACAGCTCCTGTAAATTTTACCACACTCCTCACAGTATTTCATAGTATCACGAGGTATCATATGGTGTTCTGGGCCCTCTAATTTGTGATTCTGGAAACAGTGCGTGGTTTTACAAATACGTTTGCACTTGCCATATTTGACAGTGGGGCCGGAGTGCTGCTCACACATTGTGAAGCAAACTTTACACTGGCGTTTACAATTATGTAACAGCGGGGTCTCATATGTGTACATATACAGTACTCACAGACATACGAGGCCCCAAAAAAACCCTTAAACAAAACAGAGCGGCCGTTTTCTACCTCCACTCTGATGAAAAATGATCATTTTTACCACTAATTCTCTTTCGAATCTAGTAACATCACTAAAACCCACCTGCTGTGTGTGGTGGAGACCTACAGATTCATGTAGTTCTTTAGCACAGAGTAATATTTCCAGATCCCCCATTGAGGGGTTTCTCGACCGGATAACACACATACTGAAACATACATTATTGTCTGAGGTATCATTATTAGGATTGTACAAATGCTTTCCCTTTCTTGACAAAATCTCGCCATAAGGAACGTGACCCAGCTTCTCTTGTGCTACACTGACCACAAACTCAAGATCCCCATCTGACAACGAGTCATCATTACTCTGGATCACTTGTTCAACCTCATCCGTAAAAGCATCCACATCATACCCATCATTCTGCATTAAAACAACTTGCACATTGCTAACCAAGGATGGCCCTCTCAACACAACATTCATTCACTGCAATGGCCCTGTTTATGAGCACAGGTACCTGTTTGGAGTTATTATCAATGTTGATATCTTTAAAATTAATAGGCTGCGTCAGCTCTAGGGCATCAAAGATAGGGATGTCCCTGACAGTGATTGTACCTGCCCCATGCTGCACAGCGTCGGCATTGGGGGCATTGCTATCTGCAGAACTAGTAGATGTCTGTTTCTGCGGCTGCTGAGGAGGTTCTGAAGTCACTGAATCAACAACAACAACATCACACAACATGCTCTGATCAGCTGTGTGCTCATCGACAGGGTCCTCCTGACTCTGTTCCACAGTTGCTAAGACACCACGTTTAGCCCCAGCAGCCCGTGGGAGAGGGTTAATTTTTCTCTTGAGCTGTTCTGACTTCAGACATGCCGTGGTCCTGCACGATGGGGTCTCTCTCACCCTCTTAGCAGGTTGATAATTGTCTAGATATACAACCCCGTACCATTTAAAAACACAGTATTTATATATAGTTATCTATCAAACAAAGTATTTAATTAGTAATGAGATGCATTTTTCTCATACCCTCACTGTCATAACACCCCTGTTGACCTATATACAGTAGTTAGGTCCTGATGCACATGGATATAATGTTTATTCAATAGTAAGACAACAGTCAAATCACCTGAACATCACATGCTAGCATAGATAATTGGTGCAGCCGATAATACTGACAAATTTTACTGCAGAAAAAGTACTTTTTACTTTTGATACTCACTCATGTTGTTGCTAATATGTCTGTATTTGTGCTGAAGTAAAAGTCTGAATGCAGGAGTTAAACCTGCAGTGAAATATTTATATTTTAATGTATGTTACGCTTTTATTTATTAGTCTTTTATCTTAACTCTTCACTCAAGCTTCATAATGTTTACACTGAATAAAAAAATATTCCAAGTGACGTTTTGGTTTTTGGCTGCACGTTTTATTCACTTTATTTGCACACACATATTTGACATATTTTGGTGTCTTTAGATATTTGGGATCCATTAATATTCACTGTAAAGTTTAGAGGCTTTGAACAACATTTGGCTACATAGCAGGGGTTTAAAATTACTGACCCTCAAACAGATTAGTGGGGTTTAAAACTTTAAAGAGAGACGTTCGCTTTATTTATAAGAGAACTGACTATTTCTTACAAGAAGAAAGCATAACAGATAGCAGATTTTAGCAGTTTTTTCTCTTAAATGGGACTCACTGGATTTTGTTTGCTGTCAGCTGTCATCCTCCTCCATTACAGATGGCTTAAACAAAAACATGGATACTGTTTGCATTACATAAATGTTTTATATTGAAACTATTAAATAATTGTGTTTTAACCAAATTAAATGTATGTACTTATTTAGCCTTGTCAACTGGTTCCACAAAAGTTGGTTGAAAAAAAAAAAAAAAAGAAAGAAAATACGAGTAAAGTGTTGAATTAAGCCTAATTTATTGAAGGGATGTTGAATTAACTTGATACAGTTGTTTACTAAACACAGAACAGCTGTGTAAATGATTTTGTACTGCGCATGATAGAATCATACTTTATCAGACCACTGACATAACATTAGGTAAAGCAACCACCATTTAATTTCCTATAAGGTGTGCAGGACAATACAAAATCAAGGATCTGCTGCTTCTCTGTCTGGGTCCATTCATGAAGAAACATAAATTTAAAATATTAGTCAAGTAACAAGCCAAATTAAAAATAAACTACCACAGTTTGAATCAGCTTCGCAGTGGGGGCCAGACGTTGTTTTACAATTTGGTCGGTGACGATGAAAATGTTTTGCACATGAATATGCACAATGTGGTTACTGAATAATAGAACAGCCCCAAACATTGTTTGTGGTTGCTCAGCAAGAGCTCATTAGCACTGAATGTCAGTCCAGGACTCTGCTGTGTTCATTATAAAATACCTTTTACGTCTATGAAATGTAAGGTTTATAAAAGCTATTTGGCAACCAGTGGGGCAAATAATGAATACAAATGAACACAATAAAAATGTAAGGGTTCAGATAAAATAAGGAACTTTAGTAGTATTAGCCCAACTCTCAAAATGTAAATAGTAACAATTGAAATACAACCTGATTGATTTGGAGATTTCATTTGGAGGGAAAGAAACATGGCATTTACAGAGTCTATTTAATGCTTTGTAATAAGTTATTAGATAAAATGATTAAAATGATTCTAATCACAATAAATCCATCCATTTTCTATACCCACTTATTCCTAACCAGGGTCACAGGGACCTGCTGGAGCCTATCCCAGCTCTCTTTGGGTGAAAGGCAGGGGTACACCCTGGACAGGTCACCAGTCCATCACAGGGCCACATAGAGACAAACAACCTCACACACTCACACTCACTCCTATGGGCAATTTAGAGTCACCAATCAACCTGACATACATGTTTTTGGACTGTGGGAGGAAACCAGAGTACCTGGAGAAAACCCACACAAGCACAGGGAGAACATGCAGACTCCACACAGAAAGGTCCCTGATGGGTTTCAAACCAGGAACCTTCTTGCTTTGAGGCAACAGTGCTAACCACTAATCCACCGTGCTGCCTCACATTAAATGAGTAGCCACAATCTGACTTTTGGATCATTCCCCATTCGGACATCTCAAATATAGTTCAGGCAAACAGTTTAATACGTGTTCTATATTGGGGCTGGCATCACTATCAGAAATACTTCAATAATCCCTTGTGGGAAACTGTTTCACAGAAACAATTGCAGCTGGTGAGATGCTGAGACAGGGGACATCCAGTCACCTGACCCCAGCAGCTGACTGCTGATCAGGCTCTAGGAGTATGACAGATGAGGTTGGAGGGGTTCCTACTATGCCTGTATGATACGTTCATGTCTTGACTTAAAGTGAGGAAGTCAACATTTTAAAAATAAAAGAGAAAAAAATGACTGGATTGATACTTGATATTGGCTGTGAGTTTTGGTATCAATGGGAGGAAAAGTGTCACTGGAGCGTCACTACTATGAAGTGCATAAAATGAGGTTCAGACTTTGAGACAATTAAATATCCAGATAAAATGAGTGAAGCTTATGTAATTTGATGTTACTACGGCTATGACAGCTAGAGAAATGAACTGATACAACCATTCAAAGAATAGTGACCTTAAAGACCTTTTTCCTGAAAAGATTATATATTTCATCATGGTGGAACAAACAGAATGACAGTACTTCACCAGCTCATGTGGGCAGCCAGGTTTGACAGTCAGTTTGGTGCATTTAAAGAAGGTTACGTCAACTGATGGGGTCACATCATTTCACTGCTTTTAAAGAGGGACTGTGTTATTGGTTTTCAGCACAGTGTAACATCTTTTCCGAAGCAAATGGTCAAAACAACTCTGGTGTGAAGAGCTGTACAGGACTGTCATCTGTCCTCTCCAGTGTTTCTGCTACAAATGTTTTCTGGATGGAACACAAATAGAATTGCCCTGTTATGGGCAGCTGTGTTCAGGCTGCATGCTGCGTTCTCTTTGTCCGTAATAGAAAGGCTCATTTTGCCTGTTGAGAACACAAAACAATCACACTAACAATGGATGGTCTTGAGCAGAATCTTCTGGCAAACACCGGTCTGGTCCCCCTGGTGAGAAAGCATGCTGTACTATAACAGGGTTTGAGGGCTTTGAGGATTAATGCACACCACCTCATTTATTGTCCTGGGGACCTCAATGTATGATTTTCCTAAAGCAGTAACTCCAGACAATAGAATAAACAATAACCAGGGTGACGACTGACTTGTGCAGATTAACCTCCATTGTGAAATTTTTTCTCCCATGTCACAGAAAGATGAAGTATTTACTTTTCTTTGTCCCTGTGGCAGACACATCTGACCCATAAGGGACGTTCTTATGTGGATTTTGATACGTGTGTAAAGAAACCAAACCAAGAGGAGAATGCAACAAGTTTACAGTACAAACTCAAGTGAGTTGCACCAGAGCAAATGAAATAAGGTATGGAAACACCTGAAGTTAAGCCTTTGCACATCCAACTCCCAAGACACAACTACACTGTGGCAGGGAGGTCTGCCCAATGTGCAGTCAGGTGGCAGCTGGCAGGGAACAGGCCACAAAAAATCCGCCAGCCAAGTGATGGTGGGTGGGTCAACACGATCGAGTGCCTGCTTGAAGGCCAGGGATGGCAGGCACCGACGACTACAAAGTGCCAGAAGGGACGAAGCAGGTGGCAGTGGAAACGGACCAGAAGGGTCTCCGTGTTGGGCAGAGAAAGCATCTGTGGATACCGCTCCCAGGGAACCAGAGAAAGAGAAGCAGGGAGGACTTCAAGGACATGAGGGTGTTGACTGCTGACTGGACAGGGACCAGAGGAAGAGAAAGTGGCTGCAAAAGGTGGTGGCTGGAGGAGGGGCTGCCAGCTCAATGTCAGGGCAGTAAAAAATAAATAAATAAATAAAATAAAATTATAAATAAAATCATTGAACTGTTGCTCTGTCAGTGTATAGGTGTCAGCAGGGATGGAATTCACTACATAGACCAATGCAAATTGTAAAAACAAGATGTGATTGTTCAGTTTCTCAAAACATGCTTTTTCAAATGGTAGTTTCAAAACTTTAAAAATATCTCCTGAAAAAGCTCTAGGGAAAAAAAAAAAAAGAAACAAGATAAACTTTGTTCATCCCTGAAGGAAAATGTATTATTTAACAAATCTTATCATTTAAAGCATGAACGCTAAAAGACTCGGCTAATCTAATCGTTGTGTGAGGGGTGCAATCCAAACAAGCATTGCATCAATGCACAGACGTTTGTGACAACACCTTTTTCCACTTAAACGCTGCACTTGAAACCAGAGAGAAGGCCAGAGAAAACAGCGTTACATTTTATGGGCACAGGCCTTTGGTTTCAGGTCTTACTCTGCCAAGTTAAAAGAACTAACAAGATAATAATAACTTCTTTTCACCAAACATGAAATAAGGCACTTGTTTTGTACTGGCTTTATGGTTTTCATTGCTTTTTTTCCCAAAATCTACAGACATTTATACAGACATGACACAAATGGAGGCAACAGCATTGTGTGTGTGTTTTGTGTGCTTGCAGATAAAAACTACCAGAAGAGGAGGAGTGTTGAGAGGCTGGGCGTAAAAATAAATGGACAGGCAGAAAATATCTAGATAGGTCTAGCAGAGACAAGCAGGCAGGCAGTCACCTGGTGTGACACGAATTGATCAAGTCAGTATTTTATTCTGCTGATCTTTCCCTTCTGTTCTGTTATTCCATCAGCAAGTGTGGGGTTTTACACAGCATGGAACAGGTGGTCAAAGGGTCACTTAAAGAATGCATGGTTTTAGTGTTTTAGGGATTTAGAGGCCTGTAAATAACTGCCAACAATTTGTTTTAGTACTGGTAAAGGCCGGAGGATAGAGGACACCTGAACAAACATATGGGGTCTTTTCAAATATGAGTCCACCCCTTCTTGTCAAGCTATATAAACCTAAATTCCGCAGAGAAAAGACTGTTACACTTCTCTCCTCATTAAACCTGAGATGATTCATCACACTTGTGTTTCTATCTAAGACTTAGCAACTCTCAAACTTAAAGAAATTTCCACGACACAGCCAAGTCTTTATATTTCGGGTATGGGAATGCATTACCTTCTCACCTTTTTTTGCTCTCGCCTAAGGAAAAGGAAGCACAGTGCAGCTAAAAGTGAGGCTGTCAGAGTAGAGGATTAAATTAATTGCTATATCTGAGATCCACACGGTATATGCCCAAATTTGATTTGGATATTTTTCCTCCTCCTACACAAAACCAACTGCTTGAGAGAGCACATCAAAATACACCAGATGTGAGATTTGATAAAGTGCTGCAGCAACAACACACTAATAATACACAGAGGTACAGGAACCAGTCTAAACCTCTATGTGGTTAAAGGTCTTAACATTTATTTCTGTACTGTCTCTAAAGCTCGAATAGAGATTGGGAAGAAAGCTGTCAAGATTTAAGAGGGCACATTTGAAACCCAGTGTTCAGTGACTTGAAGCTGTATTTTTTTGCTTATAGAAAATAACTATTAGTCTCACAAGCCTAATCAGGTGCCTTTAAGACCTTTAGGCAAATGAGTTGTTCTACAAAAGCTTCTATGTGCCATTCATGTCAAGACGACAGCACTGCACCAAAAAAATGTAGCCTATTTATTCATCTTAATGAGGCCTCTTCACTGGCAAAGCTGGACTCCTGACACAGACGCCATATTTTTACAAAAGAAAAAATGCAGGATTGTCAGGCAACTTTTGCCATGAAATAATGTAACATCAGCAGGAATCCATAGAGATTCTTGTTGGATGGCAATAGCATCAAAAGTCCCATCCCTCAAACACATTTCTTACAACTTCTGTAACTTTCTGAAACTGTCAATCCCACAGTCTCACACACTTCATGTAGGACAAATATGAGATGAAAAACTAGGATTTGAATTTCTCTCTCTCTAGCTCTATTTAGCTGTCGGTCAACTCTCATTTTGTGTGTCAAAAATTGATCTTCTGCTGGCAACAAATGGAAAGTCAGGGGAAGTGTTTAGGTTTCATTCCCTGGAGAGCATGTATATCTGTCCCAACCTTTACAGCAGTTTGTTCAACAGCACATGAGAGAGGTTTCAGACTAACATTGCCATGTCTACAAAGTAATGCACAAACAGTACTTCACACTTTAAGTTATACCTGAAGCTTAGCCAGCTGTCATCTCATCCCCATGGAAAGGCAGAACAAAGATTAATGCAATATTTTGAGGAAAAAAAAATCACATATTGTATATGAAGGTGAGACTAGAAAAGCTTTTGCTGGCTATATCAGACTCAACTTTCACAGAAGTAAAAGTTCACCACCATTTGTACAATTTCAGACCAGTTACATGATTTTACCATAGACTAAATGACTTCAAGAACTCAGATTCTTCAGAGCAAGTGGTAACTGCACAGGCTCAGAGTCCATGGAGAAGGTCCTACTATCTTTCACCTGTTACACACAATGTTGTATGAGCCAGTTTTATTCATTTACTGCCACTCCTTTCTCTACTGCAATAAAGTATCTGTTTCTTTCCTTCTCGCTTCTCTCTAAATATTGCAGATTTGTGATGACACAGATAACTTCAGTCTCTACAACCATCCATCATCTACAATGGTGTGAAAAGTGTTGGCCCTCTTCCTGATTTCTTATTTTTTTGCATGTTTGTCACACTTTGTTTCAGATCATCAAACTAATTTAAATATTAGTCAAAGATAACAAGTAAACACATCATGCAGTTTTTAAATGAAGGTTTTTATTATTAAGGGAAAACAAAATCCAAAGCTACATGGCCCTGTGTGAAAAAGTGTTTGCCCCCGTTAAAACATAACTTAACTGTTAATCACATCTGAGTTCAATTCCTCTAGCCACACCCAGGCCTGATTACTGCCACACCTGTTCACAATCAAGAAATCACTTAAATAGGACCTGCCTGACAAAGTGAAGTAGACCAAAAGATCCTCAAAAGCTAGACATCACGCCAAGATACAAAGAAATTCAAAAACAAATGAGAAAGAAAGTAACTGAGATCTATCAGTCTGGAAAAGGTTATAAAGCCATTTCTAAAGTTATAAAGCCATTCCTAAAGCTTTGGGACTGCAGCGAACCACAGTGAGAGCCATTATCTACAAATGGTGAAAACATGGAACAGTGGAGAACAGTGGAGAACCTTCCCAGGAGTGGCCGGCCGACCAAAATTACCCCAAGAGCGCAGCGACGACTCATCCAAGAGGTCACAAAAGACCCAACAACATCCAAAGAACTGCAGGCCTCATTTGCCTCAGTTAAGGTCACTGTTCATGACTCCACCACAAGAAAGACACTGGGCAAAAATGGTCTGCATGGCATTTTTTCGTTCCAAGATGAAAACCGCTGCTGAGCAAAAAGAACATAGAGGCTTGTCTCAGTTTTGCCAGAAAACATTTTGATGATCCCCAAGACTTTTGAGAAAATACTCTGTGGACTGACGAGACAAAAGGTGAACTTTTTGTTTTGCTGCTTCAGGACCTGGAAGACTTGCCACCTAGATGTCTGTACCATCCTGTTCTGTCATACAGGTGTCATCATAAGCTCATGTTTCCCCCTGCCGGACATGTGCTGATGAACTGAATATTGTCAGTGAGTTCAAGCACAGTGACTGTGAGAGACAGCTGACCAGCACATGGCACATGTAATGTAGCAAATGTAAACAAGAGGCATTGGGTTACCCCAAACACATCAAAACAGAGGAACAGCAAAAATATGTCGAAGACTATTTTATCCATGAAGGCACCAGGCTAAACCCTGATAGAGACATAAATTTTGTCAATGTGCTGCCAGAGTCGCTGTGTGATGATGCTCTCTTGCCACCAGACAACAACCTTCTGATTATAGATGATCTGATGAATGATGCCAGTGGTAATTTGAAGGTTCAAAATGTTTTCACAAAATATGTACACCATAGGAATTTGAGCTGTATTTATCTAGTCCAGAATTTGTTCATAAAGGGGAAGGCCAGTCGTGCCATTAGTTTAAACACAAATTATCTTGTTTTATTCAAAAACCCCAGAGATAAATACCAGGTGACACTGAGATGTTCCCCAGTAATACCAAATACTTTTTAAAAGCATTTAATGATGCAACAAGCACTCCATATGGGTACTTGCTTATTGATTATAAAGTCAAAACGCCTGATTATCTGCGACTTAGAACAAATTTGCTGTCTGACCAACTGGTCTTGTACATTCCCAGAAAGTTGAAGTAACGATGTCACCCCCTATGCAGAGAAATTTGGCATTGCTGGAGCTCTTGCATAAATCAGCACCGAGGCAGAGGCACATCATCATAAGCAACAGCAGTGACAACTGTATAAAAGCTCTGTGTGAAAAAGCACTCAATGTGTTGAGTAGTAATATTCCTCTGAGTGACCAACAGCACAAACAGCTGAAAAAGCGCAAATCTGTAATCAGACTTGTAGCATATAGGAAACTAGCCAGTTAAGGAATCTCATCAACCAGTCAGGTGGCTTCCTACTTCCCCTACTAGGAGCTGCTATACCGTTCATCATTAGTCTTATTAATAATAGGAGATAGATATGGAGCACACACAAAAAATGTGTCTGGTCCCACACCATCACCTGGAAATGTTAAAGCAATGTCAGAACAATGAAACCATAAGACAGACTGTGCAGAATGAGCTCGACTGGAAAATGACAGAGGTTTTACAATTACCAGATATTGATGTTCATGAGAAGGCTCAAAAGTATGCTACAGATTCTACAGAGATATCTCATACTTGTGAGACAGGGTGAACGTGATAAGGATGTGTTGACCCTGTTTCTACCACCCAAGCAGGGGCTGCTGCTGCTGCTGAGGGCGGGGTCTCATCTGGTAATGTGAAAGATTTGGTCGTGGATGATGTGTTGAGACATGTACCCAAAAAGACAGAAAATATGCGGAGCACATCATGTCTGCACTATCCAGAGCAGCAAATGTGATATCATGGTCAGACAAGGGGGAGGTCAGTATCACCACCCAAACGATCAGAGGCACACATCTGTAAGATTTGATTAAAAGAGTCACTGCACCACACTGTGTTTCAGGGTCTTTGATACCTCATGGATGGAGTCAGTTTTTAAAAATACTGGCAGACCTGAATGTACCATTGTCAGCTGTGGCAAACACTCATGCCCATAGAGTTATTGAAGAGTATAAATCAGGGAAAGACTGTGATTCTAGCTCATCACTCCCCCCATTCTCCACTGAAAAGGAAAACATAATTTTTTATTTGAAATAATTTTGAGGTAATGAATGTATTTTCTATTTGAAATAATTTTGAGGTAATGAATGTATTTTCTATTTGAAATAATTTTGAGGTAATGAATGTATTTTCTATTTGAAATAATTTTTAACGAATGTATTTTTATTTGAAATAATTAACGAATGTATTTTTTATTTGAAATATTTATGACATAGTAATTGTATTTTTATATGAAATAATTATTGTGTACAAAATGCTTATTTTCTTTCTTTCATTGTAAATAAAAACATGCTGTGAAACATGTTGCATTTTATTATTATCTTAATCATCTCAGAAATGCACATTGAACACGTCAAGTTGTGGTATACAGCCCTCGGTTTAATTTTATCAACAAAGCACGACACCCGGTCATCATTGTTCCTTTCTGTATATGCCATAGGAAAAACAGACAGTGCTGCCCACACATTACCGAGAGGTCAGTCTGCACCTGGGTGTTGGAATAAAGCACCCTGACTGCATTTTTCAGGAGAAACTTGACTATA
Source organism: Mastacembelus armatus (assembly GCF_900324485.2). Lineage (NCBI taxonomy): Eukaryota > Metazoa > Chordata > Actinopteri > Synbranchiformes > Mastacembelidae > Mastacembelus > Mastacembelus armatus. The sequence goes on from NC_046633.1 coordinate 23,690,713, forward strand.
TAAGGGTTGAAACTATCTGGCACGTCCCCATAACTGTCAAAGAACAATGCTTGGCGATCACCTGTGAAATATATTGCCAGCCAGTGCTGCCCCGGCAGGTACGAAGGATCAGTGTTTACAATCAACGCTGCAGGACATCGCGATACCTTAGAAACTTCTCGCCATTGTGTGTGTGAGCCACGCGTATCATCTTTTCTATTTTAGAATCTGTGTCTCACAGGGTGGAAATGTAATTTTACAATAACCTTGCTGTAGAGAAATGGGATATGCTCGTTCTGATCGTTCTTAAATGCTATTTCAATATTGTCTATAGCGGTTTTCGAAAGATATGTATAGTGAGGCTTGTCAAAACACAAAGTGTGTATTTTTCCTCTGCTCTCGCTTGATATATTAATGCATCTGAGTAAGGGACGTGAGCATCACCCACCAGCTGATAATCCACAATGTCTGAGTATATGAAAATATTATGCAATCCTGCATGGATGTCTGCTGTGTAACTTTGTTCCAGGGCAGGATACTTGCTTCTCTATCTGGGTCAAAACCTAGTATTGTAGCAAGTTGCCCTTTAAATTTCACAATCCGGCCCTCTGCTGCTAATTTGTGAACTCTGTGTGAAATATGGCTGTAGCCATATTTAAGGTCATCTGTGTAGGTCTGGCTATCTGTGTTCTGTAATTCCATATCTTATTATTGGGATATAAGCGTATTGAAGCGTGCTGGTGCCATGTGCACTGATGGACACCCTTATGCTTGAACATGGTGTTTGTTATGGACAAACTGTGACTAACACAGAAGTCCAACAACAGAACACCACTCGGGTTCAGATTGGGGAGGTCATTCCTCCCAATCACGCCCCTCCAGGTTTCACTGTCGCTGCCCACGTGAGCATTGAAGTCCCCCAACAGAATGATGGAGTCCCCAGTAAGAGCACCTTTTACCACCTCCCCAAGAGACTCCAAAAAGGCCGGGTACCCATAGGCGAAACAACAGTGAGAGACCTGTCCCCAACCCGAAGGTGCAGGGAAATGACCCTTTCATTCAGGGGGGAAAACTCCAACACATGGCAGCTGAGCTGGGGAGCTATGAGCAAGCCCACACCAGCTCGTCGCCTCTCGCTGCAAGCAACTCTAGAGCAGAAGAAAGTCCAGCCTGTTACGACCTCCCCTAAACACAACAAGAGGCCAACATTAAACACATCACAAAAACTCAAAACCATCATTTATTGATGAAATAAAGCTTTCCGACAACAGAAGGAGCACACAATTGTAGCTATTAAGTCACCAAACAAAAGACATAAGACGGTGATGGGTCGGCCAAACCAAACAAAAGAAGGAAACAAGCCAGGCCAGCCCGCATTAGGACCGTCGTACCGGACTAGCCTCCTCTGTCCCTACCTAACATAATCTAACACCTAACATAAAATAATAATGTAAAAAAACAAACCACCGCGCCCAACACCTTAACAAATCTAACTCAGCAAATACAGACAGGAGCCGAAAGCCACAGGACTGCTGCGTCGCAACAGGAATCTAGACCAACGGGAGGCGGAGTCACGTTCTTCCTTGGCTTCCAGGTTTGCCAGGCCGCCGTATAGGACGCCCCCGAGCTAAGGTCCCACTCTCCTTTTTAAAGGGCACCAATCCACCAAGGGTTGACCCGCAGACGCACCTCCTCTTCCTGCAAAAAAAAGTCACACACAATCAATACATGGCAGATGTAACACAGCCCTTCTCAAGGAGTTGGGTTCCAGAGCCCAGGCTGTGCATGGAAAGGAGCCTGAGTATCTCTAGTTAGTACCTCTCACACAAGCTCAGCTCAGTTCCCACAGAAGAGCGGCCCCACGCCACTCTTTCGGGCTTTGTCTGGCTGGACCCCATGGGGAGAGACCTAGCCACCAGGCGTTCACCAACGGGCCCCAATCCCAGGCCTGGCTCAAGGGTGGGACCCGGCTTCACCGTACCGGGCAATGTCACAGTTCTTGCTGTTCTCTCCATAGGGGGTGTTTGAACCGCTCTTGGTCTGGTCCGTCACCTAGGACCTGTTTGCCTTGGGAGACCCTGCCAGGGGCATACACTGTAGCTCCGGACAACATAGCTCCTAGGATCATTCGGGCACTCAAATCCCTCCACCACGATAAGGTGGTGGTTCAGGGAGGGGATTGTTAATGTCTTTGGTAAAAAAAAAAAAAAAAAAAGTAATAAGGAAAGAAAATTCACAGGCTTTGGTTGTTTTGTAAGTGTTCTGTTTTATATGAGCTGAGCTTGTGTAAGTGTTCTGTTTTATATCATTGTCAGTAATGAGTAGGTGTAGAAACTTTTTTAAAATGCTCGCCATGACCTGAGGTTTGTCATGATGTTAGCATTCATCATGTAGCTGTGTGGGGGTGGGAGACTGTAACCTATACCAGTGACATTTTGAGACCTGTACAATTCAGCTGGACAAACATACTTATCGTGACTCTTCAGTATCCTCAGACTGACATTTTATATCTTACTAGATTGTCTCTCCAGCAGCCTCCAATTATAGTATTTTCATGTTTGTCCCAATGGAAAGAAGCTGCAGACCATCAACAAAAAGCAGTGTGGAAATTGTTGTTGAGTCACCCTAAATTGAAACACACAAAGAAACACTAGGCTCACAAGATCATAATGGATTCACACCAATCACACTGTATTTACAGCAAACCATATTCACACACACTCCTACCTCTTTGCTACTCTCTCTTCATCATTACCAGCAGCAGGCTGCTTACAGACGTAAGTTGTTTTTTCAGTCTCCAAAATCAACCTCCAAACCTTTTTACTTTTTCTTTAGCTCATTTTGTGCATGGTTGATTGCACCTGTAATGAACTGTGTGTGTGTTTCTGGCCCTCCTTTAAGACAAATCACAATGATCAGTCTGTCCCTGCTCTCTTGATTTCACAATTGACCCTAGAATTAAAGAACAAAACAATTTTATTAAAAAAAAATACTATCTATCTTTTTTTCTGAAGTGCTTTGGTATATAACTGGTGTAACACATCTGTCTAATTCAATGGCCCTTTACAAAAACAATTTCTACTGTATGTTATGCTCCTGTATGCTGGCTTTGAAACCACAGGTAAACTGTGGATTTTTTTTTAATTCAGCTCTAAACTTATGTTTCATTGTGCAGATATAAGTAGAGCTGTTTACTTTTGCCATAAACATTTTCCTGAGAACACATAATAATTCCCCTTTTCCATTATACAGTTTTAGTACTACTACTAAAATCAAGTTTTAGTTCTCCTTGGCTCTCGGCCGCACCCGAGTGTGAGCTCCCAATAGCGTCCAATCTTGAAAGCTAAGCAGGGCCGTGTCTGGTTAGTACTTGGATGAAAGACCATCTTGGAAGACCAGAGGCTGGTAGCCTCAGCTACTGAGGTTGTGTCAGGAAAAACTTGTGCCAAATCAATCACATAGACAAATTGATCCACTGTGGTGACCCCGAATGGGAGCAGCCGAAAAAAAAAAGTACTACTCAGCCCTACTCTACTTTGGTCATTTTCTTTAACAACTGAGTATCACCTCCTCAATGTGGGTGGGCCTGTCATAGCAAGGCGACGTAAAACTGCCATGACAGCACCAAGTACAGGAACATACTTACCTCCTCATACGACACTGTGTTGTTTTGTGAGTAGCTTTAGACATTTGCCTCGCTAAAGATTATAAACATGGAAAACAATCGCATTATATTAATAATAGGAGATGGTCGCTGTTATTGGTTTTGAAAATGGTGGTTTGATTCTTGTGTCGGATGTCGTGCTCATGACTCCTCTAATGACGCCACTCTCTGTCCAATCAGTGGCCCACAGTCTGATGTCACCTCGTCTGAGGAGGTACTAAAAAAGTACCTGATACCAGGAACTAGTCTTTTAATGGAAAACCAAAAAATGTGAACTAACAGCATTTAGCCTTCAGTGGCATGTTTGGCTAAGCTTAGAGGTCATTTGTTTCACAGGAGAAATTGTTAGAGACTAGACTTAATATTTCCACCATGTTCAATGAACAGATGATGCACTGTTTTTCATTCTCCTTTTTCTATTAAATTTGATCAGTGATTTGAGATATGTTGTAGAGAAAATAACCCATTTCATCTGACAGCAGTGTCACTTATGTTTTCGCTGTAATTCCCCCAGAGAAGAATATTAGTTGAACAAGGTTAACAATTTACAAAGCACAAAGAAACTAAATTAAATTTTAATGATTACTGTGCAAGAAAAGATCATTTAATGTTTTAGCCACTCTATAAAAAAAAAAGAGTAAATATCAACAAAACCTTGTGAATATTCAGTTGCTGTTGATTTTGATGGATTCTGAACATCCAGTGGGCTGTTTAAAGCTAAATTTGAAAGTTTAAGAGGTAAAAGAAACTCAAATTCCAAACCAATTAGTGCTTTTAATTTCTTACCCTTCGCCACAAATGACAGATACTCTATACCCTGTGGAAACTAACTTGTACAACATGAATTACTGAAGGAATCCTGATGGCAATTAAACATTAAGGCATTAAAGCAGCAGGTCAGTTAATTTTGATGTACTTTATGAAAAGAGAGGTCAACCAAACTAAGAGTTGTGAGCTAAAGTGATGTGTTCTTTGCAGCTTTTACTTTACTTTTGGTGTTTATTTAACACAGAAAACTGTTGATCCAGTGTGATCTGTATATGCATGTACATACGTACAGGTACAGCCATTTAATCCTCATGCTGCATCTTCAGCCAGTAATTGCTGTTAATTGAGAAAGTGCCTCAGAGAAAGTGTTGATTTAAACACCATTGTAATGGTTTCAACCCATTATGTTTTATGCACTCAAAAAAAAAAGTTTGAGCAAAACATGAAAGTTAAAGCTTGTGTAGCCAATGTATTAAATGTTGTTTTTTTGGTGACTAAATTTTTAATCACATATTTTCAGTCTAGATTCATGGGCAATAAACACTGTTGGAAACTTAGGGGAGCTCTGAAAATGTTTTAAATTCTGATGAGTTTCAGAGTAATTTTCCATTTGAATGAGCTGAAGAAAAGCTTCTGCTGATTATCCTAAAAATGAGAACCAGACCTCATAGGGGTATTTTGGTGCAGTTAGGATCAATTTTCCACTTTCATATACTGAGACATATTTTCAAGGTGCCTTCCTTTTTGACAGTTCTATTTAACCACACAGTGTTCTTGTCAGTCAAAAGCACAACAGCACAGGTGCACAGGTAAGGTTATACAGTATCCAGATTGCATCCATTAGTTTCATTTCCTGTTGACGTCATTATGATTGAAGTGCAAAGTCTTCATTTGCATCAAGATTGTGTCACTCCACTCTTTAGATGAGAAGTAGTTTGCCCGCCTACGTCTCCTCTTGAACTCCTCATTCCTCTCACAATACAAATCAGGCACTGTGGTGTGTAGACCCCTGACATTTATTTCCTGCAGAGATAACACCTGTATATTTAACCATTTCATGTCACACAAAATAGTTTTCATTTGTCTCATTTTGTCACTGTCTTCTCTCTAATATCTCAGTAAAAATGGTTGAGTCCATCTCTTTTATACAACTCTCCTTTTTTTCTTCGTGTTATCTTTTCTCCTCAGTTTTCATCTTTAAACATGTCACAGTTGTACAAGTTGTGGTTTTATTAGCGTCTCGCTGAGTGTGAGGAGACACTCTTTCCAATTACAAAATATAAAAATGCTGAAATCTCAAACTAGCTTTATTGTATTTTTTGTAAAAGCTGCATTTTTAAGTCTCTTTGGATATTTCTTTCTCATTAATTCATGCCAAAGATCCCATTAGCAGTCGTTTTATATAAAGTGGTTTTAAATCAATCCATGGTAGCACCCTTGAGTGTAGTAACAAATCCCTTTCTTTCTTTGGGCTCCTTTCTTCTTCCATTTCCATCTTCTTCTCTCACTCCTTGTTCAAAGGAAAAGCCTATCTGTAGTGGAGAGGGCAAAAATGATTATATATATATTTAAGTGGAACATCTTGGTTTTGATTCTTGTATAAAATCACCTCCCCGACAGTCACTGTGTTTTCAGACAACTGTAGAGGAAAAAAAGGGTCTAAACGAGCATTTGTTCATCTTCCTTTAAACGAAATTGTATTGCACCATTACTGAAATAGCTGATCTCCAGATTTGATAGATATGTCTCAGATTTTGCAGTAGAAAAAATAGCTAGACAGTATTTATTCTATTTTTTTTTTAAAATGATAATCTTTTTGCTGATGTTTTTGGAAGGGCCAACTCGCACTACAGTCTTTCTCACTCCTAACGGCACCTTGTACAGCCAAGTGTTGCTGCTTCAAGTTCCAGTTTTACTTAGTGATTGTGGGTCTCACTGAATCTCTGCGTCAGTTCTTGGATAATTATTGGAGTAAAAAAATTACTGACTTTGAAGGTCAATATGTAGGTCCCTGAAATGCCACCAGCAGTTTTCATGATTGTATCCTACTATCCCACTGTCCAATCCATCCAATATTCATGGATGCCAGACAATGTAACCCAATTCATGTGGTGATTCTAAAAAACTTTATTTTTGCTGCTATCTAATATTATTACTAATAAGCTAAACTAAAATGGTGAACATTATAATGCTCTCTTATAATGAACAGTCTCTGGCAAGGCCACCAGCATGGATTTAGTCTTTGAAGAGACACTCCACATTATAGACACTAGAGGCTTGTTTTTACATGGTAACACTGGCTCAGTCTGTGGCTTTATAACTAGGACATTGATTTTCTGCTACTTTTTCACTTACAGGAGCAGCAGGCTAAGCAAGGGAGTCCACACATCCTTTTTAATATCTGTCACTCAAATTCCAAAAAATGTATTAGCACAAATCTTACTGATTTGGTGAAGCTCAACTTCAGTTTCCTCAGAACAAAGCTCCTGTAAGCCCCGAATTTCAGATCTCATTCTCTCCCTCTTGTCTCAAAACACACCTGATAAATCCTTGGATCTCTACGGACGACACACAGACCCAAGACCTGCTGCAGCATCTGACCCAATTAGACAACCTGAATTTTTTCACTTCCTCAGACCAAAGTGGACTTGTGAGTAGGAAACTCATTTTGGCGACCTGTACCCACAATCTTTTGATTACTACCCAAAGCGTATGCCCATATCTGAAGGCTTTTAGATCAACAGATACTGTAAGTCTGAGCGCTTTGCCTTCTCGCTAAACTCCCTCTCCACAGCAGCAATCCAGTACACCTCCTGCATATTGTTGCTTATACTGTATCCCTTCAACTCTTGACCTTGCAGTCTATCTTGACTCCAAGGCAATTAAACTTCTGCTTTCTGATTCCTGCCTTGCTCAAAGCTATTTGCACAGTGTTTTCTGTATGTGCTTCCTTCGATTGAACTAACATACACCGATCAACTGACGTTACAACCACTGTCCTAATACTGTGTGCATGTGTGGCAGTTGGTTGACAGTGTTGTCACTGTGCAGCTTCTGTAAATCTTTTTGTTTCCATCGTTATACTGTCAGGAAGAGCACACATTCATCTAATTCTCAGTGGAAAAACAGGTGTAAAAGGAGTGAAAACTGTGGTTGTGAGGACAATTTAGAGATAATTATTTTTAAGATGACTACAACACTATAGTTGTATCATCACTATAGACGCTGAATGTTTTTCTTCATTGAGACCAATGTATAGTATTTTTCATTTTCAACCATTTTAACAAAGATTCAAACTGTTCAATTCAATTCAATTCAATTTATTTGTATAGCGCCAAATCACAATACAAATCATCTCAAGGCACTTTACAAAAACTAAAACTAAGAACCCAACAATTCCCTTATGAGCAAGCACTTGGCGACAGTGGAGAGGAAAAAACTCCCTTTAACGGAAGAAAAAAAAACCTCCAGCAGAACCGGGCTCAGTTTGGGCGGCCATCTGCCTCGACCGGTTGGGGTGAGTGGATAGAGCAGAGAGAAAAGAACAGCAACAATAAACAACAAATAGACACTGCAGGTTGGTGGGACCAGTAACTGCACATCAGCGATAAACAGCTCCAGGACCAGGGACACCTGCAGAAGGTACAGAGAGAACAGAGAGAGAGGGAGAGAGCACAAACTAGGGGAGAGAGAGAGCACAAGGTTAGTAACATTCAAGCTAGCCTTAAAAGTACAGAGAGTGCCTGCCTCCTGAACCCAGGCTGAGAGCTGGTTCCACAGGAGAGGAGCTTGATAGCTAAAGGCTCTGCCTCCCATTCTGCTTTTGAGAACTCTGGGAACCACAAGTAGGCCTGCACTCTGAGAGCGAAGTGGTCTATTGGGATAATATGGTACTATGAGGTCTTTAAGGTATGAAGGAGCTTGATTATGAAGGGATTTGTATGTGAGAAGAAGGATTTTAAATTCTATTCTATATTTTACAGGGAGCCAATGAAGAGAAGCCAATATAGGAGAAATATGATCTCTCTTGCTAGTTCCTGTCAGGACTCTGGCTGCGGCATTCTGGATTAATTGGAGGCTTTTTATTAAGATATTAGGACATCCAGTTAGTAATGAGTTACAGTAATCTAGCCTTGAGGTAACAAATGCATGGACTAGTTTTTCTGCATCATTTTGAGACAGGATGTTCCTAATTTTGGAAATGTTGCGCAGGTGAAAGAATGCAGTTCTAGAAATTTGTTTTATGTGTGAGTTAAAGGACATGTCCTGGTCAAAAATAACTCCAAGGTTTTTTACAGTAGTGCTGGAGGCCAGGGCTATGCCATCTAGAGTAGCTATAATTTTAGAAAAGTTATTTCTGAGATTTTTAGGCCCAAATATAATGACTTCTGTTTTCTCCGAGTTTAAAAGTAAAAAGTTACTGGTCATCCAGTGGTTCCAATCCTATTTATCGGACAGATTCCAGTTTGTTCATGTCCATGATGAACCTTCCACACGAACAAAAGTTAGTTATGGAGTTCCACAAGGTTCTGTGCTAGGACCGATTCTGTTCACCCTGTACATGCTTCCTTTAGGATATATCATTAGGAAGCACTCTATTAATTACCACCGCTATGCGGACGACACTCAGTTATATCTATCTATTAAACCTGTTAACACAAACCAGTTAACCAGACTTCAAGCCTGTCTAACTGACATAAAGGCCTGGATGACCAGTAACTTATGGGAAAATTGTTATTCACGTCGGCAGCAATGACACCCGATTACGCCAATCGGAGGTCACTAAAATTAATGTTGAGTCGGTGTGTAACTTTGCTAAACTGTTGAATCTTTTGAAAAGGATAAATGAAATCTAAAAGTTTCATCTAGTACGTCATCCTGTCAACAGTCCACTGTCCTTACTTGGGCCATTTTAGGTAAGCAGGTAACCACCAGTGGTGAAGCTTTTGAGGCTTAAGCCCCAAATGTTTTTTCCAAAGCCCCAAACAGGGAAGGTTTTAGGATTTCATCCTTAGAGGGGCTTAGCCATCACTATCATTGCTGATAACACTGCCTAGTATTGTGGCTGTGTATTGAAGCATGTCGATAGTACAAATATAAATACAAACAATCACATATGTGAAGAACCAACATGATCTCTGCTCATTACATGCTGCAGTTACAATATAAATGCAGTCAGTAATTAATGAAGCATTTTAAAAAATAAAAATATTACTTTCAATGAATTTTAGTCGATCGTTTCAGGGTGGCTGAAATGACAGACAGGGGAGCTAAAGCCCCCCTAAAAAAGGTCTAGAACCGTCCCTGGCCCGAATCTTTTTAAGCTTTGAGAATGATGATCATTGCATTTCTAATTGAATATTCCCATTGGTTTCTATAGTGAGACCAAGGTTCTGTGGAAACATCACCATCTAGACTAGAGTCCAGGTCACTGTGTTCATGAATATTCATGAGTTTATACACTCTTTTGATAGGCACATCGAACATCTTTTGTGATCCAAAAACCCACTGACCCATGTATCAGAAGTCAGCTGGTATTAGAGTAGGCTTTTCAAGAAGATGACCAATATGGATATTAGACAATTTTTTAAGAAGACAGTACCATCCAATGTTGTTTCAGGTTGGTAATTTGATTTCACAGCTGAGTTGGGATACAATGAGTCTATTTCATCACCACTTCCAAAGTGAAAAAAATCTGATATCCTCCTATAAGCCCATCTACAGCCAGCCAAGGTCTTTCACTGCTCCTCGATTTAGATATGTAGAGTCTGTTAAGGGTTAGTCTATTTAGATATGTAGAGTCTGTTAAGGGTTAGTCTATTTAGATATGTAGAGTCTGTGAAGGGTTAGTCTATTTAGATATGTGGAGTCTGTTAAGGATTAGTCTCACATTTTTTTCAATTTCAATTCATCCATTAGAAACCATAAAGTTCACCAGAGGTCAATATTTATATTTAAAATTTTTTTTTTTCAGAAATTTCGTCTTTGAGAGAATGGTCCTGGACCCCCCCTAGTATCACTGGCCTAAGTCCCAGATTTTCATAATGTCTCGCTCCGCTGCTGGTAACCACTGAAGAACAGTACCATCAGTATCTCTGATCCAGTCTACTACCCATCACAATCTGGTCTTTGTCAAAGTCACTCAGATCGTTACACATCCATGTTTTGCTTCCAACACATCAACTTTGAGGACTGGATGTTCACTTGCTGCCTAATATGCCCCACAAACTGCCAGGTGTCATTGTAATGAGGTGTTGTTACTCACTTTACCTGTCAGTGGTCAAAATGTTACAGCTGATCGGTCTATGACCAGGCTTTGTTCTCAGGAATCAAAAGTCATGTTTCTGAACAAATCCTTGGTTCTTAACCTTTGGAGGTAGCTCCAAGCCAGAATGTGTTATCAAATCCTAATCTTCCTACAGACTCCCCTGCTGGGTCTTGCTTTATCTTTGTGTTTAAAAGAGTGCTTCTTCTTCTTCTTCTTCTTCTTCTTCTTCTTCTTCTTCTTCTTCTTCTTCTTCTTCTTCTTCTTCTTCTTCTTCTTCTTCTTCTTCTTCTTCTTCTTCTTCTTCTTCTTCTTCTTCTTCTTTCTTCTCTAATCGCTTTTAGGAGTTTGGAGCTGAGTGCAGCCATTATCCTCTTTGATTCTCTCTCCACAAATGTGCCACAACTCCACTCTCACACGTGTATTAAATTCATTAATGGTCATATCTGAGCTAGAGTGACTCACATCCCTGCAGCACGAAGTTGTACACAGCTCTCGCCCACTGATTTGAATGTGTGTGTCAGGCTAAGACAAAAGACCAGCTTGATGACCTTTTTAAATCTTTGGTGTCTTTGTTGGGCTGCGTCTCTTCAAAGACCACATTCAGCTCATTTGAGATCCCTAAGAGAAAATTATTATGGGATAGGTGTGTTACTGTGTTGAGAGGTGTGTGTGTATGTGTGTACACACTTCTATCTTTTTGAGTATATTGTTATGGGAGTGAGGATATTATGGGAGAGTGGAGACTTTTTGGCTGGTCCTCATTTTTTCACTGTTCAGGATTGCAGTTAGAAATAGGGTTTTGGTTCAGGTTAATTAGGGTTATATCATCAGCAGCATTCAAATATAAATTGTCACAAGGCTGTTGTGTTCTGCTCAGTCACATCAATCCTTGGGAAGCTGAAGATGGATCGATGCAGATTCACTCTACAAAAATGCTCATGGACACAGAAAAGCACTCATGAATTCTACACCGCATCATTAGGAAACCTAAAAGGATATGACCCATTTTAAGAAATGTATTCATCATTTCTTGGTGCCAGCCTTTGGAACCATGGCTACTCATTATTATAAGATCAGTGTCATAAATAATATCTGTCTGTGAGTAGTTCAATGTCAACCTTTTTTTTTTTTTCAGAAGGGGACAGCCTTTCATGTTTACTGCAAAGGAGGAGGAAGGCAAAGCTGAGGAGTGATACAACTATAGGCAGCACAGTAAAACATTTTCCCGATATGTAATCCACATTAACAGACAATACATATTGTCTAAATTAGAACTATGCATTAAATGTTTACAGTTCTGCTTAGTAGAAGATATTTGCAATAGAGGCATTTTTAACTGTAGATGTTTTTTCCTTCTCCTGAGCTATGATGTTTTTAATCCTTTGTCGTGATCTGCTGCCACATTCTTTTCAGATTATTTGTGCCACAGCTTTTGAAAGAAACTAGTCTTTTGTTCATAATTATAATTTTTTGGGTGTCATGTAAAATATTAGGACTATTGAGAGCACACTTTGTGGTTCAATTAACAGATAAACTTATGAATTAACTTTCTCTGCAATGTTCTGGCAGCCTTCCTCTCTGCCTTTATTTGCAACTGCAGTTTTGCTTTTGTGATTATAATGGTTTTAAACTCCTCACAATAATTACTTGCTCCTCTGACTAAAGTGTATGGCAGGCAAGTAGTCCTTTTTTTTGTTTGGCAGAGATAGGTGAAATGATTTGTCATACTCCCCCTTTCGTGGGAACGTGCTTCAAGTCTAAAGCAGAAAGCTAGGCCTAACAAATTTAGTTGATGATCTCTGAGTGCGTCTTTAGTTTTTGTCGAGCCAGATCTCAAGAAGAAAGCCTGGGTATGTCGAGCTGCCTTAGTAGTATACCACACTGGTCTGCAAAAACAACTTTGAGTTTCAGAAGATAGATAAACTGTAATGTGGGATTGTAACACTGAGCTGAAGAAATTATACTCATGGCCAAAACAACATCCTAAAGCTTGTCTTATCAACAAGGTGAAAAAACGTGAAATCCCTACCCTAAACACAAGAAACCAATATTAATTGGCATTTCACCCCTACGTCTTCTGTCTATATTACAAGTAGTCACAAATCAACAATGCTGCAGTTTCAGTCTACACAAGAGATTACATTTCTTATCTCAATGTGAGCCTAAATGATTAAACTCCTGGAGGAAACTGCTATGAAGACACAGGGAATAATGCTGCAGGAGAGGAGGTTTCTTTTTTCACTGTGTATTATATGTTTTTAATAAGAGTCAGAAAAGAGGAATATTCTGTTAATTAAAGCTTATATAAATTATCATTTTATTTATCATCATTATACTTTGCATTTCTGCCAGTGTAAGAACTTCATGAGACATGTCTGGGTTTTTACCAAATTAATGACTTTAATTTACATCTTGTGTGGCAGCAGATCACTCACCCTGTACAAGAGGTTCCCTGCCAAGTGTGAATGCATTGAAATGACTAATCTGGATCCATATTGTTTGTAAATGTCGCCTCCTGCTATAAGGTTGGTTCTGGCCAGGATCTGAGTTCAAATCCTTTTTGACTCCAGGGTCTTTCCGTGTGGAGCTTGCATGTTTTCCCTGTCTCTGCATGGGTTTTCTCCAGTACACCAGCTTACTCCCACTACAGACGCTTCTTTTTATGTTTATAGTGAATATGAATGGAAGAATAATCAATACATGCATTTTATTATTATGTTATTCAGTGGTCAACATAGTGGGTTCAGTGTTTCTCCTGAGCTTCTATGGTTTAATTAGCTGAATTTTCCAAATTGTAAGCTGTGAGTCAGTAGCTGCTTAGTCCAGCAGTGAGGGATACTGGACACCCTTTGTTTTTTCTGCAAGCACCAAACTCCACATCTCTGCAGTAAGAAAAGGCTTGTTCTTGGACACAAATGACTGCAGTCTTCTGTGCGTGAGCTGAGGCTTTTTTATGTTAGAGTGAATTTGAATATAAGAAGACTTACATGCAATTTATTTTCATTTTCATATACTAAAGTAAGACCACTGACATATATACTTTATTTTCATGTTCAGACTGTAAAAGAAATGCACTTTAATAAATTGTAACATGAAAATTCATTAAAATAATTTAGCTTAGTTAGGCTATTTTTCAGTGGTAGTGCAGTTTTTAAGGTGAGTCTGTCATCTTGTCAGTGTGTTTTCATTCTCCTGTAATTTCAGTATTTTTTTTTGTCTGTCTGCAGATTCTGAGTAAAGAACTGGCACACAGGTGAAGAAAACGAAGAGCGCTTCATTCCAGAGTATGTCATAATTGAACCAGAGTGGTAAGTCATGATTGCAGAAAATGATTTCCTGTAGCGTTGCATGAACTGAACTGCTCATTTACATTATTGTTCATTTGGCTGTTTTTTTTTTAATTATTTGTTTAGTCAGATTGCGAAGAAATAAAAACAAAAAAAGTTTCTCTGAATCTAACCCCAACAACAATCCAAAACCCAATAAATTCAGTTTCTATTTTTGTTTGCTAATTTGCCCAAAATTTTAATTAACCAAAGGACAAATTATTTAATCAACTAAGAGAAGACCATTTTTACATCAATTAGTTTGACATAACCTACCCAGACATGTTGTGCTGCACACTATGATGACGTTGTATAAAGGAATGAAAAGCCTTTCTCTCTCTGACTTCAGGATTTGTTTTGATAGTTGTAGCGTAATCACGCTTCCTGATCTGACATCAAAACAAGCCCAATCCCTCATTTGTTAGTGCAGGAGCTTAAAAGTTCATTTAGTTTAAAAAATATACATTTTATTGCTGTATTAAGGTATTAATTGTGCCATTAGTAACTACTGAGAAGGTGAATTGTTAACCATGTGCTAGTATGTTGGTAAGTTTTTGAAAGTTCTCCAGTATGGAGAAGATGCAGACAATTGTCAGCCAACATTCACTCAGTTGCCTTCTGTCAGCAGGCCTGCACTAGAAATCCATCACACTACCTCTGTGCACTCTCTCACATATCAGCTGCTTGGAATTGTGAAATAATGGCCTCAGAGCAAGAAGCTGTGTTATGCAGGGTGGAGGTACCAGGCTGATGTGCTGCCAGTACAAACAGTGCCGATGAATTAATGAGCTGACTTTCTGAGCAGATGGTTTTTGCCTGTCTGTGCCCAAAATGATCATTAAAGTGGATTTCTGTACCTAGTTGACGCATCTGTTACAGACAGACGTTTATTTATTTATTTTTTAATGTGTAGACTGATAATGCTCTTGTTAGTGGGGAAAGTTTTTATTGTTTTTGCTTTGCCTTCTTGCACATGTAGGCCTGAATTATAGAATTATAGAGTGGAATTACTATTCATCCCCAAAGGGAAATTCAGGTAGTCTTATAGTAAAATCAGTCAATAGTGAGAGTAGTCAGTTGTCATCTGCCATTGGCTAAAGTGTTGTAGAGTCTTATGGCAGGGGGGATGAAGAATCTCCTGTATCGCTCAGTCCTGTAGCTCAGTGAGGTGAGTTGTCCACTGCAGCTGCTCCATCAGGATGTTGTGAAGGGGATGGTCAGTGTATTCCAGGATGGATTCTACCTTTGTGTGCATGTCTCCACCACAACCTCCAGTGAATCCAGCCTCATTCCAGTCACTGAACCAGCTTTTTGCACCAGTTTGTCAGCTGCCTTGTATCGTTCTGTTTCATGCTGCCTCCCCAGCAGACTGCAGCATTAAAAACAAGCATACATAAAAAGTATACATAAAAAAAGTCTGGAGGGTTACACATGAATCACAAGTTCAATCATAAATGTTAAACTGTATTTTCCCAAAGAAACAACTAGCATAATATCAGATATTTTTAAAGTGGATCATGGACACACACAGGAGAGGAAAAACATCCTTAGAGCGGAGATGGAAATGAAGTTGAGGGAGATAAGACAGACATGCCTATTTGGGACTTTTGGGACTTAATGTCTATTTTTTATTTTTCAGTCTATTTTACTGTGCATAATTATTGGGCATAAAATGATAAAATATTTAATTTCATTATCTGTCTCCTTCAGATTATTTTGGGAAATATTCTAGAGACACTAGCATTCTGTCTCAGGAATAATAGTGCTACCCTTCAAATTCCACATTTTTATGCTACATGGAAAATATGAGATCAAGGAGGTTGTCCCCCTCTGAACTCCACAGATTCACAACACACAACAAGAAGTTTTTTAGGATTTTTCCAAAATTGTTCAGTTGTCTCTTTAACCATTTATGACCTACCATAGAACAAGTCCACCAGAGCATATCTGTACATTTTTACATTCATGCTCATAATGTGATGGAACATAGAAAATGCTGTAAGATCAGATCTACAGCAAAGCATTGTAGTCTGCATTATAGTAGTTTTGTCTGCGCATTTTTACGAGATTTGTTGTCAATTCATTTGCAGTAGGAAACAGTGCTGGTAAATGCATGATATGAAAGTGTAACTCCTCTGCTTTTATATGCAAAAGAATTATTTCTCTCTTATTTGATTCTAATTCTACAGGCATTTAAAAATAGATAGGCCAATGAGATCGCAGATCGCTCCAGTAGGCTTAAAAGGGTTTAAGGCCTCTTCAAATATCAGTCTAACACATCCCAGCTTCATGCTGATTTGATCTTTATATTTCTATGCCAAACTGCTCCTTCCTCTGAATCATCTCCTACTTGTCTAGATACTGTTAAAAAAAATTTCATTAAAATTAGCAATCCCAAGTACATGGAACAAACATGATGAACTGCCATTTTTTTCTCTGTCTAGTCTGCACACACTTTAAGTTGTTGCACTCTTCACTTGTGACAGAGAAAGAAAGAGCTAATTAAACACCTGAAAACACATTTTTGGCATAAAGCACTTACAGCTTTAAAACTCATCATTAATACCTCCATAAAAACAATTAGCCGGGGCAAAATCCTTAAAGCTACAATGAGCTATAAAAGCTCTGTGCTTTTGGAGTAATCTGAAACCTGAAATAACATCCTGCATCCCTATGTCATTTTCATTACAGTTTTTGTTACAGTATTTATACGCACAGAATAAAGATGGTATATATAACAATTACAGTTGTCATTTCTTTTGGTATGGATGACTAGATTTACTGATGTGAAACTGATTTTAGTTTTCAACTTTACAAGCTCACTTAAGTGCAAACTAACAATATAATTCACACTTCAACTTCACAAACTTCACAAATCCGTTAAAACAGATAAATACAATCATGTTATCCATGATCTGTGAAAAGGAACTACCCAGAATCTAGCCAGAGCTTGTAAATAGGTCCCAGACAGCAATTAACATGCAATCACAATTATAGCATTAACCTAATGCTAATCTAAAATACCTACTAACCTAAAATATTGAATAAATCCTAAGAACATAAATCTTAAATCAAAAATAAGACATAGATACATATAGACACTGGCACCTGAAAATAAACCATGACAGCATAATCAAAATACCACAATAATAGGAGTAACAGTGATGCCACTTGACTTTGTTTTAAAATGGGTACCATTATAATTCCAATATATAACATTTAACACTGAAACAGTGTGTGAACAGGCTGCCACTGAAATTGAAAAAAATGAATAGCTTACCAGCTTCCCAGACATTACTGCTGCACACACCAAAAGTCTTGTGGACTTGAGCTCTACTGCTGTGAAATCACAAATGCTTATAGACAATATATACTAGCATCATAGTGAGTATTGGAAACATTTTGGGTCTACAATTTTGAGCTCATGATTTTAATTAATGAATCTGATGAAAAGCCATTCCTGAGAACTGTGAATATACCACTGCTGTTGATCTTTTGCTCACTCTTCCATATGTCTGCCCCTAAAGTTAAGACCTACTGAAGACCTAAACTGATCATTGGTTTATTTTTTAATATAGCCTATATTCTGCACAATGTATATGATTAATGACATATTGACCTTCATGCCAATATCATACTCTTTCTACTGCAAATTTATGCCTGGCATATCACTGTTTACTGTCAAGCAGTTGTCTGAGGCCTTTAATTACCGCTTTCTATCTGCGTCTGTAGCTCCCCCTGCTGGCCTGGAAACACAGCTACTGCTCAGTCCATTCAGTACTGCTCATAAACTATACTGAAGTACGCTTAGTTTACTGTGAGAAAGCTGAAGTTAATCTGCTTTATATTAACAAATCCTTCACAGAGCTTATAGTAGGAAAAAAGACAACCTGCAGGTGTCATATCAATATCTTAAAAACTGCATGGGCAAATATTAGCTTGCCATAAAGGCTGAAAGAACAAAATGTTAATTTTCAAAAATTCACACACAATTTTAATCCATCCATCCATTATCTATACCTGCTTATCCTAAACAGGGTCACAGGGACAATTTTATTCAATCCAGTAAATTCAGTTCTCTTGAACTCCTGAAACACATGGAAATATCCTGATATTCTTTAGCAAGTAGGTTTATATTTCATAGTAAAAATTATAAAATATTCCATCTTGCCCAATTTCAGTGATTTTCCTGAGTTAGTTTGAGCATTTTATTTAACTTATTTAACTCCACTGCTCTCTGGCTATAACCCCACCTCTCATTTTTAACCAAGTACTTGATACACTTGGGTCTAGTATTTCATCCATAATAAACATGCTAATGCTCCCGGCTTCTTATATTATTCATCTGTAAATCAATTAAAAGAACTTGGATCCAATGATACTTTAAATGACCTTCTGTCCGATCTCAGTCTTTTCTTCCTAAAGCTTTGGAAAGAAATTGTCTTAGTACATTGTGTACCCGTTTTTTTTTAAAGCTCAGGAATATTTTAGACAAATTTTAGTCGGGCTTTAAGATGAACTACACACAGTCTTTAGTAGCTCTCAACTAGTTCTGAGGATATTAAATACTGTATGGCCAGAAGGTTCCTTCAGCTAAATTTAATGAAACAGAAGTTTTTGTTTTTAGTAAAATTTGTGTTGGATATTGTCAATTTCCAGGTGTTTCTATCCAGAAATCTGTTTGCCATCTTTGAAGAATTATATTCAAATCTGACAAACAAAACTAAAACATTTCTGTTGTAGAGCTGCATTTTTGTGGGTGTCTGTCAGGCTGCTCTCACTCACAAGCATCCAAAGCGTAGTAATGTTTCTCTGACTTACTGACTGACCTATGTTGTCCAAAGTGACTTCTGTATGAAAACAGTTCTGCCAGTCTGACAGCATGATCACTGATGTTTTAATGTTTTCTCAAAGGGGCCTTTCACTTTCTCCTGTATGAGATTCTGGTGACAGAACATTTTAAAAAGATTAATTTTACTTGAGCTCTGATTTCACTGGGTCTGACTGTCACTTATGATGCAACTTGATGAAATATTTATATGTAACTTTCTGGAGCTCATTTTCACCAAGTTTGAACAGCTCACTTCTGCCTTTTAATGGTAATAAATTAACTTTGTGCCTTTATTGTTGTAATCCTTTCTGTTTTGTGTGGTAGTTTAAATGTTCAAATTAACATCCACCCATCTATTATCTACTGCTTATCCCTCAAGGGCTACTTTCATATTTTCAAATATGAAAGAGTCAAGCTAAGCATTGTATTAAAATTGTAGCATTTATTTCTGCTTGTTGTTTACATCTCTTATTATTGTTTCAGAATAAGCTTGCTAAAACACGTGTCACTTCTCTGGAAAAGCCTGTTTATTCAGCATGAGAAAGTAAATGAATACATTTAGCAGATGACTAGGTAAAGTCATTTTACTTCCCAGTGAACAAAAGCAGTGTTCCCATTTCACTGCTGAATATGGCACATCCTCTTTGAGTTGTTAGCACCACCACATGAACACAGAAACTTAGGTGTGAGATGCGTGTTTGAAATGAGTGCATCAGTAATTACATCAAGCAGGGACAGAAATGTGACATGTAGAAACATCAGCTACAGGAGGAGGAAGAGGGATGTCACAGTGAATAGTGTTGCATTTGGTTGCCTGCAATCAAAGCTCTGCATTATGTCCATAGCAATCAATATGAGAGGACAAGATCAGTCCTGCTGTTTAATAACAATCAATCCGTCTCAGCATCGTCAGTTGCATCAATCGGTCTCAGCATCGTCAGTTGCATCAATCGGTCTCAGCATCGTCAGTTGTATCAATCGGTCTCAGCATCGTCAGTTGCATCAATCGGTCTCAGCATCGTCAGTTGCATCAATCGGTCTCAGCATCGTCAGTTGCATCAATCGGTCTCAGCATCGTCAGTTGCATCAATCGGTCTCAGCATCGTCAGTTGCATCAATCGGTCTCAGCATCGTCAGTTGCATCAATCGGTCTCAGCATCGTCAGTTGCATCAATCGGTCAGTGCATCAATCGGTCTCAGCATCGTCAGTTGTATCAATCGGTCTCAGCATCGTCAGTTGCATCAATCGGTCTCAGCATCGTCAATTGCATCACTGCCAGGGCCTTTTGAGCCTCAGAGAGAGGTTGAAGAGTTTCTGAAAAACCTCTGCAATCTGTCCAGCACACACCTTAAGTACTCTGGGACTGATCTCATCTGGTCCTTTTGCTTTGTTGGTCTTTAGTTTAGCTAGTTCCTTCCTCACCTGTTCTGTGGCAAAGGCTGGGCCTGTGTATTGTGTTGATGAGGAGTCAGATGGTGAGGACAGGGGAGGAGGTATTGGAGGTGAGGTATATTTCAATGTTGCTGATAGAGGAGATGGCATTAGTGGGCAATGGGGAGCCAGCATTGGCAGAAGTGTTAGGTGGAGGGATGTGAAGAGATGCCAAGGCATCAGCTGAGGTGGTGGAGGGAGGAGGGATGGTGTGTGAGGACACTGGGTTGGAGTAAGAAGCAGAGGTGGTGTCAAATCGGCAGGTAGTATGGCCTCTGTCCAACCACCAACAGCTCAATGTCTGGAGTGCAGTTAACAAAAACAAAGAGACCACCTCCTCTTTTCTTGCTGCTCCGTTTCCCTCTGTCCGCTCGCACTAGTGAGAACCCAGACAGTTCAAGTGAGCTGTCCGGTATATTTTCAAGCAGCCAGGTCTTGGTGTAGCAAAGCAAGTTACACTCTCGCTGGCTGCTAGCTAAAGCTGTAAGTTCATCCACTTTGTTGCAGAGTGACCTCACATTCCCCATAATAATTTTTGGGAGAAATGGTTTAAATCTCCTACGTTTTTCTCGATGCTTCACTCCTGCTCTACAGCCCCTCCTACGCCTCCTCAGGTCTTGGGGGATTTCAGGTTTTATACCAAGAAGCAGACTTGATCCTCTGAGAGCTAACAGTTGCTCCCTTGTATAGATGCCGTTGCCACAGAAACGTATTTTTCAGTATTCACACTATTGTTATCTTGTGTCTTTATTATTGTTAGGATTGCTGTGCAAACAGCAAGCCCAATATATGTTTTTCGTTTTTTCTCTTTATTAGTGTAGCATTCACACTATTGTTATCCTGTGTCTTTATTATTAGTGTGAATGCTGATTCAGCACTCACAGTATTGTTATCCTAATATTTATTCTTTCATCTTCTTTCACCCCCACCCTCATCGGACTCATCTTGGATGAAGACAAGTCTGCCTACTGGAGGGAGGTGGACCGTCTGGAATCCTGGTGCAGCAACAACAACCTGAAGCTGAACGCCCAGAAGACAGTGGAGATGATCATTGACTCTCGGAAAGTCTCAGTTCCTCTGACATCCCTCACCCTGACAGACACCCCAGTATCCACTGTGGACTCCTTCCACTTCCTGGGCACTACCATCACCCACGATCTCAAGTGGGAGCCAACCATCAGCTCCCTCATCAAGAAGGCCCAGCAGAGGATGTTCTTCTTGCGGCAGCTGAGAACACTCAAGCTGCCAGCCAAGATGATGGTTCAGTTCTACACGGCCATCATCGAATCCATTCTCACCTCCTCCATCACTGTGTGGTACTCTGGAGCCACAACCAGGGACAAGCACAGACTGCAGCATGTTGTGCGCTCTGCTGAGAAGGTGATCGGCTGCAACCCCCCATGTATTGCTGACCTGTACCTCTCCTGAACTCTGCGGCGTGCAGGCAGAATCACAGCTGATCCCTCCCACCCTGGACATGGACTCTTTGTGCCACTTCCCTCAGGCAGAAGGTTACGGTCCACTCGGACTAGAACCTTACGCCATAAAAACAGCTTCTTCCCATCTGCCATCAGACTCATTAACGCCAAACAACACTGCTCTGCTCTGTCATTTTAGCACAGTCACCTTACCTTGTTCCGTCATCCACCTGATGACCTTTGCACTGTTTATCCCACTGCAATAGTCATATTGTGCTGCTCTTTCTGTAAATTCACCTCATAAATAAGAAAAGTATACATACAGTATTTTTTATTTCACTGCACCTTACTTATTTTGTTTTGTTTTACTTGTCATGTCTATGCTCTATGTATGCACCATCTCACCAAAACAAATTCCTTATAATGTGAACCCCTCACTTATTTGGCAATAAACCTGTTTCTGATTCTGATTCTGACCTTATTCTTCCGTACGTTTTTCGGTCGCTAACTTGTTCCGCATACTTTGTGCTAGAAAGACCGTTCAGGTATCAAAATGTTCAGCTTCTTAAGGACATTTATGCTTGTATTCAACTTTTTTATACCTTTTATAGTTTTTGAAATATTCAGCTTTTTTCAATTTGTTTGTACCCATTGAAATAAATGGAGAGAATGTTCAAATCCCCTTCAACTTTGTCCTCTTTCAGCTTTAACTGTATCAGCATACTTTCAGCTATGATGTCATCTACCAGGAGGACATGTTTGGACTTTCACAATAAAAGTCTACAGGTATTTGTAGGAAGTTCATGCACCTTTCTAAACTATGACAAATATTCAAAATTAACATTAAGATTTTAATTCAAGGTCATATGACTGTCCTGCAACATTACCCACTTTGAATGGTACAGCTCTCATCTCTAGAAATTTGGCCGAGTTTCTTAGCCGACCTAAAGCCTGACAATCCAGGGTGGGGACCGGGATGCAGAGACTCAGTCTAAAACGCCTCTCTGCAGTTTCCTTAGAGCCGCCACCCCCCTCAAACCACATAGAGACTGTGTCTGCCCCTCGAACATATAAATCAAATAAATCAGAAGTTAACAGAAGAGGAGTTATTCATAAAAACTTAATAAAAATTAAGACCACTCCTCTTATTGAGCAGAAAAACAGAACTGTCAAATGTGGATTATTAAATATCAGGTCTCTTTCATCTAAATCTCTGTTAGTAAATGATTTGATAACTGATCACCAAATTGACCTACTTTATCTTACTGAAACCTGGTTACAGCAGGATGAATATGTCAGTCTGAATGAATCAACCCCCCTCAGTCATAAAAATTATCATGTTCCTCGAAGCACAGGTCGAGGTGAAGGAGTAGCTACAATCTTCCAGTCAAACTTATTAAACTTTCAGAAGTTTAACACTTCTTTCTTTAGCAATTTCTACATCATATCATTCTCTTTCCACCCTTTTCAGCAATGTTGAATAATTTTTTAGCTAACCAAGTTAAGCTTCCAACTCCAGTTTTATATTACAGCTTCCAGGATTCTTCAACATTGTCTTTCAGCTTATTCAGCAATGCATTTCAACCATTTTCAGCATTGTTGGGCAGCTTCATTCAGCCTGCAGCATTCAAACGCATCTTCCGCAAGAAATGCAATTTTCTACTTTCTGTTGCAGTTTCCATAATTTCCATATGTTTTCTCCACAGGAATTAGAAGTCATCAACTCATCCACTTATTTTTAATGTATAATAATGTAAAAGAAACAAAACATCAATCAAAAATGTGTTAAAACACAAATTACAACAACTGTATAAATTAGTAAAATTACAATAATCAACTTAAATATTTGTTTCTAAGTGAAAGTCCATGAAACCAAAAAGCTGCGCTTTCTTTTTGCCTCATAGTCTGATTTTTCAGAAGTTTCCGCTTTGTGCTAGTCTGCTTTTCTTTGGCTGTCACTTCTTCACCCTGACCTGTCTTATTTGGCTCAGCAGAACTAAAATACTTGCGCAAATCCATGTGCCGCTTATTTTTACACACGCACACACATAACGCTCAGCGGTTTTTGAAATTCTCTCCACCTCTATCACACGTTTAAGCTTGCGGGGGAAGTTTTCACTTGTCACTTGAGGATAGGCTAATAACTGACAGGACGATGTCAGAGGAATTGGTGCGCAACTATTCCGTCACTGACCGATCAGTACTGCAGTTCGCGCGATCGCAAAGTGAAAGTAAAAGTAAAAAAAACAAGCACGAATTCAAACGTAATTTCAATACTTCACATATTGACAGTGGCTCCCCGATATCCGAATATTATATAATTACCCAACTATATTTAAGAAAGAATGCAGAAGCATTGAAATATATTTTTGCTCCCCACATGATAGCCCGACGGGCAGGGCTGAGAAAGATTTTGGTAGCCCGACTGGAAGACACAATAGCCCCGGGACGTCGGGCTAGCGAGTTGTGAGCCCTGCACTTTAATCCGTTCAAGAAAGCATAGATCTTGACTTGACTTGGATTAACTGATGATAATTCAGTAAAAAACAAAAAACAAACAGAGGAGCTGCTGTAACTGGCTGCCACCTAACAGGCGCCATTCTAGAATTTCTAAGAGGTATCAATTGATCCTTATTGGTTTATAATGTTATTCTAATTGGGTATTGGGTTGCTTAGTACAATATCACTCGTTCTCAGTCGAACCTGGTTGTTTGCTTTGAGAAATAAAACGCATATCCATCTATGGAAGGACAGATTTCCATTGTAAATGCACTTTCTTGTGTAGTTGCATAGTGTAGCTGTGTAGTTGAATATGTGTAATTTGATCATGAAAAATAATTTCTAGTGTTTTGCTAATTAGCCATGTGGAACAAAGATACCGTCACGTTTTATGTAAACATTAAACTGAAATATATTTTTAATTTAATAATGAGTAAGTGAATATTTCTCAACTCTCCTATGTCTGACGGGACCTGAAGGCCACAGGAATCACGTGTTGTTTGCCTCAGAAGTCAAACATGGCGGATGATAGCGAGTCGCTGGAGTCCAGGCTTAGTAAGTTCATGCTCAAACTGTTTTTCTGTGAGATTTACTCATATCAGAGATAGCTTTTTTGTGCCGTATAACAGTAGGTGTCCGACACCATTTATTTACACATGACATCACTGTATCTGAAAAATATGGTGCTGCTTGCTAATTTGTTGTTGTCAGAAAGTGGCTAACACAGCTGATGGCGCTCCTTAGCCACGTTTGTTTTATTTATGTCAGGCTTTAGTTACAGACAGTATGTTGAATTTCAAAATAGATTATGATGATGATGATGATGATGCAGATATTCTTTAACTCCATACTAGTGGTGACTCCACAGTACAGTACACTTCAGCATTTATTACTGTGGCTGAGATGTAAACATCTCCAGGCATTAACTTATCCAAGTTCAAACAGGACTGGCGACAACAAAGTGGAAAAGTAAAGTGTCTGCAGGCTGTTTAAAGGCGTTTATAACGTGGGATAGACTGAAAACTGTGAATAACAGCTGCTCGGATCGTTTCTAAGCTGCTCTCAATAAGGGTAGATACAGGACTGACTCAAATCATGACTTCTTAATTATTAACAAAATAGACTCAGAGTTTAAATCCCTTTTAGTTGCACAAGGAGTAAAGATAAGATGAGCTTTATTAATCCCAGTAGTGGGGAAATTCACTTTGTTATGACAGAGATGACATAAAGTGCAAAGGCAGAAAACAAGTGTTCATGCAGAAATATCAAAAAGTGCAAATTTAAAGTATTTACCAAAGTTTATAGCTGAAGCAGAAATGTATAATGTGACAAAGTTCAAATTAGCAATATAAGATAAGAAAACCATTATTTGTCTCAATGGAGAAATTGCATTGTTGCAACAGCAAAGTACAAGTACACAGCAGAGTGCCAAAAATAGCAAAGACGTAAGATAAATCATAAATATAATACAGGCTATAGTATATACATATTTACAAAGTAGTGGTGGGAATGATTATCTCGGAATATTGATGCACATTAACTGAGTTTTAGAGAGAGAGATCACTGACTAGGTACAGCCAGGCTGAGCATTTTATACCTCAGTACGACCAAAGTTACATATGAAGAAAGAGAAAACACTTTAAGGGTGAGGGCAGCTTCAATCAAGTGTCAAATTGAGATAAGGCCCAACATGGGTTAAACAGCAATCAAACATCTTAAAGATTAATATAAAACAGAGAACATATTTAAGATAAGACACAGAATTGGGTTAAAAATGGTAAACCGACTTGTCTTTGTTTTCCCCCAGCACACAGATAGCAGCTCAGCAATTCTTATAGGAAAATAGGTCTGGGATTATATGTAAACTAAATAAAACATTTTTCTAACAAGACTGAATGCACAGATCCTTAACTTTCCCTGCCTACCATTGAAACGTCTATTGGCAGGATTTGAAATATGCTCTCACAGCTGCTTTTTCATGAGATTTGTCTTGTTTTTAGACAAAGCCACCAACCCCTCCAACAAACACGAAGACTGGGAGTATATAATGGGATTCTGTGACCAAATCAATAAGGAGCTTGAAGGGTATTGTCATGTTAATTCAATAAACTCCTTGTCTCCCATACGGGATCACACATATCTGATGTTGCTGGTTTGTTTGTTCATTGTGGCAAACAAATTATAAAGCATATTATAACCCACATTCTGTTTTGCTTTTATTATTGAGCTTGTATTGAATTGTCTCTTTTTCTGTCATATTTCTCAGCCCACAAATATCTGTCAGGCTGTTGGCTCACAAGATTCAGTCTCCTCAGGAGTGGGAGGCGATGCAGGCATTAATGGTCAGCGGTATAGTCATTGCATTGTGTTTCTCATTTGATGACGTATGTTTCTAAGATATGTTTCTAAGCTCGTTTTCCTTTTGTAGGTTCTTGAGGCTTGCATGAAAAACTGTGGGCAAAGGTTTCACAGTGAAGTTGGGAAATTTAAGTTTTTAAATGAATTAATTAAAGTGATTTCACCCAAAGTAAGTAACATGTTCAAACCTCGTCTAATGGGAGAGATGATTGTTTGAATTGATTTTTGATATTCTAAATTGTACATCTGTGGTTGTTTTCAGTACTTTGGAGATAAAGTGTCAGAAAAGGTGAAGACAAAAGTGATCGAGATGCTGTATAGCTGGACACTGTCTCTGCCAGATGAAGCAAAGATCTGTGAAGCATATCGGATGCTGAAGTCACAAGGTAAGGCAGCCACTTAAAACTCATGGCTGTTAAATTATGCTGATAAGAGAAAATAACACAATAAAAAAACATGGATACATAAAGATGACATTCTGACACAAACTGTGTTTTAAATTTGATCCTCTCAGGGTCCTAAAACTGTCATTTGCAGAGTACGGTATTGGTCGTCTGTTTTTATTTTAGGTATTGTTTTAGCTGACCCACAAATCCCTTTTGATGTCTCATTAACACCGTCACCTTCTCCACGACCCAAGAATCCTGTGTTTGATGATGAGAAGAAGAGCAAGGTGGGAATTACTGTTTTGTGATTTGATTGTTGTTTGATTTGATTGATTGTTTGAACACTGCGGCGCTCTGACTCCAGACTATTTCATAGGATTAAACATAAGATGTGTTAGTCATGTTTAGTGGTCAGTGTAACCAGGCTGGCTTTTTTCCTCTGTCTTCATGCTGAGCTGACTGTAGCTTTTAATGGACAGATATGAGTGATATCAGTCTTGTTTCATGTGTCTTGGGAAACAAGCAATTTAGCATCTTTTCCAAAATATTGAAACATTGCTTTAATTTACCTGTATGAATGTCCTAAAAAGAAAACACATACATGAACAGTAACAGGATCTCTCTCCTTCTTCTTCCTCTGTCCCCAGAATGACTAACTAAAGATTTTGCAGGTTAATGTGTTTGATGTCACTGAAATTGTTGTTTTTCTTCGCTACCTCATGGATTACAGTCCACCAATACAACATGGATGTTTGTGTTTTCAGCAGTGGATTCATGGATGGAGTTCTGTTTTCCCAGAGCGTGGGGCACAACATGATGACAGACAGATGTTGTTTATGTTATGTTTTTATGTTATGTTTATTTCCCAGACATGTTGTGTATGTGTGCTTGATCTGTGGGAAATGGGCTCGATTGTTTACTCACTGTCTTTGCAGAGATTAGCGGAGCTGCTGAAGAGCAAAAAGTCTGAAGATCTTCAAGAAGCTAATCATCTCATCAAGAACATGGTCAAAGAGGTCTGTCAGTGTCAAAATGAATATCTTCTGATTATTTTTGTCTTTTGATTAAGCATTAAAAAGAAATTGGAAGTCAGTTACTGTACACAGTTGAATGTGTTCTATTGATAAATGCAAGTAAACTTTTTTCCATCTCAGGACGAAGTGAGAACACAGAAAGCTGCAAAGCAAAAAAGCACACTGGAGGCAGTCAGAAACAGTGTCAAAGTCCTTAATGACATGCTTGCTCACTTCAGCCCAGAAGACTCCACAGATGGGGACAAAGAGCTCATTAGGGTTTGTTCTTCATTACATAAGCCTCAAATGACCATTTGAAACATATTTACTTATTCCTTTGACATTAATTGGCCTTTCTGGATACACTGTTCTAAAAGTCCAATCACTATAATATACTGCTGTTTAAACTAACCACGCTGAAAGTAAAAAAAGAGATGAACTCTCAGGAAATTAATCCTTCCAGCCATCACTGACCACTTATCCTGGAATATCCAGGGTCGCAGGGGGCCAATCTTAGCTGACATTTGGCTCAGAGACGGGGTACCTGAAGTAATTTTATGAATTAGATTAAAGATGTAAGCATTCAATTATTTATTTATTTATTTTTCACAGGAGTTGTATGGTGATTGTGACAAGCTTAGGCAAACAGTGTTTCAGCTCGCTACTGAGGCTGAGGATAATGACAGTACTTTGGGTAAGAAATCATGTAATTTGGCCTTATTGATTATGATGTCGTGCTGTACCTGATCACAAGTCGTGATTGGCCTTGCGCTAACTGGAGAGCAACATCCTGAGATAATGTGAAACCAGAATGCTTAATGAGACTCATAAATTTAAAAAAAAAACAAAACCTTTTTGTTGTTGTTTCATCCTCACCTTAATTTAACCTTTTGAAAATGTATTTATCAGGAGATATCCTGCAAGCCAACGATGACCTCTGCCATGCCATTAATTTGTATAGGAAGATTGTGGAAGGACAGACAATCGAAGGAGAAAGTAAAGTGACACAACAAATACGATCGTCAGTCAGACAAGGTAAATTTAATCTAGTCGAACTGGAAATTAGTATGGTAGCAATTTTGCTATTTGGCCTTGTAGCTTTATTTATATATATACTTTCAATTTTCTCAAATGTCATAATATATATGTCATGATTTATTTAAGCATTGATTTTGTGTGTAATACAACTGAAGAATACAAACCGGACACCCATGTGACTCTCATAGGGGAACCATCTGTCTTGGCTGCAGCATTTTGTCATCCCCACCACCTGCTCTTGTCTGCTTTCCAGGAAATGTGAAGCTCAATTTGAACAAGCACTGCATTACCTGCTTGAAAATGAATATTTCTTTGCTTTCATGCAGCTAATGCTTTTGTCCATGTGACAGGCACCGACCACACAAACCAATCAGAGATACTGATTGACCTGGTGGGTCTGGATGTTCAGAACCCCGTTCCATCAGCACAACAACCTCCAGCACCATCTCTGTTTTTTCCCAATGGTCTGCTGAGTGGGTCTGCTGCCATTGACCCTCAGTCTCCAAGCCCGAGTGCACCTTCTGCAGCATGTTCTCTGCTGGACAAAGAGCTGCTATCTTTAGGTGAGGACATCTCAAAATGGAATTTGAGAATATCATGCTTACATACAGGCTGACATTTTTTTGTTTGCACATTTGTGTTCATTTACAGGCCTCAGTGAACCCTTTCCTGTTCCTAGTAAATCCACTGTAACAACACATGCAAACCTGAACAATAATTTGCCGTTTTCTCAGGTACTTTA
Organism: Mastacembelus armatus; assembly: GCF_900324485.2. NCBI lineage: Eukaryota > Metazoa > Chordata > Actinopteri > Synbranchiformes > Mastacembelidae > Mastacembelus > Mastacembelus armatus. The sequence continues at coordinate 23,720,435 of NC_046633.1, forward strand.
ATTGCTTGTAATTCATTATATGTTCATATGTCAAATATTATTATACTGGCGATAGCAGTGCTTTTATTACAATGTTTTCCAGGATTCCAGTCAGGATTTGGGTCTTTTAGACACTGCTTCAACTTCAGGTCCTACATTTTCTACATCTTTAGTTTTTCCAGAAGGTCCTTGTGCAACAGTAATCCCCGTTACCTCCACTGTGTCCTGGACAACCGCCTCAGCCATGAGCTTCTCTTGCCCTGCCTTCTCCATACCTGCGCTTTCCACAGAATCTCGCTCAGCAAAACCAGTGTTACTCCCACAGCCAGTCAGTTCAGTGCTAACCACCTCAACACCGGCTGTTGTCTCTCGGTCATTCAACATGGCTGTGGCTGCTCCCTCGGCCACCCTTGTCACTCCGCAGCAGGTCTCCACTTCACCTGGAGATTATCAGTCTCCTTCAGCTTCTCTCAGTCACAATTTGCAAGACCTTGCCTTGCTGGATCTGGGCAGTCCTAAGAAGTGAGTAGTACTTGTGTCTTGATGTGAAACTGGGGAGAGAATATGGATCAGCACCAGTTTGTTCATCTGTCACATAATATTCTGGATGCCTGATCACATTAAAATGCATGCCCTTGCTCTGTTCCATTGATTGGTCCAAGTGGGTGTCAAAGTTTAAAGGCACTTCTGCAAACTACAATGCATAGTAGTGTTTTGTTTGTTCTGCCAAATGAAACGTCAGGTCGATCTCAATCACTAGTTATTAAATGGCCAATTGATCTTTCTTAACCCTTGATACAAAGTGATCCTTGGGTAACCCTCCAGCCACTTAATGAGCACTGTTTTGAGCAGCATCAGTAAAACGCATTGAGTCTTCTGAAGACTACCTTTTATAATACTTTAATCTGAATGTGACATATCACTTTAAGGTGGCTGTGCTAAATGTCTTGCTAATGTTGTGATCTTATCACATTGTTTTTGTCAATGTTTATATCTGTCAGAAGTTTAAACATTGCAAGTCCTATTATGTCTTTGCTAAGACACAAACAATGTGAATTACACCTAGTTTGATGGACTTTGGTAGCTTTCTGGTCAAGAGTGATGATGTCCACGCTCCTGCCACCCTGTCTTCCAGGAATGGTGTATTATCCACCACATCCACCTCACTGCTCATAGGTGGGGCGCTAGGAGGTCCCGCACCTTCTCCTGTCCGAAGTCAGGAGGTTGATAACCCTCTGTTACATTCTCTGTCCCCCATCCTCCATGTGAGCCAGGCCAGTCCATATGGGGGACAAGAAGTGTCTTTGGCTAGTGTTTCTGTCCCTTTGGATTCCATCAGGCCAAGTGAGTTCTGTGAAATTCCATAGCCTTGTCTTGTCTGATCGAGATATTTGCTGTCAAATCTTCACATCTGGGAAACTGAGATGTGCAAGTTAGTTATACAATTATCCAATTCACTTTCTGGTGATCAGCTGAGAGATATTTTGACATTACAGCTCTGTAGCAATTCAATTTTGTATTAAGATTATGTAGTTAGTTCAGTTCAGTTCAGTGTGAGAGGAGGAGGACAGTCTAGTTAGGAAATAACAGCGTCCTCCTTATTTAGAACTGACAAGTGGTCGGAAAACTCACCTTTACATATTGCTGCCACTTAATGGCAACAGTGGCAAACTTAAAAAAAAAAGCTGGGTGATATATTCCCCAATTATCCTAACTGTATATGTTTGTTGTGGGCTGAAAATTATTCCATGTTCAAAAGGAAGGGCATATATAAAAAACTTTTTCAGTACAGTCTCAGGTGGGGGCAGTAAGACACCACATGTGTGAAAAGACTGAAATAACACTAGTTGACTCATGGATGATTGCATGCATTGCATTGAGTTTCCAGTCTGCCCCATCAGTCACTGCAGTAGTCATATTCAGATTTTTCCACTTTTGTTTTTTAGGTAAAGTGTGTCCTGTGACAGCATATGACAAAAATGGAGTTCGACTTCTGCTCCATTTTGCCACTGATTGCCCACCAGGCAGACCTGACGTACTGGTGATTGTGGCATCCATGCTGAACACAGCCCCTCAGCCTGTCAGGAGTCTTGTCCTGCAGGCTGCTGTGCCCAAGGTATAAATTGCTGTGCATTTGTCATATCACTGCTATTGCACAGGAAGCTATACACTGTGCATTTTTATTTAAAAATATTCTTTTAGCAAAATGGTGAGCTTATTAAATAAAATCTTTGCCTGAAAATGGTCTGCTTAACATCTATTCTGCCAACTGTCCAGACGATGAAAGTGAAATTACAGCCACCTTCAGGGACTGAGCTGGCTCCGTTTAACCCAGTACTTCCCCCTGCTGCCATCACTCAGGTCATGCTGCTTGCCAATCCTCTCAAGGTGCAGTTCATGGATGTTATTTGATGTTCATATATTTATTAAACAAGTAATCTATTCATTGAGATAGCACCTGCCCGTGTTTGAGGTTATATAGTACAGCACAATATTACCAGTTTTTATAGTCTTGCTTTCCAACCAGTATGCTTTGAGAATTTACTGATCTATGACATTGTCAGTGCTCAACATGTTGTCTGTCTGTGTACCTTTTGCAGGAGAAGGTTCGGATGAGATACAAACTGACATTCACGCTTGGTGAGCAGCCATTCACAGAAGTGGGGGAGGTCCATGAATTTCCACCTGCTGACAGATGGGGAGCTCTATAGCCCTGTATCAGGCTTCAGGATGGCCAGACACTACAAAACAATTTAGGTGGTCACTGCAGCACAGAGGTCCAAAGAACGGGCAGTATCGGAAGTCTTTTAAGGAAAATTTGAAGAATATGAAGGTTAACGGATCCTGAAGGAGTTTTCTTCTGCTTGAGCTGACCCACCTAAAGTAGCCTAAGTCCTGTAGCATACATCGAACTTAAACTTCACTACAGTGCCACAGGTACTTTGTATAGGGCAGTCGCAAATGATGTGAAGTGATTGAAGTGGATAATGGTTATGTGAAAACATACAGATAAATTACTATTAAATTATAATATATGCTTTTATGTTGATGTTCACACCTGTCCATCATTGATGGCAGAGCTGAAAGGAGAATATTTGAACGTTTAGACACCAGGAAGTTTGTAGAGTAATAACAAAGTTAAAAGGGTTTGTGAAACCAAAGGCACATGACCATAGAACCCCAGCCTGTAATTCACATGATTTGTTGCTGACGAATGTGGGCAGGAGCAGACAAGAGCTGCTCTGTTGATAAATAAAAGGCATCACAGATTTGCTCTTTAAGAGTCAGTTATGCTCAGTTAACTTCTTCCATTGTGGCTCACAGTCACAACTGAACAGTCACAGTCACTCTTGTCTGCATTTTCTGTTGACTCAGCTCAGACAATGAAAAAGCTCAGATTTTTTGGTGTTTGAAAGTGTTTATTGTTATAATTGTATTATTTATTTCAGTTTGGGGGGGGGGCTGTCAGATCTGTTACCTTGATTTTTTGATAGGCACTTTCAGTATTGCAGTAAAGCAGGCACAAATCAGTAGCGGCCTAAGTAAAAGGCTTTAATGTTACCAAATATTCAGAAAGACAATTTATAATATGTTATAATACAGTATGTAGTACCAGTGGAGTGAGCTCTGGATAATATTTTCATACAAAATGATGCAAGATGAAACAGCAGTCTTTTTCCCAGAGACATTACCCCTCTTTCCTTGGCTGGTACAACATAACTTATTAGGGAGAAAAGATCAGCTACATACACTAATGGATTTGGTTGAGAAAGTGCATACAACCATGGTAGACATAAGGCTGTATTTCTTTAATGAATGCCTTGTGTATCTTTGCCCTTGTTATTACCAAGTTGTGGAAACCAAGATAAAGGGTATGTTGGTTTCCCTGAGCCACCGGTTAATACTTAGCTTGTGTGGGATTTTCCTATATCCGCATAGAAAAACATATCTTTTTGAGTAAACAGAAAGAATAACAGGTAAATCATTGAACTCACCATGTGTTTATCAAAAACTGTGACTCGTCTTCTGTCTTTTTCAGGGGCTATTAGTGCTGTGTAGATCCTCTACATATTTCTTATATGAATATTTATTTGTCTTAGATGTTAAATGAACATGTCCTTGTATATTTTTGAAAAGCTGCTACTCTGCATGAAAAAAATAAATGGGTTTGTTTGTGTTTACAGATTTACAGATTTTTGCCTTATTTCTCCAGTGTCAGTGCAGTCCCATATTAACGTGGCTGACACCCATGATAAGTGTAAAAATAGTCTTTTACAAATGAAGTTAATGCACTAAAAACAAAACTTACCCAGTAGAGTGATTCTTTTTTATATCATGCGTAAAGCTGCACTGGTATTGCTGATGCATTAAGGGGGAAATAGAAATTTTCCATTTGAAATGTGGAGAAGTATAAAATTATATGTCGTAGCAGCAAAATTACTTAGTGCAGTACTTTTATGAGCGCTCTGCTGAAGTGGCGCAGCTGTGTGCGCCGCGGCTGACGCAAAGTGGCGCGCCGGATAGCGCAGCCGCAGCAGAATCAGCGCAGACAGACACCGCAGGAGCCATGGCAGATGAAAAACCCAAGGTGAGGAGCGTGTGTTGTACGAGGGTTTATTGACAGTGGGTACGTAATTCGTGCGCGGTAATCGTGGAGATGGCACCATGAAAGGCTGGCTGTCAGGTCACTTCGTCAGCGGGCGCGTAAATAAAACCGAATGCTAACAACCTGAGCTAGCGCGTTAGCGGCTAACGGGTGAAGTTAGCATAATAAGCTAACGTGGCTAACTCGAGCAAAAATGAAAGAAATCCTCATTAATGGTCTTTATAAACGTGTTTAGCCAACACATCTTAAACTGTGCTCTCAGTATTAGTGGTACTTTTATGCCGTGGAGTGATATTGATATCCAGGTAGAAAAAACCGAGGAAAAGTGCAACGTTAACTGTACAGACCGCAGTAACGTACAAAACAGCAACGGGCCGCAATAAATAGTGTGAGGAAACCGGTTAACTGCTGACGGTAATCATATGAAATAGAAACCTGCTCATCACCAGCTCGCTCTCAGGACTGTAAATAAAGCTGTGATCTCCATCCTGGCTAGGACGATGGGCATTGTAAGTTGTAGGCCATTGTGAATGGACGTGCTAAATGCTAACGGTGTAGCTGTTCACTAACCATACCGGTCCCCAGGTCTGTGCCCAGCAGGTGCAGCCAGGCACCTATAACCGGCATTGCAACCTGATGCACATACGTTTTCTATTGTCTTCAGTGTAAAGAAGAAATATATATTTATTATTGCTTTTGTCCAAAGTCATAGGGCTTGTTGCATCTGAATTGCTGTCAACCCAATTGGTGTTTTTGAATTTGGGGGCACATGCATTACACTTGCTGGAGGTCACATACTAACAAGGTTCTTGTGTATCATCATTTTTTGTTGAATTAATTTAGTAATTGTTTGTTTTTCCTTCTTCCAGGAGGGAGTGAAGACGGAGAACAATGAGCACATCAACCTGAAGGTGGCAGGGCAGGATGGCTCAGTGGTGCAGTTCAAGATCAAAAGGCACACTCCTCTCAGCAAACTGATGAAAGCTTATTGTGAACGGCAGGTGAGGCTGCTGCACAGTAACAATGCTACTTGAAAGAAATAATTCTTTAAAGTTCAGGTGGTTCTTAAAACTGAGACTTATGTCTTGGAATTTAAATTGATCATCTCTCACTAACAGTCACACAAACTTTTGGTCACCGGAATACCCTGGAGAGTTGATTATCAATATTTTAATCGTAAGATTTCACTGTTTGTCCACACAGGGGCTGTCAATGAGGCAAATACGATTTCGGTTTGACGGACAACCAATCAATGAAACAGACACTCCCTCGCAGGTAATGTTATACCCTTTAACGTGCATATCAGCGCCCTTTCTGTTATCTTGAACTTTTGTTGAATGAGAAAACAAACGCACACCTTACAGTTAGCACTGCCAGTAATCAATCTGATGAATAGTTTACATATTAGTTGACTAATCTAGATGATTCATTTTCCTCCAAGAAAAAAATGGACTATTAATGTGTTTTATTTTGACACTATAATTCAGCCCTAAACAAAATGAAAACATACGATCACATATTAAAATGCAACACTGCAGGTTTAAACTGGTGATGTTCAAGATGTCTGTTTTAAGGAGTTGACTCTGTAAACTTATAAATCAAACGCAGATAACACATAAGGAAACAAAGCATTAATAAAAAAAACAATTATGTTGATGAAAAATATTGATGATGCATTTTTAGCTTCAACGGCGACTAATATTTACAGAATTGCTAACTTAGGCATTGTGCATGACATCCATAATTTTATGCTGTGTTGTCAGTTTCTATGTTACATGCTCTTCCAGTATTTAAAAAAAAAAAAAAGCATATGGTGACACAACAGCATTTGTGAAAGCATAAAATCAAAAAAAGCTTTCTTACATGGAGAACTCTAGCAGTAAATATATGTTTATGTTTACATGTTTAATTATTTGATATTCAATTTACTAAGTATGTAATGTGATGAAAAAAATATAAATGTTACTACAGCCTTATTCTACAGAAATGCTATACAAATGTCAGCAGGTGGATGCTGTTTTAAGGGTCCTAGGATCGTCATATTGCATTTTAGGACACTGTTGATTTAAACATGTTTATCATTATTATAGTGAAACAAGGGTAGGGGAGCTCAGTGCACCGATGGTCCTCGGGCAGTCTAGGCCTATAGCAGCATAACTAAGGGATGGTTCAGGGTTGCCTGAAGCTAGCCCTAACTATATGCTTTGTCAAAGAGGAAGGTTTTAAGTCTAGCCTTAAAAGTATAGAGAGTTTCTGCCTCCTGAACCCAGGCTGGGAGCTGGTTCCATAGGAGAGGAGCTTGATAACTAAAGGCTCTGCCTCCCATTCTGCTTTTGGAAACTCTGGGAACCCCAAGTAGACCTGCACTCTGAGAGCGAAGTGGTCTATTGGGATAATATGGTACTATGAGGTCTTTAAGGTATGAAGGAGCTTGATTATGAAGGGATTTGTATGTGAGAAGAAGGATTTTAAATTCTACTCTATATTTTACAGGGAGCCAGTGAAGAGAAGCCAATATAGGAGAAATATGATCTCTCTTGCTAGTTCCTGTCAGGACTCTGGCTGCGGCATTCTGGATTAATTGGAGGCTTTTTATGGAGATATTGGGACATCCAGATAGTAATGAGTTACAGTAATCTAGTCTTGAGGTAACAAATGCATGGACTGGTTTTTCTGCATCATTTTGAGACAGGATGTTCCTAATTTTGGCAATGTTACGCAGGTCAAAGAATGCAGTTCTAGGGTGAACAGAATCGGTCCTAGCACGGAGCCTTGTGGAACTCCATAACTAACTTTTGTTCGTGTGGAAGGTTCATCATGGACATGAACAAACTGGAATCTGTCCGATAAATAGGATTGGAACCACTTTAACGCTATTCCTCTGATACCAATCACATGCTCCAGTCTCTATAATAAGATGTTGTGGTCAATGGTGTCGAATGCTGCACTAAGGTCTAGGAGGACAAGTATAGAAACAAGTCCATTATCTGAGGCTAAGAGAAGATCGTTGGTAACTTTCAACAGTGCTGTTTCTGTACTATGATGTGCTTTAAATCCTGATTGAAAATCTTCAAATAGTTCATTCCTTTGTAAGTGGTCTGATAGCTGCTTAGCAACAGCTTTTTCTAGGATTTTAGAAATAAATGGCAGGTTGGATATTGGTCTATAATTAGCCAAGACTCCTGGATCAAGACTAGGCTTTTTGAGTAAAGGTTTGATTACTGCAGTCTTAAAGGCCCGTGGTACGTAGCCTGATACTGGAGATAAATTTACCAAGTCCAATAAAGATGAGTTCATTAATGGCAGGTGCCTTTAAGCAGTCTAGTCGGGATGGGGTCTAAGAGACACGTTGATGATTTCGATGAAGCAACTACTGATGTAAATTCAGAGAGATCTATGGGAGAGAAGCAGTCTAAACATAACTGAGGTCCTACAGATGATTCAAGAGCTACTGTAGTAGAAGATTCATTTATTGCAAGTACAGGAAGCAAAAATGTAGTTACTGAGAAGCTCATACAGTAAGTATTGAGATTAGTAGGAACAAATCAAGAGGAAAAAGTAGAACATCATTAACAAGGGCTTTTCCACAGCAGCAGTCATTCTGATACTTAGTGAATAAGGCAATATTTATACATAGGGTATTGCTGAGGTGGTGAAAATTCAGGAAATATGTTTCTCCACTCCCAGATAAATGTAGTAAAGTCACCGAAATAATGCCAATTTCTTTTACACAATCTAACAACCACTCTGAACTCTTTTTCTTACAGTTAGAAATGGAGGATGAAGATACAATTGATGTGTTCCAGCAGCAGACCGGAGGTTCTTCACTTTAAAGACTGTTTCCTACGAACATCCCTACCTCCCCTTTTCGTCCCTTGGCGTTTGTTATGCCCAGTCTTCAAATGCTCATGACCAGTGTTGATATCATCCAGTGGAATACTTTTACAAAATGCTTGAAAGCAGCAGCACAGGTGTTGTAGATAGATTTTATCACACTGTCATTCATGTGTTAACATGTCTGAACCTCGCAGTATAGACAACTTGTAAGCTGCAGCATCTCTAATGTGCTGAAGAAATTAAAAGCTTGTCTTGATAATTTTCTTTTAGAGTGTTGGGAAAATTCCTTGGTCCTTGTTTCTGTTTTTATACTTATGTCATTGAGGTTTTGATTCAGGTGGAATTTTGTTATTGTGGTCAAGTAAGCCTGCGTTTTAAATTCACTGACATCTGTTGCTGTTTTAAAAATGTATTATTGGAATAAATTGATTTTTTTTTTTTTTAATTAAGTACGTCTTTGTCATTTGTGTTAAGGAAACGTAAGTTGTTTATTTCAGTAGAATTAAAAGAATGAGCAGGTAAAATACTAATTCAAACTGTGCATTTGGTTTCTTAGCCTGCAGCAGTAAAGTGCTTAACCAGAGATGAAATGCTAAAATGATGCAGTTTTAGTTACTATTTGGTATTTTTTGTCTCAGCTTTTGTTTGTATGTTTTTCTTATGTTGAAATCGCACGATCAAATTATCCTCACTTTAGATGAAAATGGTTACTGCGGGACCACTGCAATTTATCCCTCTGATAGTCTCCATCATGCACATACGATTAATCTGATAACAGCTTCACTTTAAAAAAAATCAAACGTTTCTGAAAACATTTTCTTGTGCAAGATTATGATTAACAGTGCTATACAAACACTTTCAATACACGAGAATTGACTGAGGCGACATCACATTATTGAATGTGTATGCCATGTAAATATTTTATCCAATCATAAGCTTGATTAATTTGGCTGGATCCAATCAAAGACGGAGCTGTCGTCTTTTGTGGGCGGTACTTAGACTGTAGAAACTTCCTTTCCACAATAATGGTTTCAGAGACAGGCCGGCGGTACCGTTTTTTCCGTTTGACATATACACTTCATATATATGAAGTAGAATGAAGAAAAAACCTTTAAGTCATGTACTCCTTAATAAATAATTAAAATATGATTAAATGTAATTCAATTTATCCGTAACCTTTATTTGTCAGGTTAATATCTATATTATTTTGAAATTCTGATCGGAAATCCAGTATCTACCTGTGGCAGTTTGACGTTGGTCCAGACAGACAGGTTGATCACTGGGCTCTAGGTGGATAGACAATGATAAGGCGGTGAAGTACTGCTATTTAATTCGCGTGTATCCTGTCAGATTCATTGATCTTTTGAAGACGTGCAAAAATGACGACGACCACAACATTTCAAGGGATGGAGCCCGGTACTAAAAGCAGTTCCAGGTAAACGGCACCGTTAAGGCCGCTGTGTCGCCCGTTAGCCACCATGATGAAGCCAACAAGTCCGGCATCATTGGAGCTTTAACTTTAACGCCGTTTAGGTTGGCGTCACATTTTTAAACGTTTTCTTTTTGACCCTCGTCTGTAATTGTTGATTAACAGCCTCGAAATGGTTGGAAACGAAGCCTGGGGTGACGATGCGGAGATAAAACCGGGTACCACACCTTCCCGTTTTTGTCCGTTAAGATGGACCATTGCCATTTTTAACGTTAGCTAGCATGATAGCACACATGTACGTTAGCCTGCCTTTTGTAGTGAAGCCGCTTTCCGAGGCGGCTCTGTAGCAAATGTAACGTTCGGTCTGTAGCCATTTGCTCTGACCCGTGTGTTTATTTCCTCGTTAATTTTTCGTATTTATTGTCTGAAGATGAAACAGGCATCGGTTGGGTGGGGCCCAGCGGCTGTCAGATCCGGAAGCAAGATGAACATGGATGTACAATGAGGCACCATCAGTCTGCCCTGCGTATTGGCCTCATTCAGGCGATCAAGGGTTCCTGTTACGGCTGGCCACACCTGTCATTAACGCTAACGTTATATACAGATAGCCTGTAGGTTATTTGTCATCGTAGCAATGTAGCTAGTTAAAACTGGAATAATGCTTATTAATTCATTGCAGTAAGAGTGAGTAGTAAGTGGTAAGTTTCCATTTTAGAGAAAAATACATAATCAGTATTAGTATATAACAATATAGTACAAATCTTATAGGATGCACATAGTTGCCAGTTCATTAGGTTAAAAGGTCACTTTTAACACAATAGCCCTGCAGTAAATCCAGCCCTCAGGAAGGTAATTTTGGAGGCTGTATTTAGTAGTGCTGTTGAACTCTACTACGTTATACAGAAAGGTGTATTTGATTTACCTAAATATTAACACATTAAATAATAATATGGGGGAAGCACTGGTGGTTAGCACTGTAGGTTCCTGGTCTGAAACCCATCAGGGACCTTTCTGTGTGGAGTTTGCATGTTCTCCCTGTGCTTGTGTGGGTTTTCTCCAGGTACTCTGGTTTCCTCCCACAGTCCAAAAACATGTATGTCAGGTTGATTGGTGACTCTAAATTGCCCATAGGAGTGAGTGTGAGTGTGTGAGGTTGTTTGTCTCTATGTGGCCCTGTGATGGACTGGTGACCTGTCCAGGGTGTACCCCTGCCTTTCACCCAAAGAGAGCTGGGATAGGCTCCAGCAGATCCCTGTGACCCTGGTTAAGGAATAAGAAGGTATAGATAATGGATTGATGGAAATAATATTATATAATTATTGTTAAAGGTAACCAGTTATATCTTATGCTCACCAACTGAGCCAGCGCAGCAGCACAAGCATGCATTGCAGCAGCCAACATATTAAGTCCACACAGGCACATTATAGGGATTGTTTTCATGAATCTTCAGCAATTTAAAGTTCAGTGTGAAACATGCATTTCACGTGACCTCGGCTGGGACCAACTCGTCTTTGCTCGCCTCTTGAATATATCTGCAAAAATTTTTTTACAGCCACATTAATTAGCTGTAATAAAACCTCCCTGCTAGTTTAAGTCAAAACAGTAACGGTGCTGACCATGTCTCTTTCCAGGGTTTTGCGCCCTCCTGGAGGTGGCTCGAACATTTCACTTGGTGCAGATGAGGAGAAACCACCTGTCCGGAAAAATAAGATGGCCTCCAGTGTTTTTGCAGAGCCAGAGGACCCCTATGCTAATCGAAGGAACAACCCACCAGGTACATATTACCTTATCGTAAAAAATGTGTTATATTAGTGTCGGAGCTTATTATTCAGCCTCTCATATTCATCTTATTTATGGATGCTGGAGTAAACATAAAACCAAAATAGATCACAAGCCAGAAGTTCTTTGTCTCTCCCTCTACATCCTCAGGCTCCTGTCTTAGACAGCTGAATGTACAAAATGCATTTAGGTGCCTAAATAAAGATTTGATTTCTCTATCAGGCTATCTTTAACCTGTCTTCAGATATTCAGTCATTCTCTAGTAGTCAGGATGTTTCTCAAGGTTGCGGAGATCGGAATTATTTATAAAGAACTGAATTTAAGTTCTAATTAGATCACAGGGTTTATTGTAGAACTCTAAAAATGATTTTCAAGTTTCCTTGTGGCAGATTCATCCTAATTCATTGGTAAAAGATCACTGAGGTTTTCTTAGAATGGCTTTATACTATGGCTGCTCATTGTTATATAAGGCTGGCATTTCAAAAAAGTCCCCCTCAACAGTAAAATGATAAAGTAAATGCTACTGAAAGAGGAAATATCTAAGAGGAAGTATGTCATTTATGTTCCCAGTTTGCTAGAACATTTTTTTTCCTGTAGCTCTTCAACAGCATTTAAGCTAAAAATATGTATTCTAGCCCCTCCCCTTTTAAAATCTTTTCTAGTACTGTGCAAAAAATAATGTTGGAAAATCCCGATCTCCGAGTGCAACTCTGGAGAAAATCATTGGCTTGTGTTTCACTCTTTTCATGTTTATTTTTCAAAGCATATATATATATATATATATATATATTGTCTTTTTCTATACTACTGTCAGCCTATAGGCGTCAGTGTCTAATTGGGCTATTTGTATTTCAGTTAATTCAATTCAATTCAATTTTATTTGTATAGCGCCAAATCACAATACAAATCATCTCAAGGCACTTTACAAAAACTAAAACTAAGAACCCAACAATTCCCTTATGAGCAAGCACTTGGCGACAGTGGAGAGGAAAAAACTCCCTTTAACGGAAGAAAAAACCTCCAGCAGAACCGGGCTCAGTTTGGGCGGCCATCTGCCTCGACTGGTTGGGGTGAGTGGATAGAGCAGAGAGAAAAGAACAGCAACAATAAACAACAAATAGACACTGCAGGTTGGTGGGACCAGTAACTGCACATCAGCGATAAACAGCTCCAGGACCAGGGACACCTGCAGAAGGTACAGAGAGAACAGAGAGAGAGGGAGAGAGCACAAACTAGGGGAGAGAGAGAGCACAAGGTTAGTAACATTCAATGGTGAAATATACATGTGAGGGGGGAGGAGAGGAAGAGAGGAGAGGGGAGCTCAGTGCACCGATGGTCCTCGGGCAGTCTAGGCCTATAGCAGCATAACTAAGGGATGGTTCAGGGTTACCTGAAGCCAGCCCTAACTATACGCTTTGTCAAAGAGGAAGGTTTTAAGTCTAGCCTTAAAAGTACAGAGAGTGTCTGCCTCCTGAACCCAGACTGGGAGCTGGTTCCACAGGAGAGGAGCTTGATAGCTAAAGGCTCTGCCTCCCATTCTGCTTTTGAGAACTCTGGGAACCACAAGTAGGCCTTCACTCTGAGAGCGAAGTGGTCTATTGGGATAATATGGTACTATGAGGTCTTTAAGGTATGAAGGAGCTTGATTATGAAGGGATTTGTATGTGAGAAGAAGGATTTTAAATTCTATTCTATATTTTACAGGGAGCCAATGAAGAAAAGCCAATATAGGAGAAATATGATCTCTCTTGCTAGTTCCTGTCAGGACTCTGGCTGCGGCATTCTGGATTAATTGGAGGCTTTTTATTAAGATATTAGGACATCCAGATAGTAATGAGTTACAGTAATCTAGCCTTGAGGAAACAAATGCATAGACTAGTTTTTCTGCATCATTTTGAGACGGGATGTTCCTAATTTTGGAAATGTTGCGCAGGTGAAAGAATGCAGTTCTAGAAATTTGTTTTATGTGTGAGTTAAAGGACATGTCCTGGTCAAAAATAACTCCAAGGTTTTTTACAGTAGTGCTTTATCATCAGTTAAAGGTATAATGTGTAATATTTAGAGCAATCTGTTAGTAGAAATGGAATATAGTATTTATAAATATGTTGTCATTAGTATGTAATTATTAGAACATATCAACTGCTTCATTTTCTTAATCTTAGAATGAGCATTTTAAATCTCCATAGGGAACAGGTTCAAAAGGACAAACCAGAGACTGGCTCTAGACATTTTGTTTTAAAGATGACAGCCATCGCACCCTCCCTCATATCTGGAAATGGTTGGGATGGGGAGTGATGGAGGTGCTCAGAAGGTTGCATTCTGCAATTTCACTACTAAATATTGCTAAATATTTCACAGTTTACACATTGCACCTTTATTGTAGTAGTAGTAGTGTGCTATTGGTACTGTTTTGGACACATACATCTTTGCAGTAAACGCCAGACGAAACTGAGTTTGTTGAATCTTATGCCTCTCTTGGCCAAGTAATTGGTACTGTATTTCCATTCTTCACAACAAGATGTCCAGTTTCAACAACTCTATAGAAATACTATAGATGAATCAGTCTAGTATCGTAGTTGGTATTATGTCTACAGGGAGCAGTGCTGGTTGAACAGTCTGATGGCTGCAGGAAGGAAGGGCCTGCTGTATGTCTCTTTCATGCACCTGGGATTACAATACCCAAGTGCTGTCTCCCACCAGCAGCACTGGTCCAAGGAAATTCCCAGGACACAGCCATCTTGATCAGTGTGTCCACTCCCTTCCTGTTGAAATGCTGCCGTCCCAGCAAACCATTCTACAAAATATGGCTGATGATGTCACTGTGTCAAAGTAACTTGAATTTAAAAATGAAACTAAGTTTAGCTTAATTTTAAATTATTAGACCTATACATTTATGCATACATATGAAATTTGACAAGCAGACTCTTAAAGGTTTGGGAGGGATGAGGGGAAATTTGTTTTCATGCGGAGACAAAATGGAGACTGCATAGGACATAAATGAATAGGCTGGGTCTCAGGACGATATATGAATTCATTCTGCTTAGCATTTGGTAGTAATCACCAAAGTAATTTCCTGTGAAAAAACAAAACAAATGCGTGATAGTGAAGTTGTACACCCCAAGAGGACATAATTTCACTAATACAAGTCGTCACAATGTGTCGAAATGCTTCCTGAGTATTACTCCAGTGGGTGGAAAATAGGGGATTCTTTGAATGTTTTGGCCGCAGTACATGACCTGAGGATAAAACGACTGTGCTGAGGAAAGGGATGCAACAGTTTTTACAGCTATTGAGAATGTCGTCTTTTGAGGATTCAGTAGTCCACACTGATTTGATGTAAGTGAAAACTGCATGTGTTGAATTAGAGTATTGATGGATTTAACCATATTTGTATTTCCTGGAAATTCTTCTTGATGTTATCCAGTTGCAAAACAATAATTATTTTGGGAGTAGTGTTACTTCTAAAGTGAATCTGGTAAGAGACTTTGCACTGTAGAACACCCTAAATAAAAGAAATTGTTTTCTTTACAAAAAATCCTGCTTTTGTCAGTCAGAAACACAATAATGCCTACAGAGGATATTATCCAAAAAATCCTTTGTGACATGCACAAACAATCGCACTGTTTCCTTCCAGCATTTCCTTCTTCCTTCTTTTAGTTCTCACATTCAGTGAAAGTTATTGTTGTGGCCCTCTCAACTGAACGAAGTCAGCTCACATACACTATTCCTCTTTTTACTTCTCACATTTGTAAACAGAAATGAACTTTTAGTCCTGGTTGTGTTTTCTTTGGATAGGAATCTTGTAAGCATTTTGTAACTCTTCTTTCCATTTTTGGTGTCACTGCAGACTGTGTTGTGCAATATAGGTAGTTGGAGTAACTTGACATTAAACTTTAATATGAGACCATTCTCAGGAATTGATTTCTCTCAATTTTATTCTTTATCAATAAAATCAAATATTGTGTTCAGATAAGATAAACCTAATAGACTTTGTTCTTCTTTGCCAAAACATGACTTTACTGTAGCATATAAAAGTAGTACTAAGAAATAGAAATAAATATATAGATTTTAAGAACAGTACTTGAATAAATGTACTTATTTACTTTGTACCTTTATGTTTCTCTTCCATTCACTTTACTGTTGTTCTTGCAAACAGAAAGTCTAATTGACAAATTTGCAGGATAAAAAAAAAAAACTCAATACCAGACTGATCACTTATTCATGACCCATGAAAATTCCACTAGTCAGACAGCAGCACCTCATGGTATCCATTCAAAATACGATTCTTTATGTCATAAACAAAAAATGTAAACAGAAGATAAACTAATTGGGTGCATGTGATGTACCAATTCAACATACACAAATTAACTAAAAAGGTACATTTACAATAGAAACATTCACTGGCAAGGGATGAAGTTAAATGGCACATATTGCACTGTGGAACAAGTAAGGCATCATATCAAACAGCTGTAAATGGATAAACTAGAAACATTACTACCCACTGCTGATTACCTGGATCACCTGTGTTCAGCCAATCAGAAGCTGTAAGGGGAGGGATAGTTTGAAAACCTGCGGGACGGAAGCACTTGAGGACCAGGGTTAGAGACCTCTGGCCATATCCTCTTTCAAAGATATGTTGTGATGATCAAAAAAACTGACTTCTTTTAAATGCCAGAACTTTCCCCAAAGTGCCCCAGAGTCCTGCTCCTGTGATGACATTAAGCCTGTCAATAAGGGTATTGAAAAGACATACAAAACACTCTTAGTTCACATGGAGAAAAGCCTACACAGCAGACCGTGATTGCGTTTTTCTTTTTATTAAAAATAAACATTTTGGAAGTGAAACTTCTGTGACCTGAAATTTCCCCACAGGGAAAAAGGAAGTTTGTAGGAAGTCTGTAGGAGCAGTTTACAAAGGAATGGAAAATGTAATGTGGGCCATAATTTCTAGTGAGTGAGTTCAGAAATGTAATTTCCCCCTGTTATGTTCCAGTTTTGGTGTAATGAGGTGAAATCATTTCACGGACAGTCCCTTCTTTGATAAGGTCTTGCATGTTGTTATAATATTTACTTTCTTATTATCTTAGAGCCAGTTATAGCATCTGTGCTTCCTGTGAGCCCCTGATTGCTTCTGGAAACAACACTTAAATGTAAATGTTTTGTCTTTGCTAGCAACTCAATTTTCCCACAGAGCAGGTTGATACAATAATCCTCATATACTTTTGTTCAGTGATGTATATTCGAGCTGACACTGGAGACTTTTCAAACAACGTCTATTGTTCAACACATTAGCATTGTCAAGGAATGTCTATTTCCAATACTTTGGTCCAGACTGAAATAAAATAACTATTAGACACATTGCCATGAAATTTGATACAGATATTCATGACACCCAGAGGATGAAGCCTAATGTCTTTGTTTATCCCCTGATCTTTTGTGCAGTCCAACCATGAAGTTCACTTTTCTGAGTTTTGATTGAGAATGTATGACTATTTCATGTCCATTGTCAGGATTAATTTTAGACACTTAAATGTATGTTGGTGAAAAATTTAATCTGTTCATTTAACTGAAGACGCCACATGGATGAGTGGTGAAACATTTCGACTCAACAAAGTGCAGTTGCCATGATTGATTTTTAAAATGATGGATCATGCAGCGTTTGGAAGAAAATTCCACTACAGCAGATGTTTATCCGACAACGCTGTTAATAAATTTAAGAAAATTATTCCATCTTTATTTACATCTATGCCAAGTATAAACATAGTGGAGGGCAGCTGCTTCAATCCCACTCCCTACCAAATTGATCATGTTGTTGACAGCGCTGTAACCTCACTGCGTGAAATGCTTGATTCTGTAGCCCCTCTGAAAAAGAAGTTAGTGAATCAGAGAAGACTAGCCCCATGGTATAATTTACATATTCGTACCTTAAAGCAGGCATCACGAAGGCTGGAAAGGAAGTGGCGTTCCACAAACTTAGAGGAAATTTTTCTAGCCTGGAAAAACAGTCTATTAACATATAAAAAAGCTCTCCGTAAAACCAGAACTGCATACTATTCATCACTAATAGAGGAAAATAAGAACAATCCCAGGTTTCTTTTCAGCACTGCAGCCAGGCTGACAAAAAGTCACAGCTCTGTTGAGCCCAGTGTTCCCTTAGCTCTCAGCAGTGATGACTTTGAGTTTCTTTACAAATAAAATCACAACTATTAGAGATAAAATTCAGCAGATGCTTCCTATACCTGCAATAAATGAATCTTCTACTACAGTAGCTCTTGAATCATCTGTAGGACCTCAGTTATGTTTAGACTGCTTCTCTCCCATAGATCTCTCTGAATTTACATCAGTAGTTGCTTCATCGAAATCATCAACGTGTCTCTTAGACCCCATCCCGACTAGACTGCTTAAAGGCACCCTGCCTTTAAGCATCCATCCAAAGTGGGATGGATGCCGTCTCTCGCTACCAGACCAGGTTTTCCCCAGAAAGTGGCCCAATTGTCTATGAAGCCCACGTCGTTTGCTGGACACCACCTAGACAGCCAGCGACGGAACGACGACATGCGGCTAAACATGTCATCGCTGGTCAGATTGGGGAGGGGTCCAGAGAAAACTACGGAGTCCGACATTAATTTAGCAAAGTTACACACTGACTCAACTTTAATTTTAGTGACCTCCGATTGGCGTAATCGGGTGTCATTGCTGCCGACGTGAATAACAATTTTCCCATATTTACGATTAGCCTTAGCCAGCAGCTTCAGATTTGACTTGATGTCGCTCTGGCCCCAGGAAACATTTGACTATGGTCGCTGGAGTCTCTAGCTTCACGTTTCTGACTATGGAATCGCCAATTATCAGAGTCGGTTTCTCAGTGGGTGTGTCGCTGAGCGGGGAAAATCTATTAGAAACGTGAACAGGCAGGTGATGAGCCGTGGGCTTCTGCTTAGGAGTACGTTTCCGTCGGACCGTCGCCCAGGCTAATTCTCCGGGCTGAACCGGAGCTGCCCTTGGACCGCTAACAGACCATAAGTTCGGTGGCTCCACACCAGCTAACGGGGCTAGGCTTGCTGGCTTTTGTTCGAAGGTGTGGAGCCGCACTTCCAAATCAGTGATCCTCGCCTCCAAGGCTAACAGAACCTTACACTTATTACAGGAATCATTATCACTAAAGGAGGCAGAGGAATAACTAAACATGTGGCACACCGAGCAAGAAAGAGAGAGAGAGGGAGAGGCCATGTTAGCTAAGCTAACTAGCTAGTTAAGCTAACCGGTAGGCTAACGAGCGCTAAGTCAGGAAATAGCAATAAATACCGGTCAAAATTAAAAGGTACTTGACTAGTACCGGAATGTAGCAGTTAATGGATTGTTTAGAGTTTAGCTAGTTAGTTTTTAGGTGTGTTAAACTATAGCTAGTCTGTTGCTAGTCTGTAGACGAACTATACAACACACACAACACGACACGCTTGCAATACAAAAGTGATTCGCTTACCCGGAGAGCAACACCAACAGGGGGCGCCACCCAAACTCACCCAAATAGGCAATTTGGATAGGATAGAGCAGAGAGAAAAGAACAGCAACAATAAACAACAGATAGACACTGCTGGTTGGTGGGACCAGTAACTGCACATCAGCGATATACAGCTCCAGGACCAGGGACACCTGCAGAAGGTACAGAGAGAACAGAGAGAGAGGGAGAGAGCACAAACTAGGGGAGAGAGAGAGCACAAGGTTAGTGACATTTAATGGTGGAATATACATGTGAGGGGAGGGGTAGGGTAGGGAAGCTCAGTGCACCGATGGTCCTCGGGCAGTCTAGGCCTATAGCAGCATAACTAAGGGATGGTTCAGGGTTGCCTGAAGCCAGCCCTAACTATATGCTTTGTCAAAGGTTTTAAATCTAGACCTAAAAGTAGAGTGTCTGCCTCCTGAACCCAGACTGGGAGCTGGTTCCACAGGAGAGGAGCTTGATAGCTAAAGACTCTGCCTCCCATTCGGCTTTTGTCTAGAGGTCGAGTCATGGCAACTGGACTTTCAGTTCTTTAAAGGTGAAACATTTCACCACCCATCCAAGTGGCTTCATCAGTCTGAGAGAGGCTGGACAGAAACCTCCAAATATATTACCCAGGTTGGTTTCACTCCACCTTGGGCCCAATAGGCTCACTAAGTGATCTAAGCACAACAGGTGAGAGTCGTTAGTCCACGCCCCTGAGTTGGTTTCACTTCACACCTGGTCTGAATAGGCTCGTTAAGTGACCAAAGGGGGAGCTCAGAAGAGGGCGTTAAGGTCTAATGATGGACTCATTCTGATTCCCCAACAGTCTGCAGAACCTGCAGAGTCTGTCGTTCCTGAGAAACATTAGGTTTGTTCCTTAATTTCCTGGGAACAGTTGAAAGAGCAGCCAGGTAGATTGAAGACAGATTATGTCTGAGTCCTCCACCCCTGTTGAGAGAGGGTTTTTCCACTTGGACATGGATATGGACATGACACCTCTTTCAAACCATCTATCTTCTCTGTCCAAAATGTGTACTTCACTGGTTTCAAAAGAGTGTCCTGATTCTTCTAAATGGAGGTGCACAGCTGAGTGTGGTCCTGAGGAGCAATGAAGAGAAGCTAGTATAGGAGAAATATGATCTCTCTTCAGCTTCTAGATTTGTTTGTAGCAATTTCAACTGTCTTTAGTCAAAGATTTAAGATTATGGAAATGGTATGTATTACATCTGATTAAGAGCAGCATGTTAGCATTGTCATGTTTGAACATGCCCAGGAAGAACCTCCCAAAGCTGTGGGCGTGGTTGTATGCACTTAAACTGCTTAAAATAGTTGACGTCATGAAAATTTCCCTGAGATGTAAAATCCTATGTGTGATCATAACAAACTACTGTGCTCTGTTTTGGCGTCTAATGAGCATTTAAAGATATGAACGTGTTCTTCCAGTTAGAATTGTACCAGACTGTATTTCATGTTCTGCTGGCACATGAAACGATACACCTCCACCAACAGCCTTTTGTGTTCCTTTAACACACTGGTAATCTTGGCCTGTGTGAATACAACCTGCAGGAGCATTCTGACAATGAGCAATTGTCTCTGCAGCCTCCATAGCTGCTGCCTTCCTTGCCATCTTAGAGCAGCGTCAGTCTAGTTTTTAGCAGCAAATACAAATGATACTTAAACAATGGGTTTAATGCTGTTCTATACAGTGACAGAGATTGTTGGCCCTTTCTGTGACCCCTGACTCTTGTCGGTCTGTATGACGAGCACCTTTCTGAAACAAATCTGCTTTTTGGCATTTTTATTTCAGCTAATGACACTGCCATTCAAGTAATTAGTTAATCATACAACTTTGTGAAGAACTCCTACACCTAGTGTAGTTTACAACTAAAGACTATTACCAGCTTTTCTAGTGCACTCAGTTTTGTTGTGTTTTGCTTATTTACAGCCTGTACAATAATCAGGCAGCTTGATTTTTTTTTTTTTTTTTTTTGCCTCATCAGACTATTTATGTTACCATGATCTGACATACTGTGTATCACAGTATAAACATTTCTAGGATGCTGTCTTTGCATGTGAAAGCTGATCTGTTTCAGCCAGTATGTTGTATGGTTTTTCCAGGTGGGAAGCCGACAGGTGTGCTGTGTGGTGAGCCGTCAGCGCCTTTAAGGAGAGGAGGGAACCACAGCACCAATCACTCCACAGATGGCCAGGCCACAGTAAGATCTCGTTTCTGATCATGAGTCCTGGAGAGAGATGAAGTGAAACCTGAGTACAGGAAAACATATGAGGAAGTAACTGAAGTCCAACCGAATTAAAAACTTCTTTTTTCCCCTTTATGTTCCCCTAATGTCTCAGAGAATGTCTCCTTTATTTGCCAGACTATAAGTTGCAGCTGAATATTACTCGCTGTTAGCAAAAACAGTAGTCTAGGCATAACAACAAGCAGAGTGCATTATGAAATTCATTCATCTGTGTCAAGTAACATTAAGCAACTCCGCCAACAACAGGAAGAAAGTGAAATGGGTGTTCCTCCTCCCCCTCTCTGTTTGTGTGAACGCCAAGACTCACTCCCAACTTTGATTCAGCTGCAGACTTTACCTGCACTTTGAAGTCTGCAGTACAGCTCTTTGTTTTGGATAGTGTTTTCATTGGTGTTGTTCTAGGAGTTGTAGATTAGCATGAACATAAGCCTTTTGGTGGTACAGCATTATCTTTAAGAGTACCAAAAGTGCCATCTAACGCAGATAAGTCGCTTTGCTGTATTTGCTCATTAAGAACTCTTTTCATCTTTTTATCTTTCTGTCTGCCCCACAAAGACGGTAAGGGTTGGGCATTTTTATTGATAATGAGTCCCCCGAAAGTAAATAAGATAAAAACACTAAATGTAGGCAGGCCAAAATTACCACGCAATTGGCCACCAGGCCTGGTCACTTACCAGTAAACTTGTCATTTCACTGGATCATAATCGAAACAAAATCACAAAAAGTTAGCTGACCCACCATAAGAAAAATAAGTTAAAGAAGAAAAAAACTTCAGGTCAGTGGGTACTTTGATGGCAAACTCTTAAAGGACTGACCATCAGCCAAACCTGGTACACCTCAGATGAAAGCATAACACCATTAGATAAACAATGAGCAAAGAAAACCACACAACACATTTATCAAGATTTTATCAATCGGTACATGTGCGTTTTTCCCATCAGTGTGAAGTGTAGGCTGTTGGCCTAATGATTTTCTTTTCTGCTTTTTTAGGATGGAGAAAATTCTGTACGTGATAATGGTAAGCACATATAGCACATATAACACTTGCATCTCCCTGTGCCCTACATGTTGGAGGATTTCTACACCATTTAACATAAACACATCAAGCAGGAAAAACTGTTTGTACAGTAGATCCTGACCCAGTTGTCAAAACAAAGGACAGAGCAGTGGAATGTCATCATAAATATATATAATCTTGTATGTATACAGGGTATGTGCACATATACATACCCACGTACTGTATATATGCTCACACACAGGTGACCTCCTTTTACAAAAAAAAAAAAAAAAAAAGAAATCATAGCGAAATGTATCTGTAATCTTAAATGTGCATTTATAATTCTACATATAGCAAATTATATTGTGCTATAAAAATGAGGGTAAAATGGTGTATCCCAGGCAAAAAGTTCCTGCACCCTGACCAGCTGATGAAACATGCATAGGACATGTTGATAAAACAGTATTGTTCTTGCATTCTTATATTGTAGTGTAGAGATAGTTAGTCCTGATATGTAAGAATGTTGAGTCAGACTGATATCACTTCCACAAGCCTTTGGTCATTTCCTTGTGTTCATTTTGTTTCCAGTCAACAGTGCTGCTGAGCCTGAAGCAGTCCCAGAGCAACAGGAGGAGGTCCCTGCAGCTGAGGAGCCCGCTACAGGGCTACCATCCAGCCGCAGGAATCCTCCTGGGGGCAAGTCCAGCCTCATCCTGGGCTGAATCCCGTTTAGTTGCCCCTCTTTACCTCTACTATTCTCTGAACTCATCTTTTTATTTTGCACAAGGAACCCCACCCATTTGTCTGTACCACAGGAATCCTGGTGTCTAACAGACAGCGTTCTTCTCCACACCCCCAAGTGCATTGTTTTGATACCTCTTTTCTGGAAACCATTTTGTACTGTTTTTATTGTTTGTTTATTTTGACAGAAGCACTTTATGTATTTGTATGTATATGGTTCAAAGTTTGCCTTTGTCCCTGTAATGCATTAGATCTGCCAGAACGGGTACAAGGATCACATTTACTGTTTAATGTCAACCAATGATAATTCTCCCCTAAATTTATTGCGGTGATGTAGGTGATTATACAAACAGCTTCTGGAACACAAGCAAAAAAGAAAATTGTCACATTTGCACTGTGTTCAGTTTTGACCGATCTTGCATGCACGTCTGGTCTGTAACGTATGAATGTGAGAAGAATTGTTTCTGTGAAGATTTTTTTTTTTTTTTTTTTTAATTCTACCAATTTCTTAGTTGTTTATTTTTTTGTGGATAGATTGTTGTATAATTGTTGCATGAAGTTAGATTCCTACTGATTATAGTATTACTGTCGACATAGGAGGCACATAAATTACTGTCATCTAAAGAATGCAGAGTTGTCTTCAGTTCAGTACTGTAGGTCACGTGTCAGGTAACAGAATTGGAAAAAGGCCTTTTTTTATATTGTAGCCAATAGGTTGGGAGTCTAGAAACATCAGTGCCATGTTTTATAGGGAGAACTTACTCTAAAATAAAGCGTACTTGTTTGCATGCATTTGGCTACCACGTCAAAAGAGGTGTTTTCCCTGTTTGCATCCTACCAGTATCACCAAGAACTTGTTTGGTTTTTTCCATTGCGAGTCAGTGGAATGTTGTTAATCCTGACTACTTAAGTGTTTCTGGTAAACTGATCCTAGGTTTGACAAGTGACCTTATGACAGCTCAGCCTTTTTTATACGTTTCACACCACAGTTGTTACTGTTCCTGCTCGCTGGAAATGCAGAGCTGTGTACATTTCATGTGGCGTTTTTCAAACCAAGATTTAATCTTCTTCCTGCTTCTGTCTCGTTGAGTCATGTGTGTGACTGCTGTGTCAGCCAGCCGCCATGTAAGAGACACCTTTGAAGTACATCTCCTTCCTGTGGTGTCTATTTTAACTTAATGTGTTTTGATGCCAGACATGTCTGTTTGCATCCTGTACCAATTCCTGTTGCTGGATGTAAGTCACTGCAGAAATTTGAATTCAAGAAAGGGCACAAGTGGAAATGAACATTAAAAATCAGTTTTGATCATGGGCTTTATTTCCTGTGTGTATTACCTGACTCAGTAAAAGAGTTACTCTTTACTTTGTGCTGCACCGAAAATAGACACAGGCCACTGAATAGCTGGAAACATCTGTTAGGTGATACACAAGTCCCAGTGTTCCCAGTGGTAAACATGAACCTGACAGTAATTAAACCAAAATGCTGCAATCACCATAACTTTATTGCAAAGTTGTAGTGTTGTTGGTATTTTACTGAGAACATTCCACTTTAGTGACGTGTGACTCCACAGTTAAACCAAAATGTTACAATACTAATAATTCTGGGTAGATTACTGCAAAACTATGGTGGTAGTTTTCTTAAAACTACCTCATGTAGCAAACTTGTGCTGAGCATAATGACAAAACACATTGAAAGTTTAAAATGAGGCTGTGATTAAAAATATAATACCTTCTACCTTTAAACCATCATCTTATTTTTTCATGTAGGTAAATGTCAAAACATGTCAACAACTAGATTTAAAGCACCAGCCTACAAAACATGGCAGTTTTTATGTGTTGACAGATTTCAGCGTCATGTGTAAATACTGGATTCTGATGCTGTATTTTATGTCTGAAGAAATATTCAAGGATTTTGTGCTTGTTGGTAAAAATAAACGTTAATATTGGACTGATCGCGCTGCGACGTTCAAAGGAAATAACTTCACGGCAACAATTCAGTGAGTTAAAATAAAAATACTGAAAGAGCTATAATGTATGACTATAACAAATCACATTTATCACATATGTAAATACAAAGGACTAATTATATGTACAAGATATATTAGTCTAGACAAAGTTACAAGCACAATTATAAGGAGAAAGAAAAAACAAAAATGTTAAGGAAAGCAGAATAGGTTAAAGGTAAAAGGAAAAAATAAGAGTATATGGACAATAGAGTACAAGCCCTGTCCAAAACAACTGTCCAAAGACATATTAAAGGTCCAGTGTATAATATTTAGAACAATTTATTAGTAGAAATGCAATATAGTTTTCAGAAATACACTCTCATCTGTATGTAACCACCAGAGAAAACCAACCACTGCATTTTCTATGATCTTAGAAAGAACCTTTAAAGCTACATTAGAGGTGCGTCTCCTTTCATGGAGGCTGCCTTCCTGAGTTGCAATGTTTCTACAGTAGCCCAGATTGGACAAGCCAAACACTGTCTCTGTACAGGGAATCACATTTTGCTTTAGAGATGACAACTACAGTACCTGGAAACTGGGGGAATGGAATTGGGTGCGAGGTCTACCCAGACGGTTGCATTCTGTAATCTCACCATTAGGTGCCGCTAAATCTTTCAAACTTTACACATTGCACCTTTAAGGTAAGATAATTGTGAGCAAAGCATGTTATGTTCTGATTATTTGCTAAAAAAAAACAACTATATTCCAGCTTGTAACTCAGTTTCATGTAATCCCTTTTTTTCATTTTACCAGTGATTTGGATGTAACTTCTATGCTGACTCCAAATAGTTTCTAGAAATGTTTATGAGCAGCTGTCTGATAAAAACATGATTCAACTCTGAAGAGACGCTCAACTTTACATCAGCTCATCCAATAAAATGATACACAACATAATGTTGTATTTGTAGTTTTCTTCACCTGTGGATGACCTCTAGTGTCCAGAAAGAAATGAGGATACGATGAAAGCAGTTCACTGTGTGTTGCTCCAATTTAAAAAATCTGTGACAGATTTTGGCGCAAGTGAAAGCATCTGTGAGTCACTTTGCCATGTATTTTGTTTTTATAACTTGTCTCCAATCTCACTGACCTTCCTAACCACAGCCTCAGAGCCTAAAATCAGCACTTAATCTCAGACCTTGACCCAAATGTGTTTGTTTTATTCACATTTATTTCTTTGCCTTCAGCAGCAGAGATTTAACAACCCTGATACGGATTATATCTGCATTCCCAAGTCCAAACATATAAAATGCAACATCACACATTGGTGAAAATCTATTTCATAGAACGGGGATAAAAACTGATATGCCGCCGTGTTGACTGTGACCATCTGTTGAGCTTTGGTCTAAAACAAAAAGTCTCCTGCTGCGCCCATGAATGAATGTCAGCTCATGCAAACGCAATTAACCACTGGTCCGATAAGTCATACTGAAACTGAAAGCAAACCAGCAAACACGCAAAAAAAGCGAGTGCTGCGCTCATCTGAACTCAGTCGACAGTTCACCCTCCAACAGACCCGTATCCCTGCAGAGGAGCGTGTGCGGTGAGTCTGAAATCACATTATTGCTCTTGATATTAGAGCGTCTTTCATTTGATGCGACACGTTTTCTGACACAGAGCGTCATGGTGAGGCAGCGTGTGTGTGTGACAGACATGTGTCATGTCTAAACACCGGACTCTGATGTTGTATTTCATGTCAGATAAGAAATAATCGAGGATTTTGTGCTTGTTGGTAAAAAAATTAACGCAAATATCAGACTCATCGCGCTGTGACGTTCAAAGAGCTTCGGTAAAACGCAGCTTTGCCTCGATTTGTGTTTTTGTGATTTTTGTTTTTGCTCGACTGTTTTGACATTCAAAACCTTGAACAAAATCTAGAAAGGATGTGTATTCCCGATGCTTTGACCGCGTTTCCTACAAGTAGCCTACCTAATAAGATCCACCTGTGTGCTGCATTGCTTCTTGAAAAAGGTGTTTCTCATTGGTAAATAATTCAGCTTTGTCAACAAGAGGTGTTTAGGTGACATTTAAATTTAATGCAAACGCAATTAAAAGACATCATGAGGACGTTTTGGCTGAAGGAAGTTTGCATGTGCTCAAATAACAACTGCAGATAGTGTTAATAAATCAGGTGACTTCTTCTAAGGCTGAGGCCTGTAGTTGTGGTACAGTTTAGTTAGTGTGGTGACCAGGAACTACACTAAAACAAAACTACAACCCTCAAACTTGTCCCTCATCTTTATTAGAAAAGCAATCACGACAGGACAAAGGAGCAGTGGGTTAGTTCATAGCTCCATTTCATCTGTTGTCAGTTTTCGTGGCTAAGCAGGATGTGGATGTTCAGTGTGTGAGAGTACAGTGGGAGATGAAATCTTGGCATGGGGTGTATGTGGGGAGCACAGATCTATTACCAAAGATTTAGTCAAGTATCCTCCACAGCACAGCTGCACAGGCTTGGTTAGTGTATTGGGAAAGTAACTTGCATTTGTCCAGCTTGGTTATAAAAGAATTTGAAGTTACACCCACAGCCACCAGTTGCCTAAGGAAGTGCTGGCTCTTTTGTGTTGGTATAAAAGGAAAAAACCCTTTGGCAAATCTTATTTGATTTCCTTTCAATCACGTGGCTGAAAAAGCTGCACTCAAGGAGGTAGATCACATATTATTGGGTTCAAATTGTGACAAACCAAATCATTTACAAAAAGGCAACAGAGTGTGGCAACAAGTACAGATAAAGGAACGTAGCCAGGAATGAATGCAGACATAAATACAAAAACAACAATCAAACAATAAGGCGTCAGCAGGTCAGCATCAAAGACTCATGTACAACAAGCTCACGTGAACATCTTCTGACTTTACTTTGTGTAGAGGAAGAAAACCATTCAAGTTGTGTGGAAAAAAAGTTTTGAATGGACTTTCTCTTTCAGTATGACTGTCTCTGTATTGTGCAGTGTAAAATACAAACAAGTTAGTACACAGCAGGTCAAGCAGGTTTTGGGCTTTTTGTTAAGACAGAATCATTTCTACTTTTTGTTTTGTCTTCAGTGTGTGTCTGTTTAAAAAAAAAAAAAAAAAAGGGGACAAGAGCATATAATTCAATCTGTTTGACAGTGAGTATCTGGTTCATGTGTGTGTTCCAGCAAAAATAAACATACTGTAAATAAACACACCCACCCACACACAGACAGACAAATGTAATCTTGTTTTTTTTCTGCTCAGCTGTGACTGTGGAACAAATGATGCTTCTTAGAAAGACATTTATTCTGCCACTTTCAAAGTGCGATGACAAATCTGTACATGCTTTTGTCATGAAACATATCTATGCAATCTCTTTATATTATACTGTACATTACTGTACATGTACTGCATATTATACTGGTTATACTGTACTCTTTATGTTATACTCCAGTCCTCGATAGCTCCTGCCAACTAATGCTCCCCCTTCCAGCTTCTGATTGGCTGAACACACCTGGTCCAGGTAATCAGCACTGAGTAGGGTAGGGATAGCTGTAGCTCTCCAGGATCGGAGTTGGCCCCCCCTGCAGGACTCCACCCACCGTTTTGTTGTTGTTTTCAGGAAGAATGAAAAATAGGTGTGAGAACTGTGTGAGCGTTAAAAGGTTTAATGAGTTTAGGCCAATGTTTACATGAGGTCGGGCACTAGAACACAAGTCTTCTCAAAGCTGATCAAAAACTGAAATAACAAAAAGCAAGATTTAGTAGATAACACAGGTAGACGGTGCATTCAGCTTCAGTGATGGTTTATCTGTGTTTCATCTTTTCCAGATGAGGGTAGTCCAACCTCTCTGGTAAGCAAAGTGCACAAACACACAGTTTTTACCCACTAGATATGATCATATCAAGCTACAGAAAAGAACAAAAGTGAAAACAGACACATGGAGACAGAGATATAAGAATCTTTACAGTTGCTGGAGAAAAATAAGGAAACAGGTCATTTGCTGGTGAGCACAAGCTAAACCACCAAACAGCTCTGTACTGGGACTTCACAAAACACTGACTGCTCTTAGAGCAAACCAGTTTCATTCAAATGATTCTCACAAGAATTAGTGTGTAGTTATTCTAAAAGCCTTATATTCTAAAAGACCAAGTGGTTTTGTTTCTTTTTTTTCCAGTGTACTCCTAAACCAGTGAGCTTCACCCAAATCATTTTTTCTGTTTATTTGAGTCATCATTCTGTAAAAACACTGCAGGTACACCTAACAGCTCCATTATTATTATTGTTGTTGTCTTAGGTAAATGAACATGGCCTCCATTGGGATTCTATGCTCGATTATATTTGTCATCTTAATCCGTGCAAATGCAGGTAAAATCTACTATAATCGGAGAATTTCTAGTGTGAAATGCTGATGTCACAGATGTTCTCTCTTATCCATTTACCATCCTTTTTTTTTTTTCTACAGCATTTGTAAAAGTACAATGCACAACTGAAAGCGTGGGACAGTATGGCCAGCAGTCTTTGTTGGACTGTAATGTCAAACACTCAGAAGAAGTATCAGACTTTCAGATCCGGGTGGTTGTTTGGAAGAAAGAGGGAGTTGATGAACCCGTCCTGATGTTTAACAAAGAAGAAATTACATCACAGCCAGGCTTTCAGTTTGCTGAACCATCCTGGAACAACAGGAACATGAATGTATCTCTGCTCATCACCAACACTAAGGTGGTGGACAGTGGAGCTTATGGATGCATGGTGATCGGAAACAGTGGTGATGACATGAGTGACACCAACCTTAAGGTCACAGGTCAGATCCTCCAGCCATGGCTGATCAGTGAAACATTTTATTCGGTACAGAGAGAAAAAAGATATTTTAAGAACCAACCCTGTAAACTCATTTGAAATTCTGCTAATTTTCATGGAATGAAAATTGTTTAGAGGTCAGGGGATTTTCCAGTGTCAGTTCACTGTCTTTACTTACTTCCAGTTTCTGTATGACAAATAATCACATCCAGAAATAATTACATTAGCCTGTGTCTTGATCATTTATCTTACTTAACACATGTTGTACTTCATAGTGCTTGTCAAATACCATCCTCAACAAATAATTTGTTCAGCCTGTTGATATTTGCTTTCCATTTTCCTGTTTCAGCCAAATACAAAGTGCCAACTATAAGCTCCATTCCTGAGAAAATCACTTTAAACACAGGTGGTTCCCTGATCTGTAAATCTGATGGTGGTTACCCAAAAGGTGAAATTCGCTGGTTTGATGAGTACAACACAGATTGGACAAAAAGCGCTAAAATGGAGGCCAAGCAGACAACAAGTGGTCTGGTTCAACTCTCTAGCGAGCTGACTTTGCTGCAAGGATCCGTCTTCTCCAAGTACATCTGCCAGGTGTTCAACGCCAGTGGAGGCAAAGAGGCTGAGACCACATTTAACATACCGGTGACAAGTGAAAAGCATGAAAGAAAGGAAGGTATGTGTCCTTGCTTGAGCACCAATCACTCAGTCCTGCTGCACAGCATGAAATGTCCTTTAGTAGTTTCAGCCACAGTTACATATAAAGTCATGATTTACCCAGAATTTGAAGCAACACAACTATTACATAAACACTAGGATTGCTCAACTTGGAGGAAGCAGAGCCAACTAGTGCATGTTTCTTGTTTGCACTGTGGGGGGTCATAAAGGGCTGAAAGGAGCTTTGTTGGCCTAGAAGGTAAAACAGACAGACCTGACTGTTGAACCACTAAAATAACAGTAGCTGGATATAGATTTCTTCAGAAAACTTGGAGGATTTGTAGACTAGCAGCAATTTAGTTCCTCCACAATACTAAAGTATGTTTGTTTTGTGCTTAGATAGACAACCAACATTTGTGCAGCAGATGGTTGATACACACTTCACAATAAAAACATGTGTCTATATTGGACAAAGTAAGGACACTATGCATGAATGTCCAGATCTGATAAGACACGGCATCTCAAGTCAAATGTAGTTTTTATTTTTTTATTTTTTTACTGTTCACTTGGGACCTTCAAAATAAGCTATGTATTGATTCAGCTGTCACACTGTTGCAACAATACTGTAATCCAAGTAAAAGTCTGTCTGCTTCATGTTTACTTTGTCTACAAAGATAAAATGTTCACTGTGTGATAATGTGCAGACCCCTCTGTGGGAAAGGGAAAGTGAATGTATGTTGATGAAGTATTACACAGGGAAATTCCCACTATGCAAACCTCATTTTGACCAGCACTTTTATTTTCATTTTTATCAGAACAATAAATATTTATTATTCTGTTTGATTTCTTAGAAAAGAAAGAAAATGCAGGACTTGCCACCAAAGTTATCCCTCCTCTGTTGGTCATCGGCGCGCTGATCCTAGTGTTGTTGGCAGTGTTCTTTCATAAAAGGCGATCTCAACGTAAGTATCCACAGCCTCTAATTAGGTTTTTGTGTCAAAATAAGTGTCTTCACATAATTATGACACTATAGAATCAGACATTTACAGCTCTTGCTGGTGTAATGTGGTGTAATGCTCCTAGAGGCAGGTTTTGAACTCAGACTACTCTTAGACACCCAGTGCTGATGTGGATTTTAGTATTCCTGGAAGTGTATAGTGTGAATTCATTTCGGTTTGTAATGTGTATCATGGGATTTCACTGTTCTGTAAACAATTAGAGCTAAAAGAAAGTAATACAGGTTGTAAAATCTGAAACCAACAGTAACTGGAGGTGGAAAAACCCAAATAACGCCTGGCAAGTGGCCTCGTTATTCAGGATGAGAAAGTATTTTATTTGTTACTGCCAGGTCGGTTTAGGCAGTGTAGCTACTATCAACATTTCATCAGTTTACAACAACAGAGTGAGTGTGAACTTTGTGAATTTTCTGTCATTGTCTTGACAGAACCCCGCAGGCAGTCTACAACACCCCTTATGGGTACGTCCGTCTTTGAACAAACTATTACTGCTCTTTCTGTTCATTTCTAATTTAGCATGAAGGGATAACTTCCAAAACACCTACAGAGGTTTACCTAAGGGCTCTATCTACTCATTTCTTTTAAACTTTGAACACTAATTATCTGCTGCAGACCTGCTGACATTTCGATGTATGGTGTTTGGTGATTTATTTGTATTTAGCTGTTCAAAATGAGTAAAGGTCTTTTAGAGGTACAATTGTTAAATATGAAAGATTTAGCATCATTTGGTAGAAAGATTGCAGAATACATCCTTCTGAGCTCCCCTCAAACCTCAATCCCCCATTTCCAGGGAGGGTACAGTGGCTATTACTTTTAAAACCAAAACGAGATTTCTTCCTTAGAGTCGGTGTTTGCTTTTTCCACTTTGGGCTACTGTAGAAACATGGTGGCACAGCATGGCTGCCTACATAAAGGAGACCTGCTCCCTGTGCAGATTTCAAAAGCTCGTTCTAAGATTCAGAAAATGCAGTGATTGATTACAGACTAATGACAACACATTTATCAATACCATATGTCACTCTAAATATTATACATTGCACCTTTAAGTCATTCTCTGCACTGGAGCACTTGAAACTTCACTGTCCCTGCACTAACTTGGCATCAGAGTATGTTGACCTTTCTCTGCTTGTGTCCTGGGAAGTACAGTCACATGGTTTTGGTGGATGTTTCTTCCATTAAAGGGAATTTTTCCTCTCCACTGTCGCCAAGTGCTGTTCATAAGGATTTTCTTGGGTTTCTTCTTTTTTTGTAAAGTGCCTATTGAATGTTTTACACTGGGCATTTTGTATTTCTCCATGACTTGTGGAAAACTGGGCTTGGTTACTTCTCACTTGTAATTAATAATGAACTTGCTCAATATGTTGATGGTTTAGATTTTTATATTTATTATTTATTTATATGTATTTGTTTCAGGAGACCATCACCAGGCTTGTAGATGCGAACTAGATGCTGAGCAAGGTACGTTTAAATCTCAGCATGTTGACTCACTAACTAATACAGGTCTGTTTTATTACTGTTTTCACATGCACACATGCATTTAATTTAACGTTTGGTATTAACTGATTTCAGGTGATCTGGGAACAAATGAAACCGAAAACAGCTAAATCTGAGGTAATTGTAGTGCTCGAACAAACAGTTGAAATGAGTTTTGCTTCTATTTTGTGTGTGTACTGGCAGTAAAATAGACAGTATTAAAAACCTAATGTCTCGTTCTCTCTGTGTTTCTGCAGGAGGCACCACGTCTCAAACCGCTGAGCACTTCCAACTTGTTTGCTAAACACTGCTCTACTTTTTTCTATTGCAAACGATATACTAAGGACTAACTTGTATTACTGTGATTTGTTGGAGAAGCTGTGAACTCTTTAACAACTTACCATCCTAAGTAAACATCTTTAAATCAGGTCTGAATCTATAAAGAAAAGGTTTTGCCTGATTTTGAATCAGTGATAGGCTCAGGTCCAATGACCTGAAAACAAAAGCAAAATATAACATTGCTATAAACAAGTATGGGTATTGTTTTAAATTCAGGGTGACACTTTGTTGTTTCTAGCATGACATAGGTTGTTTAGATATGTTTTTGACAGCACTGGCCTTCCTTTGTGTTTCCTCTTAATATGTCAATATTATGAGTAAATCATGACATTGGGACAGGAGCTGGTAGTGAGCCTCTGTATCTGCTGTACATCGATTGAACTTTGCACATAACTCAGTAATGTGTGTTTATTGTATGTCTTTCTAACCATGCCTTTGGCGCTCAAATCTAAGCCAGTGCTTTTGTACTGACAATGTTCTAGATCACCAGTGTATAGGGCCATTTAGAAAAGCTTCAATAATAGATGTTGAAGTAAATAGCGTATTTGCTGAAGACTGTTCAGCTGCAGGTTTATCATTCCTCACTTAAAGTAAATAGAAAGTTTCTGTAATAGAAAAATTTTTCAGGTTTTATTTTTTTATATGCAGGGTTTCCTACAGTATATTATAGCAGTACTTCCACTAACATCAGGAGAAATGATTAAGCTTTCATAAAATATTTTAGCTTCAGAAAAAACAAACAGAGCTGCTAATTCACATAACAAATATGAATTTAAGAAGTGAACAGACATTTTAGAATATTATCAGGGACTTGACAATATTGGAAGTGAGAGGCATCAGAGTCTGTGTGACTAGGAATGAATAAGCTATGTTTGGCTTTAGACACAAAGGTTGTCAGTGGAATTCATTTGTGGTTTATAATCCGAAGCCAGTGGTATCTCTTCCTGCCTGAGAACAGTTTAACCCTGCAAATTTCATATCCCTGTTTCTGACCACTGCAAAGATTTCACAGCTAAATATTAGTGGTTCATGTGTCACATGATCTCCAGCCACCTGTAAATATTGAAAAGTTTTCTGTGATGTATAAAAGACGAAAACATGTTTGTGTTCCTCAGGCTGATTTTGTGAGATTGTACTTATGAAAGATTTAGCTGCAGATTGTAGATTCATTGCCACATTATCTCTTATCACCACCTAAAACTGGTTTTAGGTTTTATTCAGTTTCATCTGAGACCAGCTCTGTTATTTTTATTTTTTAGACTTTCAGGAGCTTGATTTTGATACAGGATATGCTTGGTAGTGGGACAGGCCTCAACAGAATACTCTGTTCTTCAAAAACATATGATTAATCTTGATACTGTAACACAAAGTTATGGGTGTTAATCATTGACCTTTGGGAATGAAAACAGCAGTAGAAATAATGAAATGTTGTAAATAATTAAGCTTCTTCTGATCATTTAAAAAGAGATGCCTGTAAGGACAGTTTTTTGTGTCTGTGAAGTTTTATGCTATGTGTGAATTTAAATCATTAGTCCTGTTTATGTATTTCTTATGTGTTTTATGATTAGCATACACTAGAAACCAGGAACTGATCTTATGTTATTAAAACTGTTTTGAATTAAATAAGCAAAATGTGTGAATGGTGTATTATTATTATTTGCACACTCATGAAGAATTTTTTTTTTTCAGCAATGTCCAGAAGTGCATATTGTCCAGACATGATGACTGTAATGTCACTTTCTTGGCCATTCCCTGCCTGTTTCACAATAACAGACATGACCAAGATGTTGTCACACACTGGCTGGGTTCTATTTTTTCTTCTTCCTGATATTTGATAATATCATTTGATAATGGTGCACTACTTAAAATGTTTCTGGATTCTTCATTTTGTTGTTTGAATATTTAGAACCATCCATGTTCTTTCTGTTCTTGAAAATTGATTTAAACCACAAACCATTTCAACATTTAAAAGCTGTGTAGCACTATCACATCAGACTGATGTTGTTTGGGTTGTGTATCAGTAAACAGTGGTGGATGCTGAACAGACTCTTTAGGTTAGGTTATAAACTTTATTGTCCACTTTGTGGAAAGTTGCTGTTGTCATCACCTGATAACATAGTATATAATCATAGACAGTAGAGAACAACAACAAAATTTTACAACAGATGTAATGAACTGTTATGACATTTAGCTCAGCAGCAGAGCCACATCCCAGACTGATAAAAATACCACCATTTAAAAATAGGGGGCAGTCGTGGCCTAATGGATAGGGAGTCAGACTTGTAACCTGAAAGTCACGTGTTTGAGTCTCAGGTCTGGCAGGAATTTGGTAAGCAGTGCATAGCGTGAATAGCCAGCGCCCTGTCCACCCCCAATACCATGACTGAGGTGAGACCCCTGAGCAAGGCACCAGACCACCAACTGCTCCCCGGGCACCGCAGTGTTGGCTGCCCACTGCTCTGGGTGTGTGTGTGCTCTAGGGTGGTAATTGTGGGACTAGTAAGGGAATTAAGTTAAGTTATACTTGATGCATTATTGTGTAAAGGTTTAGGTCATTTTAAATCCTTTTCCCTACTAAAATGAAGAAAACCTTATGATCATACATCATTTTGTTTATTCATCTGATTCTGAACAGTAACTAAAATTAAAGTATTGTAGTGGAGTAAAACTATTCATGTTTCTGAAATTTAGGAAGTTGCAGAAACTGCAAATACCTTAAAATTGTACTGTCCTGTAAATGTAACTACTTTCCACCACTGTCAGTACATTTGGTGAATATTGCAGTATTCAGTCAATGCAAAGCTTAAATAGATCTCAGTCCTGCCATCTCTTGGACAAATTATTGTGAAAATTTCACAACAGATTACAGAATATTTGAATGTATATGCATAGAACATGTGTAGGTATACCACAGTGTGCAGAGACAGCAGATTAAACACATGTACTGTAGGCATTTACCTGTGAACAACTGAAGCATTGTGTCAGGTGCTACAACTAAAACATACAGTCAAGACTGATTGTTACAACTGGTTCTCTGAATGTCCCTGTTGTAAATAACTAATGGGGGGGATGTTGATTCTGAGGAATCATTTCTAAATGTTGGAGCTTGTATTAAAAGGCAGTCTGCACACTGAGTTACTAAACCCATCTTCTGTGCAGAGAAATGAAAAGGAAGGAAGTTTAGATTGCTTTAATAAATAAACATGTTGTCCACTTTCTGAGAATCCAGTCATGCGTACAATAAGAGGCCCACATCATGAATCTAATGCTGTAGCAGTGGAATATGTAGAAGCCAGATGTTTCAAAACTATGTCATTCCTCTTTATATCAGAATCATTAATGCCAGTATAGTTTACATTGCACAGATAATGTCCAATTCATGTAGCCTACTTATGGATATATACATATCCATGATAAGATGGACATTGTCATGACTCACGTAAACTTCCTGCCCCAGACCTTTCATTTATTTTATTATTTATTTTGTTAAATTTTAGTTTTCCCACTTCCCCCAATTTCTCTTTGTCTTCCCCTCCTTTACTTCCTGGTTTTGTTTACCTCATGGGCTTTCACCTGTGTTTGATTACCTGGACTTTGTATAAATACCTGCAACTTCACTTCCCCTGGTTTCCAGTTCATTGCTTCATGATTGCTGGTTGTTTGTGCCTGCAATATCCCTGTTATATAACCTGTAATGGTGGAGAAACCAAGGCAAGATAAAGTAACTGTGTTGATTTGACACAGTTAAAAATAGTGACATCTGCTGGTCAACCTTATTATTGTATTTGTATTCAAAGTTTAAAGCAAGATGTAATAGAATAGTGTGTGAAGGTGTGTTTTGAACAATAAATTTGCAAACTGGCAATATGCAATACTCACTTGGCTGTTTTCTCTTGATAAGGCTTTTGTGTATAATTGTGTCCTAATTGTGTGGCCATACAAAATATGTTACTCAAGGAAAAGACTGATTATTAACAAAGATTTTACATTTTATGTCAAAAAAAGGTTAAGCTCAGTAAGCGGATGTAGAAAAGGGATGTCTATGAGTGTGTGTGGGTGTTTGTGTATATGTGCTGGGGTTGTCTGTTTTGTGGTGGATATGAATGTATATAGAATTTTTAAGTGTGTATACTGTCCGGAGCTGGACTTACAATCTGGCCTAGGCTACTGGGCATTTTGCTGGTGGGCTGATCATCCATGGGGTGGCTATAGCCCATGCGGCATCTGGTTAAATCAAATTTGAGCCATTTAAAAAAAAGAAAAAAAAAAGAAGCATGACTTTGTCAATGTTTAATCTGGATGTGCCCAGTGGCTCATGGGGTAAATGATGAATATGTCCCAAATATTATGAAACAAATGTGGATAATCATAGGGAAACATATCGCACAGTCAGCATGGGCTATTCAGGGTGTGAACCGAATGTCACTTTCTTCTTCTTCTCCTCCGTTCGGCTGTTCCCTTCAGGGGTTGCCACAGTGAATCATCTGCCTCCATTTAACCCTATCCTCTGTATCCTCCTCACCCACACCAAATATCCTCATGTCCTCCTTCACTACATCCAAGAACCTCCTCTTTGGTCTTCCTCTAGGCCTCCTTCCTGGCAGCTCTAACCTCAGCATCCTTTTACCAATGTATTCACTGTCCCTCCTCTGAACATGTCCAAACCACCTCAATCTGGCTTCCCTGGCTTTTTCTCCAAAACATCTAACATGAGCTGTCCCTCTGATGTCCTCATTCCTGATCCTATCCATCCTCGTCACTCCCAGAGAGAACTTCAACATCTTCAGCTCTGCTACCTCCAGCTCTCCCTCCTGTCTTTTTCTCAGTGCCACTCATTGCCAGCAATGTTGTCTCTAAACCAGACAACATTGCTGGTCTCACCACTGTCTTGTCCACCTTTCCTTTCATTCTTGCTGACACTCTTTTGTCACACATCACACCTGACACTTTCCTCCACCCGTTCCAACCTGCTTGCACACGTCTCTTCACTTCTTTCCCACACTCTCCGTTGCGCTGGACTGTTGACCCTAGGTACTTAAAATCCTCCACCTTCTTCACCTCTACGCCCTGAAACCTCACCGTTCTACTTGAGTCCCTCTCATTTACACACATGTACTCTGTTTTACTGCGGCTAAGCTTCATTCCTCTCCTTTCCAGAGCAAACCTCCACCTCTCTAGATTTTCCTCCACCTGCTCCCTGCTCTCACTACAAATGACAGTGTCATCTGCAAACATCATGGTCCACGGAGATTCCTGTCTAACCTCATCTGTCAGCCTGTCCATCACCACAGCAAACAAGAAGGGGCTCAAAGCCGATCCTTGGTGCAGTCCCACCTCCACCTTGAACTCCTCTGTCACCCCTACAGCACACCTCACCACTGTCTTACAGCTCTCATACATGTCCTGCACCACTCAAACATACTTCTCTGCCACTCCAGACCTCCTCATACAAAACCACAGCTCCTCTCTCGGCACCCTGTCATACGCTTTTTCCAAATCTACAAAGACCCAATGCAGCTCCTTCTGGCCTTCTCTGTACTTCTCCATCAGCATTCTCAAAGCAAATATTGCATCTGTGGTTCTCTTTCTTGGCATGAAACCATACTGCTGCTCACAAATGCTCACTTCTGACCTCAGCCTAACCTCCACTACACTTTCCCATAACTTCACTGTGGGACTCATCAGCTTTATTCCTCTGTAGTTTCCACAACTCTGCACGTCTCCCTTGTTCTTAAAGATGGGCACCAGTACACTTCTCCTCCATTCCTCAGGCATCCTCTCACTCTCCAAGATCTTGTTAAGTAGCCCAGTCAAAAACTCTACTGCCACCTCTCCTAAACACTTCCATACCTCCACAGGTATGTCGTCAGGACCAACTGCCTTTCCACCCTTCATCCTCTTCAATGTCTTCCTCACGTCATCCTTACTGATCTTTGCTACTTCCTGCTCCACAACAGTCACCTCTTCTACTCTGTGCTCTCTAACATTTTCCTCCTTCATCAACTCTTCAAAGTATTCCTTCCATCTTTCCATCACACTTGTGGCACCTGTCAACACATTTCCATCCCTGTCCTTGATCACCCTAACCTGCTGCACATCCTTCCCATCTCTGTCTCTCTGCCCCGCCAACCTGTACAAATCCACCTCTCCCTCCTTAGTGTCCAACCTATCATACAAATCCTCATATGCCCTTTGTTTGGCCTTTGCCGCCTCTACCTTCACTTTACGCTGCATCTCCCTGTACTCCTGTCTGTTCTCTTCTGTCCTCCCAATGTCCCACTTCTTCTTAGCTAACCTTTTCCTCTTAACAAACTCCTGAACTTCCTCATTCCACCACCAAGTCTCCTTATCTGCTTTCCTCTTCCCAGATGACACACCAAGTACCCTCCTACCTGTCTCCCTGATCACTTTAGCTGTAGCTGCCCAGTCATCTGGAAGAATCTCGTGACCTCCCAGAGCCTGTTTCAGCTCCTCCCTGAAAGCCACACAACACTCTTCCTTTTTCAACTTCCACCACTTGGTCCTCTGCTCTGCCCTTGTCCTCTTCATCTTCCTCACCACCAGAGTCATCCTACACACCACCATCCTATGCTGTCTGGCTACACTCTCCCCAACCACTACTTTGCAAGCACTTATCTCTTTCAGGTTGAAACGTCTGCACAAGATGTAATCAACTTGTGTGCTCCTGCCTCCACTCTTACAGTATTGTTCAAAATAATAACAGTACAATGTGACTAACCAGAATAATCCAGGTTTTTAGTATATTTTTTATTGCTACATGGCAAACAGGTTACCAGTAGGTGCAGTAGATTCTCAGAAAACAAACAAGACCCAGCATTCATGATATGCACGCTCTTAAGGCTGTGCAATTGGGCAATTAATTGAAAGGGGTGTGTTAAAAAAAATAGCAGTGTCTGCTGTTGACTGTACAAACTCAAAACCATTTTGTACAAATGTTTTTGTTTCTAGGATTTAGCAATCCTGTGAATCACTAAACTAATATTTAGTTGTATGACCACAGTTTTTTATAACTGCTTCACATCTGTGTGGCTGTTATGGATTCAGTCGGACACAGAGTAGGGTCGTATTTCAATCCCTTTATTAACGAACCCTGGGAGAGGCTGAGAGGTGCAGGGGACAGG
Organism: Mastacembelus armatus; assembly: GCF_900324485.2. Classification (NCBI taxonomy): domain Eukaryota; kingdom Metazoa; phylum Chordata; class Actinopteri; order Synbranchiformes; family Mastacembelidae; genus Mastacembelus; species Mastacembelus armatus. The sequence continues at coordinate 23,760,933 of NC_046633.1, forward strand.
AGGAAAGCAGAGAGAACAGCGGGCAGGAACTGGCGTGGCGTGGGATTCAGGAACAGGTAAGGAGCAGATAAGGCATTTTCCGTAGGGTGTATTTGTCGAGCAAAGTCCAGGCATTCTCTAACGAGATCGGACATGGAACTGAGTGAGACAGGTGCTTTTAACTGTGCTGGCGTGAAGAGGAGCAGGTGTGCGAAATGAGTGACTAATACTCCGGGGAGGTGTCTCGTTGTGATTGACAGGGAGGTGGATCCAGCCGACCCGTGACAGTGGCATGGAGTCAACCAACTTGTGGCACCTTTTAGCTGTTATTCCACTCCATGATTCTTTAACAACATTCCACAATTCATTTACATTTCTTGGTTTTGCTTCAGAAACAGCATTTTTGATATCACCCCACAAGTTCTCGATTGGATTAAGGTCCGGGGATTGGGCTGGCCACTCCATAACATTAATTTTGTTGGTTTGGAACCAAGACTTTGCTCGTTTACTAGTGTGTTTGGTGTCATTGTCTTGTTGAAAGAACCATTTCAAGGGCATGTCCTCTTCAGCATAAGGCAACATGACCTCTTCAAGTATTTTGACATATGCAAACTGATCCATGATCCCTGGTATGCGATAAATAGGCCCAACACCATAGTAGGAGAAACATGCCCATATCATGATGATTGCACCACCATGCTTCACTGTCTTCACTGTGTACTGTGGCTTGAATTCAGAGTTTGGGGTCGTCTCACAAACTGTCTATGGCCCTTGGACCCAAAAAGAACAATTTTATTCTCATGAGTCCACACAATGTTCCACCATTTCTCTTTAGGCCAGTTGATGTGTTCTTTGGCAAATTGTAACCTCTTCTGCACATGCCATTTTTTTTGTACAAAACAGTTGAGTTTGTACAGTCAACAGCAGACACTGCTATTTTTTTGAACACACCCATTTCAACTAATTGCCCAATTGCACAGCCTTAAGAGTGTGCATATCATGAATGCTGGGTCTTGTTTGTTTTCTGAGAATCTACTGCACCTACTGGTAACTTGTTTGCCATGTAGCAATAAAAAATATACTAAAAACCTGGATTATTCTGGTTAGTCACATTGTACTGTTATTATTTTGAACAATACTGTATATGTCACCCTATGCTCCTCCCTTTTCTGGAAAAATGTGTTGACTACAGCCATTTCCATCCTTTTTGAGAAGTCTACCACCATCTGTCCTTCTGCATTCCTGTCCTGCATACCAAACTTACCCATCACTTCCTCATCACCTCTGTTTCCCTCACCAACATGTCCGTTGAAGTCTGCCCCAATCACCACTAGGGATACCCTGAATCACCTCATCCACCTCCCTCCAGAACTTCTCCTTCTCTTCTAACTCACATACTACCTGTGGGGCATAACCACTGACAACATTCAACATCACACCTTCAACTTCCAGCTTCAGACTCATCACCCTATCTGACACTTTCTTCACCTCCAGAACATTCAGGATAAGTCCTACTCCATTCCTCTTTCCATCCACACAGCCTGAATCCTGCTCCTAATCTATAGGTCTTGCTACCTTTCCACCTGGTCTCCTGAACACACAAGATATCCACCTTTCTTCTCTCCATCATATCAGTCAACTCTCTAGTTTTCCCTGACAAAGTCCCTACATTCAAAGTCCCTACTCTAAGTCCTACACTCCTTCCCTTCCTCTTCTCTCTTTGCCCATGAACACACCTTCCTCCTCTCCTTCTTCGACCAACAGTAGTCCAATTTCCACTGGCACCCTGTAGGTCAGCAGCACCAGTGGTGGTCATTGTTAACCCAGGCCGCAACCGATCTGGTATGGAAGTCATATTTGTGATTCACATGTTTGATTTGGCTTAAATTTTATGTCGGATGCCCTTCCTGACACAACCCTCTGCATTTACCTGGACTTGGGACTGGCACATGAAGACACTGGATTGTGGCCCCCTGTGGTTGCATTGTGAACCGAATGTCACCAATATTTGAATTAATACGTTTTGAAGTAATAATAAAACAGCATTCATCCCCTTGGGGTAAATATGTGATGATATGATATGTGAGCCTGAAGTGGTCCACATGATCCAGCAACCTTTTTCAGCCCATCTTTTCACAGAGCTATAACCTTAATGGAAAATTCCACTTTAGAGCTAGAAAAACCTTCTAGCTTCACCTTTTGTTAGCGATACAGAACTTTTCTTTTTTGTTTAAATGTTTCAAACATTCAATGTTAATGTGTTTGGAAATTAAACATGTAGGTCTGTATTTTGTACAACCTTTGATATCCAATAAAATTGCTTACAAAAAAAAGGATGCCAATCATCAATTCATCATCACCAAAACTACAAAGTCACGGCAACTTTTAAATAAGATGATAAATGTCTTTCTCCTGACAATAATAATAATTATTAATATGACTTAGAGCCTACTTTTATGTCGTGATATAGCTAATGTTAACTCTTAATATAATGTTAACATTAGCTGATGCCATACTGTTAGCTCGACTGTCAGCAAACACATTAGCTAACATTAGCTTGCTTGCTAATCTGTTCGTGTGTATTTGAGGATAAAATGATTTTTGCAGTTCAAATGAAACACTTTGTACATTTATAAAGATTTGGTGAATGAAACTTGCTAGCCAAGTAATCACTCAGGTCGCAGAGCAGAACGGTGATATATTATGAAATTATTTCAACACAAAATGTGAAGGGAGGCTTGTGCATGTTGTATGCTTCAAGCATTTTATTAATATACTTTCTACTGAACAATGTAGATATAAAAAATGAAAAAGTAGGGACATGTCAATGTAGTGCGCAAATCTGCAGTAACAGTTTAACACCTGAGTTTAACTCACAAATAACCCATGCAGTAGCTCTAGCACATCCAATAAGTGGTAAAACCAACACATTTTAAAAGAACGGCAGTTAAGTCTTGTGTAACAAATCCCCATATGACTTATAGAACCAGGGTTTTAATCAGCAGTTTGTAGGTTGTTCACCAACTGCAGGACCTCTGAAAGTCCTGCCACTTGAATAACTCGTTCAGGAGACAGGTACCCTCTGCACTTTGCACATGAATCTCCTGCCTGCAGCATCATGTTTACACACTGACGACATCCAATCAGTGATCGGCAGCACTGAGCCAACATTGGCTCCGTCATTGTACCTGTAATGAAATAAAAATATAGCACAGTAAATGTGAGAAAATCTAGTTGCCTTGTTCCATTACACTTATGGACTCATGGAAGTGTGCAACATTGCATTGTATGATAAACTACACTACTTTTAAACCAACTACTTTTAATTTTGCACCGAGTCTTTAGAGCTCTATTTCATTGAACCACTGATGATTAATGGAAACAGTCCAATGACTTCAGACCAATTATCTCAAATGTTACCATATTTAGTGACAATCATGTTATTCTTAGTGGGAGATTTTAATACTATACTGGACTATATTCCATTTTCAATTTTAGGGCTGATAGGATGTGCCTAAAAATAAATTTACCAGATGTTCCAGCTGTGGGAACAATCATTCGTCCTGCAGTACATTAACATTACACTACATTTAACAGTACATTTATGTTGCATGAGTGTATGTGGCCTCAGTGTAGTGTTTGCCAACAGGCTGTCTCCTTTTCAGGTGCTCTTCCTCTGTCTATGCATTCTCTAAGTTGCTGTATGTGGATTTTGAAGAGCCCTCTTATCAAACACCCTCTGCCAGGAGCTGTACCTCACCAGGACTTCAGGTCATGTAATGCACTTGTTGAAATCCAGGACTCAATAAGTTTAGTGAAAGCAGCTTCATGGGCCTGGTGCTGCCCACTCATCAGCTCTAGCTGTGCTTTATCTCATCCTCACACTGTCGCCCAAATACCATCTGCAGTCTTGTCTTGGGGTACGTGACCTTCACTGCTGACAAAGCTGGACTCTCAACACCGGTGGCTACATGCACATTGAAGGGCTACAGGCACTGGAACCTATGACCTGAGAGAAGTAGAGGTCAAACAGCAAAATGTGTTAGAAAAAGAAAACAACCATGTAACATTACACACATAGCATCAGTGCAACATAAAAACATATATCAGTATGGTGCAGCCATTAAAACTGTTCAGTGCCTGTAGCTTTAATAAATTAAAAGATAGCAGAACAGTTTTAGATTAGCACAGGCCTCATGGCAGCTGAAGTTTGGGCTAACTGAAACATACTGTGTGTGGGATAAACTAAAGTTAAAACTCTCAAGTATTTAAAAAGTCCTGATGATAATGAGCCGCAGTGGTGGAAAGTAACAAAGTACATTTACTCAAGTTCTGCACTTAAGTACAAAAAGTAACAGCTTCAAAACATAAGCATTTGTACTTTTCCTCAAGTAACATTTTAATGGAGGACTTTAACTTGTAGCTAGTGATGGGCAAGTGAAGCCTCATGAAGCACTGAGGCTTTCCTGACAATTGTGCCGAAAAAGATTCAAAGCTTCGAGACTTCAGTGACGGTGACATCTGGTGGACAACTGAAGCCATAGCAACCTCTAAAGAGCACGAATGAAGCACTGGCACTGTTTCAATCCCATGACAGCAATAAAAGTTCAGACCTCTTGAGATCAAAATGATCCCAAACTTTAGAACGTCGCTTATTGGTGGGACTCGCCGTGAAACTTGCCAAAATACTCTCACTCTCCAAATCCTGAAGCAGAATGATGCGTCTTATATAGCTGGTATGGCACCAAACCACTCACATCTGTCAAACCTGTCAAGCTGTCATGAGCCAATGACACACACTGAAAGACTATGAGCCAATGACACACACTGAAAGACTATGAGCCAATGACACACACTGAAAGACTATGAGCCAATGAAAAGCTTTGAAACATTTTGAAGCAATGAAGCGCAAAGCGAAACAGTGATGACGCCATCAGTCACGTGACACTGGTGTTTTGATACAAGCCTCGACACAGTGTTTCGAATCACTCCGCTTCAGGAAGAGTGACACAAGCTCCGAAGCCTCGGTATCATTTGCCCATCACTACTTGTAGCAGAGTATTTCTACACTGTGATATTATTACTTTAATTGTCCTGAGTACTTTTCCCACCACCGATGAGCAGCTAAACAGGCAAGATTAAGCTAACAGCTAAATGGCTAACGTACCTTAGCATGGGCTCGGTGTGTGTGTCAGCACCGTGTAGACTCACACTGTCCGTCTCCGTCCGAGGATTTAAAATGTTTGGGTTCTGGTTCATTAAAAATCGCCGTGTGTGTCCCGAGACCAGCTGCTGGTGGAAGTGTCCAGGAGTTAGCGAGACTGTTGTCATAAAATTATCAGGGTTTCTACTGTGAAAGTCCTAGTGACTGGCCCCGGCCCCTGACTTCCTTTATCCTTATTTCATTGTCTAAGGTAAGACTTGGATATTGAGAACACTTACCCGAAGTCTATTTTACATATGAATAATGAATTGCACTTCATGCATGGACTCTTGTAGTGACTGATAATTCAGAGAGAAGTACCTAATCCATTTATAGCCGAAGCGTTTTCAAGTGTGGAGACGTAAACGTTCATTTCGTTCACTTCAGACCCTCTTAGAAATGTCTGATTACTGCGATTGTGTTCATGGTGTAATCTCATGGGAAACATCTCAAGGTCTAACCCTGAAGTTACATTCACAGCTAATGGCCACACTTTGTGTCTTTCTCCTAAGGTCTATTTGTCTGTTTGTTTTGTGCATTGTAAGAGGACTGTAAAAGACAAAGCATTCAGATGTTACAGGTCTAGGTCACATACTTCACCAGATTAACAGGTGGGTCCTGCACAGTGATACCTAATTTATGTCTTCATCTGGCATAAGAATAATCACATTCATGTCTCCATACTATTACTGCACAAATGTACTGCAATGCATACAAATGCAATACAGTCACCGTTAAGGAAAGCTGCTTCCATGTGCTACACGTACTGCTATGCAAGTGTCAATGTAAAATATTGGCTCTATGTTTTCCAGAGAAAGTGGCTGCTGACTTTCAGGTAGGCTTATTAGGGAGAGAGACAAGGGGAATATAACTGGCTGCAGTTTAACGAACAACAAAACACATGTTGGAAGCTTGAATAATGGTGTTGGTGTTAACAGGATTCAATACTACAGTGCTGAACACAGAACCTCAAACTGAGTTGTGACCAGCCTGTGGATCGGAGAGTAATGGGGAAAGGCAGAGTGCTGTGGAGTTGTGACAAGAACAGTGATGTAGACAGCGAAGGTTCCGTTGAGATTTTGGGCAACACATTGTGGTGTTTCGCTCATTGCATTGTCTGGTTATAAGTGCATCACCCATCTTTGCCAAAAGTTGAGGAGTCTGCCATTTGTTATTTATATTCCATTATTTTTGCACCCTCCATCCTCCCTCCACTCATTAGTTGGGAGTTTTCGGTTTGGTCGTGCGCGCTCCCGAGGTCTAGGCAGAGCTCAGCATAAACGCACCCAATACCGTGTGACGTTAGTCTGGGAGGGTGAGCTGACTTTTGGCCTGGTGAAGTGGACTCGAGACAGATATTCCTGCTTTGAGAGGTTGGTACGGGGTCAGGCTTAGACTGTGGTATCACTACCGTTTTGGCTGTCGGGGTTGTTTCTTTAGAGACTTGACAATTGTCAATATCCTGTTTGTTGACTGGACCAGTAAAAAGAACGCGGAAATGTGACGAGGCCATCTTTTGTCCTACTCTTTCAGAGATTATTTCTATATTTCATGTCAAAATGTAGAATTGTAACGTTACAGTGTGGTGGAAATGTTGGTACGAGTCTGTTTAATGGAGTCTGTTGAGTTTTAATCGGCTCATCTGACAAAACTCAACGCACTTTATTAACCGGACATGCGTTTCTATAGATAAAATCGAAAGTAAAAAAGAAAAGAAAATACTGAGCTCAGTCAACAATCTACCCATCCAGAAATGCATCGGTATCAGTTCGGTGACTATAAAATCACATTATTGTTGTTTAGATTTCGAGTATCTTTCATATAATAAGACTTTCTGAGACATTGTGTTTACAGCGTCATGGTTACGCTGTGTGTGTGTGTGTTGTGTTGTGTTAACGTAACGCTGTGAGTGTCCGGTAAATGCTCTACGCTTATGTTGTATTTTATGTTTAAAGTAATTAACACAGAGATTGTTGTGGTGTTGTTGTTGGTAAAAATTCAGGCTTTGCTCTGTCACAAGTGTGGCGTTCAAATGCCCTCGGTAAAACGCAGCGTTGTTTCGATTTGCCGCAGTTGTATATTTTGCATGACTGTTTTGACAGTCAAAGCCTTAAACAAAATCTATTGGCAGTGTGTATATTCGATGCTTTGACTGTGTAAAAAATGTATTTTACTGTCCTACTGCACTCTGCTGGATGAGAAAAAATGTGTTTTAACTTTAAAAGTTTGGAGGAGTCCCAAATAGAAATGCAAATTCTGTACTTGGAAATAATTTAATTTTAAAATTTTGAGGTAGCATAAAAACACATTGGTCCATAATTTTTACATTTTACACTTAGACTGTACGTTTATAATTCCTGACAAGGACTCAAATTTTCCTGTTCTGGAGCAGCCTGGGTGCTGGTTTAGAAAGAATGCAAGTCACAAAAACCACTTTCCATTTTGCTTATTTTGTCTTGTGTCCTGAATAACAAACTCACTTACAACCCTCCTGGGTCCCAAGTGTAGATGGCAGACAGAACCAAATGCGTTTTATGGGAATGGTTAGAATTTGAGCAATCAACATGGATCAAAAACATGTTATGTGCAAGATTTGTTACAGTGGTGGTTTTTGCACCACATGACAAGACTTTTTTTTTTTTTTTTTTTAAATTCAAAAAATGCAACATGTTTCTGAAGTTAATGAGTAATAGAGTTAGATAACTGTGACCAGAATCATGGTGATTATGTTATTTTTTTTCTTATCCATGTTAGGCAAATCTTCAGACTTACTTTGTTCTGGTCGATTTTTTTTTTTTTTTTTTTGTGCCGTTTTCTTTTTGACTGAAACATACAGTATAATTCCTTTTTACAGACAGGATCAGATTTAAAAACTGAAAGTTTTTGATCTATGATAACAAACTATACACAAAATTTTATATTTTGAAAGACCAAGTTGTTTTCAGTGAAAGGAGGAAAATACTTTTTCTTTTCAATTCATTTATCATTCTGTAAAAACTCTGTTAATGGATTTTTTATAGTTTAAAAAATGAGAAATAGGTTAAACCAAGGTAGCACTGCAGGTACAACTAATAACTCCAAAATTATTTTCACACTTCTTGCTAGTTATCTTCTTTAGTCAAACTGCTGTGCAGAGTTTAGTTAATAACTATTGATACTACTACTACTACTACTACTACTACTAATGATGATAATAATTATAGTTCCTCTATTGTTTCCCTGAAGGTTAATGTTTTATTGCCTTACTGTGTTCATTGTTAGTGGAGTTGGTCTTTGTTTTATGTCACATGCCTCATCTCTTTCACAAAAACAGATTCTTATGAGTTAAGATATGTTAGACTTTGGCTGATAGTCACATCAAATAGTTAATTTTATTATTATTATTTGATTTGTATTACTGTTTCAGATAAATGAACATGGCCTCCACTGGGATTCTATGCTCAATTGTATTTGTCATCTTAATCCGTGCAAATGCAGGTAAAATCTACTATAATCGGAGAATTTCTAGTGTGAAATGCTGATGTCACAGATGTTATCTCTCATCCACTTAAATCATCCTTCTTTTTTCTACAGCATTTGTGAAAGTGCAATGCATGACTGAAAGCGTGGGACAGTATGGCCAGCAGTCTTTGTTGGACTGTAATGTCAAACATGCAGAAGAAGTATCAGACTTTAAGATCCGGGTGGTTGTTTGGAAGAAAGAGGGAGTTGATGAACCCGTCCTGATGTTTAACAAAGAAGAAATTACATCACATCCTGACTTTCAGTTTGCTGAACCATCTTGGAACAACAGGAACATGAATGTATCTCTGCTCATCACCAACACTAAGGTGGTGGACAGTGGCGCTTATACATGCATGGTGATCGGAAACACTGGTGATGACATGAGTGACACCAACCTTAAGGTCACAGGTGAGATCCTCCAGCCATGGCTGATCAGTGAAACATTTTATTCGGTACAGAGAGAAAAAAGATATTTTAAGAACCAACCCTGTAAACTCATTTGAAATTCTGCTAATTTTCATGGAATGAAAATAGTTTAGAGGTCAGGGGATTTTCCAGTGTCAGTTCACTGTCTTTACTTACTTCCAGTTTCTGTATGACAAATAATCACATCCAGAAATAATTACATTAGCCTGTGTCTTGATCATTTATCTTACTTAACACATGTTGTACTTCATAGTGCTTGTCAAATACCATCCTCAACAAATAATTTGTTCAGCCTGTTGATATTTGCTTTCCATTTTCCTGTTTCAGCCAAATACAAAGTGCCAACTATAAGCTCCATTCCTGAGAAAATCACTTTAAACACAGGTGGTTCCCTGATCTGTAAATCTGATGGTGGTTACCCAAAAGGTGAAATTCGCTGGTTTGATGAGTACAACACAGATTGGACAAAAAGCGCTAAAATGGAGGCCAAGCAGACAACAAGTGGTCTGGTTCAACTCTCTAGCGAGCTGACTTTGCTGCAAGGATCCGTCTTCTCCAAGTACATCTGCCAGGTGTTCAACGCCAGTGGAGGCAAAGAGGCTGAGACCACATTTAACATACCGGTGACAAGTGAAAAGCATGAAGGAAATGGAGGTATGTGTCCTTGCTTGAGCACCAATCACTCAGTCCTGCTGCACAGCATGAAATGTCCTTTAGTAGTTTCAGCCACAGTTACATATAAAGTCATGATTTACCCAGAATTTGAAGCAACACAACTATTACATAAACACTAGGATTGCTCAACTTGGAGGAAGCAGAGCCAACTAGTGCATGTTTCTTGTTTGCACTGTGGGGGGTCATAAAGGGCTGAAAGGAGCTTTGTTGGCCTAGAAGGTAAAACAGACAGACCTGACTGTTGAACCACTAAAATAACAGTAGCTGGATATAGATTTCTTCAGAAAACTTGGAGGATTTGTAGACTAGCAGCAATTTAGTTCCTCCACAATACTAAAGTATGTTTGTTTTATGCTTAGATAGACAACCAACATTTGTGCAGCAGATGGTTGATACACACTTCACAATAACAACGTGTCAAAGTGAATGTATTTTGCTAAAATATTACACAGGGAATTTCCAGTACATGCATACCTTGTTTTTACAAGCACTTTTATCTTTATTCACTTCAGTATTAGAACAGTAAATACTTATTTTTCTGTTTTATTTCATTAGAAGAAAAAGACACATTATCCTCCAAAGCTGTTGCTCCTCTGGTGGTCATCGGATCACTGATAGTAGGATTGCTGATTGTGCTGCTGGTTTGTAAAAGGCGATCTAGACGTAAGTACCCACAGCCTCCAATTAGGTTTTTAGTCAAATTAAGTATAATTTTCATTAATCACATAACAGTTATGAATCAGTACAATCAAATATTTACAGATTTTGCTGGTGTGTGGTGGTTGGTCCTTCTTATTTTAATCAAGGCCACCATTTTAGTAACATCCAGCTTATTCCTTGGGACTTGCATGACAAAAGCAACAACATTGTTCAGCTGCAGTTTGTCTGAGGGCTCTGATATTCTGACAGACAAACTGTGATAAATGGTACAGGGCAGTGGGCTACAGTTTTACTGAAAGTAATTTATGCTAAACTGTGATATTGGATCATAATATTAATTTCTGATGGTACTGTATTTTGTAACACAAACATGGGATTTCATCACTGACATTGTGTAAACAATTAGAGCTAAAAGAAAGTAGTAATACAGTTGGTAAAGCAAAAATAATGGAAGGTGGAAAAAAACGCCTGGCAAGTGGCCATGTTATTGCTCCTCCTTGCAGCCTTCCTTCTCTAGGAAAAGACTTAATTTGTGTGATGCTTCCGGGCCCAACATATCCCCACCTTCTTTGCACAAAAAGCAAATATGCCAGACAGAAGTGCTGGATCAGTGGATCTAAGCCAAATTCACTTTTCGACAATTATGAAACAGTACAATCAAACATTTACAGCGTTTGCTATTCGACACTTGCTGTTAAAGTTCAAACCCAGTCGAATAAATACCAATGTTAAAAACAGGGTTTGGGTGCTTGATAGGTGACAGGAGCTCAATGAACAGTGATCCAAACAAGAAGTCCTCCATAGACTTGAACTAATTCCTGCATTTTCTAAATATAAATATATTTGAACCCAACAGTCAGTGGCCTCAAAGCCTGAGATAACATGAAACAAATCCTTCTTATGCTCCTGACTGGAGCACGTGAAACTTCACTGTCTCTGCACTAACACGGCATCAGAATATATTGGCTTTCCTCTGCCTTTAAATGTGTCCTCGGAAGTACAGTCACATGTTTTACACTGGGCATTTTGTATTTCACTTGTATTTGAATCACAACCTAACCTGACTCATGTTTGAGACACTCACTGTCTATTCTTGCATGAACTTGCTTAATGTTGTGATGGTTTTCTAACTCTTTAATTTCTTGCAGGAAGTCATCAACAAGTTGCTAAATATGAACAAGATGCTGAGAAAGGTACATCTTAATCTCAGCATGTTGACTCACTAATACAGTTTTTTGTCACTGTTTTCACATGCACTCCGTATTTAATTCATTGTTTGGTATTGACTCTTTTCAGGTGATCGTCAGGGAATGAATGAAGACTGCCAAAGCGGCAAAATCTGAGGTAATTGCAATGTTTTCACAAACAATTGAAATGATTAGTTTCAACTGGTTAATGATTAATCTGATGAAGCTGAAAGTCTCATTAGGTTAATGTAACTGGTAATATTATTGGGATAGTGAGGAGAAGACAGTAAACACCTTAGGATAATATGTGTCCATGCAGATGATAGGTCAGGGTTGGAGAGTGGTCTGTCCAAGAATCTAAATAAAGATTTGTGTATGAATGCTCAGCCATTTGGTGACATATTACATTGTGTATATTGATAACTAAATAATTTGATTCTGTTTAAAAACATTTCATTTATAGATGACAAAGGCCCACAAGGAGAACTGAAAGAATGAACTCAAGCTTCTTATAAACTATAAGGCTAAAAAGTGCTGAAGCTCTTTTCTTTACTGGACTTGATGCCATTAAAAATAGACTCTCACATTCAATTTTCCTATTTTATTGTATGTTTTTATTTTTGTATGTCTTTATTTATTTTTGTCTTTTTGTTCCTGTGATCTCTTATAGTCTTTACCACCATGAACCAGGATAATGTACTGTTCTAAGTGCCTTAATTCTTTGTAAATTGTAAAATGGTATGATTAAAAGGAAAAAAAGTGTGTTCTATGAAGTAGCCTAACTCTCAAGTTCAGCACCATCTGGGATCCACAGACTAATATGACTGACAGTAAATCCTACTATAAATATAATTAGCTTCTTGTGGATGACAACTGTGGCAAATGTGATCGAAATCTTCCAGAGTTCAGATTTGCCATAAAGCTGTATCGGAAGTGTCTGCAGAACTGCAAATAACCCAATGGAGGAAGTTCAGAAAGGAAGGATTTATTTTGTTTTAGTGAGGGGAGAAACTTTTCTAATGGGTGTGCTCAATAATGACATGAGAAATTAGAATTGTTTGTGTTATCAGCTTAGGCACATTGTGTTTGTCTTTTTGATGTGACTTAGACAAAGATCAGATCACATTTTATTGTAATGAAGAAAACCTGTTCAGTCCGAGTTCACATACAATTTCTTGTCAGTATGCTGTTTTTTTTTTTTTTTTGGTTTTTTTTTTAAACTCTTTAAATCATTTAATGACACTGTATTTACTCATTTGCCCAATTTATTCTTTTCTGACCACTGATTATTTTCATTTTATGTCAAATAATCCAGGCCTGCACATACATTTTTCATGCTGCTTTTGGTCACCTGAAGGCTTTCACCTGTGTTTGATTACCTGAACTTTGTATACTGCCACCTCACCTCCCCTGGTTTTCAGTTCATTGTTTCATGATTGATAATCTGTTAATGTCCATGCAACTTGTACTGCTGGGGAATCAATGAAAGATAAAGCAACTTGTTAAAAATAATTCACTGATTGATTTGACACAGTTAACAATGGCGACGTCTTGCTTTTGTATGAAAAGGTAAAAACGTCACGAAGCTGTGGGGGAAGCACGTGATACGTGATTATGCAAAGTAATAACTCAGAATAATTCAAAGGAACACACTAAAATAGACTTTCAACCAGTAACAACATATAGAAATTACAAAGAGACATGCATCCTATGATATTTCCACGAGAGGTCACGTGCGGGCCAGGTGAGGTGCTGTTGCGGTAACTCAGCCGCGGGCACCGGACACAGCACTGGCCTGGTGCCAGGAAGTTCCCCGGGACTCGAACTGAAACCCACCTTCACCTAGGTGTCGTTGAGGTCCTGTGCGGTCGGACTCTGACATGGATTTAATCTGCATTTCCATGTCAAAATGTTTGAGTGCAGCTTTATAGTTTGGACTTTTTTAAAGAGAGACAGCAGGCTCAATTTTGTGCCACTGCATCTACCACTGCATTGTAGGAGGTGACACTGTATTTTGGCATTATGCCAATAGTTAGCAGCACCCAGTGCTCTTGAAATGCCCATACGTCTGTCTGTATGTCAGCTCTGATGCCACTCCATTTGTCTGTATATAACACTAAAATAGCTGCCGTTGTAATCAAGGTGCCAGTCCAGTTGACATGTATGTGGCCACTGAGCTGCCGGTGTATTGTCTTCACTGTACAAAATGACATAATCTTTGATATATGCTGGTCACAAGATGTTTTTTGGACTGATGATTGCAATACCCACATTAACACACCAGGGAATAATAATCATAGGCTACAGGCTAATACACCAATTAGTCCAATGTTAACTGAAGTCACATAAAGACAAACATTCATAACCTCACAGCACACAACAGAAAATACAGAAACTAAGTGTAGACTAAAAATTCAAAGATCATAATAAATGACAATTATACTTTCATATGGAAAACATAACTTATTTATTTATTCATTTAATTGATTGTTGACTGCTGAGAAGACAAGAAAGCCTAGTCTCCACTGTCCTCGCTGTTCTAGCGTATATAAAAATGTTTGATCCTTGTCTTATTTTAAGCATCAAACTCTAACCTCGCATTGCTATACATTTTTACTACAGCGCCACCTACTGGTTAAGAAGTCATACACCAGTCTATTCCTGTATTAGCACTTTCAATATCATGTCGCTTCAAATACTGACAATAAAACAAAATCACAGAAAACGTTGCAGCTTATGCCATCTTTAACAGACATGAGTGTCACCTTAACAACAATAGGAAAACCATCGGGGAGGCGTGGGAATGGCTACGTAAACAAAGTTATATTTAGGTTATATAGTGAAATGTGCCTTTGCATTTTTTATTTAGTTTAAAAAAGGACGACAATAACAGTGTGGCTGCTTATGCAACATGGGGTGTCAATAAAAATGCCAGTGGCATCTCCGGCGGCCACTTCTGGTGCCGCTAACATTGCGCAAAATACACGGCACAAATATACTCTGAGATGCCACTCGTGGTGCCGTTAACTAGTGCCAAAGTGTCGCGGCACCTCTTAAAATCCTGTGGCAGCTGCCGTGGCACCTCTTGAAATGTAGTGGCATCTTTACTGGCACTTCCGGCATCTGCAGTGGCACCTGCTTCCATAATACTGAGCGCTATGGAAGTCAGACCACTATTCATTCACCCATCCAGAAATACATCGATGTCCCTGCAAAGCGGTGAGTAGGAAATAACATTATTGTTGTGCATATTTTAAACATGTTTTAATAATTAATGGCTTTATTTATATAGCGCTTTTTTTTTTACAAAGGACAAAGTGTTTTCCAAAGAAACAAAACGTTAATGAGTCGAGTTGCCTTAAAATAGAGTTAAGTTAAAGAAATTAAGTTGTCGCTAAGTACGGAAGGAAGTAAAGCTGCTCTTTAGAAATAAGTTTATAAGAGGGATTTAAATAAGGTAATGGACTCAGCCTACCTTATTTATTTTGGCAGGGTATTACAGAAAAAGCTTTGTTTATATAAAAAACAACTTATGATCAGAAAACAGCAAAGGTAAGAAAATTCATAATCATCACTTCATAGTTTGACATTTATTTCTGCAATTCTTTGGTCTATCAGTGAGTTTTAGTGGTAGAGAAACAGGATTTGTACAGTTGAAATCTGCTTAGTGTTAACTTTCAAACGGTACATAGCATATTGCAATGGCATGACATTTAATGAAACTAATAATTAATTATTTAATTTAAAATATGAAATTTTAGGAAATTGTTCACAACATATTTTTGGTCTTGCACCTTGATCTTGTTTTCGATATGTGCCCATTTAACTGTATGTTGTTTGGATTGTGTTTTCTTTTCCTGAAATTGGTTTTGTTGAGCTTTTAGTGGACTCTCATCCTGTTATGTGGCTGTATAACATGTATCTATTGCTTCAAACATCATGTGTTGACATCCGTTCTTCACTGTGCTTTATAATAATTCTATTTAATGCAGCAGGATCATGGGGCTTGACAGAAATATATATCTTATATTTATCATTGGCAGAAAACAGTATTGGACCTAAAAATAAACCCTGAGGAGACACCTCAGAGATTGAGGATGTAAAATTATTAATAAAGACATAAAACCATCTATCTGGTAAATAGGATCAAAACCACCCAAGGGCTATGCTATTGTCAACATTGATGTCAAAGGTCGAGCTCAGGTCTAGAAGCACAAGACTGAGCATAGGTCAGAATCAGCTAAGAAAGAATTTGTTACTTCAAATCCCTGAGTGTCACTCTAAAAAGTATACTATAAGTTTATTTTATAAAGTAAACTTTAAGTACATTACACTTTATGTATTAAGTATACTAATATCAATGTACTAGTAAGTGTACTATTTTTGGGACTAAACTGGCCCACCTTTTAGTTTATAAAAGTATACTTTTAAGTACACTTTAGATGTAAGACCAGTAAACTTTGAGTACACAAATAGTAATAATTTTTTCATTTTGAACTGCAACTCTACTGTGAATTGAACTTATTAATACTAGTTATTTGCTTTTAGTCCAATTTTTAGGAAAGTAAACTTTGAAATATACTTTGCCTAATGTTTATCTCCCTTCTTTAGATGTAAAACTAGCAAACTAACTTACCTCAAATAGGAAACTATGACAGTTTCGCCTTTTCAACCGCTTCCTTTAAGTTCATAAAAAACTCAGTCCAATCAGAGTGGTGGTTCTGCTGAACAACAAAAGGGCTGGTGATGTGTCCTGACATCAGTAACACTTAGGGTGCAGGTAAAAAATAACTACAACACTGCATTAAATAAGAACATGTACACTCCTTCAAACACACACAACAGAAGGAACATAACCAAACAATGTGAACACAAACAAGAATTAGTGGTCAAACACAGTTTCTAACCTTGGAGCATGTTGGGAAATCTGACCAGTCCAACCCCCCACTATACTAGTATACTGTGTAGTAAACTATAAGTGAACTTATATGTAATAGTTACACCTTTGCCAATTGACTTACAGTGGGTACGGAAAGTATTCAGACCCCTTTAAATTTTTCACTCTTTGTGTCATTGCAGCCATTTGCCAAAATCAAAAAAGTTCATTTTATTTCTCATTAATGTACACTCAGCACCCCATCTTGACAGAAAAAAACAGAAATGTAGAAATTTTTGCAAATTTATTAAAAAAGAAAAACTGAAATATCACATGGTCATAAGTATTCAGACCCTTTGCAGTGACACTCATATTTAACTCACATGCTGTCCATTTCTTCTGATCCTCCTTGAGATGGTTCTGCTCCTTCATTGGAGTCCAGCTGTGTTTAATTAAACTGATTGGACTTGATTAGGAAAGGCACACACCTGTCTATATAAGACCTTACAGCTCACAGTGCATGTCAGAGCAAATGAGAACCATGAGGTCGAAGGAACTGCCCAAGGAGCTCAGAGACAGAATTGTGGCAAGGCACAGATCTGGCCAAGGTTACAAAAGAATTTCTGCAGCACTCAAGGTTCCTAAGAGCACAGTGGCCTCCATAATCCTCAAATGGAAAAAGTTTGGGACGACCAGAAGTCTTCCTAGACCTGGCCGTCCAGCCAAACTGAGCAATCGTGGGAGAAAAGCCTTGGTGAGAGAGGTAAAGAAGAACCCAAAGATCACTGTGGCTGAGCTCCAGAGATGCAGTAGGGAGATGGGAGAAAGTTCCACAAAGTCAACTATCACTGCAGCCCTCCACCAGTCGGGGCTTTATGGCAGAGTGGCCCGACGGAAGCCTCTCCTCAGTGCAAGACCCATGAAAGCCCGCATAGAGTTTGCCAAAAAACACATGAAGGACTCCCAGACTATGAGAAATAAGATTATCTGGTCTGATGAGACCCAGATTGAACTTTTTGGCGTTAATTCTAAGCGGTATGTGTGGAGAAAACCAGGCACTGCTCATCACCTGCCCAATACAATCCCTACAGTGAAACATGGTGGTGGGAGCATCATGTTGTGGGGGTGTTTTTCAGCTGCAGGGACAGGACGACTGGTTGCAATTGAAGGAAAGATGAATGCGGTCAAGTACAGAGATATCCTGGAAGAAAACCTCTTCCAGAGTGCTCAGGACCTCAGACTGGGCCGAAGGTTCACCTTTCAACAGGACAATGACCCTAAGCACACAGCTAAAATAACAAAGGAGTGGCTTCGGAACAACTCTGTGACCGTTCTTGACTGGCCCAGCCAGAGCCCTGACCTAAACCCAATTGAGCATCTCTGGAGAGACCTGAAAATGGCTGTCCACCAACGTTCACCATCCAACCTGACAGAACTGGAGAGGATCTGCAAGGAAGAATGGCAGAGGATCCCCAAATCCAGGTGTGAAAAACTTGTTGCATCATTCCCAAGAAGACTCATGGCTGTACTAGCTCAAAAGGGTGCTTCTACTCAATACTGAGCACAGGGTCTCAATACTTATGACCATGTGATATTTCAGTTTTTCTTTTTTAATAAATTTGCAAAAATTTCTACATTTCAGTTTTTTTCTGTCAAGATGGGGTACTGAGTGTACATTAACTTTTTTGATTTTGGCAAATGGCTGCAATGACACAAAGAGTGAAAAATTTAAAGGGGTCTGAATACTTTCCGTACCCACTGTATCTTTGATAAGTACATACAAAATAAATTGAAAGAATACTACCCTATTTTAAAAGAACACTAATGCAACACTTAAATAAACTTGTAAGTGGTGGTTTAAATAAAACTGTGTAGTTTTTACAGATGGATTATTAAGAGACCTAAGTTAAAAACAATGTCCAATATGTGACAATGGTTGTACTATCACAAAGATGTTTGAAATTAAAATAAGTCATGTTATTTGAAAAATGACATTTTGAAGGGATAAATAAGCATGAGTAGATAAAAAAGAGCACTTAAATAGTTTAAGGGCAACAATTAAAGAAAGCATCCATAAAACATTATTTCTGTTTATTTTAGTCATAACTGTAAAAACCCTGTCATCATAAATAGATCTTGATACTTGATTTTTGTGCCACCCATGGTGCTGTTTTTATCCAAGCTGATGTGCAGAGTTTAGTAAATGATAAGGAATAACAACAGTAATAAAACTACTGTCTATAATAGTTCTTCTACTGTTCACCTGAAGGTTAATGTTTTGCCGCTTTACTGTGCTCATTGTTAGTGGAGTTGGTCTTTGTTTTATGTCAGGTGCCTCTCAAAAGCAGATCCCTGGGAGTTAAAACATTTTAGCTGATCACCATATAAAGTAGTGTATTATTATTATTATTTCAGGTAAATGAACATGGCGTCCATCTTGACTCTGTACTCCATTATATTTGTCATCTTAATCCACACAAAAGCAGGTAAAATCTACTATAATCTGATCGAATCTAGTGTGAAATGCTGATGTCACAGATGTTCTCTCTCATCCATTTAAACCATTCTTCTTTTTCCTGCAGCATTTGTAAAAGTACAATGTACGACTGAAAGCGTGGGACAGTATGGCCAGCAGTCTCTGTTGGACTGTAATGTCAAACACGCAGAAGAACTATCAGACTTTCAGATCCGGGTGGTTGTTTGGAAGAAAGAGGGAGTTGATGAACCCGTCCTGATGTTTAACAAAGAAGAAATTACATCACAGCCAGGCTTTCAGTTTGCTGAACCATCCTGGAACAACAGGAACATGAATGTATCTCTGCTCATCACCAACATTAAGGTGGTGGACAGTGGAGCTTATACATGCATGGTGATCAGAAACACTGGTGATGACATGAGTGACACCAACCTTAAGGTCACAGGTGAGATCCTCCAGCCATGGCTGATCAGTGAAACATTTTGATTTGGTACAGAGAGAAAAAAGATATTTTAAGAACCAACCCTGTAAACTCATTTGAAATTCTGCTAATTTTCATGGAATGAAAATTGTTTAGAGGTCAGGGGATTTTCCAGTGTCAGTTCACTGTCTTTACTTACTTCCAGTTTCTGTATGACAAATAATCACATCCAGAAATAATTACATTAGCCTGTGTCTTGATCATTTATCTTACTTAACACATGTTGTACTTCATAGTGCTTGTCAAATACCATCCTCAACAAATAATTTGTTCAGCCTGATGATATTTGCTTTCCATTTTCCTGTTTCAGCCAAATACAAAGTGCCAACTATAAGCTCCATTCCTGAGAAAATCACTTTAAACACAGGTGGTTCCCTGATCTGTAAATCTGATGGTGGTTACCCAAAAGGTGAAATTCGCTGGTTTGATGAGTACAACACAGATTGGACAAAAAGCGCTAAAATGGAGGCCAAGCAGACAACAAGTGGTCTGTTTCAACTATCTAGCGAGCTGACTTTGCTGCAAGGATCCGTCTTCTCCAAGTACATCTGCCAGGTGTTCAACGCCAGTGGAGGCAAAGAGGCTGAGACCACATTTGACATATCAGATGTGATAAACAAAAATAATACAATTGAAGGTATATGACCTTAAGCAACAATCACTCAGTCCTGCTGCACAGCATGAAATGCCCTTTAGTAGTTTCAGCCACAGTTACATATCAGAGCCAACTAGTGCATGTTTCTTGTTTGCACTGTGGGGGGTCATAAAGGGCTGAAAGGAGCTTTGTTGGCCTAGAAGGTAAAACAGACAGACCTGACTGTTGAACCATTAAATGCATGTTGCTGAAGTATTACACAGGTAGGGCCACTGGTAGGTCACACAGACCACCACATCAGGAATTCAGAGGAATTTGCCTCCAGAGTCAGACATTTAACACTGGATAGAGATGAAACTATGGTATCCTTTGATGTGACATCCCGCTTCACCAGCATCCCCAGCAGATACTTTAACATCTGTTAGGAAAAAACTAAAAGAAGACAGCAGCCTCAACCCAGACCAAATCTGCCTGCTATGGGACCTGTGTCTGAACACCACATACTTCTCATACAGAGGTGAATTACAGAAACATGGATGTGCCATTGGCTCCCCTGTGTCACCCATTGTGGCCAATCTATACATGGTAGAAGTGGAAAAGAAAGCTCTCAGCTCCTTCACAGGGATGGCACCGACCCATTGGTTCAGATATGTGGATGACACCTGGGTGAAAATCACGACCCACAAAGTTCAAGCCTTCACAGATCACATCAACTCAGTAGACGAAAACATCAAATTACCAAGAAAGGACACCAAAGAAAACAGGCTAGCCTTTTTGGACTGTGAGGTTGTCATCGGGTCTGATGGTAACCTAGAGATAGAAGTCTACAGGAAGCTCTCAAACACAGACCAATACCTTCTTTTTGACTACCATCACCCACAGCAACACAAAGTAGGAGTCATCAGGACTTTACGCCACAGAACAAACAACATCCCTACCTCTATGGAGGCCAAGAGAAAGGAGGACACACTCTTGAAGACGGCCCTCAAAACTTGTGGCTACCCTAAGTAACATCCACATCAGGCATCACTTCTATTGTTCACCTAACAAGCCTATTCAGACCAGGTGTGAAGAGAAACCAACTCAAGAGTGTGGGTCTAATGACTCTCACCTGATTTCCATAGCTCACCCAATGAGCCTATGGGTCTAGAGGTGGAGTCAAACCAACCTGGAAGACAAATTGGAGTTTCCATACCAGCTTTCTCTTAGACTGATGAAGCCACTGTGATGAGTAGTGAAATGTTTCAACCTAACAACTAGAAGTCCAGTCACCATGACTCAACCTGTAGATAACTTCACAGACATTACACAGGGAACCTTTAATACATGCAAATCTGATTTTAACAAGCACTTATATCTTTCTTTTGCACTAGAATATTAAATATTTATTTTTCTGTTTGGTTTTTTAGAAGAGAACAGCAGAACAGAACTGCCATTCCACTTTGTTGCCCGTACGGTGGTCATTGGATCGGTGATCATAGGATTGCTGCTGGCACTGCTGATTTCTAAAAGGCGATCTCGATGTAAGTACCCACAGCCTCCAATTATGTTTTTGGTCAGAATAAGTATCTTTTTCAGTAACCACATAATTATGAAACTGTACAATCAAACATTTGGAGCTTTTGCTGGTGTAATGTAGTTTATATCAAGAACAGAGCACAGAGAGGCAGGTTTTGAACCCACACTGCTCTTAGACACATCAGAGACACATTCATTTCATATGAAGAAAGGAGATTAATAAATGCGTGATGATGTCTATTTGTTTGTTTGGATGATTGCACCATTTTAATATCATCCACTAGTTCATGTTTTTCTTTTGGATTTGCAGGACAAAAGCAACAACATTGTTTAACTGCAGTTTGTCTGAGGACTCAGATATTCCAGGACAGACAGAATGAATAATTAGAAAGCAAAGAAAATTATAAAGTCAATAACGTTTTGTCCATATAAAAGCATAAAATAAGTGAACAATGTTTGTTTTGTTGCCACTTCTGTGTTGACCTGTGTTGCAAACCCCTAAAAGCAAAGGTCTGTTTGCAGTTTGTGTACACTACTGTGCACATCCGTTTCGGTACTCAACCCATAACTCACACAGCTGTCTGTAGATACAGGGCCCACCCACTGGTAGTCACAACTGACTAATGTTTGGGACACTCACTTGCATGAACTTGCTTAATATGATGATGGTTCTCTAACTCTGGGTAAAATCTTTCATTTGTTGCAGGAGACCATCAATAGGTTTGTAGATAGGAACCAGATGCTGACAAAGGTACATCTAAATCACAGCATGTAGACTCACTTGTTACTGTTTCCACATGCACTCCATATTTCATTCAGTGTTTGGTGCTGACCCCTTTTTCAGGTGATCTTCAGGGGATGAATAAAAACTCCCGTAGCAGCCAAGTCTGAGGTAATTAAAATGTATTATTTCCAGTTATTATTGAGAGCAGCATTTCACAGGTTCAGCAACACGGTGGAGTAAGCTACTGTATATGTTGGGAAACGGTAGGATTAATTCATTGTTTATAATCCAAAGCCAGTGGTATCTCGTCCTGCCTGAGAACATTTAAACTCTGCAAATTTCATCTCCCTGTTTCTGACCACTGCAAATGTTTTACAGCTAAATATTTGTGGTTGATGTGTCACATGATCTCCTCCAGCCACCTGTAAATATTGAAAAGTTGTGTGTGATTGTATAAAAGGTGAAATCACATCTGTGATTGATGGGATTGTCTTTATGTAACATTTAGCTGCAGTTTGTAGATTCATTGCCATATTATCTCTTAATCACCACTCTTTTCTTTTTTTTTTTAGACTTTGAAAATCTTGACTTTGAGGTGAGATGTGCTTGATAATGGGACAGGCCTCAACAAAATGCTCAGAAAATACACAATTAATCTTCATACTGTAACATGAGGTGCATTGTGGTTCCCAGAGTTCTCAAAAGCAGAATGGGAGGCAGAGCCTTTAGCTATCAAGCTCCTCTCCTGTGGAACCAGCTCTCAGCCTGGGTTCGGGAGGCAGACACTCTCTGTACTTTTAAGGCTAGACTTAAAACCTTCCTCTTTGACAAAGCTTATAGTTAGGGCTGGCTTCAGGCAACCCTGAACCATCCCTTAGTTAGTTATGCTGCTATAGGCCTAGACTGCCCGAGGACCATCGGTGCACTGAGCTCCCCCCCCCAACCCCCCCCCCCCCCCCCCCCCCCCTTCTCTCCCACCTCATGTATATTCCACCATTGAATGTTACTAACCTTGTGCTCTCTCTCTCCCCTAGTTTGTGCTCTCTCCCTCTCTCTCTGTTCTCTCTGTACCTTCTGCAGGTGTCCCTGGTCCTGGAGCTGTTTATCGCTGATGTGCAGTTACTGGTCCCACCAACTTGCAGTGTCTATTTGTTGTTTATTGTTGCTGTTCTTTTCTCTCTGCTCTATCCACTCACCCCAACCGGTCGAGGCAGATGGCCGCCCAAACTGAGCCCGGTTCTGCTGGAGGTTTTTTTCTTCCGTTAAAGGGAGTTTTTCCTCTCCACTGTCGCCAAGTGCTTGCTCATAAGGGAATTGTTGGGTTTTTAGTTTTAGTTTTTGTAAAGTGCCTTGAAATGATTTGTATTGTGATTTGGCGCTATACAAATAAAATTGAATTGAATTGAATTGAATTGAATTAACACAAAGTTATGGGAAGTGCTTTTAGAAGGGAAAAACATCAGTGTAAATATTGTAAACTATTGATCTTATTCTGATAATTTAAGAACTCGTTTGTACTATGAGCACTGTTTTCAGTATATAGTTTTTGAAAAATGTTTATGTTTGACCTTTGGTCCTGTTTTTGTATTTGGTTTTTTTTCTAATTAGCACTTGCGATTTCTGATCTTTTTATGTTATTAAATTAATTATGAATTGAATAAGTGAAAGTGATGATTAATTATCTTTGCACACTCTTGAAGCTATAAAACCAGAAACAACTTCAACATTGTTTTTATTTTATTCCAGGTTTTTCATTTATTATTTTAAGGAAAGCTGTGTAACACTATCATCTCAGGCTGATGTTGTTTGCTTTGTGGCACAGTAAACAGTGGTTGATGAACTACTCCTTTAAAATAGGTCAGCAACTTTGGTACAATGGTTTGACAACAACAGATAAACATCAACAAAAAGTACTCACTTTGCAAAATGGCACCTTTTGTTCCATTTTTGGATCATAATTGTTGATGCATTATTGTGTACATCACTTAATGTTGCAGCTGGTATATGTTCGACTAACTTTACAAACCTTTGCCAATGGGAATTGTTAAAGTCTTATGATCATGATTGTGTTGTAGTGTAAGAAGCGAAGTATTTAATTAGTTTTACACTGACTTGAATGTATCATTGCAGTGGCAACCTCTAGCAGCAATGCTAATAAACAAATATAGAGACAAATCAATCAATAGGTCCCAGAGGTTTTTGAAATCATGAAACATCTGTGATTGCATGAAAGTTTTACCTCTTAAACAGGAGCACATATTCCTGAAATAGCTTCATGACACTGTATTTCTTCATTTTCCCAATTTATTCCTTTCAATTTTTTTATTTATTTGTATAGCACCAAATCACAATACAAATCATCTCAAGGCACTTTACAAAAACTAACACTAAAAACCCAACAATTCCCTTATGAGCAAGCACTTGGTGACAGTGGAGAGGAAAAAACTCCCTTTAACGGAAGAAAAAAACCTCCAGCAGAACCGGGCTCAGTTTGGGCGGCCATCTGCCTCGACCGGTTGGGGTGAGTGGATAGAGCAGAGAGAAAAGAACAGAAACAATAAACAACAAATAGACACTGCAGGTTGGTGGGACCAGTAACTGCACATCAGCGATATACAGCTCCAGGACCAGGGACACCTGCAGAAGGTACAGAGAGAACAGAGAGAGAGGGAGAGAGAGAGAGCACAAGGTTAGTGACATTCAATGGTGGAATATACATGAGGTGGGAGAGAAGGGGGGGTTAGGGTTAGGGTAGGGGAGATCAGTGCACTGATGGTCCTCGGGCAGTCTAGGCCTATAGCAGCATAACTAACTAAGGGATGGTTCAGGGTTGCCTGAAGCCAGCCCTAACTATATGCTTTGTCAAAGAGGAAGGTTTTAAGTCTAGCCTTAAAAGTACAGAGAGTGTCTGCCTCCTGAACCCAGACTGGGAGCTGGTTCCATAGGAGAGGATCCATTTACTAATGTCTTTTGTGCATTTCATGAACTAAGAATGCAAAATGTCATGATCCAACTACAACGTTAGCATAAAAGCTTTTCTAAACAGCACGTGTAGGCTTGTAAACTAATTACTGTGCAAAAGCTACAAAAGATTACATCTTCTTTTCCTTTCAGCTGCTCCCTACACGGGTCGCAATGCATGTTTCACAGAACAGGTGTATGTATAACTGAATCTTTATTTACACCCAGAGTGATACTTTGGATAAAATGGAGTTCAAGTATGCAGAGAAATGTAGTTTAAAAACATGTAGGCATTCAGGAAACTGAAGCATTGAGTGGGCTGCTGCAACCAAAGTTCTGTTGTAAATAATTAGTGGGGGGGGGGGGGGGGGGGGTGTTGTTTCTAACTGTTGGAGCTCGTATTAAAAGGCAGTCTGCACAATGAGTTAAGAAACCCATCTTCCTTGCAGAGATGAAAAGGAAGGAAGTTTAGCTCACTTTTATAAATAAACATCAGAAAGGCTGAGACACTGAGAAATGCTGTTTACTTTCTGTGAATGTCGTCATGTGTACAATAAGAACTGAACAGGTTAGACGTGAATATTCAGAGTTATGTGGCTACTGGGTTGAAGTTTAAGACAAACGTCATAACTGATCATAACTAAAAGAAGATGACCCTTATGTTTCTACACTTATTGTGTGCATGACCCATCAGATGAAAAATAAATGATTTACATGTTTAAAGCAAGCAGGCAGTTATTATAATGTATTTTATTATACTGAGGTATTCCAGCTTTTTTATCCCTGGTAAACGATAATATTTATTGTTGATAATCTTTCTTTTCTTAATTGAAACCTGCTTAACCTGTCACCCTATTACATCAAACTGCAACAAGGACAAGGTCAGTTAATGCTTCTCTGAGTTACTATTTTCACTAAGAACAGTTTACAGTCTTCAGACATGGCGATCATCATATTGGACAGTCTGGCATCAAAAGTTACTTCTGTATTTTAGCTCATAAATTATGAAAAAACTTCAATGGCAGTTCAGCACTTTCACATTTACATCTCTGTCTCTATGCCAGCACTTTGGACAGATTCAAAAACCCTTTTGCAGTTTTTTAGAACCACCACCAGAGGGTGGTGTTACTGTTGTGAGGCAGAATATGATGAGGGGATACAACAAATGGAGCAGTATGCTGATTAGTCACTTCACAACAAAAAGGTTCTGGGTTTGAATCCTGTTTGAATCTGGGCCTTTTTGGTGTGGAGTTTGCATGTTCTCCCCGTGCCTTCGTTGGTTTTCTCTTGATTCAGAGAAGTCTGTGGGAGGAAACTGAGGTGGTGGTTAGGTAAGTTAGTGACTGTAACTTGTCATAGGTGTGAATGTGAGTGTTTATCTCTCTCTAAGTGTTTGTACTGTAACAGGCTGGTGATCTGTCCAGGGTGTACCCAGCTGGGACTGGCTCCATGATGGATGAAAGGATGGATAGTACAACAGATGATCTGACGAATTTGGATCAGATCTTTTGGGGTTAATGGTGGAATAGACCTTCATCATAGAAAACATTTTGACTTGTCAAAGCAGAAAAGTCACAGGTAAAATGAATGATGGCCCCTTCCCACTAAGTGTTCCAGTAAGACATCAGAGTAAACTAGCATGCACGTTGCACAGGACGGAAATACATGTAGGCCTAAAGTTTCCAATAAGCACTAAGAGTGAGGCTTAAAGACATACAGTCCCTCCCTCCTCCAGTATTTTCTTTTGATGCATGGAGATGCTGTTCGTATTTGTTTGTCCATGGGGTCTGGTCTATATTGGGGTTGAGTTGATACATTTGATATGTAGAAAAGTAACTCTTGAGTCTTGTGTTCCCCTTTTGAACTGGTTTTACTGAATGTCAAATACATGATTGCCCAGCCAGTTTCTATTCTAAGTCAGCTGAAGGTGGTATTAATTTATTTACCCATGTGCATTAGTCAAGTCAAGTCAATTTTTGAAGGAGGCCTAGAGGAAGACCAAAGAGGAGGCTCTTGGATGTAGTGAAGGAGGACATGAGGATAGTTGGTGTGGGTGAGGAGGATACAGAGGATAGAGTTAAATGGAGGCAGATGATTCGCTGTGGCGACCCCTGAAGGGAGCAGCCCAAAGGAAGAGAAGAAGAAGCACATTTAAAAACAACAGAAGTTGACCCAAAGTGCTTTCCAGTTAATGTAAAAGTGAGGCAGGTACAAATACACAATAATAATAACAAAAGTAATAATACAAACAAATTTAAATGAAAGCAGCTAGGCAAAACTAAAACAGCTATGTCCAAATGCCCTCCACAAAGGCCTACTAATGAAATTCAGATGAATGCCAAAGTAAAATTGCAATATTTAAATCTACCACTGTCAAAACATGTCCCCAAATAAGACAATTGCTTAATTATTGGAGCAATACTTATTAAATGCATGTTTAAAAATTTGAAATAAAGGCATTAGTTATATATTGTATTTATATTATATTATCAACAGTCAAGTTAGCAACACTCAGTAAAATTAATTTGTAATTTCTTTAACTCTACTTTATATTACAGACATTCTGATGTGCAGTAGATTTATGAAGCTCAGTTTGTTGTTAATACCTGAAAATGTGGACTGGACATATTGCATATATTTACAAATAGTTAATTCAAATTGGTTTTTTTGACTTTTATTGTATTTAGAATAACTCACACCAGAGCATGTTCCCACCTCAAAGTACAATCAGATATAGAGATGAGAGATAAGATAAGATAAACTTTATTAATCCCTGAAGGTAAAAACAAGAAGACAAAATTATCCAAATTTATATTATTTTGGTTTCTTTCATAAATGCCCTTGTTAATTCCTATCATTTTAAATCTTTGACCGTTTCAGGATTGGTTTCCTTTTCAGTGTCATAGCAGTCTAGTCAGTTGGACAAGTTGAAGGGCATATCACCAAGAACTATAAGGAAATAAACCAGCACCCCAGATCAAAGAGCACAGGAAATACAGTTTGTGGTGGATGTCTGTTTTTCTATTGTAGGTGAGATACAGCAACAGTCTGTGAAGTCAGTGCTGCAAGATGCTGCTGCTCTGTTTATCCCTACTGGTGTTCTGTCTTTGTGCCAACGCAGGTACGTCCATTTACTTTTTCTTAAAAGATCTTGTTGGAATTTAAATCAGCCTGTGACTGTGGTCATTACAGTAATAACAGTAAACTTCATTTTTACGGCTGTAACAGCTGAAAGAGTAATTACAAAGTGCTTTACATGGTTGAACTTGGATTTAAACACCTCAAGACTGCAGAGACATATTCCATTCAATCAATATTAACAATAAAGTAATAACCACAAAATAGACAATGTATTTATCTGAAATAAATGTGTAATTTGTCACTGTGTTAAAAATATTGTCTCTTGTTGGTTACAATTAGACAGTCCAAACACTCAGTGTGTGTTTTTTACAGCAGAACACATTACAATACTCCGAGAGGCTGGTGAAAATGTCACCTTGGAGTGTTCCTGCGCAGGATCGTCCAGCAGCAAGTATATTGGCATGTATCTGTATCATACTTTGAAGGAGCAGGAAGAGGTGCTTTACTATCACTTCAGTCCAGGACCTGAAAACACTTCCCCACGAAAGAGATACTTAAAAAGGGTTCAGACAAAAGGATCTCCGAGGAACCACACCTTCACCATCAGCAATCTGACTGTGGAAGACTCTGGTCTCTACTTCTGTGACTACAAGCAAAGTGTTGACAGTACAGACAAACGCAATCTCTACATACTTGTTGTAAGAGGTGAGTTTCTCTTTATTTTTATTTTTCTTCTAAAAACTTCAGTACTATGTATGTGATTCTCATTTTCACTTCACTTAATGATTTTGATGACTACAGCTACAGACTTGTAACGTCCCACAGTTCACCCTGCATGTCGGGACAAAAATCAATTTCCCAAACCCTTTCTGAAGCTTTAAGAAACTTCCCAGGAGCACAATGGCCTCAATCATTCTGAAAAATAAAAAAGTTTGGAAAACAGCAGAACTATTCCTAGAGTTCACCCTGTGACCAAAGTGAGTGACCAGCAAAGAAGAACCTTTGTCAGGAAGGTGACGAATAACAGTTAACAGAGCTGTATCAGAGCTCCAGAAATGATCTGCAGAGGTGGGAGAACCTGCCAATAGAACTAGCAGAAATGCCATATATTGGTCTAGCTGCTTCAAATGTTGTATTTTACTAACAGATCAGATTAATGAACCATTAGTGGTGGACTATTCTTTATACATATTTACCGTAATTACCTGCATACTCAAATTAAACTAGCTGTTTACTTACATTTTAAGGGTTATATTGATGAGCTTCGTATCATTGGAAAGGAAACACTTTCTAGTTTATTGTGACTATTCAAATTTGGCTGATGATTTTTGGTAATACATCTGGAAACACAGTTTCTACAATTTCCATAAACTGATAAACCTAAATCAATCCAATTAAATCTAAAATTCAGGAATTAATAAATCTGTGCCACAGATACTGTCACTAGGTAGAACTTCTATGATGTTAATTGATTGAAAGCTGTACATTTTATTTGGTGTAAACAATATTTTGTCTTTTCTACTCAAGTGCCTTCTCCGGTGCCTTCTCCGGTGCCTTCTCCGATGCCTTCTCCGACGCCTTCAAAAGTGACTGATACGCCTGCTGATGGGCAATGTCCACCACTGACGTTAATCACGATCGCAGCCTGTGTCTGCAGCATGCTGGTAACCCTGTTCCTCGTCATGATCATCTTCCCGATGGTAAGTTCAGGCCTCTCTTCACGCTGCCTTGGTACCAGAACTATAAAAAAGGGAACCATCTAGCTCTGTAAGCTTCAGCAGTGCTTTCCTCCAGTATCTGCACATATTAGTTAAGGTACATGAACACAGTTGTTAACCTCCAAAACTACATAAATGAAAAACATAAACACAAGAATTTATTCTTTTCTTCAAACTCATCATTAATTACATCTATAACAACAACATGCTCTTCCTGCAGTGGAAATGCAGATGTTAATGCAGCTTCTTCACACTTACTATACTTCTGTACCTGTATATTTTTCCAACACTAATAAATCTATTTTCTTTTTGTCCTTAAATAAATCAGATTCTTTACTGATTTAATGCTTACCACACTCAACCACTCAGGAATTAGCTTATCATTAGGAAACAGTGTATGGTGGTTCACATATTGGCGTCAAAACATACTCTGTACACTTACACATAAATCCTAACTTCATGTCAGTCATAGGAATATTATGCGCCTGTTGTACATCTACACAATAATGACCACAATATACCTGTGAAGTCTTATTTAAATGTGTTTACATAAGAAACTTTTGCATTCTCTATCCTTTTAGAGGCATTTTTTGATAAGTGTACATACCTTCACAGGGCAGAGACAATACCTATTCTGATATTTCCCTACCAACAGGTGAAACATGGGGCTAAAAGTCAAAGAGCAAGAAATAACCCACAGGTCTCCAATGAAAATGTCTATGAAGTCATGCGCAAGGCCAACCAGCATCATCTAATGGCTTCAGAGCCTGATCAAATGTTATTGGCTTGTTGATGTGGTTGTTATTAACGGCTGATGTACTTGTTTCAGGTTTTACTTTAAATGATTTAAATCAGTATACATGAGACATAAAAGCTATAAAATGTGTTCAGCTAAACAGTGGGTCCTGAAAATGGTTCACTGTTGTGAAACTGTCACTAAATTCAAAGCATTTCTAATATTATTAGTACTGAATGTTTGTTTGTTTGGTTTTGACAGTTTTACTTGGACACTGGGTAAATTAGAATAAATTCTAACATCATTTGAACTGAGCTTGCAGGGAATTATAAGATAAGATATAATAAGACATGATGGGAGGCAGCACAATTAGAGTGAAGAGAAGAAACAATAAAGCACAGCAAGCAAACAAAAGTCAAATATCAAATATGACCATGGGAATATAGACCTAAAGAAAAGAGAAGACAAAGATACGGAGTTGGTTTTAGAAAGCTATGTACAGTACGCTGCTCTAAGCTAAAGGCATAAACTTTGTAAATTTCATTCCAGAGAATCAAGTGAATTAGTAAACTACCACTTGGACTAATATCCATGTGTAAGTACTCTGTAAGTTCTCACATAGCATATGAAAACAAATCTTATATAAATAAAATATAAACAGCAGTAAATGATAAAACTCTTAATGGTCATAAGGATGTCACTGTAATCCAGTTAATAATAAATAAAAAGTATTAGAATGACAATTACTAAAATGTTTTATGTAGTATTTTCATATTTTCTGACCCAAATAAGCTGCTCCCTGTCATTCCTGTTGTATATGCTTTGTGCTGTGAATGTGTGTCAACATCATACATCATATTTGTAAAGCGGTCAAGCAACTATGTCACATGCTGTGATGGCAAAGAGAGTTTTGCAGTTTCTGTACCTGTGCTATTTAAACATGCCTAAAGTACATACAAACACATGCTCACATTACATACACATGCAGAATATTCAATGCAGAAGACACACACAATTGACTTAAATTTGTATTTTTAACTCAGCTCACTTTAACCACACATCAACACCTGTACTGCGTCTGGTTGTGGTTTTTATCATCTCTGTAGGAAATTTGTTTGTCAGTAAAGAGCAGGAAATGTGTGCACAATAAACCACAGACAAAAACAAGATCCGTAAAACAAAGAAAAATAATATTTTACAATTCAGTATTTGATTTGACATTTGACCTTTCATACATTTAAAGGTCTTTTTGAATTGCAAAATGTCAAACTTTGATTTGTGGGAATAAACTGATAATTTTTGAAAATGTGGAGCATGTGCTGTAAACATGATGCAGTTCTCATGAGTGTTTCTCAAAGTGAAACTCACACAAATAATACAGTGGGATTTGATGAAAGTGGGTTTTTGGAGAACCGAGCTTGAAGACAGTAACAGCTGAATGACCTCTACTTCCTTTTGACTTACTTTCTCATCATTGTGTCAAACCCACCGGATTTAAGCCAATCTCCCACCAGCTTATGTGTCCCAGTCTGTCTGAACAGATTAAACTGTTACATGCATGTGTTAAACAAAATAAAACAAAATAATCACTGGGGTCCTGGTGTAAACAGCTCTTTATTATTCCACCACTACCTGCTGGAGGCAGTTTTACTCATATATATATATATAAAAACACCCCCGTCCCTGAAAGAGTCTTCGTTCAACCTTTACTTGTTTTTCTGACCACAGTTAGTCTGCTGCCTTCAAACAAAACCAACATAACCACAGGAGGGGAAGTTTCTACACTGCATTTGTATTGACAGACACGTTAGAAAGGAAAAAAAGAAAGAATGAGCACACCCTGATGCTTTCTGAAAGATTATTCTGTTCTGCTACAAAAAATTATTAAACATTAAAATCCTAATAAAATTAGAGTGAATTTTTGATTTGATTTTTAATTGCTACATTTCCTAAAATGCCCAAGTCTGTAGATGTGGATGGAGCTTTCAAATTACCTGTAATTTGTTTTATGTTGTTTCCTTTGTAGGTTTTTTTAAAGGTTCTTCATACAGAAAATGTCAGAATTAGTTGAATTCATGAGGTCTAGAAATGATCTAAAATATATCTGACCTGCAGTGGCTCAGAATGACATTGTTAATTTTATCTATCTGTTGTTTATCTGTTGACTCAGTCCACTGACGGGTGCTTGACTTGGCTGCTCACTCATTACTGATCTAATTGTTGAATAATATTATTCATCCTTAATTTGATCCTTTACTGAATCTTTTTTTGAATCATATAAACTGCAGCAAGTCGTCCATTACATTTGACACTTCATCAGTTCCAGCAGAACAGCAGAGACACTGCCCTCTGCTGGGGGACGCTTGTATACTCACCAGTTTGTCTGTCTCAGTCAGCATATCAATAAGATATCAATAAGATATCAATACCCCTATGACTGTTACAATCCAACCAGCATGTGAGCTTCAATATTAGGTCCCGTTATTGTTGGCAATGTAGAGTTCCAGTTATTTACTGGTTATGATGCTTTAGTGAATTATTACTTCGAGAACATTTTTGTTGTTGCACTTTATAACATTTTTATTTTATTTATAGGTTCAGCTACTCAAACGTCAGACTATTGTTTTGGCCTGGGCAGTTATATTTGACAATGTCAGACTACTGATCGTGCATTTTGAAACATGTTTTTGTAGGTGAATCTGAACTATGTTGAAATCTCAAATGCAAATAATTCACATCAGGTACATCTTTGTTTTCAAATAGTTCTGGTTATTTTAAACAGGGTGTACAATGCATCTACACAGTCCACAGTTTTAGTTGCAGAACCTTAGACTGATTATGTTTTTTTGGGTTGGACTTTTGCTGTTTTATGACTTTAACAATTATTCATAAAAAAAGCAGAAGACTATGATATAACATATAACACTTGCTCCACTTGCTCCACAGTAACAAACTACAGATTTACTTGTTGCTAGTCTCATCTTTTCTGTTGTTTGTGTTTTTGCATAATTTATCCTGCCCTGTTATAAAACACATTCT
The DNA here is from genome assembly GCF_900324485.2 of Mastacembelus armatus. Classification (NCBI taxonomy): domain Eukaryota; kingdom Metazoa; phylum Chordata; class Actinopteri; order Synbranchiformes; family Mastacembelidae; genus Mastacembelus; species Mastacembelus armatus. The sequence continues at coordinate 23,794,772 of NC_046633.1, forward strand.
AAAATTAAGTTTTAATCTCTAGAGCAGGGGTCTCTGGCCCTGGTCCTCATGATATATACTGCCCTGCTGTAGAACTCGAGGACCAGGGTTGGTGAGTCCCTGCTCTGGACGATCTGCCCTTAATACTGACTCAGATCCACACAAGATGTATTGAAATGTCTTTACTATATAATTTCTTCATGACATTGTAATGTCCTCATAGCAGGAAAAAATCCACCGAGATGCTCCAGGAAGTTCCTGCTAATAAGCACCTTTTCTCTCTATCATGACAGAAGCACCTAAATTTGACAGGACCACCATGAGTGTTCCACTTATATCAGGGGTGTCCAATCCATTTTCCTAAGGTTCGCAGTCCTGCTTGTTTTCCAACTATCCCTACACTCTTCTATTCAATTCAATTTTATTTGTATAGCACCAAATCACTATATTCATACAATACAAATACTAATACAAATCATCTCAAGGCACTTTACAAAAACAAAAAACCCAACAAATCCCTTATGAGCAAGCACTTGGCGACAGTGGAGAGGAAAAACTCCCTTTAACGGAAGAAAACCAGGACACCTGCAGAAGGTACACGGAGAGAACAGAGAGAGAGCCTTAAAAGTACAGAGAGTGTCTGCCTCCTGAACCCAGACTGGGAGCTGGTTCCACAGGAGAGGAGCTTGATAACTAAAGGCTCTGCCTCCCATTCTGCTTTTGAGAACTCTGGGAACCACAAGTAGGCCTGCACTCTAAGAGCGAAGTGGTCTATTGGGATAATATGGTACTATGAGGTCTTTAAGGTATGAAGGAGCTTGATTATGAAGGGATTTGTATGTGAGAAGAAGGATTTTAAATTCTATTCTATATTTTACAGGGAGCCAATGAAGAGAAGCCAATATAGGAGAAATATGATCTCTCTTGCTAGTTCCTGTCAGGACTCTGGCTGCGGCATTCTGGATTAACTGGAGGCTTTTTATGGAGACACTGGGACATCCAGATAGTAATGAGTTACAGTAATCTAGCCTTGAGGTAACAAATGCATGGACTGGTTTTTCTGCATCATTGCACTACCCACTGCTGATTACCTGGATCAGGTGTGTTCAGCCAATCACAAGCTGGAATATACCATCTCAGATGAGGGTGGAAGAATGAATTGGTAGCTTCCAGCTTCTGATTGGCAGAACACACCTGACCCAGGTAATCAGCATAGATAAGGCAGGGATAGTTGGGAAACAACTGTGGTCCTCAGTGCTCCACCTGTGCATTTCAATTTCTGTTTTCCCTTTTTTTTTCCCACTTGCGACCAACAGAGAGCAGCATTGCACAGTCACTTTACCGCAGCCTACGACAACCTCAGCGTGTGGTTTGACAGGAACCAAGAAGGAGAACCGAGCTTCCGGGAGAACATCTGAACAGGTTCGCGTAGTTGCCCAGTTTTGTGCTTGAGGGGTGTTTGAGAGAGAAAAATGCCAAGAGTTGGTTTGTTGTTGTTTACGAAGAGAAAAACAAACAAACAAACTCACTCCTTGACCAGCTTCAACCACGTGTTTCCGGATTGGTTACAGTCACTGCAGGTGTGCGCGTTTAAAGTGAACAGTAAACTGCACCTGTCAGTCAACATCTCACTGCAGTTTCAGTGTATGAGCTGATATGAAGAGTGATGATAAAGTACCCATTGCATTAAAACATGGGATGAGGTACACTGAATGTCATGCAGCTTCTCCTCAGTCAGGTCACATGTCACAGCTGGACATACATATGTATGTATGCATATGTATATTCAGGATAAGTCTGATGCCAAATATCTGAAGATTTTCCCTTCGCAGAGAATAGATAGCTTCGTCTCCAATTGGGATACGTGCGCAAAGGCGCGTCAGTGCCCTGATCCACCCTCCCCCTCGTGCGCTCACGTTTCTTTTCATCATGTTCGTGCGGTCTCGAGATTCCTCGCATCCTGCTGAAGCGCATCGTCCAGGATCAGCGGATCACACGGCATATCTGGGTCTGCGCTGCCTGCAGTCACGCTGTCCCATCGCGCACCAAAAGCGAAACGCACAGGAAAGTTCGTGAGACGGTGCCAGGCTTCCTCTGAGAACCGAAGCGCCGCTGTTCCCGAGTGAGACTGAGTGAAGACGACCACTGGCAAACCCAGAGTATGAAGAAGACTCCAAATTCAGGTACATATGTTTGTGGGGGGAGAAATACTGAAAAGGACTTTATATTGTTATAGCTGATGACGGTGTGATATCACATTATGGAAAATCTGAATTTATGTGAAATATCAAACTGTGATAACAGCCTTTATCTATGATATTATTTTGATGATTTTCCTGTCAGAGTAAGACCATGCAGGCTCTATATGAATATACAGGATATATATGAAGTCAGTTTACAATAGATGTGATGCTTAAAATGCTCGTTATCTTTCTGCAGAAAGACAACATTTTATCATGTCTTCTTATTTATCTCTTTCCAACTTGTCAAGTTCTTTCACTTTGTTCTTGCCTCCTCTTGTGTTTGTTTTATGGCTGAGCGTACAGCACCCAGGGGAGCACCTTAGGGTCCCCTGGTTATTAAAGCCTGATGTGCATCATCATCTGTCCTTCTCAGTCTGACCTTCTGTGTGGATGCACTGGCCCCTTCAGGCTGTGCTCTCCTCATGGATGCACTGTGTGTGTGTGTGTGTGTGTGTGTGTGTGTGAGTGTGTGTGTGTGTGTGTGTGTGAGTGAGTGAGTGAGTGAGTGAGTGAGAGTGTGCGCGCACGCGCGCACGCTTTGGCCCCATCTGTGCAATCCCCCACGTCTCTCCACGTTTAGGAACATGAGATGGGCTCTGGGGAGGAAAATAAAGTGCTCCACATTAAACAGAAATGTGGCACAAGCTGATGCTGCTGAGACTTGTGTTGAAAACTTGATGCATATTTAACCCCAAGCTTCATAGAAAAGTGGTCATATTCATTGGTACCATAAAAGACATTGTCCACATCAGTTTTTAAGTGATTTTATTCAAATTTATTAAAATGATCAAATTGCAAATAGGTTGTAAGTTTTATGTTCAGTAACATCATATTCAGTGATATAAGGCCTACAGACTGTTGGCCTAAAGTCACTAACGTTTTACAGCTCTCAAGTTATCCTTATTCAGGTCCAGATCTCAAGTCTGTATTTTGAATTTGCAATCTGTCTGTACCATTAACATTAGGCAGGGTCCACATTTGATCATCTGTTGTCTTACTGTCAGAAAAGTAAAAAGTATTAGCCACATGTTTAGCAATGTCGCCAACAGAGCAGCAGCCTGGAGCCTTAAGGAATCAGTGTTTGACCTTTTAGGGAATAGAAATGTGGGAGTGGTCGTACTCAGAGGTGAAGGACTGGCCTGTTTAAGGAGCCTTATCACTAACTGACAGTGTCAGTCTCTGGAGATCCTCAGAGCTGCACCTGCACTGACACGGCACCACTACACAAATGCTGTAAAGCCGTCTACTGTTGTCTTCAGATCAGTAACTTGGTAGGTGGTCAGGCTGCTGTGGAGGTTCGCAGAGGGTCAGTCACTTTAGGAATGTGATAACAGTTTTCAGGCGATATGTCATTGCTTTTTCACAGGTTTCCCAGAAAACAAAGCAAGTCCAGATGTCAGCATATGATCGCGGAGGCTTGGAGGAAATTTGAGCTCTGAGGTTTTTACACACTTTGACCATTAGACCAGCTGGGAGTCTTATCTCTCTCTAAGAAAAGACAAACCCTATGATCAGTCTACTTGAATTCCAAACTCAGTGGCTCCAGTTTTTTATTTATTTATTTTTTTATCTTGACATTTTGAGGTGTCAAAGTGTCTGTCAGGCTGGCACATTTCCTGGCTGAGCTGAGAAAACTGAATTAACAAAACACTCTCCTAGTTATGATCCTTTTTAGAAAAGCTTTTCCCCCAATTCTTCTATGTATTGAACTTAAACCAAGCCCCATAAAAGTAGTGCAATACTTTAATACATGTAATAAAATAAAAAACTGCTTGCAAAAGCAACTTCATAAATAATTTTTTAGCAGTATCCCATAACACTTACACATTTTTGGGAAGCGTGTATTATATCGCTGCTTTCTCAAGTCACCCATGCTAGATGTTACTCTCCAAGTGGGAGCATTGTCTTGTCCTTTCTTAGATCACCAACAAAACTGTGGTGGACTATGAGAGTCCAGTGAGTCATGGAGCTTGTTTGGACCTAATGAACTGGATATGCACATGTTGTTCTGTAGTTTCATGTAATGTGACCCTGAATGAACAGGAAGACCCAGCGGAGTCATTTTTTCTTCTTTTTATTTTCCTACGCATGAGAGAGCACAGTCAGCTGTGCTATATATTCTCATGGCTGGGTCATTTTTGAAAACAGACTTGTCCTCAGCTTGAAAAGGCCCTTTTGTGGTGAGCATTTGCTGGGGGTTGGTTATGTGGATTTGTTGGACTTTCTAACTTTGATATAAACTGAGGAAGCATTTTTGATGTTGAGACACTGACACATGTGGTGGCAGTGAAGTTGACAAAGAATATTTTACATTTTTTAACATCTGCAGTATTTTTAGGGTGTCACATTAGAACTGCTGCCCAGAACATAAACTGATTAGCACAGTGCTGGAGGTCTTAAGGACACATTCCCATCTCTGTCAATGTTACACGGAAATGACTACTTATTAAAATGAGTCAACATCTCAGAGGGAGTAATGGCTAGGATTAGTCAGCTGGATTATACATAGTGGGTGGCACGTACAGATTTTGGCCCACACACACTTCAGTATTTGACTTAACTCAGTTTTATTAGGACTTGCAGTACAAAGGATGTTCTTCTCATGAGAATCAGCCACTTTCAGATCTGCATCAAAACACTTTGATACAAATGTTAGCGTTTCTATCGAGAGGTACAGTTTTCAGTATTATTTACTGAATATCAATCATCAGTATTGTTTTATAATATCAGTGTGTCAAATAAATGTAAAAACAGTGTTAAAGGGGTCAGTATTCATCTCATAGGATCATTTTCAGTCACAATAGGCAGCTGTTTTTAGTCTAGAAGCTCTACAAACCCACTGTACCCTACATGTTTAGCACCAGTCACAGGTGGACACAGATAGGGACTTGCTGGTGGACATAGCTGATCATTTAAAAAGCAGATAATTTGCTCAGGAGTTAGTAAAGAAATATTAAAGGACTTTAAAGGGATTCAAATGATCTGATGTCCCAGCTAACAAAGTGCTATCACTCATGTTAGGGTGCAGTTTTCTTTGCAATGGATTGTTTTGTTTCAGTGGTGACATATTGGTTTTCCAACCATGCACAGGCAAATTCAGGGGACCAGAGGGTTTAACTGGTTTGTTAAAAGTGCTGTGACACTGCAGCATCCATCATGTCATCCATCCTCCCACTGAACCCCAGCAGCAGGTCCCGTAGAGGAGCAGCAGATGAGAAAGTCAATACAGCTCTTTATTTCCCTTTAACAATGGTTCTTCAGTGACAGCTGAGCTAGATTCCCTTCAGTCTGAGTCATATTTTGGCCTGCAATGCCACCACATTCACTACTACTCCCTGCGATAATAAAGCTGTCTGTGGAGACGTTGCTATATTGGGTGTCTATTAAGAGTCAAGCTTTTGAGCTCTGCATTTCATATAATCCTTATCACCTTCAGAAGTGTTGGACTACCTTTGTAAGTCTTCTTTCAGAAGTGGCCTTTAGAAAAGCTCATGGTCTTAGCCCCAGTGGGCTGCCTTAGATACCAGTTATTCAACAAACGTTTCTCTCATTGAGAGCTCTGAACCTTTCTCCCCTTGGCTAAACTTTTCCACAACTATTATCCTAATCCTCTTCCTCCCACTTCAGGAAGTGACACATGGTTTTTGCTCTTTCTGTCAGGGTTTTATCTCTGTTTTTCTCTCGTCACAGCTGAAATTCATATCTGACTAACGTCAGCTTTGGGATGACCTACAGCTAAGTTGCTGAGCCATGCCTCAGCAGTGTACACATCTCTCTGGTGACTAGTCCCTTGTAGTCCCATGCATGGGCACATAAATGCGATGCTGTGACATCATCTGCCACTGTGTCAGCTATAAATAGAGATGGTGGACAATGACCTTCCAGCGTAACAAAGCCTCCTCTGTGAATAACATAAGGATGAAAATGGGACATGTCACTGCTGCTCATCATGATGAGCAGCAAGCCAGCCGTGAACAGTTTTTCTGCATATTCATTAGAGAAACACCTGATGTTACAAGCAGATGCCATTAGAAAAACATAGGCTGATCATAATGGGTGCACTATCTTACTTTCCATTTGGTACTAATGAATATTTGCTGTGGCACAGGAAGTAAGATGTTTTGGCTTGGGTGAGACAGGCTTTGTTGAATGGTCTGTTTAAGCTTAACTTTACATTAAAATTATTAAAATGTTTTCTTTATGCCATAAAAACAGCTTTCCCAAAATATCATGGCACCTTTTTCACTTTCTCTCTCACGGTGTCTCCATTACAGCTTTTGTCCACTAGGGAGCACTGATTAATTTATTTTTCAGCTGTGAATTGTCCTTCCCATATCTGGGTCACATTGTTAAGGACAATCTTATCAAAAAATCATTTTTTAAAACCACAATTTAGCAATAATGGCAAAAGTAGAAAAAAAATCAGGGTAATTGATTGGCTGAAAACTAAGATTATAAAGTAATGCCCACTGCATAATGCTCAGTGAAACACTGTGTAGAAACAGTATGCTTTACACACTCTGTCATTTTGTATTTATTTGGGATGTGTTTCTTTGCCAAGCTCCACTTGAACACAAATCATGGCAGAGCTTGTGTGTGTGTGTGTGTGCGTGCGTGCGTGCGTGCGTGCGCGAGTGCGCGAAGCGTAAGTGTGGAACGTCTGGGTCCGAGTTGTGGATTTAGACATCAGGAGCTTGGCATGCTGATTACAGAGGTCTGAAGCCACAGGGAACCACAGGAACTCTCTTCTCTTTCTCCCTTCCTTCTCTTTCCAGCATCATCTCCCCATCAGTTCAGACTAATTTGCAGAGATAGAGGTGAAAGCAGCAGGCCTCGGACTGATGTGGCTGGGCTCTGTGCCGCATGATAATCATCTAAATCACATAGCTTTCCTCCTCTGATCCACGGTCTTGTTTAAGCTTACCTTTATTTAATTAGCTAACACACAGTTAAGCAGTGAGGATTCTAACCTACAACAAGCACACTGAGGTACATTACACACAACAATTAAGCACTTCTGACAGACTTAACTAATTTAATATGATTTTATGAAGCCAGCATTTCGGCTGGTTTTATTCAAACCCCTCAAAGCCCCCCCAAAAAAATCCTGCAGGATGGATGAAATGAAAGATGCCAGGACTCCCACGGTGACTGCAATATCCACACATTGTTCCCTGATTTATCGATTGCTACAACAGACCCCTTCTTTCTTGCAAAGGATCTTGAACTTCGAGGATATCCCATTTTACAGAGCATGCTGCCAGCTCCATCTCACATCTAATGATTCCCTTATGGTGAGGAGGAAATAGCCAGCAGTATTACCACAGCCATGCTGGGACAGACAGACATACAGACTGCACTACTAGCACTTTTACAGCCTTCAACAGTCCAACTGACCTGAAAGTGGGATTTAAATTGTCAGAGAACTGGAAGAGAGGAGCCTATGTGAGTTATAGCTTAAAGGGATGGGGTTTTCTGTGAACTGGATTTGACTGGACCAAGCGTGTGAGTGTGCCTCTGTGTGTCTGTGTATACTGTGTGTGTCTTAAGTAGAAGGGTCTTGTATTGGTTCTGGTCATTATTTCTTTCTGGTTCTTGCAGAGAAGAGGTTTAGTGCATCTCAGAGCATATTGAAAGTTGTGCCACTTGCTGACTCAGCTCCGTTTGGTCATGAGTTTTGCAATTTGTTTTGACTACTGATTTTATGATCAGTGAAACATCTTCAGTTGTTAACATTTTATGATAGGCTGTTCACTGTTTTGCATGAACTGGAGGAAGTTAGTTTCTTCCTCATTTCAGATTCTTGTGTTTTTAGCCATGTTAGTGCCATGGCTTTATGTTGGTTGGTTGGTCCATTCTCTCGGTCCAGGATGAAATATCTCAGCATCGGTTAGATGAATTGCTAGGAATTTTTTTTATTAAAATGTTGTTACCATTCTTGTATTATCTTAAAACACCTCTATATTTAAGTGTAGCGTCACAAAAATGGAAAGAAACTTGTCGGAACAAATAAATTCCTATTTCAATCAGTCCAGGTAACACAGCATTTTACTTGAATGAATCACAGTGTAGTTTTACACTTTTTCTTGTTTTCTATATTGTATGTAGCTACAAGAACTCTGAATTAGGCTGCAAGCGCTTCTAAAATGCAAATGATGCTGTGGCGCAACACATTCTGTGTGAACACTATCAACACCAGAGCTGTTTTTGGTGCTCTGCTAATGTGCTGCTCATCTGAAACAGGATGTGATGGGCTGGAACTGCAGGGCAAGACAGGCTAAATTAAGAGACAACAACAACAAGATGCAGGTGAGGGAGAATACCAACATATACCCTGGGCAGAGGTGGCAGTTACTTGTTTTTACTTTAACCTTATCAACATTTTATGAAATGAGCTATGGAAACCATAAAGGTGTAATAAGTAAACTGAAATCCCAAAGGGTCTTTCCCGACACAAATTCAGAGAATGCATATAAATGTTTACAGTTATTGAGTCCAGGCTCACTTTATTCACTTCACCCAGCTGGCCAGCAGTTTTGTGCACCTCAGCGTGGAAATACCAGACCAGAGGACAGGAAGCTGACTGTGTGACTGTGTTACTGAGTGATACGGCTTCCATTTATACCTGAAATACATTGTTTCCTATTTATGACTGAGTTTGTCAGACAACAACAGACCACCTCTCATGCATTTCCCTCCTCCAGCGCTCAGATTCAGTGGAAATTGTTTGTGAGACCATGTGGCTGCCATCAAGCCAGGCTAGGAAGTCTGATTGGAAAATGGGGGTACAATCAGACCTTCTTATTCCCAGATTGCTGTAATGATGCGTACTTACAGTCTAATAGTGTCTGAATAACCTCTGGGCTTATTCCATGTTTAAGATGATTGTTTGTCAGAATTCAATTCAATTCAATTCAATTAAATTTTATTTGTATAGCGCCAAATCACAATACAAATCATCTCAAGGCACTTTACAAAAACTAAAACTAAAAACCCAACAATTCCCTTATGAGCAAGCACTTGGCGACAGTGGAGAGGAAAAAACTCCCTTTAACGGAAGAAAAAAACCTCCAGCAGAACCGGGCTCAGTTTGGGCGGCCATCTGCCTCGACCGGTTGGGGTGAGTGGATAGAGCAGAGAGAAAAGAACAGCAACAATAAACAACAAATAGACACTACAGGTTGGTGGGGCCAGTAACTGCACATCAGCGATATACAGCTCCAGGACCAGGGACACCTGCAGAAGGTACAGAGAGAGAGAGAGAGAGAGAGAGAGGGAGGGAGAGAGCACAAACTAGGGGAGAGAGAGAGCACAAGGTTAGTAACATTCAATGGTGGAATATACATGAGGTGGGAGAGAAGGGGGGGGGGGGGGTAGGGTAGGGGAGCTCAGTGCACCAATGGTCCTCGGGCAGTCTAGGCCTATAGCAGCATAACTAACTAAGGGATGGTTCAGGGTTGCCTGAAGCCAGCCCTAACTATATGCTTTGTCAAAGAGGAAGGTTTTAAGTCTAGCCTTAAAAGTACAGAGAGTGTCTGCCTCCTGAACCCAGGCTGAGAGCTGGTTCCACAGGAGAGGAGCTTGAATTCCAGATTTAAAATATAATCTTGCAGCTGTTGTAAACTACTGAAAAGCATCTTCTGTGCAATCTGCTGTAAGAAGCAAGGATCTTGGTGATTTTTGGATTTACCCTGTAATTCAGGTGAATATAATTTTCAAAATGCGAAGTGAAATCGTTCTGGATCAAGTGGTATGAGCTCTGTGTTTACACAAATGTGTTTCCTCGTTTGCATGAGATCATGGGGTCTGCTGCTAAATTTGGCTTGTGTAGATGAGTGATGTGAAGAGTTGTGTCGTCCCTGTACATGCCCCAGGTTGGATGTGTAGGCTGGAGCAGCAGCGGACACAAATGGTCTCTCTGTGCATGTGTGTGGGTATGATGGAGATGAGGAAGGAGGAAGATGAGGTCGGCGTAGTGCTCTGGTGAGGTCATCAGACTGTGGCTAGGAGCACCACATCACAGTTTTCTCTTTTTTTTTTTTTTTTTTTCCACCATCTCCTACGTGAAGACAGGATGGTTGAACCTCTGCTGTTAGGTTTGGAGGAAGGAGGATCTTGTGGGTATTTTAGGGATTATATAGAATGTCTGTCTAATGTATGTGAATATATGTGTCTGCATTGTAAGAATTACATTAGTGGCATAAATGACGATGTTTCTGTGGCATGTCTGAATACTTTTATCCAGATTTATTCTTGTGCATTAAAAAGTTAAAGCAGTAAGGGAACTTGCTTATCATGGACCCCAGCTGTGGATCTGAGCAATCCTATAGCTCACATGCACTTCCTCGAAATTGAACTACACAGACTAACTGAGGCATAAAACCAAGATGTGGAGACCACTATATCTGTGTTTTCTCCTAGAAGTTTCTAATGCCATTGAAGATTGATAGTTAAGAGAATTTAAGCTTGAAGGAAAGCTCTCTCAGAGTCCTGTCCATGCAAAGCTTTTACCTCACCTTAATACAGATGAAATCATGTAAGTGATTACTATGTTGAATGTGTGTGTGAATGTTTTCGTGTGTCAACCCATGTCATAGACTGGTGACCTGTTCAGGGCTCCAGTGTAAGTATCTTATGGACTGGATGGATGGATGATTACTTTTTGGATAAAAATAAAGAGCGATATAATATACTAATATACAATACATCAAGTTTCTGTTGCAGAAGTGCTATCAATGGTGAAATCCACAGCTGGACTATAAATTAGAATAACATTGAAAGTACAATGTAAATGACGCGTACACTGGATCGCAGGTATAATGTGTAAGTGCAGGAATCAGGGGTTGCCACATTACTTGGTGTGGTATGACAAACATATCAATTAAAGATACTTTCTTTGATTTAAGCAGCTGACAGTAACATAACCTAGAAAAACATTTCTGCAGGATATCTTTAGGAAAACACTTAAACAGTGATATCTGTTATTAGAGGGTTTATAAGGGAAGTGTTGGGAAAAAGTGCTTAGGCCATTTTGTGTCTGATTAAAGTGTGTACATGCAGGAGTAGCTTGACTTCCATCCGCATTATGTGGGTGTGTTAGTCTGAGAAATTTGATTTAGTGCAAATTCAGAATGCATTACGTGGATGAGTGTCCTCACAAAGCTAGAAATAGGAGTTTGTGCATGTGTGTTTGTGTGTGCTTTTAAATGTGTTTTTCACCCCTGAAGACACAAGCAGCTTCAGCTCCTCTTCCTCCTCATCTTATCTCCTCTCTTCTTTCCCTCCATTTAGCCCTTTCACTGCTCCCCCACTCTTCTCCTTCTTCCTACTCTTCTTTCTCCTTCACTGTGCATTGCTGCCCTGCAGGCGTCCCTTTAGTATTGGCTGGCATGCTGGTGAGGGTTTTTTTTTTTTTTTTTTTTTTTTTCTTTTTCTTGACTGTTATATAAAACAAATTTACCATGTTTGACTCATGCATTTGGACAAAGGTCGTGCTCTGAAGGGACAGCTTACATTAATGTGCACTCCAAGGCTCACCATCCACCTTAATCAATGTGTAACACACAATTTTGTTTTGTTTTCGCATGAGTGAACAAGCGCACGTGTCTGTCTGCGCCTCATGACCATCTGTCTCGTCTGGTGCAAATATAGGTTACATGTTAGTTTTATGTGTAAGCCAAAGGAAGAGAGCTGCTGTGTGTGTGCGTGTGTGCATGCTTGCGTGCGTGCGCGTGTGTTCAGAGGATGTGCTGTCATGAAAGCTCAATCTGCTCAGACTACATTTTGAGTTTGTAGGCATGCGTGTGTGTTCATATGCATTTTACAAGTTCGTGCGGTGGGAGGGTCTGGCTGTATGTGATGAGCAGCTTGGGATGAGGGAGAGGGAAGTGATGAAAGGTACGAGTGAGGATCTGTCTTCTTTACATCAGGTTTATCTCAATTATGTCCTTCACATAATTGGAGAAGCTCAAACAGCTTTGTTTACTGTAAACTGCCCAAAGTGTCTTTTTACCTCAAGAAGTACTGACATTTTGGACAAGTAGTTTAAGCTCAAAGTAGAAAATAGTAGAAGTATTTTTTTTTTTTTTTTTTTTGTAGCTGTGGAGAAAAGCTGAGGACACAAAATAATAAATATTAATGTGAGGTTTACTCACTGGAATAATATGTTACAATAAGCAAAATATAATACCCAAAATAAGCCACATTGAAGTGTTTTTTAAGGAAAACATTTTTAGCCTTAAATGTATAGTTATCTTTTTTAATAATGGAAAATATACATATATAAAAGACCAAAGTAGGTTATGTGCAATTATTATCGCAATCACTAATAATTAAATGAAATAACAAAATGTCACAAACATTCATTACAAAATAATTTTCCCATGTCTCAATTTTTATGTAAAATAAATCATATTGTGTGTGTGAGAGAGAATCAGGGATAGCTTTACAGACAGACCGAAAGTGTTTATATGATTATGCTTTCATGTATGTGTGGGTGAACAGGCTACTGCTCTTTGTTCAGAGGCCAGTGGATCACACTGTAGGGTGGACCTGTGTTGTAGATTTGAGATTTGTGCACTGTGAGCTGTAAGGTCTTATATAGACAGGTGTGTGCCTTTCCTAATCAAGTCTAATCAGTTTAATTAAACACAGCTGGACTCCAATGAAGGAGCAGAACCATCTCAAGGAGGATCAGAAGAAATGGACAGCATGTGAGTTAAATATGAGTGTCACTGCAAAGGGTCTGAATACTTATGACCATGTGATATTTCAGTTTTTCTTTTTTAATAAATTTGCAAAAATTTCTACATTTCTGTTTTTTTCTGTCAAGATGGGGTGCTGAGTGTACATTAATGAGAAATAAAATGAACTTTTTTGATTTTGGCAAATGGCTGCAATGACACAAAGAGTGAAAAATTTAAAGGGGTCTGAATACTTTCCGTACCCACTGTATGTGGGACCTTGTGTTTGTATGTTTTGCATATGAGAGTAAGTCCACAAATGCATGAGCACATGTGTGTTTCATGTGTTTTGTTTTTTTTTTTGTTTTTTTTTTTACCCTGAGTCTGTGATTAACTGGAGCTTTTTATGTTTGGAAAATGATCACAAGACAGAAAGAGCCAGAGGCCAAAAGAGACACGTCTCTATTTTTAAACCCCACTTGTCGCAGCACCAGCATCCTGCTTTCCATATGGATTCAGCACCAGAAGTCTCATTTAAATCCTGTAGTTCCAGCTTCTGCTTTGCTTTAACATTAAACAGAAGTTTGCATCTGGTCACTGTGTGCATATGGCTGTACTTCTGCTGAATTAAATTTATAAATTATATAAGAGTTGCATATAATAAGAGTTTAACTCCCTAAAAAAGGTTCAATGTGTAATATTCAGAGTGGTCTATTAGCAGAAAAGGAATATATTTATCATAAATAGGTTTTCATTAGTGGGTGATTACTGAAAATACCAACCATTGTATTTTCTTAATCTTATAATGAGCCAGTGAAAGGATGCATTCCTTTCACTGATGCAGCTATGTCAACACAATATGTTTCTACAGTAGCCCAGAAATGACAAACCAAACACTGGCTCTAGACAGTGTATTGTGTTTTATTTTAACGTTGACGGCCACCGTGCCCTCCTTTGCACGTGGAAACAGGGGAGTGGGGTATGAGGGAGTACTCAGAAGGATGCATTTTCTGTAATGTTCATATTCTGCAATCTCACCACAAAATGCCGCTATATTTTCACATTGCACCTTTTAAACTTTCCATATTTATATGAAAATAAATAGTCACCATAATGGCTAGAAACCTAACTGACATGTTTTATATAGCCTAGTATATATGACTCACACACTAATAGTCATTCCAGACAGATGTATGTAAAACGCAATACATACATCTTTATATATTGTTTACAATCATAGTCAGAGAGCCTTATTGGAGCCATAACTACCCAAATTCATAGAGTGTAGTTACACTTAAATACCCCTGATATGCTTCCTCTTTCTGCTTCTCCTCACTTCTCTATGGTGGATGTCAAAAAAGGCCCCAGGACTGCAGGGGAATGGGAGCACTGTGTGTGTGTGCGTGTGTGTGTGTAAGGTTCAGGGTGCTCATGCATGTACGTATGTTGTATGTATTACGAAAAAATGTGATGATTCTTTCTCTGATGAGCCCTAAAAACACACACAGACACAGGTCTCACCCGACAAAGACATTCTTATTGCCTTCAGCTGCCTGTGCATGTTTCAGAGGTCCTACATACATAAATGAGTGTGTGTGTGAGTTTGCTTTGTGCCATGTTTAGTCATATATAGTTTTTTTGCTTTCTGTAAATCTGGAAGCCATGTATTGAGGGGGGATGTTTCCTTTAAGAAAGAGGAAGAAGAAGTAAGTTGTTGAGCTGTGCTTTCTTCTTCTCTTCCTGGAGCAAAAACAAAGATGTGTGTGTGCGTGTGTGTGCGTGTGTGTGCGTGTGTGTGTGTGTGTATTTTCTTTGCCGCTTGCTAAGTGGCCTTGTCCTTGTCAAGCTTAAAGTTGAGGGTCACAGAGACCAGAGAGCCTCTCTGGTAACTTCATAGATGTTTTTTTTTTTTTTTTTTAAAGCTGGTTTTGGGCCAATGATTAGTGATGCATTCGGTCTGTAACAAATGTCAGGTCATGTCCTATCAAAGTGACAAGTTGTCTTGCTTGCTGTAAACAGTCCTTATTGAGAAGCACTTTACACAAGAACACTGTTTCTCATCAGTCTTAGTAGAATACTCTTTAGTCTACTTATAGTCAATCAGCAGTTGGTTTCGTGGCTTTCTGTATGTTTCGAAACCCTGACTAGTAAAGTGATGACAACATAGTAGGAGTGTGGGTTTTTGGTCTCAGCTGCTGGGCTTATTTGCTCTTCTTATGAGTGGATTGAGTTTATTTTCTGATGAAGGGCTTTGGTGAAATGAGCTTAAACTCTAGTTCCTAAACACAAATTTCAGCTTTAGTGTAAGCAGAGCTAAAGAGCACAGGGAGAGCAGCTTTAGTATCGAGGGATTAACCGAATGTTGGAGAAAGAAAAGGGAGAAAACAGGAAAAGCATTAGTTTATGTGTTTGGGAGGAATGGCTGCATCATATGTGCCTAAGAGACAGAGAGTTATGAGAGAGAGCAATGAAAGCAAGCGAGAGGGGACTCCATATTACTAGCACATGGCTGTGGACGTCTGCTTCGTTCATTTGTTATCCTGACAGACTGAAGACATTAAAACTTGGAAGTAAGAGCAAGGGAGACAGAGGGAGAAAAAGAAGGGAGGAGAGAGAGAGAGAGAGGGTTGCGACAGGGTGACTAAGTCGGGAGAAAGGGGAAGTCTCCGCTGAAGAAAAAGGGAGGGAAGTAAGGTAGGAGAGAAAAAGGAGAGGTTACATGTGGCTGTTTGAGATAGTCGTAGAGTTATGGAGCGAGACAGAATAGCTGGTAAGTTGTTGCTTTTTCCATTATGTTCGACAGTTTAACAGTGAGACATTTTCCCTCAGGGGGGTTTCTTGTTTCTTTGTTAGACTCCAGGGGAAGCAGCTTCTAAGTGGTGGCAGCAGTCGACTTGAAGCCACTCTGGTTTTGTTTGCTTTGCTCGCTCACTTGTGAGCACAGTTGTTTTGAGACCCCTGCCTGTGTGTTTACATGTCCACTTTACCTGTCTGATGTATTGCTCATTGATGCTGAGACCTCATGACGTTTCTTCTCTTGTTTTGACTGACTGAACAACCACAGCTCAAACTTACACTATTTCTGAGTAATTAACATGCGCAGAGTAAATCAGTGAATAAACCTCATGTGATTAGCTGGTAAAGACGACTTCCCAGAATGAGTCGACATAATCTTCCGGTGGAAAGTAGCTGCTGTGCTGTGAGTGACTTGTCTTGGGTCTGTTTTACAGTTGACCCATGTACTGATCACCATTACAGTCCGTCAATAGATGAAGTCAAATCTTCATGCCATCCTCACATGATTGGACTCTGAGCTGAAGATTCTGCTTGGGACACATGAGCTTTACTCTTAGGAGTGAGGGCAGGGATTGTCTGTTGGTTAATATCATCTGGGTTTTTGACTGACAGCAGACACATCTGACACAGAGTCTGCCTACTGTAGCTTTTTAACTCTGTCTTGCTCTGCAGCTTCGGGCATGGCTCTTATTTCCTTCCCTCGGTAACTCTTCACTGATGTTAATGTCTGGTGTGTTCAGTGCTAATCGAGACTCACTGAAACCTCTGCTCAGGCCCATATGTGCTCAGTCTGCACTGAGAAGATAAGCCTAATCCAGCATCTTACGGTGGTTAAGGTTGGCCATCAGGCTGAGTGACACTCATTAATAAGGTGTCTGGGCTCAGCGAGCCACATGAGGTGTGCAGATACACCGCACACCTACTTTGGTCACCACTTGGTGGCAGTGTTGTGTTGGCATTTTGTTCTCTTTGGTGCAACCACCATTTCCCTAGGTTCTGTGAAATTTTCCATGGGGATGATTCATATTTTGCAGACAAGGATTTTTTTTTAATGGGAGCTGGAGGAATTTAGCAAAGACCGACTCCAGTGGGGGTGAGTGCAGCTTAGCAGAGAGGAGAGGTGCTTCAATGTTTTTTATATTTATTTATTTTGACAGTACTTCTCCCCTCACTCATTTCAATTGAGGAAGTCCTGCACGGGTTGAGCTGCTTCCTGGTTTTCAGCCCATGTTGCGTGGTTCTGTTTGTATTGGTTGTCGTGACTACAGCCGCTGCCCCCCTACCCCAGCCACCCAGAGCCCTTCAGACTTTGTTTTTGACAGGAGCTGAGCCAAAGTTGGCATTATTGGGCTCCTGAATGTGTATGCAACTGAACACCTCCAAAGCTCCTTTTCCTCACCTGTTGAGGATTACAATCAGCGTTGTGTTCAATATGGCATGTCATCTACCATGACTGTCCCATGTGGTCACCACATTGACTTGATCTAATTGCTAACTGGTGACGCATTCTTTAAATATACAACAAAGGGAAAAGAAAACAAATGATTCAGTCTGGAAATGAGAGGAATAGTTGTGTCATATTGCTTTGTGCTCTGCCAATTAAACAGGAAGAAAACCAGTGTCTTGTGTGTTGAGATGACACTAATTGCAGCATTTGTGTGACCCATTTATCGTGAGTATAGCTGCACTTCAGTTGTTGGAGTCCAGGAGTTGAAATGGGATATTTGCAGCCTTGATAGTTTTTGATGGGACCTGTTGATACACTGCTTTGGGGACAATTGTTGATTCAAATCTGATGGCTTTTGTCTCTGTCAAGTATAAATGTGAGTGAATGTTGCTTTTAAATTGGCCTTTAATTTAATGGTACTTTATTGGTACTGCATGTGACCTTTATTATTAGCTGAATCCAGTAAATGTAAGATCTGTCTTCCATTTCCCCTTTTCTCAAAATTATCTACAGCTTTAGAGGTGCTGATGCGTCCACCCAGCACCCTGTATACCCTCATCCTGAAACACATGTGCACAGAATCCTCACAAACCCCCACAAGCACACATTAACCCAGAGTTAAAGTAAATCATGGAAATCACTCAACTCCCTATGTTTCATAAAAGAAGTGTACAGGATTTCCTCCATGAGTAAACGCCCTGCAGCTCTCCTCCCCCTGCCCTGCCAGTATCTCACCTCATATTGTTTCTCAGATTATTATTTACTAATGATAAGTGAGGGAGCTATGAAAACAGCCAACACAGGGAGTACAGGAAACTGAGTGGGAAGCCCCACCTTCAGTCATCCTGAGGGAGGATTTCTGACAGGTGACATTATTCACCATGATGGAAACACCAAGCTAGGGGTGAAACAACACAGATAAATGAACTCCCTCTGTGAAAGCACATTCAGGTGATTGTTTACAAGTAGCTCAACTTCATGGTGTTAATATAGTCTGAGGAATATGAACTCAAATGCCACAGGATACATTTCTGCTCATTATTATAGTCTTATTGTACTATAGACTTTTGATAATGAAGCACATTTCCATAAATTCACATGAAAGATGTGCTTTTTAAACATAATAATAATAATAATAACTGGACAGCACTTTACACTAAATGTTCTCTAAATGTTGCTACAATGCTTTCATTCCCAAACTCATCTCAATAACAGAGATGTATTTTTCAAGCATTGCAATACAAAACAGTATTCATTAAAATACTTTATTCATTAAAAATGTCAAGTATTTAAAATAAATAGTTTAGCACAGTAAGGGATTCTTGGCTCTATATATTTTGTGCAAAGAATTATCACTTTCATCTTTTATTTTCTTTTGCATTTCAGGGAAGAAATTGGTTTTGCAATCAAATTTCAGCAGCATGTGATGTTTAAAAGTAAGAGTAGAGATGTGTGCAGACCTTCAGCTTTACCTTTGTAATATTTCACAGTTGCACAGACAGGAAGCCAAATGCGCAACCTCTAATCTTCGTAGTGACATGTTTGCAATTTATCAGCAGTTGAACTTTCATGTGCTGCCAGGATTGTTTGTTTGCACCAAACTATCACATAGACTTCATAGATCAGTGTTACACATGTCACAGCTCCCCTGCACACTGAGTAACATCCTGGTCTTAAAACCACTGGAGTCTTAAGGCTGCCAGCATAAAATGTCTACATTGCTTTTAGGCCAAAAAACCAGGCAGATAAAAACATTAAATTATTTGCAAAACAAAGTAGGTATTTCTAAGGAGATTACATACATTCACAGCCAAGGCTTACTCTTTTCAATGATAGTAGCTTTAACCAATAACTGTCATAAAAATGAAATCATGTGCATGGTATGTGAGTAGTGGCATAGAAAAATCTGGAGTAAAACAAGGACAAGCCTACTCTCAGTGAATTCCACACAGTTTTTATCTTGAAATCTTCAGTTGTTTGTATTTTTCCTTTCTCTGGATTTGTGTAGCGGTTTCCCTACTATGCTTAACTGCACAATATTTCTGCAGTGACAGCGTGTTATTTAGGCTGTGCAACAGTAAGTGAATATATTCCACTAACCTTCAAGACAAGTAATTTTGTCACGCTCCCTGGACAAACCGATCATCTTTAAAAGGTGTCATTTAGATAAACGCTGAAACCACGTACATTAGTTCATCTAGACAAATATAAGCAACACTTAAACAGAGTGTGGTTTTGTGCAACTTCCTGCCAATAAATATTTGTGGCTCTGCTGAATTCTTGTTTGTTTTAAAATGACCAAGCAACAAAGACTGAAATCTGAGGTATATTATAGATATCTACAACATCATAATAATATAGAAAACAAGGAGATGTAATTACTGATGTGCACAAATGTGACATTTTACACAACATTATTAATTTGTTCCAAGGGCCATTCATCATTTTCTGCATGTAAGAGATAGATATTGTGTCTTGATATTGTAAATCTGTAAAGACTGGGAATTCATGGTCTTTTTCAACCTACAAATTGAATAACAAATCCCACAAAGATGAGTTCAGAATGAGTTGTTAAATCTGACAACCGTGCAGATAAAAACATTAAATTATTTGCAAAACAAAGTAGGTATTTCTAAGGAGATTACATACATTCACAGCCATAATTACTGATATTAACAAGATACACATCAAGCACAACTCTGGAGTCCCCCTGTGGGGTGAGTGGTTTTGGTTAAGCAGTTATGTGCTCTGTCTTCTGTGTGCAAAGGCCTCTGTGTTTACGGTGCTATTTCAGGGGCATGAGACCAACACACATGCAAACACACTCGTCTACAGTCGAAGAACTACATTAACACATGTATGCACAAGCATGTATTCGCATAGCGCTACTCATGGTGTGGGACACACACATATACACACTTCTCCAAATCTTGTTTTAGAGCTTTCCCTCAGTCTTTTGCAGCCAGCTGTATGAATCCCTGTTTAGATACTGTAACTACAAACTGGTACGAGAAGGTGTGTATTTCACACACTGTGTTTTGGTTTACTACAGTACAGTACTACAGTACATAGCTACGAGGATGCTTGATGCACAATGTGTGCTTTGTTACTAAGATGGACTCAAAGCTTAATTGCACAACACATGAGATCAAGTATCTCAGGGGACTGATATTCTCCCCAGTAAATGTTCCTGGCTGATGGATTTAGGATACACTCTGTGCATAATGTATATACCATACTCTGTTTTTTTTATCCTGAGATACCTTCATAGCAGTTTGTTATTCTGTGTTGCCTCTGAGGTGTTGGGCTGAGACACTGTTGGATTGGTTTAGCATCATTAGTGCGCCTTAAAATGGAGCTGTTCGTTCAAATTGGATTTCTAAAGTACTTGCAGCCTGTGAAAGTGCCAAAAATGGTTTGTGTGGCTTTTTGCCTTTCATTGAGTGAAAAACAGCGTGTAATTTGTGATATCTGATATGTGACAGTATCTTTCCACTATCTGGAAGTGAATATGCCAGCTTTCTGTGGCCCTTGGTTTAGTTTAGTTAGATTAACTATGTAGACCCAGCATCCACATTGACTGTTTTCACATTAATCATTGTTGTGGATGACCCAGGACCAGGGATAAGTCATCACAAATCTCTGTTGCAATCACATGTGGTTCTAAACAGGAAGCTGTGAAAAGCCGGTCAGTCATAACCAATCAGTAATTACAGCAATAACATCACTATTGCTCTGTTTCTGTGGTCGAAGAAACAAACTATGCAAACTACATACAATACGTGTCTCACAGGGATGCAGTGGAAGTGGTTAAAGAAATACAAGGATAACTTTCCTATTTCATCGCTAGTTTACGTTATCAACACCTTTTCAACAACGTTTCTTTGTCAGTCTGAAGAATAGTCATCAGATTGGCCACAGCAGCTTCAAGGACGACTAGTATAACCATACCCACCACATCAAAAGGCCAGCTTGTCATCGGGGTCCCTCCCTAAAGGAATGCAGCAGTACTAGATTACCTGGTCAGATGTGTCCACCAAGCTCACATTCCCATGTTCTTCCTGATAACATGGCGTCACAGAGGGCAGGCTGGTGCATGAATCACCATCTGATTGCCCAGAGGCACCATCATATATCCCAAATGTCAACTTTCTCCAGGAAGCGTCTCAGGTTTTTCTGTCACAGCGGTGCAACTCCTGCAGAAGTGACTACACTCTAATTAACATGCCAGCAAGTTCGGAGAGGTTGTTTACTCTGAACTGAAGCCTCGTGCTCTCACTGTTTTTCACAGTGAAACCAGCCCTTCTGAAGGCGATTTGAAAAGCCATAGCTGTAACAGGGGGTCCTGTGTGATTGCAGGTTAGCGTGGTTAGAGTGACTGTGTGACATCTCGTCTGCTTTTGCTGTCAGAGCTGCTCAGAGGCTAAATGAGAAAATCGACCCTGAGAGCCACTTTGGCTGAAAAGGGTCTCAGGCTATGACAGGGTCTGGTGTCTGCGTGAATGCTTGCGTGTGCATGTACAATTGGGGGGGTGCAAGACTCACACAGGACATGAGGAAGAAGGGGGAGTGTGTTTCTAGCTACGGGGAGGGGAGGGGAAGGGAGGAGGCTTGGCTTTTCGCTGTTTGTGAAACGTGAATGCAGCAATACAGAAAAGTTAGTGGGAAGTCAGAAAATACGTTAAGTATCAGGATCTGAGAGAGTTGTTGCCCTGTAGAATTAACCAGGAGACATTTGAAAGTTTTGTGATAATTCATGACTGAGAAGATGTCCGATTCTGGAGTTAATCCACATTTGGATGGAATAATTTCTGATTTTGAAGGTTTGTAATTTGTTTTATTTTTTTTCTTTCATCTATAATATTCATGCTGATAAGCAGCAACATCTGTCAGACCTGATCTGTTTGACAATATTATTAATACTCAACAATATCCTTCTATTTTGTGTGTGACAGTGTGTTGTATATGAATGTGCAAAGTATATTTTTGTGACTGGGGGTGCTGTGCATGTGTGTGTCTACTTGTTACTGGGTTAAAAACAGGGAGGTGAACATATGCTGGTCTGTAGCCTATCATCTGTTATTGATTATACCAAGTTACGTCAATATTAGAAACACAGCACTGACACCACACTATTCAGGCACCAGAAAGCCTTCAGCTGAAAGCACTAAGAGGGAGACAGGAAACCTAACGTCTGTCTAACCCCTAGTTTGATATTCACACTTGTTTCTCCTTTTGTTTGCTGGTGTGACTCTGGCATTATTTCCCTTTGTTCTCCCATTTCGTCTACCATTCTGTCTTTCTTCCTTCCCCACTTCTTTCCTGTTCCTCCTCCGGTCAGACTGGGTTATAACAGCTGCTCTTAGGCCTGATGCTCAGTGTTACACTTCATGGATTGGTGCTGACAGCAAGAAAAACAAGTTGACATCCTCATTAATATTTTGATTAGCGTTGTTCCCAGTAGGTTTTGAATACTTATGGTGCAGCCACTGGTTTACCAAATGTAAACCAGTGTGTTATCTTGTCATTTATTTTGTAAATCATTTGTGTTATTGTGATTGACTGACATGCAAACTATGAAACATCTAAAGTCTGTTTGGTTTGTTTAAATGCAAAAAATGAACCAAATTAGCCAAAACAATTAGACGATGTATGGGTTATTATGTTTCAATACCTGAAGTACCGTCTCAAGCTAAGAATAATTCTTACTAGTACCTCTTTAGTTTGCCTGAATTTACCAGGCACAGGCAACAAACATCTCCGTTACTCGGCGGGCAGGGCATAAAACAAAAACTAAAAAGCTCTCCTCAGACAAAGGTAAACACCTGTACGTTAAGTTAATGCTCCAACAAAGAAACACAGGAGGTATAAATTTATTCAGAGCAAAGAACTAATGCTAAACAGGTGAAACTAATCTTAACTAATGAACACAAAGCCGCCCAAGATTAACACAGGATAAAAACAGGAAATTAACCAAAATAAAAGTCCAAAACCGGAACTAGAAGTCCCCGTCGTGGTTCCGACAGGGCAGAGTCCGGGGTTGTCCCGGTGGACGGCCCCTTAGGCAGGCATAGGTCCGAGGCCGTTCAGGAGGACGGCCTCTCAGGCAGGCGTGGGTCCAAGGCCTTTCGAAGGGACAGCCTCTCAGGTGGGAGAGGAATAGGTGCCGCTCTGGCTCGGCCTTGCTGGACTCTGACTCTGGCTCCGCAGCGCTGGACTCTAGTTCTGGTTCTGCAGCACTGGACTCTGACTCTAGTTCTGGTTCTGGCTCCACTACGCTGGACTCTGGCTCCGCAGCACTGGACTCTGGCTCTGGTTCTGGCTCTGGTTCTGGCTCCGCAGGGCTGGACTCTGGCTCCGCAGCGCTGGATTCTGGCTCTGGCTCTGGTTCTAGCTTCTGCTAGACTCTGGTTCTGGTTCTGGCTCTGCAGTTCTGGACTCTGGCTTAAAAGCAGGTCACTGGACCTTGGCATGAGCGCCTTCAACACCGAGGGACTGGGACAGGCTGGATCTCAACGTGGAGGGTCTCGCTTCGCTGCCGAAGGGCAGGAACTGGAGGCTGGACCTCGGCATAGGCGCCTTTGCTGGCATAGCGAGGGATTGGAACTGGTTGCTGGACCTCAGCGTAGGCGCTGTCGCCGGGACGCCGAGGCACTGGGACTGGGCTCTGGTGTGGAACCTCAGCGGGGACGGCCACGTCGGCGCACTGAGGTTCTGGACTCTGGCTGGGCAGCAAAGAGGGACTCTGGTTCTCTGGGCTGGGCAGCGATGAGGGACTCTGGTCCCCTTGGGCTGGGAAGCCAGGAGGGACTCTGGTGAAGGTCCAGCCGGAAATGAGAAGGGAACCTCAGTGGGGATGACCTCGTCAGCGCACTGAGGTTCAGGACGTTGGTGTGGAACCTCAGCGGGGACGGCCTCGTCGGCACACTTGAGGTTCGAATTGCTGTAGGGGAGCCTCAGCGGGGACGCTATCATTGGCGCACTGAGGTTTGGGTTGCAGGAGTGGGGCCTCAGCGGGGATGCGATCCTCCACAAATCGAGGTTCAAGGTTCAAGCATTTCTGGCTGCTGCAGTGGTAGAGGCCCGGACTGTGGCTGCAGCACTGAGTGCTCTGGCTGGGCAGTGCTGAGGGACTCGGGCACACCAGCTGACAGGCTAGTCAGGGACTTGGGCACACCAGCTGACAGGCTAGCCAGGAACTGGGGCACTTGAGACTTGGACACTTGCGACTGATACGCCTGAGTCTGGGATGCTGGAGAATGGGACGCCGGGTGCGGGGTTCGGGTTCTGGCATTCTCGCCATGGGTTCGGGCTCTGGCATTCTCGTGTTCAACAGAGTGTAGAGGGAAGCAAACAGGGAGACTAATATGACCGCCGTCACCTTGGAGATGTAGACCGGTGGGGGTCGGACAATCTCCACCACTCAGTGGGCGGGGCATCAAACAAAAACTAAAAAGTGCATGTATGTTAAGTTAATGCTCCAACAAAGAAACACAGGTGGTATGAATACATTCGGAGCAAAGAACTAATGACAAACCGGATGAAACTAATCTTAACTAATGAACACAAATCCGCCTAAGATTAACACAGGAGAAACACAGGAAATTAACCAAAATAAAAGTCCAAAACTGGAACTGAAACCTCACTCCATAACAATAAAAGTAAGTGTGCACCTTTTTCCATCCAGGATAGAAGCAACTTGTGGAGAGGTGCATTATAAGCACGTGACTGAATTAATCTTCATTTCATTGTAGTGCAAGAGAAGAGAAATATGCACACAGGCAGTAGAAGCTAAAAATGCGAATTGTGGATAGAATCATGTGGGATGACAGTGGAAAATGGACACTAGAAACTGCCATAGAAACCACACACTGAAACGAAATTATGATTTTCAAAAAGGTAAAAAATGTCTCTGTTGAATCTAAAGAGTCACAAGAGAGTAAGGCCAGAATAAGCCCTTATTTGTATATCCAGAGTGGCTGTGTAGAGCCATACATGTGCTGCTGCTGTTTGCCAATGTAAACTGAGTCTCGTTTCCAGTCCGAGGTTTTGGACTGGTTGGTGTAAGGGTCCCACATTGTTGCTCGAGGGTGGCATGTGGACACAGAGGACATACTGGGATGGAGAGGTGCTTGTGTATGGTACGTTGTCTAAAGCTGGCATAGAGAGTGGTGTGCTATTTAGTCTGTTGGAGTGGATTATGTGCATAAATACAACACTTTCTTAACAGTTCTCCATGGTCCTGTTCATTTTAAGACAGTTATATTAAACCACAGGTGGAAAAAAAGACATGGGAGACATGCCTTTTTTGGTCAGTTATAGAAAAAATGGATTTCTGTGTATTGTATGTAATTGTTTAATAAATCAGCCAAACGATTGAAGGCTTTGTTAGTCAGTCTGGCTTTGTTAATTGTGCCATCATCACATTAATGTACACACACAGCAGCCAGAGCTGACAGCTCTACATTACGTTCTGTACCCACTAATTTACTGGCAGTTTCAATGCCCTGTCCTTTTGCTGAAACGTGTTCTTTGTGTCAGGGTGCATGATTCATACAATAAAAAGTGCTTGGTCTGAATAAGTTCTGCTTTGAGGTCACTGAGCTCCAGTTAATCACATCTGTAATTGTTTCTCTATTGGTCCATGTTGCCAACCACATTTTTCTCCCCACTTTCTGTTTTTATCAGAACTTTGACAGTCCAAAAGGTGTATGCTTAGGTCTGATCAGTGGATTATAGTCACTCTGTTTTTACCTTCACTGGTCAATAATGTAAATCAATCTGTTCATGAGTGAGATTGTTAACCAGCACTTGATCAAAGGAGCCTAACAAGGATCTGCCTGTCAAAGGTTGAGGGCTGGGGAGCCTGAAAGGCGGCTTTTTAACAGCTGCCTGAATGACTGTGTGTGAGTGTGTGAGTGTGTGAGTGTGTGAGTGTGTGAGTGTGTGAGTGTGTGAGTGTGTGAGTGTGTGAGTGTGTGAGTGTGTGAGTGTGTGAGTGTGTGAGTGTGTGAGTGTGTGAGTGTAGCCTGGTATTACTGACGCTGTGGGGACAATCACATTGTGGGGACTTGGCTTTCCTGTAAATCATTGAATTCTCAGGTGATGAATTGGTTTCTGGTTAGGGTGAGGTTAGGATGGGTTATGGTTGGGGTTGGCAGCTACTGGTTATGGTTATGGATGCGTTCCCAGGAAATAAATGTAAGTCAGCCAAGTCCGTGTGAGGAATGAAAACAAATTCTCTGAAATTAGGAGTGAAATTGCCTCTTGGTTCTAATTAGACTTCAGGTTCGCAGCCTTTTAAACATTTCTGTGTTACTGCCAATAATTTGTTTTTTTTTTTTTAAACCCAAGCTCTGCACCAAATTCCTTTGTCTTCCCTTTTTACCAAACACCTACAGTATAAGACTCCCCAAAGTCCTTTGTGCTGGGTGCAGGGGGTCAGCCAGACCAGAAAGGAGCCACACAGTAAATCTGACACAGGGAGGTGTACTGCTGCTGGTCAGCATTAGTAAACCCAACACCATCAGTGGGCAGTGAGAGCAAGTGTGTGTTTGACAGTGTGGCATTAAGGTTTTGTCTGAACGAGCATAATACCGTACTGTGAAATTCTATCATTTGTTCGGCCTTGTCTTGTCAGTTTGTAGGCTTGGTCATGTTTTTCCTGGTCTGACCACATTGAATTATACTCCACTGCAAATAAAATGGTTTTATTTTACCAGAGATTATGTTTGACAGAGATTAACCATCTTGATAACTTGACTTATTGCCTGAGGTTAGAATTACACCACTGGTTTTCAGTTCAAGGCTATGTACAATAAAGGATATCCCTTATTAATTTAATAACAGGTACAGTGGGCTTCCTGTTATTATGTATAGCTATATTTTTGTCATTATGTTACAAATTCATGCCATTTAATTATTTGTGTTTATAAGTACAGAGTAGAGCTGTACAAATTTAAAAAATATGCTCTTAGCTCATGAATTGAGTGAAGTGCTTTGTTTCTAATTTTGAATGTTTTTTTTCTAAGAAACCGCATTTTTATCTGCTTTTGTTTGATTGTTTTGTTTGCTTTTGCTGTTGATGCAAATTCTGCTCCTTTCCTCTGTTTAACATCAGTAATGTTGCATTTTAGGAGGCATGATCCCCTCACTTTCCTGGGAGCATTTTAGGAAGTGCTGGGGTTCATTAATAGTAGCTTAATGTAATCACAGTTAATTGAACAATAAACAGTGTTTCTGTTATATTTGAAGTGCTGTGCATACGTTTTAGGCACCGCAGACATTTAGATATCCTGCTCTAACATCAGGGAGGCATGTGACTGGTCCTGAATTCATTTGACAGCAAGCCCAAACAGCCAGTGAGTCATACTGAACTGTCTTCAGAGACAAGAAGAACAAGGGGTCCTGGTCTGGCCCCCACAGAGCCCTGATTCCAACGTCATGGATTCAGTCTAGAAATACATAAAGAGACAGAAGACAGTTATGCAGCATAAATTCTGAACTGTGGCCAGTTATCAGGTGTTAGGAACAACCCACCTGCAAAGTACCGTATAATCTGAGCACAGGAGTACCAAGGACAACTGATGCTGTTTTAAAGGCAAAGGGTGGTCTCAGTAAATATTGATTTGGGGTCACCTTGTTTTCAGCATGTTTTTCCTACAGACTGCTGATTGCCTGCAACAGCCAATCAGATGCAGGATGGGCAGGAATAAATGGAAAGAAAAGCAGGGCAGTACAACTCGAGGACTAGCTCTACAGGATAAGCATTATAGATAATGGATGGATGAATTGAACTTTTGCAACATCAGTTAGTGTGCACTGTAACATCACATAACTTCAACTCTAGCAGGAATATAGTTAGACATGAGCACACCCATCTTTGCTCACGGTTGTCGCTGCACACTCATATCAATGATAGAAAACTCTTTTTTTTTTTTTTTTTTTTTTTTTTTTTAACCTCTCAATTTCTCAAGCTGAACCCCAGCCCCCCCACCCCATCTATCTCCTTCTACCTCCTGACTCTCTTTTTAGTACATCTGGGCTGAGCTGACACTGAAGGTTATTGGTGAGGATGTCTTTACTGTGTAAGTGATGACCCTGATGATGAAGAGTCAGTGTAGCCGAACACCTGGGCTGTATTAGGACAAATAACCATGAACCAAAGTCAGGATACAGCTGCCTCCATTTTTGTTTTTGTTACACAAATAATCCTCAGCTATATTGTCTGTGCTGCATTATCATTCCACGAGACGCTGTGAGATACTGGCCACTCGATGGCGAAGAAACGTGGGGAGACGAGAGTCCTGGCTGCTGTTAATGAGGTTCCTCTGAGGTAGACTGGACCTCTCGTTTCCAGCTCATAGTCTGGGAATGCTGTTTCACTGGGAATGATACTCCTTCATCCGTCTGTCAGTCCCACACTCGTGCACAAGCACTACTCCTATTGCTCCATGAACCTGTACTAATCAATTTCAAAGACTAGACTTCGCTTCTCCAGTTCACCACCACTGACCACATGAAAAACCAGGAGTGTGTGAGAGGAAGCGTGCTATGTAAGAGCTGATCAATTGAGCGACGCCCTGAATGCCTTTTTTCCATTTTATATACTCCTAAACAACATTAAAGCAAAGAGAGATTCAAATTCCCTTCTGCTCTTTAATCATATACACTTGGCTGCACGGTTTCTGAATACAAACAAATGGCTTGAAAGCAAAGCATTCAAGCACTGTGCTCTAGTCCCAGGCCTGAGGGCAGATAATCACAAAGCAGACAAGAACAGAAATATATATTTAGGATCACTTAACAGGTCACTGACAAAGCAATGTTTTGCTTATTTATTTCGTCACGTGTGGATACGGGTCCGATATCCCTGACCTATTCAGTTTTACTTCTCACATTTCCAGAATGTAACAGAAGTCTGCAGCAAGTGTCACAAGATGTTAGTGTGTATGCAATTTCGTAAAGTATTGGGACCCCCAGAAGACGGTGAAATTAAATATCCTAAAGCGTACGTCACAACCCTTCAACTCTTTATGAAATCTGCAGACTGATTCTGGCTCACCAGTTTATTCTGTGGCCAGAGTTTAAAGTAGCCAGAGCCTTGGACTCCCTCTCATCAATCATAAAACACAAAACAGAGGAAAGTAGTGCTAGGGAAAGACATAGTGCAATGGCAATGTGGGATTGGACATCAGGTTTATTATCGTATATAATTTTTTTTAATATGTGTTTCTATCAAAGGTTAGGTTTTAAAACAGTTTTATGGTGCCTTTCTGGATAATGAATATGCTATTTACTTTGTTTTTAACACTGAGATCTTTTGTGTACTTATTATGGAACATTTAACACTTTCCACACATTAATGTACAGCCTCAACAACATTTATAAAACCAATTTCCTGCAGTGTAAAAATGGCAAAGAAAGTTAATGGGCTTGATAAAGGCTGTATGGGAAGGTGTGATGAGATTTGTCAGACACATCAGCATCAGCTCCAAGATATAAGCGCAGATGCATTTTTTCCTGTGGTGAAGGAGAACATCCTTGGAGTGTCTAAGCCGAGAAGAAAAGACGTTGGCTGCAGCCTGAATTTTTGTTAAGGGTAAATTATATCAAATATCCACCATGTTGGAAGGAAGCAGCTTATAGCATTAAATTAGATTAGTGTTGCTGGCTTGTGTGTGGTCGACAGCACTGATGTGATTGCATCCCCTAACAGAGTTTCAGCTTTACATAGAGCAGTGGGCTGGGGCAAGGTCTCCTCCCTGTGGGTGTAGTCGCTAAAAAATAAACACGTATACATTCCTGTAACACATACTTACTAGTTTTTACAGGGACTTTGAACAGGACTGAATAAAGTTACATAAAGTCAAGTACATGTTTGCCACAAACAGATAAAGTAACTTTTGTGAGATTTTAGTCTTGGATTGCTGAGAACAGGAGATGTTCTTAAGTGTGTGCATGTGGACTGATCTAGCTGATGTGTCATTTTGATACCCGCTCCTGGCCACTGGCCTGGCACAGCATCTCCATTGTAGGAGTCAGATTCAAGCTGACTTTGAGCCAGGGGGTGATTCAGTCCCTCAGTATCTTCATCTTGGACAGTGCAGCTACTCATGTCACAACTAACCGAGGGGAAGAATGCGCCTGGATCCTTGTGCTCATGTTGTGCTCACAAACGGGGAAACTTGGGACTCTTTTGCCCAAATGCTGGACGGTGAGGGTTGTTTGGCTGATGCATGAATTATAACATGTCATGAAACTTCAGAGGGCTCTGAATAAAACCCTGGAATTTTAGCATTAGTACTTTACTGTAGTAGCTTAAACATGTTATACTTTACACTGCAGTGAAAACCTGCTGGTGATGGGGGATGAAATGAAAGGTGAAGTAATGCATCTTGCTTCTTTAGTGTTGCCACCAAAACCCTTTCTGCAGATACCCTCAAACCTCAGGCACTTTTTACTATGACTTTTACTACTTGGACAGTGTTCTTAATGTGTTTTAGAAAAACACTTCACTTTGTTTATTGCTCCATTAACGGGTGTGACCTTTTTGATGAAGAGTTTATGATATTGTTCCAGCTTCACATAAACGGCAGTCTTGACCCAGAAACATTTATAAGGAAAAGATGAGCTTGAAATAGTTAAAAATAAATAAATAAATAAAACAGCAAGTCGATGCTTTCAAAATATAGTAGTTTGTTTTATGTATTAATCAGGTATACTTAGGTATAGTCTGTCTTGACATTCACTTGAATATTTCCGTATTATAATACTTTATACTTCTACTCTGCTATGTTTCATTTGTAGAAATGTACTATATAATGTCGCCCAGTCACTGAAGTGTCAGATTTCTTTTTTTGAACAACGTTGGCACTGCCTACTAATAAACTGTCCTGGTAAAGTTTTTTTCTTGCTTCCTGTTTTGTTATTCTTGTCTTGTACAGCTGAGCACATTGTCTTTAAGTTGGCGTCTGACAGTTTTTATTTATGTACTATTTACTGTACTGTTGACAGCAGGTTACTAGTGGATAACATACAATATAATACAGTGTTAGAGATTAAATCTGTAGCTTGTGATCTCTTACAAAATTTGAATATCTAATGGTTGCTAGCTGTTCCACTTAAAATAAAAAAGAAAGTAGTTGAAAATGAATGAAATGAATACTGCAGCATCGGTCATTTTTCAGTAGCACCAACACTTTTATTTAGTTTGCCTTTGTTGCTGTTTATTTTGTTGATGACACTTGTAGGACATTTGAATGATGACATTTAAATTGTATACTTACACATGTGCAATGGTATTTGCACTTAAAAATATAACTTTCTTTTTTTCTTGCCACTGGTTTCACCTAAGTGATAGCGTACTACAGCTACAGGATATTTAATTATAGGATTGCTATGCTTAAACTGTAGCTGTGATATTTTTGATATTTCAGTCATCCTCTTTTGGCTTTTTCTCTAACTGATTGTTGGTTTTGGTTTTTGTTTGGGATTGCTTAGAAAATGTCAGATAGTCATAGAATATGTCTACCAATATATAAAAATATTCACCTGTGAAATGACTCTATCACTGAACTGTTTTCTTTGTGCATTACAGCTCTGAAGAGATCCTTTGAAGTGGAAGATGTCGATACTTCATCCCACTCTTCACCTGGCACCCGCAGGACTACCAACTCCCCTCACCGCAACGCCATGTCTCCTACCAGCATCTACTACCGTGACCTGGGCACCGCCAACCCTGCCACCAATAATAACAACCTCAATTATACCCAACCCCGCTCCATCATGGGTGGAGGAGGCTCCAAGACACCTGAACCTGTGTCGCGCCGCTCTGAACTTTCCATTGACATCTCATCATCCTCCAGCAAGCAGGTGGATAATGTCACTAGTCCTGCTTCTGCACGCTTTGTGACCAACAGCGCCCTGAAACGCCCCGAAGTTCTTGGCCACTCCAAAACCCCAGAGATGAGCCACAAGAGGGAGGTCACTTTTGCCAAAACACCGTCTGACTCCCCAGTAATACGCCGCAATGAGGGCAACAGTAACAACGGGACAAGTCGTGCTTCTGAGCAGAATCACTCTCGCAAGTTTGAGCCCCCTAGTCCCGGGGATGTACGTAAACCTGATATCAGCATCACCAAAGCTCCTCCAGAGAACAATGGCCACCACCCAGCAGTGCACCACCCACACCATCCCAACCCTCACCATAACACCATCGTCACAACCTTCCGCTGCGCCTCGCCTAACCATGCAGGACGCAAATCCCCCAACCCTGACAGTAAGTCTGCCTTTACACAGTTATACAGTGTCCTGAAACCAATTCTGAAATCCTGTGTTTTCCTGAGAAACCTAAAGTGGCAATCAGTGGTTTCTTTTGGTGGCATGATGGAGACTAAAACTGGTAATCATCAACACCCAGTTCTTACTCTGCTTTTATTTTGATGAGTGTTTTCTGCTGCTGAAAAGCAACAGAGAGCGAAAGGGTTCCTTTAGGTGGATGATGTTTGTTGTAGTCTCTTAATTAAACAACAGTCTTGTAACATCATGTCTTGGAGTAAACAAGTAGCAGGAAAGTTCAGTTCAGCTCTTGGCTGCTCCCCAAGCTCTGATTCTATTTTGAGGGGCTTTTTTCTTCATTGCCACAACCACAGCACTACCTATCTTGACTGGGAATAAATAAAGAATTGCAATTTGTATTGCTGCATCCTGGGCAGAGTGTCAAGGCCCAAAGAAATCCTCCAAACCTTTTTTGGTCATGTAAAAACGTAGCCAAAACATGCTTGTCGAACATAAACAAAACAACTTCACTCACTGAGAATAGATTATATGATCTATTTTGCCCATTTGACAGCTGTGTTTGGCATCATCCACGTAAACCTTACTTTCCTGCCAAAATGTGACTTTTTGTGGAAACAGTTTAGTTTTGTATGAATAGTCACACACAATTGAACAGCTCCAATATACAATGAAAAGAAGTAGTGAAAACAGTTCTTAAATAGTTCACTATTTGGGTCCAGATAAGCTCCTTCTTGTTTGTTTGTGCCACATATCCCTATGCTGATTCTTGTTTGTTGTATTTGTTAATGTTCTTGGATTCTTTTCTCTATGTTCATGCAACATTTCCTTTGGTTCTCTTGAACTTGTTGGCTTGTTGTGTAAAACCAGACAGACTGTTTTAGCAGAATGGCCTTTTGGTGCTGTAATTTAGTCACTAGCTAGTGTGAGCGCTTTAGCATAGACTTAGACCAGTTTGGGGGTGACAGTGTGATCAGTGGAAAAGAGATTAAAATGAGTGCAGTGTGGTATCTAAAACTCAAATAACATCACATTACCTTTTCCTCTGTGATGTCTGAAGGGCACCCTTTGAGTTAGTTTACATTCAAACCCCACTCAGTAAAGAAACCCTTTTTCCACATTGCATTTTATTTCGACTTTCATCCATTTGAATATTTCCTCTAATATCATATCTCGAGTTCTTTGAGCTAACAGACCAACCCAAGTATCAGCTGTCTTGTTCTAACAAACAGCCAGTAACAGGAGCAGATGGTTTGATTAGTCTGATGTCTTTGTCTGTCAGTAATATAAGCAGCCATGTCCTTGAGG
This sequence comes from Mastacembelus armatus, assembly GCF_900324485.2. Lineage (NCBI taxonomy): Eukaryota > Metazoa > Chordata > Actinopteri > Synbranchiformes > Mastacembelidae > Mastacembelus > Mastacembelus armatus. Next base: position 23,828,524 of record NC_046633.1, read on the forward strand.
ACCTGTCTGTCAGTACAAACAGCAGACTGTCTGCCTGTATTTGTGGTAATCCATGTCTGTTCTTAATGCAGCATTGGAGCCGGGATTATGTGACGAAAGCCTAACTTTGGCAGCACAAAAAGAGCAGTATGGCAGTCAAATGTGTAATTAGTGTTACAGTTGCAGTAAAAGTATATGCAGCAGAAGGGTAGATTTTAGCCCACAGGCTTACATGTGTTTCTGTGACATGATTCTTTCCTTTCAAATTAAGTCAGCCCCTTCACAACTACACAATTAGGCTACTGTAAATGTGGAGTAAGTATAACCCAGTGTTTTTTCCTCATATTTTACCAGCATATTAACAATATTTAAGAAACATATAGGTGACATATTAGGGCAGTGGACAAAATGGACTTTTTGTTCAGTCATATACAGGGTTAAGTTATGAAAACATCACTGGCATAATTGCTTTTTATGTTGATATGGCAGACAAGTTAGCATATGTTTACTTATCTGCACATCTACTGGTTATGGAGCAGCACTGTTATTCATTTGGAGCGGTATTTGTGTCCATCTGATAAACATTAGCCCAGTATTTATTCTGTTTTTGATCTCTGTCAGTTACTGATGGAAATATTTGGATCTGACGCAGCTATAGTCGCTAAGTGGGTCTGTCTGCTGTTTGGTGCTGAGCAGGCAGTGCACATTAAAAATTTTCACTAAAACCAACAGACTGCCGTGCATGGCCAAGAATTAGGCAAGAGACAAAACAAAAAGCACTATGTTGCAGGCAGGAGAACCAAACTGAAAGCTGTGAGCTCAAACTCAGTATAGAGGAGGTGAGCTGCAGATTTTGGATTTTAATTCTCTGTGGGTTTATTTCACATTGTTTTCACATTGTCACTGTTAGTTATAGATGCTGCTCTATGTTCCTAATTTTTGTGTGGCTTTAGTCATGTATGCAGATTAAATGGCTAATAGACTGCACACTTGCAAAACCACAGTAAAAAGAATAATCTGGATAGATCTGTGTCCCTGCAGTATACCACTATTAAGCACACTGCCAATTAGCTTTTAATGAAATATAATGATGGGTGTTTTTTCCTGTTGATTTTGGCCATTTGATGTTACATGTTTACTGGTTTGTACTTTATCCTGGCTGTAAACTATGTCATTTGGTAGATGTTTTGCAGTCACGCTTTTGCCAACATCTGCCTCTTTGTGTCACGTTGCCATAATGTTCTAATGCTGCCTGTGACCGTAAAGTGCTAGTTTGTTTTTGTGCTGAAAGTTTTACATGGTTCTCACATAGGTTCTTCTGCTGGTTGCAGCCACTTATTTGTCCACAGGGAAAGGCCGTAATAGGGGTCGAATTGAAGGGTGATCTGGCTGGAGGGCGCTGAAGATCTAATTAGTCCCAGCCTGTTCTGCCCTAAGACAAGATCAACAGAGTTGGCCAAACAAGTCTGTAAATAAGGCTCTAAAATAGTCACACGTACAGAACTACTTGAACATACCTCCCACTGAGGTCCAAGTTAGGCATGAATAAGGTGATGTATTTTTATTAATTTTATTATTAGCAAATATGAAGAACCATTATTTAATGTTTTTTTATATTTTTCTATATGGCCGTCAACTTTTCAGAAGTCTAGATAAGCTTTCCTGTCCACAGAGTTTTTCCAGGAGGAAATTACATCACATGTCATTTGCATGCACACACACACACACATGCACATAGAGTATCCTGTGCTTCCTTCCGTTTTCTGTCAGCAATTGTTCTCCCTGCTGTGCGACCTCACTGCAGTGAACTTCCTCTTTCAGGACTCATGTGATCTAATTCAGTTTGCTTCCTGTCCAGTATCCTTTATCCCACTTTGATCTAAGCATCACCAGGAGTGAGATACACTGGGATATTTTGTAAAAGGTCAGCAAGAAACAGGGTGGTGAACACATACTGGCGAGAGAACGGCAATTGTTGGTAGATCAGTCGGTTTTACAGACGTCATTTTGGGGGCTTGAAGTCAGTAGAGGTCACGCAGCTTCACATGTATTTTTGGACATTAAATACATGGTTCTTACATTTGTACATGTGTACTGATATACACAGTACAACACACCCTCAAGGTGCTCAGTATGGGACCATGTTCAAATTTATTGGATCATGGGAGAAAACCATCTTTTTTTCATTACATAGATTAGTTCAGTTATTGACAAGCACTTAGTTAATAATGAAGAGCTAATAAATATAATATGTAAAATAAATATGTAAAAGAGGAACCTGAATTTGATATAATATGAAGCCTTAGAAACAGATTGGTGTAAGAAGCGAGTAAAGAATCTGTATGTTTTAAATTGATGTGATAAGTAATGACAAACCCGACCATCGGTTTTACTTCAGGCTACAGACACTAGACTCATTCTGATTGGTATCTGGGCTGCTCCTGTGTGTTCAGACAGATCATGATTCTTATCTTGACAGGAAGGCCTGCTGTTCATCGGCCATCAAACACTCAGCCTAACATGTCTCCACAGAGATGAACTAGCTGTGGTCAGAGGTAGCACATTTCTTGTCATTTCTTTGATCAGCTTTCATAATTAAGAAATGATTTTTTCAGCTGGGGATCCTTATTTGCAGCCCTTCCCTTGTTCAAACCTGGTGGCAGAATTATTATACATAATAAGGGACAACAAAATTGGGTTTGTGTCCAGTTTAACATTAATATATTACACCCTGCACAAACAGTTGCTTTTATTTTAACACCAAAGATGGAATTTCTTGCTTTTACAATAACAAAATTGTTAGTTGCTGATTATAAATAGTGTAGTTTTCATGGGGATAATGCCAGCTAGTAACTGGGTAAAATCCAGTAGCTTCACTTATTAACTCCTCTTTGTTTCCTTCTGGGGGTTTAGTGATAGTAACATTTCAACTTAGTTATCCTTATATTGCCTAAATAAACCTTGTAGTACATTTGTTTTCCTAATTGAGGTGTAGTCATTATGGGAGAAAGAGCAAGTGAAACTATTTGTCTTTTATTTGGATTGACCTTCTGAAAATAGGGAGGAGGAGCCAATTAAGGGCAATTGGTGATTTGTCTCTGCCTGTCCATAGGACAGGAAAGGGCACACATGCATGCACACTAACACTTTTACTTCATCGTGAATTTTTGTTGTCCTTTTGCTGTCTCCTATTGACATACCTCCACAAACGCACACACACAGGCAGGTACCCTCAGGCACAGGCATATTTGAGGTCAATCTTCTCCCAGTGTAATTACTCTGGACTGATCCCAGACCATTACTCAGTATGACCTGTCAGCTAATTTTCCTGAGGGGGAAAAAAAGAGGCAAAGAAGAGGAAAAAGGGCTTTTGCCTGTGTGCAATTGCTGAGGAGCTGACTAACATCATTGTGAAGTTGTATATGTGGCTGAGTTATGAGGCCGAGCAGTCATACCTATAAGATTCTTTCCATGGATTTAATATTACAACCTTGAGTAATAGAATAACCTTCCTCTTTTCTTTGCTTCAGTCTTTGTTTACACAATTAAAATGTCATAATAAAAGACTCATCAGAGGATTTGTACAGAGGAGGGAAACCAAAAAGGATTATACTAAGCTGCTAGATATACTGTATAATAATAAATCAATAGTTTATCTTAGTATCGAGGTGAAAATGTGTAAAGACAGAATTATGTAAGTGAAAACTACAGCTTTTTTTCTCAAATCTAATTTCACTTTGCCTGAAGATAATCACATGTTTTTGCACTAAAGCATAGAGTCTTTGCTTTGCTGCCAAATACTTTTAAAGCTTTGCTCACTTGAAGTCAGCATGCCTGAAACACTTCTACATTTGCCTTTTCAGTTCACAAATGTCCCACAGTCATTGAAGTGACAAGTGTCACTTCTCATTAACTGGAATGTGACTTTCATTATGGGTGTGTTTCCTAAAGTAGCCACTAGGAGGCAGTGTGTGACAGGTAAAGTCTGCTTGGACACTGAACTTGGTAAAATATGTTTCCTCTTTGTGGACTGAGTTTGATAAAATTGCCTCCAACAACTCCAGGGTCAGAAAATTGGACCACACTGGTGTAACTATTTCCTGTTCATATCTTTTTAATCATCCAATATATCACCAACAAAGACACTCATTCAAAGCAGTGTCTTGTGTGTAGAAAACTGAACATAAAAGAATTTGTGTGTTTTTTGTTAAACATCTTGCACTGGAGAAGGAGGAGGAGCTGTGAGAAATGGAAAAGGGACAGCCCTTCTGCCCCAGATAAACAGATACACAAACACACACACATATGCTCACACACCCACACACACAGCTCCCCTCTCTCCTAGATAAGGCTTTCGGAAGTTGGAGTTCATACTGAACATCTGGTGGAAGTCAAGGGTTAAAGAAGTTTCCCACCACTGCAGAAAGACCTTTATCCTTTTTAGTCATTTTGCCAAATCCCACAACTGCAGTAAACGCCTGCTCTGCTATCACTTTCTATGAAACCGACACATTCACATATTTTACTTTTACATACATGTAAAAGTACACACATGTTCAACACACACACACACACACACAGTCCACTTCCTCTTGGACTGGGCACAGAATGATCATGCTTTGTCTTTGCACGGATAGTTTAACTCAACCGCCTAACTTTAACACTTAAGCACACACAGAAACACACAAGCCTCTTTTATCAACCTTTTTCCATCGCTGTTTGATAATTGACAAATAGCAGGATGTGAGCCATCAAAGCATGATGAAGCGAACTGAGATTACGTTTGGTCTCGGTTGATATGATCTTCGTTTATCTGGTCTGTCTCTGGGTGAAGCCTCCCTCCTGTTTATCCAGATATGAGACTGCCATGGTTCCTTTGTCCAAGAAACAAATGGGGAAATTATGTCTCTTATCTTGGGCATGAAAATGGAGAAATAACACCAGAGTCATCTCAAATAACTAATAAAAAAACACACACACTATGCCATTATGAAGCACAGTGGATTTTTTTTTTTCGGTGTCATTAATCAAACATAGCTGACCCAGGAGGACTGAACTGCAGCCAGTAGTCAGGGCTACCTGTACTCACCATGCATGATTACACACGTTATCAACACATCACAATAACTTGCTAGGAAACTGTGTTACTCAAAAACACAGTCAAATAAAATGCATTACTGTCCAGAAATTCCACTTAGTCAATTCTGGGGTTTTTCCATGTGCACACTTTTAACTAGATGAGTGAATTTGATAAAACCATTGTGCTTGATTGAACCATCTGTAAAGGAAGGAGTTTCTATTTGCAGATAGTGGCTCTAGTGTATAAGAAAGGCTCATTTCTTCTAGTCTCCACATTCTCTGCTAATCATGTTTGGCCCACTGATAGAAGACATACTGGAATTAATTGTTGGGGGGGGGGCAGACAGATGGCCGTTCGTGCCACAGTCCTGCCATCTGCTGAAATGACTACATGAGAGAAGATGAGGGGGCAGGGGGATTCATGTGCGAGGGTGTGTGTCTGTCTGAAGAGCATGTGTGGAAAATGAAAGGAGAGTGTGCAGTCTTGTTCCTTATGTTACAGCAACTGATTATGCTTTTCAGTATGTGATGATCCAGCAGCTTTAGCCATTTGACCTTAGGCTATAAAGCTGTTGGACTTTTAGAGATAGACCAGTGTAGCATATCACTAGTTAGTGAACAAAAATTAAGTTAATCTGACTAACTTGTGCAAATTTTCCATCAATGAAGCCCAATTACAACACTTTGGTAGCAAACCTGTCCCAAGTGAATGCAAAAAACATGCATAGAGTCTTGCATGTACTAAATGTGCTTGGGAGTTTTTCTCTATAAAATGGGACTTAATACAAAACTAAGATTTGAGGTTGCAAAGAGAAAGAGAACTAAGAGACCCCTCAAAGAAATCATTTCTTCTGTGCATTAGGGTTGGTGAGTATTTTTACCTCAAATAAAAAAATCTTGCCTGAGACCACAGATGCACGTCATAATATGTGTTTTGATGTGACATAGATAAAATTTAAATGACATTTTTACTCCACAAAGACTAGAGTTACCATGATACTGCAGAAACATAATGGCCCACTGGGCTGTGATGAAGTGATGCTTGAGTCCCTTTTACAGTGTTTCCAGAGTGTCAGCTGCACATATGTAGTTCAAATGTGTCCAAGTGTGTTTCAACAAGGACCCTGCATCACTTAAGCAATATAGTTTTAAAAGCTTTGGCATTTACTGTGAAATAGCATTAAGAGTTCAAGGCAGGAAAGTAATTCTGACTCTACAGATTAAAGTTTTGGATTAGCCAAGTGAGCTCCAGGCATAAGTGCTGCTTTGCTAACTGAAGGGTTTATCCCTTGGTTTTTAATGTAAAGGTAGATTTTACTGAATCATTAAGGATGATCAGATTTAACATTTCAATAATTGGCACCAAAAAAGAACATCGTCATCTTCATCATCATCATCATCATCATCCATTGGAGACTTGGAGGAGCTTTGGGTGAACTTTCACCCTGAGCCCCGATGGTGTAAAGTGCTTTGTGCAGACATCAACATTGTACAGGGGAACATCAGGCAGATGGAGGAAGTGTTAACAAAACTAAAGGGTGACTTTCATCAGATGAGTTTCTGTGTTAATGGTCTGGTAAACTGAAATGACTTATTCAGTGGGGAACTGAAGTGCTTCTTGTGGTGCAGTGCTGATAACGCCACATGTTCAAAACGTGATGGTTCATGTTTTCTAGAAGAAGTTCTTCTGTCTTCCTGTGCTTCTCTGTCTCTGCACATTAAAGGTTTCTGTTATAGATCCATCCATCACTTATACCGTTTATCGTGTACATGGACAGTTTGGTCCCTAATCAATCTAACTTAGATATCTTTGGACTCTGGGATGAAAACCCACATAGACAAGGGGAGAACATGCAGGCCCAGAAAGGTTCCAGTTTGAACACAGAACCTTCCTACTGTGAGGTAACAGTGCAACTGGTGTATCCACTGCCCCACTGTGCCACCTTTCTATTATAGATAATTAGACTAAGCTGGTTAGATGTTTCTGGACATACACTCACCTCAGACAGAGTTTAATCACCGAGCTCCTTCAGTCTTCGCTTGGGTTTAGAAACTGAGTCATCCCTGTCCCACACAGATCCAGTGAGTGGCCGGGGATTCGCCAGAAGGCTGATCCCCTGCAGTCACTGTGTTTATTGTTCATCAGGGGAGACTTCAACTCCAGAACAGCACATGTTGGTGCGTGTCCTTCGGGAAGCAGAGTTAGTTAGGTTAGCTCTTGTTCATTCACATAGACAAAGCTTAAAGGCTGGGGACTATTTTCATGCTTTTTTTTCCTTATCAGAGTTAGCGTTTGTTAAATCCTACTGGTAGCAAGAGAGAGAGAAAAGACAGAAAAGGGCTGAAAGGAAAAATGGCTTCTGCTTGCAGTGAGTACAACCACCAGCAGCTGGAAAACCTATGTAAGTATTTGTTCATTTGTCTTTTGTTGATGTGGGAGAGCTTGGCTGTTATGGACTATCACTCTGCAGAGGCAGGAGAGACCACTGGTTTCCATTAAGACTCATCAAGTCTTCACATGTGGATGTGGAGAAATGGATTCTCAGAAAAATCTGAAGATGCTGGTTGAACATTTTTGTCCCATTCTGTTTCTTTTTGTTTAGTTTTATTACAGAGCTCATTGTTTAGCTGAAAGCAATCTGACTGTGAGGGACCATTTTGCACTTAGCAGTTATTTCCTTTGGGCGACTTGATTTTTTTAAACTTGAAAAATGCTTCCATAGAAGAAGTGGACTCTTTTAAGCATATGGAGGGGGAAAGCCTTTCCTTGTCCTTCTCTTTCTCTTTGGTGACTGCTCTCAGGCGCTCCAGCTGGGAAAGCTCTGGTGACTCAAAACAGAGAGAGAGCACTTGGGAAAGCACTTGCCCATAAACAAATGTTCAGACCACAAAATCTGCCCAGTTTATCTTCTTTGTGGTCATCAGTATAAAAACAGCTTTTACTCTGTTTGAACAGCAAAAACCTGATAAAAAAGCAAGAGCATGCCCGAGTTATTGTAACTGCAGGTCTTCAAAATACACTTGGAGTGAAATAATTTAGCATCAATGTGTTGAAGTGCTGTTGCTCCAGATAGATGTTGGTGACTTTAAGCAGAGGAGGAGGTTGACTTTTAGGTTGTTGTGATTAACCATCGTCACACATGCTGTCTCCCTGTGCACCACAGGGGAGCAGAGCAACACAGCAACAAACACACACACACCACAGGAAGTCTCCAGCACACCCAGCTATCTTGCCTGTATAGATACTCAAGCCAAGCCAGATGTTCTTCCTTTTTCCCCACTCTCCCCCATTCTCTTCCAGCCACCCCCATCCCACCTCCTCCCATTTCCTTTAGCCCTTTCTTTTTTCTCCGTCAGCTCTCGAGTTCTCTCGGCGAGGATGTGTCGCAGAGTCACTCGGTCTGCTGAGTCATGGAGGTGACTCTCCTAATCATCTCCATATGTGCTCTGCCCTGATTGGGTGGCCTTCAGCAATCAGCCCTGACCTCCGGGCCAAACACGGAGCTCCCCACTAAGGCGCCTTGCCAGACATGTTAGTCTGCAGTTTCTCCTCCAGCATGATTGGATGCTACCAAATGAGCTCAAATGGCCGGTGTGTTTCAAAATAAAACAAGACACTGCTCATCTCCATTAATTTGATCTTTGCAGACTATGAGTAACCACATTACATTACTTTGAAAAACTCTGACTCCTGGCTGAGTTTTGTAATTCATTATGGAAGGACGTTTTGTTGTGATATATCGCTTGTATAGCACTTTTCTGAAGCTGATTTCTGAAATTTGTTAAGATGTGCCTGTTAAGACTGTAAACAGTGAACTGTATGGTTCAGTATATACTTTTTTTTTTTTTTTTTAGTTCTTTTTATTAGTTTTATCATTGTGTACTTCCTCCTTTAATCTCCTAGTTGGGTCCTAACTGAACTTATTTGACATATATGTTTGGCTCAAAGCAGATTTTTAGGCTTTTTGTAGTAATAAAATAAAATAAAATATAATATAATGCTGGTACAGCAGACCTCCTTTTTATCTTTAGTTCCCACAAGAAGAAATCACAGTTTCCGACATTTTTGGGTCATGGGCTTCATACTAATCGTGTTGTTTATTGTTTAGTGACAGCTATATGGCGAGTGTTTTCTTTGATGAAAAGAGATATACAGTGGGAATGTGTCAGAATTTCTGCCCAGAACCCCCAAAAGACTGTTCAACAGTTAAAATCACTTAGTTTTTGTCCTCCTACTCAGCCTGCCATAGATCCTGACTTCAAGTGCATCAATTCCTAGGTTTGATTACATTTCTGCAGAAATCTATCATTTAAAAAAACAGTATCTGATACTGAACCAAGGATCATTAAAAAGCTATGAAGCCTGTTTGCTGTTCATACATAGTGCGAAGGAGAAACATCTGTAGGCTCTAGAAATGACACAGCAGGATATCTTAGAAGCAGGGGATTGGTTTTCAGTGTAGACATGGAAAGCTAATCTCTTCCCAGAGTCAGTGTGAAATCAGTCTAAATGTAAAATAACAGCATTTACTGAAATCTATGATTTCTCAGTGTTGAACATGAAAACTAGTAGATCAGACAGTGATAATTTTGTTCCAACAGTATGCAGCACATATTTTATCATATACAGTAAATATATACTGCATGACTAAATGCATTTATGCTTCTGTGCAGTCACATTCACAAAAAAACAAACACACACAGTGTGAGATTCAGCTCCAGTGTTCACAGGAAGGAAGCATTTGTGCTGAATGTTATGAAAAACTCTCAGGCCTGTTGCTGATGGAAAAAAAGTTGAACCATATCACAGAGGAACAAATCTCTCTTGTTCTAGTCAGTACAGATCAAATTCAATTTCAAACCAAATTTTTAATCTTTATTCTTGGTAAACATCTCTTCACATGCTGCCTCCATTAGGATTTTGCAGTATGGGGGTTTGTTGTGATAAATGTGAATCTCTCAGTTGTGGGGAAACTGGAACACAGGAGAACATCAGAGAAATTCTGATTTCCAGAGAACATCTGGGGTTTGGAACCACTTGCATCTGTTTTGCAGCCAATGTTGACTTCATTGCAGCTTGATTGGCTCAATGATTACATGAGTATTTATAGTGAGTATTCTGTATGGTGAGTGGAGGCAGGTCACCATAGGCACATGAAATTAGAGAAAACATAGGAACAGCAGTATAGAGCATGCAAAAACTGTAAACCTGGTTATGTTTGTCTCTTAGACCAGGATTCTTCTCTATGAAAGATGAATTTTGGAAGTAATAGTAAGCAGTAATTTGAAGACAGAAACCTTTTTATGCTTGTTTAGTAAATACATGGCCATAGAGCCAGCAACAAATTAGCTTAACTTAGTATTGACACTGGAAGTAGGGGGAAACAGTTAAGTGGCTGCTTAACCAGATCTATCTACCAGCACCACTAAAGCTCATGAATGTGTCTGCTGAATCCAAAACAAAAGGCAGAATAACAAAGAGAAATGCAAATTGTAGGTTTTTGTAGCTTAAGCAGACGAGATGTAAAGATGTTAATTAATGAGCTTTAGATGTGGTGGATTTTAATGGTGTGACCTATCCAGGCTGTAGCTTCATCCTGTGTGTCTCTAAATATCTTTTGATCTGACTCAAGGGAGAGACAACCAAATGTTTTCAGCACACACACACACACACACAATCTAATACTCTCCTCTAACAGACAAAGCAGCAGGAGAGAGCAGATGGACAAACACACACACTGGCACCTTTTACACTATTTTACACAGGGATAACAAAAGAACACAAATAGACAAACACAATCTTGTATTTATTTTAGACTAAACTACACACACAGCTATTTCTCTAGTGGACTTTTCTTAATCGCACATGGTTTGAGGTAGCCTGCTGTGTCCATTCACTTTCTCTGAATGAGGGGTGTGGCTGCCAAATGCCTTCAGAGCCACTTGGGATGATGGTCACATGACCGTGCTGGGGGCGTGGCCAGGGGAGCAGCAACCCAGCCTCACCAGCTGGAGCTGTGATTGAGAGAGGAAGCGAGAGAAGACAAGGAGAGGAAAGGGTTGGGTGAGTTGTCAGTTTTTCTGTTTGCTTCTCTATTTTGCTGCGAGAGCTGTGAATGACTTTGGAGAAAGGGTAAAGGAGGCAGGAGGTAGCTGAAGAGGCTGAAGAGGGTGAGAGAGAGAGAAACAAAAGAAGGGGAGAGATGGATTGGTGCTTTGAGGCTGTTGTGAAAGTTTAGTTTACCAGGTGTCCTCATGGGTGCTGTGTGGAAAATACAAATTCGAGGCTGAGGAGACTGAGTTTGCTTTTGGCAGGAGATCTGTAGAAAACTTCTAATTTAGTGTATAAACCTTGAACTTTCTTGTTTCTTTTATTTTTTCTTTCTATATTCTTTCCTGTTCCTATTGTTCAGCCATCAGGGAGAGTTTGGGGGGTCAGTGCACCCCCCACCACGCACACACAAACCCTCACCCCCACCCTCCTCCTCCTCCTCTTTCTTTCCCATTGTGTCTTCAGCTCTGGAGCATGCATGGATAATCAATCTGCCATAATGGGACAGAGTGCTAACCAATCAGGACTCTCTAAGTCCTCAAGTCTCCAGAGCCTCTCTCTGTTCATGTTTTCTCTTGTTGCACTGGACAGACTTTCCAGGCTGACTTTGATCCAGTGCAGTGGATTAGCCAGGCACTGATGGACCTAAGCTGTTTTGACATGATTTAATTTTGGCAATCTCTTCTGCTCTCTAGAGAGTTTGTTACCAAGTTCAAGAAGAGTTGAGGAGTTGATCAGCTCATACTTTCAGTCTGGGATTTGATCATCCACAGGATCATCCACAAAAACTCTTCTAGCACCTGTCACTTGCTTATGGTGAAAGAAAAATAGGTTGTGGTTTGTCATTTAGCTTTAATTTGATATCCCCGGCCAGCAAAGCCTCAGAAAAACCGTTTATCTTCTAAATCTTCAAATGCATCACATGATCTGCCTTTACTGAGCTTGTACTACAATTGCTGAAAAGTTGCCTTGTTGGATGTTGCACCTAAACAATCACACAGAAGAAACACTAAAAGAAAACCTGCACAGTGGGTGATCTTTCTGCTCCATTTTCAATCGAGCCATGTGGACGTGTTATCAGAGATGGTGTAGATATCCTTGCTATGCAAATATCAGCCACACTATATCTGAAAACAGAGACATCTGACTTTGCACTTTGAGACTTCTGCATGAATAAAATACTACCCACAAGTCATTGCAGCAGTGTCCAATTACAAAGTGAGCATTATGGAATTAAGAAATTAATTTGGGTTCATTTTCCCGCCCACTGTGTCAGAGTGCTGACACTTCTGTGATTTACATAAAACATTATTACAATATGCTTCACAGTAGGCCCCAGTTAAAGCCAACCAGTCATTGTTTGCATTTGCTAATCAGATTATCTGGCTGATAATAAATAATTCAGTCAGCACAGATAAACACTTCATTAGGATTCTTTGGGGCCAGCAGCATGAAATAAATTCACTCAGAGGTTTTTATTTTCCTGGCTGTAATTAAATGCCTGATACTTTATAACTAGACATGTCAAAAAATATCATATTCAAGAAAAATAAAGCAAGCTGGATTCTTGTAGTGGCATTGAACAGTTCCACATACTGTGGTGTACTGAACTGTCCAATATGTTGTTGGTAGAACATATTTGACCAAAGAATTTACCTTAAAGGCAGCAGAGATGAGAGCAGGAGAGGCGTGAACATGTTTTACAGTAAACAACCAGCCTGTTTAGCTGAAAATATTCTTTTCAACATCTTCATAGTCCTTTAGGTTATTGTATCTATGTGTGTACAGCATCTTGCAGTGATCTGCCTACTTTTCCTCCATTGGCAAGGTAATATTGTAGATGTTATATTTTTGTCTGTGGTAAGGAGTGGTTAAAGGCTAAAATGCAGTAGGCAATCAAAGACGATTTCTGCAAACATGTCTGCTGCCCACAGTGGGAGGATGTTTTCTCTTCTATGTGTATATTGCAAACGGGGAGGAAGTCAGACACGTCACTTCCTGTCAGAGGTGACAGAGCGTGGGTCTGCCAGCAATGGAGGGGAGGATGGGAGATGGCAGAATACACCAGTTTGTGGTGCTTCTTTCTACAGAGATGTGCTGGTATTATGTCTCAGTGCATTATGGGTCACCTGTCACTGTGTTTTGGAAACTGGGACAAGAGAAGGAAATGACAGAACTCGGTCTTTGTGCTTCACAAACACCTCAGTGTTTACATTAGAGCCGATTTCCAGCTTGTACTTAATTTTGAGGGTTACTATTGCTACAGGTTTAATAACATATCATCTGTTGGTTTCTTCATGAGTTTTGAAATATAAACAAATATATAACTAAAAATAGTTTGTCTTTCTACTTTCTCTTGAGTTTTGTTTTTTCTTTTAAAACTTTGGTTTGTAAAGACGTATCAGTGTTTTGGTAATTAGTGAAGACTTTATGATTTTTTTCTTATTGCCTACAGATTCTGACAGCGATGCCCTTTTCAAACACACATAAGCCTTTATACCAGGGGTGTCCAAACCCATTTTCCTCGAGGGCCACTGTCCTGCTTGTTTTCCAACTATCCCTGATCTACCCACTGCTGATTACCTGGATCAGGTGTGTTCAGCCAATCAGAAGCTGGGAGGTACCATTTCTCTTCCCTCACTTCCACCCTCCTCTGAGATGGTATCTTCCAGATTCTCATGCCCTGAACAGACCTGATCCAGGTAATCAGCAGTGAGTAGGACAGGGATAGTTGAAAAACAACAGGAGAGGGGCCTTCGAGGACCAGGGTTGGGCAGCACCTGTCCTATAACGTCTGCTTGAGGTCCCCAATCCGAGTTGTTTGACTTTGTTGACTGTTTTTGTCCTTCTTGGTCTGATTCTAATTATGCACCTCAGACAACAAATTGCATTCAATAAAACATTGAAGAAATAGAAAGACTCAATTTCCGGTCCATTTCACGACTTCAAAAGAAACATATTCAAGTGCAGCAATCAGCTCTCATATCCTTTTGCTAAGCACTACACTGCATCCATCATTGAAACAGTCAAACCAGCCTTTCCACTTCACACTTGGTGATTCTGTGATTTACTGCACCTTGGGCTCTGTTTGTCCTTCACCCTGTACCAGTTCCTCTGCTGCAGCTGTGGAAGGGTCTGCGGCTCATCTATCTGAGTTCCCCTTCTATGTTTCTCAGAAATGTTTGAGTGTTGAGTTTTGCTTGTGGTCAATTAGTCAGAGCTGAGAGCTGACCGAAACAGTGGGCCATCAGCACCAGAATGTCTTTCCTGCTGTGCTGTGCTTTCCTTTCTCATTTTCTCACACTCTGCTTACAGCTATCGATCCAAACTGTGCTCACTCTTGTTATGTTTTTTACTGTTATTACAGAATTTATTTTTCGTCTCATCTCTCTGGTCATGGCCTTTATGTACCTCACTGACCCTCCATGCTCAGCTATTTCCCCCCTCCCCCCTTTCTATCTTTGACATGTTTTGGCACAGGTCATTATCTTCCCTACCAGAAGTTTCTATGCAGCGAGTTGTGTTTCAACAGAGAAACACCACCTGCTTTTCTCCATGTCAGGCCAGGGGTTGCATTCCCAGTTGGCCAAAACAAGTGACAGAACTGACAGATGAAGTGGTTCAGTGGAGGCTTTTTCTGAAGTGCCATCGTCCACCTCACAAAAAGCCTTGTTGTCTTTGTGTGAGAGGGTTGTTCTGCTGGGAAAACACGTCAGGATTTTTAATCAGCATGTTTCTTTGGTTGCAGAGTACAGATGGGGGATTGAATGAGAGGGATTTCCTTTTGGATGAACCTCCTATATCCTCTCAGCCCCCTTCTTTTGACCCCTCTCTTTCATTACCTATTGTAAACACACCAATATGTTATCTCCCTCCAACAGAGCACAGTGTGCATTGAGTGAGCGACCTGTGGTCCTTTTTTAAAAAAAAAAAAATGCTTATGCTTATAAAAAAATATTAGCCCCTTTGGAAAGTTATCTGTGGATAAAGACATTTCAATGTAGCAGTAAATCAGAATTTCAAGTGCTGCTGCAACATTAGCTTTTATGCATCTTTCTGGCATAGCCTTCTTGCCCATTTAAACCTGTGCCTGCTGGTCCTTTGTTTTTTTTCCCATATGGTGTTGTTATTCTGACTGTCGTCCCTGACATGTTTTTATACTACTTCGATCAGTGCACTTGTGATTTGGGAACAGATAAAATCCAAATCTTGTCCTGTGTTTTTGTTTTGTGCTTGTGTTTTGAATACAAGCAAGGCTGGGCCTAAAGCAATCATCACTTACAGTGGCTTCAGAAAGTACTGAGGCCACTTCACGGGTATATTTCTACAGGCCTCACACACCTGGATTTGGGCAGTTTATCTTTGCAGTCTCCCTGGATAGGAAGTTTTTGTAAGCTGCCAACTTCAGGTCTCTCCACAGATTATCTGTTGGGTCTAAGTCGGGGCTGCACAAGGACAGACAGAGCCTTGTTCTGAAACCACTCCAGCATTGTTTTGGCTGCTCCAGTGCTCTGGAGGAGGTTTTCTTCAGGTATCTCTCAGTATTTGGCTGCATTTATCTTTCCCTCAGTTCTGACTAGTCTCCACAAATACTTGTAATATTTACAGCCTGAACCCTTACCATAGCAGTGTACAGCAGATCCATCCCATACTTCACTTAAATGCACTGTGGCTGCACAGTGAAGGGAAAGTCGCCCCTGCCTTTACCGTGTTCCATTAAATGGATTAGTGCCATAATGTATATGTGACTGAACATGGTAATGTGTTTAAATTGAAATGAGTGCTGGTATGTTTTATGTGCTTCTGCCCCGAGACATGATGGTATATTTCTCAGTTGAGTGTCTCATTCTATACCTGACCATACTCATAAAACGACTCTATAAATTTTTTTTAGATGAATTTAAATTGTGCATATGTTAATTCTGTATTCATGTGACACCCTTACGACCGTCGCTCGTCTTTTGCTGCCTCCTTATTTTCGGACTTCTACGTCTCCTCCAGACAGCAGCAGGCATACAAGTTTACGGTGTCTTCCTCTTTAGAGGAAATCACCACAGAGCCAGTGGAAATGTAATCTCTGCTTCAAACGAGACAGAGACAGAGGAAAAAACTGAAGACCCACACACAGGAGAGAACAAAATCCACCAGGGCAGAGATTTAGGAGTTTCACCTCTTGGGAACCATGTTAAAAAATATAAGCGCAGACAGTGTTTAAGATCTGTCAGTGACAGTGTGTAAGTGGAAGAACAGACATTATCCCATCTTTTCCCAGAGTGCCTTGGACGTCTTTTAAACACATGCCCAGACAGACTGAAGTGAAGGAGGGGAAGAAAACCAAGCAGTTTGTCTTATTACTAACACAAAATTTCATTTGTTAGAAACACTTTACTCACCTATGAATATTATAAAATACAATTCAGAGGCGCCTTGTCTTGTTTGTGATTAACTTCACATCATTTCCAAATGTTTTCTTTTTTTAGGATTTCCTCAGAAATGAAGACATATCTCTTTGCATCTCTTGATATATTTGCATGGCTGAATTAGAATAAATGTAGCATGCACATTAAAACCTTAGTATTTGAAACATGGCTAAATAAACTGTCTGAATCTTCAAGTTAAATCAACTTTACCACTACAAAAACCCCTCTCCATGTAGACCACTTGCTTATGTTCAATGTAAGTCACTAACCACACCATTTAAGTAACTAATTTTTTGTTGTGGTTGCCATGAATCATTGTACTGATTTCTTTGTCTTGTTTCCTTTCCCTTCCTGCAAAAAGGGAAAGTTCATTTATTATACTGATATTGTCAGGACCTGGAGTTGGTTACAGACAAAAAGCTGCTTTCTCACATAAAGCAGGGCTGAAAAGTGGTGATGTGGCGTTAGTGGATCGATGGGAACTGAATTTTCTTTGGGTTTTAGGAGGCTTTTCAACAAAACAATGAAGGCTTTGTTTCTGGCTCTAGCAAGTTCAAGTTTCACTCAGTGAATATTAAATGTGGGGTTGGTTGTGATTGCCCGATGGGATTTTAATGAAGGGTTTGAGAGAGGAGTGTTGAGTTATGTATGAATCTATGGCCTTCCCTAGTGGGACGGGAAGTCTCTGTTACAGTGAAACTGAAGATTGCGTTAGTTTTCCAGGATGGTTAGTTAAGAGGTCAGTTTAAGGAAGGAACAAAGTGGGTTTGATGTTTCAGGACAGCGGCTATTGTCAACCAAACCTTCCCATGTTGCATAGTTTCTGAAATATTGACTTTGACAGGATGTGTTGCTTTTCTCTGAAGATTAAGGTCAGACAAGAAAAAAAGAAAGCTGGACTTCCAACAACAAATAAAGAAAGAATAAATTGAGGTATTTAGCTCAGAATTTGGGTCAATCTCCAAAAACACTGGATCCCGTGTTGCTTCTACACTGGATCTTGTTATCTCCTCCCTACCTGCAGATTCAGTTCCTTCACTGACAGTTTGTTGCAGAAAACCCTGATGCCTTCGGGCTCGAGCTGACATAACCCTGATAATATCACCGTGACATTATAAAGGTTATTTTCTCAGACTTGACAAAGCTCCTATCAGAGCCACTGAGAACATCCAGAGTCATTATACAACTGTTACCTCTCATGATGAATAAATTCACAGAAAATGGCCCTTTAAGATACAAACATTTCTTGTGCGGATGTAAAGGCTGTGGTTTTGTCTGCTGTGAAGCCCTGTGACAAACGGGAAACAAAAAAAAAAAAAAAACCCCACACACAAACAGAAGCTCATTTTGCGAAATACAATACTTTTGAAATAACACAAGATACAATCCCTTTGAAATACTGACATTTTTTACCAGTTTTTCATGTTGTGGGATGTCTTTCAAAGTATATTATCCTGCAGAATATGAGCAGATGCATTATTGCAAAAATGTAAAGGTACTGTAAATGTTACACACAAACACTTGAGCTGTCTGGCTTATTATTGCAGCCAATCTTAACTCATAACATCTGGTTACACTCTAATAAAGCTGTAAGTGTTTGACCAGCCTGTATAGATAAAATGAGATAAGAGTCAGGTCCAATATTTAGTTTTGAAGGGTCAGTTTAGTTCATTGATGCGCCTGCAGAGGTCAGTTTCCTGTAAATGGTGCATCCTCGGTGGTTCATCGTGGATTTATTTGGCTGCAGTTTCTAAGAAATTTTATTCCAGCAAAGTGTCACATGCCTGGTATATTGTTCTATTGTTGATGCATTTGTTGGGTCGGTGTCATTTGAACATGGTTTGGGTTCAGAGACTGAGGCAATTGAGCTGTGATCTGAGTCATAGTGTATGTCTCTGTTCATCTGTAATGAGGTTACTCTTCCAGAAATGCTTTTTAATGCTTTCTTCATGGAGCAACACTGTAGCTTCAGAAGCTGTTGTGGATGTGCTTTAAATGTCAGACCTGTCAAGTGGATACATGAGTGACATTAAAAAGCAGTGAATACGTTTCTCAGCCTTTGAATAAAAGGAGTTTCATTAGGACGCTGTGCTGATAAAGTTGACTGTGCTTGGTCGGACCATATGAGGAGAAGTGAATATAAAGCAGCAGGGTGGTGGTTCTGTTGGGTAACATTTTTTGACACTCCTGGCACTGCTTTTGATTCTTCCCCTTTTTTGTTGCATGTGTTCACATGTATTAGATTTGCCTGTTTTTCTTACCTTAAAGTGTGTTTTCCTGTGACACAGTGTGATGGTTCTATTCTTAGAGAGCAGCCTTATAAGACAGCAGATGGCCTGGGTCTGGTACAGTCATGGTGCCCAGGAGGCAGCTTGGCTTCAGGCCTGGGCTACGTTATTAGAGCTAATCTGCATTCTGTCATTCAAGAGGCTACTGATGCAACTGGGCTCTCCGTATGTAATAGAGTTCAGTGCAGGGTAAGCCAAAGGCCGCTTTGTGATACTATGCCAACACTTGCAAATGTATCTCACAGGCTCAAGATAAATTGATCTGAATACCTCAGGATTATTGTATCACTTCCAGAACATTGCTTTTCTGTGTCGGGTTTCTTGAGGACAGTGGTGCAGCACTAAATCAGTTATAGCCCACTGTAATGTGATATTCACATAATAATTGACTTTACAGCATGCACTGAACTGTCCTACTTAATGTTAGCATTACCGTTATACTGAAAAACTTGAATCTTAGCATTAAAGGAAATTGTCTCTTACAATGTGAAAAATATTGTGCACAAACTGTAACTATGACCTGTTTTCTGACGGATGATGGGCATGTATGGATGGATTTTTTTTTTCCAAGTTCCATGTGCAGGTTGGAGCACTGGTGGATGCTGTCAAGACTGTTGAAAGTGTAGTGTTGCCCCTTTCTTCTGCATGTTGTGCAAAACTGTAGCTTTTGTCTTGTGGGGGAGAGGAAAACAGTTTTTCAGTTAACTCCTCAATACCCCCATGAGTTTGGATTTTTACGATGTGCAAGTATGTGATATTATGTGTGTACATATTCATGTGCATGTGTGTGTGTATGAATATACATGCCTGTTCTGTCATTGTTCTGTTGAGAGGAGGTTACTCTGAATCATTGAGCTATACCATTAACTTTCATCCTCTTTCAGTGTGTAGATGTTTCTGTTTTTATCTAAACATGTACTTCCTTCCTTTGTCCACGTGACACTTACCCAGGAAAAAGTCCCTTAGAGACACAGAGGAAAACTTTTTTTCCCTTATGGAAACTCTGAACTTTAAAGTTATAGTAACAACTAGAAAACCTGTAGATGACGTGTAGCCAATCGCTGTCTCTTCTATCCCTATTTTAAACTTTCCATCGGCCCATGAAGACAAAACTCTGAGCTGGAGACTTAAAACAGAAAATGTTCTATTGTTCAGCATTAATTTTCATATCACCACCAGGCAAAATGTTGCAATTACTCGTTGCAGGCAAGCTGTTGCTGTGTCATGTCCGACAGACAAATCAAAAGCACAAAGGTTTCTATGTTCTTTAACAAAAGCAGATGGATGCTGAACAAATCTCACTTTCCTGTTATTTGAGAAAAATAATAGACCCCAAACAAAGCCTCAGCCGTTGCTGTACCTGTACCTTTGTGCATGCATGCTGTTCACCCAGAAAGAGATAAGGATATAGTCAAGAGTGACTGTCACCATTCAGCTTCAGGTATATATATTTGTGGTTTGTAGTGTCTGTTACTGCAAACCTCACACAGACACAACCACAGGTTTCTGTCACAGCACAAGAACTGTTGTCTCCTCCTACATTGAGTGTCTCAGTGTGATTCTGTTGCAAGCACATACTAGCACATTTTGCATAACTGAGCTGTTTTTGAGAGAGTGTGTGTGTGTGTGCTTGTGCTTGTTGAAGCAGTGCCTTGGCACACAGCCTTTGTCTTCTAACGGTTGATCCTCCTTAAAGTGAGGTAAGCCATGATTTGTTAGTTTGCTGCTCCCTTAACCAACTGGATCTGTCTATTTTCTGTTCCTTTAGGAATTCTTTTATAAAATTCATTCCGAATTTACAGCTGTACTACTTGCACATAATTTCCTTCTGTGATGTCAGGTTTCCACTTGTGTCCTGTGCTGCTAACATGAGATGCATGCTGGTCAGAATTAATGCAACATTAGGAAGCAGATGTGTGTCTGATCCAGTTGGATTTATTGGTTAGTTTTATAGTTGAGCATGTGCTTTGGAGTAAGGATTATTACGAAAACAAGAATAATCTGTTGAACAGAACAGGGGAACGTTTACCTTGATATTTTATGTTCATTGATGCACGTGTCGCACTGCTTGCACAAGTTGGGTTTTTGTCAGACCGTTTAAATGGAGGAGTATACTCTTTGTGTTATCTTGTATAACAGCAAGTTTAAATTATTTGAAACTTATGTGCATCCTGTTTCACACAGGAAATGAACTGCTCCGATTAGCATCCTCTACAGGTCTTAATGCTGAGCTTGTTTTCTGCAGTTTATATGATTCCACTTGTGAACAGAGTCACACAGTTTCTTTTTGAAGTCACTGTCCCCATTTTTATTTTACCAGTTTATTTTCTCATGGTCAGTGTCAACAGGAATACTCAAATGTCATTTTTTTTGAATGTATATTTAACCTCACTGCATAATATGGACATCTACAAACTTTAGGATCACTTTGATTCCTGCTCCATACCTGCTCTTTTTTTTGTATCTCTCAGGGTCAGAGGTCAATCTGAGCCACAGCAACATGTCTGAGTCTGCAAAACCTCCCCACCCCAACCCTCAGGGTAAGGGGGAGAAAACCCATGGCAGCGACTTCAGCTATGTGGGGATTGATGCCATTCTGGAGCAGATGAGGAGGAAGGCTATGAAGCAGGGCTTCGAGCTCAATATTATGGTTGTGGGTGAGTCTGACCTCATAGTTTCCTATCCAGCCAAATCTGGGCCTTGACATTGAGCTTCATTAGGCCTTAATGTTAGATTAGAATAAACTTCTATAATCAAAAGTGACACAGATGTATAAGAGAGGACTTGGAGATTGTGATTGCTTCCAAATGTCTTACGTTCACATCAGTTATTGACTCAGTGCTGAATTCAACAAGAAAGATCAGATTGTAACCATTATAAACATTTGCAATTTGGACTTCAATAACACAATATGCAGAACAAAGCAATGTAGCAATTCTCAATCCAAAATACACAACAGTATAAACCTACACAGATATTTGTTTATCATATAAGACCACATGAAGTGCTTAGTTTATTGTCAGTGACAGGAAAAACTCATTTTTTATTACTTCTCTTTTTTGCACTCACCATGAAACTGCTTCTTTTCTGTCCTCTGATACAAACAAAAAAACTAAACTATGTTTGTTTCTCCTTTTGTTTTTTTTTTGTTAAGCACCAGCCAGCATGGTGTTTTTTCTGCTTCAAGGTTTTTCTTTGTGTGTCTGTGATATAAGAAAGACAGACACTGACTTGAGTGGATACATACAGGGTGGCAGGCTGAGAAAGTGCTATACTGATGGCTATTACTCTGCAGCACGCACTCCTCAGGGAGCACAATGCTGCTCAGAGAGCAAACCCAAGGCCAAACCTATGCACAAATTATCCCCACAGGAATGAATGTGAAGATGTGTTTTTATTTCTTTCTGTTTTTATACTAAGGTATAGCATCATTTGTCTAAAGCCTCAGTGTTTATGTTTTGGTTTTGTTCATGTTGGCAGGTTGGTAGTTAGTGTAGAAAACACTCAGTTTGATTTCAGGCCCTGCAGGGTGGGATTTTGTGCCCACAAGCTAGACAGCATGTCAGAACAGCTCTAAGGAGACATCCCACAACATACGGTCCATGAAAAAAGCCATAGCCATTTCAGATGTTGTAAATTAAGAACATGTTTTAATGAGAAAGTTATGACGGTGCAGTTTGTTTCATTGGATGTTTATTTGTGGGAATAAATAATGTGCCTCAGTGAAACAACACTGCCTTTAATCTTTCTCAGTTTTTCATCTTGTTGCAGAGTGCACATTTCTACTTTACACTGACATGTATCCACATGTAGGGCTCCATCACCTTGAGGAGAAATGAAACTTGTGTGAGATGATATTTAACACTGTGTTGTGAAGTAACACCGTCACACTGTGTAGACTGGCATAAAGGTTTTCAATAGAATAGACGCAGTGATTTTGGACTGCTAGAGGGAGCCCTGAGATACAGTACTATAGCAACATCTCAGGTTCTTACACCTCACTGGAGTCATATTTCTCAATGCAAGGCCAGTGTCGACCTGTGCTTGGTCTCAGTCTTTGGCTTAATCAGTGCTCGACGTTTTTATTCAGTCCCTGGAGTTCATGGGATTGTCATAATGTTATGCAGTTAAAGTTTTTTTTAGATTCACAGGTGTTTATGTTCACTGTTCAATGAAGGTGTTGCATTACAAGAACAACACTGAGAAGATTTATTTGAGATTTATGCAACAACATGGCACTTTTTGTGATTCTAACGTGGTTTCCGTTGGCACTTGGAGTTGCCACTTGGTTTGCTGGCAAAGATGTGAAAGGTTAAAGCAGCTGTGCTTTTGGCCCTATCACTTGTGGTGCACTCTGTGAGATGCTTTTGCCTAATCCCTGCCCTCAGCCAGCTGACCTTTTCATTTGCGCCATGCAGAGAGGGCAGCCAGGGTGTCTCATTGTGTGGCGATGTGTGTGTTGGAGAGAAAAAACATGTGAACGTGGGGGAGTGCATGTGACTAAGAAGACTGCGTGTAGGGTGTGTTTGTGACACACAGGGAAAGAGCGGTGCCAAAGGGTGCCCTGGGTGCTGCAGAGGGCCTGGCAGCCTGGCAACACTCCACACGCCACAGTGGATGTCCATAGGGGCTGTGAATGGAGAGCGGGAGAGAAATTTGGAGGAAAATGTGAAACATACTGTGGAGATATATGTGTGGGACCTTTTTGTTTAAGAAATATCAAAACACATACAAGTTTGTATTATATGATATTTACATAAAGGTTTCAAAATTATAGTATCTGCAAACAAAACTCAAATCCTTTTGCAGGCATCTTTCATCTGTTGTCCCAATAGAATTTACTGCTATTTAAAGGTCAAAACTAACAAGTGATGCTAGAAACACCCCACATGTACAAAGTCATTTATTTCCAACAATTTCTCACTCTGTTGATTTTGTAAAATACTTTGAATATATTTTAAAGGCTCTTTAAGTTTTATACTTTAGTGAGTTCACACTTAAAGTTAAAAATTATTACAAATTATTATTTTACAACTGTCTACACTTGGAGTAGACGACAGACAGTACGTGGGAATCATTGACTGGTGATTTGATTTGTCTTAAAAGTTGTTAAATTCTTTTGAATTAGTTGTGTTTCTGTTCATCTTCATGTTTTTTATACAATACATCTACGCTGACCTGCTCATTCTGCTCGTCTGACACTGCAGCTGTCTTGCTGTGCTTGCAGTTAATTCACACACACACACACACACACACACACACACACACAGTACCACGCAAGCCAAATATCAGGAATGCCTGTGCTTATTAATTTTCACTCTTTGTGGTGAGAAAACCCCTAAAAGAAACTTTTGTGTTTGAATTGAATGAGGCTTCTGTCTTTAACAACTTTGACCTTGTGTCTATGGTTAAAATCATTTGTCAGTGTGCTCCTGCTTCCTCTAACTGTTTTCCTATTCAGGGCAAAGCGGTCTGGGGAAGTCCACTCTGATGAACACCCTGTTCAAATCCAAGGTGAGCCGCAAGTCAGTTCAGCCAAACCCAGAGGAGAGGATCCCCAAGACCATCGAGATCAAGTCCATCAGTCATGGTCAGCCTAAATAGATTGATATTAATATACTAAATTTGTTTTAAGCTGCTCTGTACTACTTTTATTTTGCTCTCTATGTGTCTGTGTGTTTGTGTGTCCAAAAATTCAAACTATATGACTTTTCTTTGTGCAGATATTGAGGAGAAAGGAGTGAGGATGAAACTGACAGTAATCGACACTCCAGGCTTTGGAGATCAGATTAACAATGAAAACTGGTGAGCTGAAGATACTTGATATCAAGGCCGCAGGAGGAGTTATAAAGTTACTGTTACTTAATCACTCCACATAGTTATTACAGCCACACTTCAGTAAAAACACTGCAGTTTTATCATTCATTTAGTCATGGGAACGTGCATATTAATGATTTTTAAAGGCTTAACAGCTCTTTAAGGAAAAGGGGCTGATTTAACGGGTTAGGTTGGAGTAAAAACTCAGTTCTTATTGTTGGCTAATTCTGTTGTCAGCTGGCAACCCATCATGAAGTTCATCAACGACCAGTATGAAGCCTACCTGCAGGAGGAGATCAACATCAACCGGAAGAAGAGGATCCCGGACTCCAGGGTGCACTGCTGCATATACTTCATACCTCCCACAGGCCACTGGTATGACAACATATCAAAGAGACACGCATGCCCCATTTTTTTTGTTACTCATCCCACCAGTTTCTCCCACAGCTGCAGAGATGAATCAGGCTTTCAGAGAGTTCATCCCTTGACCTATTGTCTTTCCACAGCACAATGGAAGTGTCCTTCTCTAGCTCTTTATTTCTGTCTGTCTTTGTGGTGACCACATGTGGAACTCATTCCCTGCTCAGAGACACTAAAGTATCACCTGAGGAGTCAGGTTTCACAGAGAAATTCTCACTGTTGAGCGAGAACATGCAACCACTATAAAGATATCAGAAGTGCAGTACTTTATTTTGAATAGGAGTGATTTTAATGTTTGAGGCAATCTTATATGTACATTATATATGAAATAGTTAAAACTTTGACCTGAGCATGTTGATTATAGGCTTACAGATGATGATTTACCAGTAAAACATATGTAGCCAACTTGTAATCTAGTGTGATTGTAAAATTTGGAAAAACTGCTGCTTCAGAGGTCTGGATTTGATTATTGATTCAGTGTCTTTTATTCATCTGGAACATGTTTACCATCGTTTAATAGAGAGAAAAAAAGGAATCCAAGTGGTTTGCAGATGTGTTCCTGATAGAATCCAACATGACAGTGGTGAGGGACTAACATATTTTGATCAGTGTGTGTTCCAGCACTGGACTAGATTTGGAGCGCAAGAAGAAAAATATTGTCTGTGGTGTGCAGTCACTGAGATTGTGTCCAAGGAAATGAAAGGAATAACAACACTGCATAGTCATAATGAGCGATGTTCAAAGTGCCCTCATGGTATCATGGCAAAGCATGTTGTGTCTCTTGTTAAGAAACCAGGTGGAGGCTGATTGCTTCACTTACGTTACGTTTGCTTCAGCTACAAACCTCATTTCTCTGTTGGTGATTTCAGGCACTTTTGTCCAGTCAATTCCTATTTAATTAAACAGTTGAGGACAGATGAGCTGTGTGTCCTCATATGCACTAAGGGCGTATCAGGACATACAGGCACACATGCAAATAAACAGCAGACAAGGCTGAGTATCTGTGTTTCATACAAGCATCTTGGTAGGACTGCTGTATTGTACACAACACACTCACGCACCACCTCCAAACACACACACACACACATTCACCAACCACCTGATTGCATACATCCACTGCTGTGTAGCTGTAACTCACCAGTTGTCCACTTAAATGTTTTCTCTGTGAGTGTGGGATGATGTGTGTGTGTGTCTGCGGTGTCCTGCTGTTTGACAGACCCTTTCATCATCTGCTCATGTCACCACAGCTGCTGCTACAGATAGAGTGTGTGTGTGTGTGTGTGTGTGTGTGTGTGTGTGTGTGTGTGTGTGTGTGTGTGTGTGTGTGTGTGTGTGTGTGTGTGTGTGTGTGTGTGTGTGTGTGTGTGTGTGTGTGCGTGTGCGTGTGTGTGTGTTGCTCTTTGTATAGAGCTGTGTTGGCAGTGGACTTAAGTGGGCAGTAGACATGCTACCACTTGTTCATGCACATGTTGCATGTATGTCGTGAATGTGTTTCTGTATCCTCGTGCTCACAGCTGCAGAGTTAAGTTCAACACCTGAACTGCTCTCCTCACTGTGAATCTGTCTTGTTTCTCTCTCTCTGTTCCTATATCATCAAACATTTGCCCTCCAGTGTGAAACATGAATACAGGGAAGTACACACTCATTTCAAAAGCAACGCTGCTAAACATCTGTCAGGAAGTGGTGTCTTTATTAGAGCCAACCAGAGAGTTGTAGACAGGAGTACAAAGCAGAGTGTTGGGTCTACTGTTGTGACCTAGCATTAAGAGGAATATCGTTAAATAGACAACATCTATGTGTGTATATGTTCAGATACAGACTGGGCAGCACACAGATCTGCAGTACAGCACATACCTGCAATTCCAGTCCATGAAAATGATTCTAAGCCTTTGAGAAACAATATATTTGAAGCTCCATTTGTGCTGGATAAGTAGCCTGATTCATGAAAATAATTTAGTGGAACAAATCTAAAAACTGTTTTGCTTTTGCCAGTTGAAGATTTAAATTAAGGCCTGTTACCAATTATACAGACACAGTGCCAAAGCCTCCAGACGCCTTTGCCATGTACCCACAGTTCAAGACCGACAGGGTGGAAAATGATGACAGAACTTCCCTGGTACCTCTTTAGGGTTTCAATCATTGGCGATATGCTGCTTTTTCTTCCTTCGATTATCTCGATTTCCCATTTAAAACATACCGAACAGCAGTTTGTATTTATCAAGGCTGTGAGATTTATCAAGGTTCAAATGAAATTTGCATGTCAGCAATTTGCTTTTTAGTTGCTTATGTGGTTTCAGATAGATGAACGATGCTCAATGAAGCAGAACACAGTCTTGGCTTCAGCAGCCATTTCTGATTATAGCAGAGTCAGCCGCACTATTTTCCCTGTGGGCAGCCTTGGTGTTAGCTCATTTAACATGTCTTCCTGAGAAATTGAAGGGTGCACTTTGACTCTCATCAGCTCAGAGCTGCTTTCTGGTCTATTATTGAAAACAAGAGAAGCCAACGCTTTTTACAATGTGGTAGGTTGTTTACTCCACTTCTCATTTGACCACAGAGGATATTTTCTCACTTTATGTAAATATAAAGGCGATTTATGGATTCCTGTTGGTGTACATCTGTATATGCATTCATACAGGTGCATCTATTGTCCACACAGTATATGTTAGAGTGCGCAGATAGATTACACATGAAAGTTTGCATGTCTGCTCAGTCATGCATGTGATCCATTGTATATTCCCATTTCTTTGCATATTTTTTATGTATGCAGTTACATCATTTCTGTTGTATTATATAAACCAAGAGCATCAGCCCCCTGGTCTTTCTTCTCTTTTCTGTCCTTCCTCTCTAAATAGATGTTTCACATGCTAGTAGGAATATTTCCAGTAGGAAATACTGAATATAAAATGTAATGCTTTCAATCTCTGGTTGAATGCATGGCTTACTATGTCATCCCTCTTTGCCTTTGTGCTGCTCAGTTTCTATTTTCCTCTCTCTCACTATAACACATGCACCCAGTGTTTCATGGTGACATGGCTGCCAGTCATGGTGGAGAGCCAACCAGGCCTCTCCTGCAGCTGCCTCTGGGTCTTTAAACCAGGCTGGCCTGACTTGGCTGGGGCTAATTGGAGGGCAGAGCAGACAGCATGAGGGGAGCCCGTCTGGAGGAGCAGCTGCAGGCAACACTGAGATAGATAAAAAACACAGAGAACACTGGCGAACACAGTATAGATCAATACTTGGTCCAGGCTAATCACTGCTTTACCAGTGGCGACCATATGGCTGTTAAAGGAGAAAAGAGAAAACACACACTGAGAATATACTTTTATCCACATTTGTTGGACAAAAGCATTAATATTAAAAATAAGTGTTTAATACATTAAGCTTTAAATTTAATGTGCAAGCTCAAATACAGTTTACTGAAATAGGATTGAGTAATAGGAAAAGGGTTTGAGAATAAGAAAAGAAACTGCAACCTCTACTAATGCAGTATGTGGAGTAATAAACTAGGGTAGGCTGAAGGTAATGGAACAGACCATGATTGTCCTCTGGTGGCCACTATGGTTCATTACATGTCTGACAAATACAGATGCACCAAATTAAAAGATGCTTTCTTTGTGTCATAGAGAACAAAAATAAAATATATTGTACCAAGTGGGATAAAACAACCTGCAGATGTGTTACAAAGAAAAAGTAAAATAAGCTGTACATCCTTATATCTGTGTATAGAGCATAGATGCCAAAATCTGTGAGATGATTTTTGGTCCTGAAGCACAGTACTCTTTCATTTTGGCACATTCAAGCAATTAACACCCAAATATGCATGAATTTAATTTGTTCTCCGTTGTCTCTGTCATCCTGCAGTCTGAGGCCTCTGGATGTGGAGTTCATGGCGCGTCTCAGTAAAGTGGTCAACATCGTGCCCGTCATCGCTAAAGCGGACACACTCACCCTGGAGGAGAGGGACTACTTTAAACAGAAGGTGAGAGGAGTGTGTGTGAGTGAATTTAAGTAGGTGTGTATGTGTGCTTTTACAAATATCTGAAAATATCTTCCATGAATTTAAATGCATTTAATCTCATTCATATATTTGGTTACATGATTCTCCTATCATACCTGCAATGTGTGGAGTCTTAACCGGGGCCTGCTGCATCCCTTCCTCTGTGTTTCTGTTGGATAATTATCAGTCCACAGGAGGCAGACCGCCACCTGCCTTTCTCCATCATGTCCTTTATCTCACTATTCCCTCCTTCCAAGGATTCGGACATCCCTATCAGCGTATTCATTTTAGAGGGGTAGAAGCACAATGGGTATCTTGGCTACTGTTTCTCCCCCTGATGCCTCTCATACCATCCAATAAGACCTAAGTAGAGATAGGACCAGGACCTGGCAGAGAAAGGATGCCACTGAGCTTGTAACTGAACTGTTTTGGTTGGCTGCCTGCTCTGTATGACCTTGAAGATTATTAACTAAAAGTCTCTTTGGCCAGATGTTTCCCCCCCCATTTGTTTTCCAGCAGCAACTTGACATACAAACACAATAGTAGGATTTTTCTATTGAATTTTCAGCTCTGTGAGTACAGGTGTGAGCGTCTGGTCTGATGCCTCTAATCCACAGTTTTGTTTTTTTTGTTTGTTTGTTTGTTTTTGTCCAATTTCACTTAGTTTAATCCTGAGAAAGCTTCCAAGGACAAACAATGAAATGTCTGAGTAAGGACCAGGTGTAAATTGTCAGGAGTAGTAATTGTGCTTTTATTCTTCTCAGAAGCTTGTCTGTCCATTTTTCTGCATCTGTGTTTGTGTTTCACTTATTATATTGACATAGAATTGGGGTGGCCCTTTTATAAGCCATCCATCAGTCTGGATGAATCTGGATCCGTCTAATTTTTTTTTTCCCCCAAGAGTGGTTAACCTACATGTTAACTCCTCCATCTTAGGGATATAGGAACCATTTAATGTCCACCAGCCAATATAACACAATCAAGTATTTGCTTAAGTCCTCTAGTGGGTTCCAGCACCATCTATTCGACTATCTGGCCTGAATTTAAATATCTTCATATAACCAGGGTTCAGTCCAAGCAGCAAGTGTGTTTGTGGTTATAGTGACTGATAGACTTGGGTGTTGGCTGCTGGCTGAGTGCTGGAATAGTGAGATAATAGATGAAGGATTTGTGTCTGACATCTCCTAATTTAGTCTCAGTGTCAGCTCTCATTATGGAAACCCTCCTCTCTGAGTAATGATGATTTAACAACAACACATTCAACTGAGAAAATATTGCATTATGCTGTATATCGGACATCCTGCTGTGCTATGGCTCTATATATTATGTAATTTTGTTTGCATCATTATGCAGATTAGAGAAGAACTGCGAGCCAATGGGATCGATGTTTACCCTCAGAAAGAGTTTGATGAGGACACAGAGGACAGGATGATCAATGACAAAATCAGGGTAAGTTCACATTGTTCGGTGTCTGCTTCAGTCGACCCTTAAACGCCACCATATCTGCCCAAAAGGTTGATTGAAGCATCTTTTTCCAGCAAAGGCAAACAACAATAAGACGACCTGAAACTAAATCATTGCGAAAGATGTGGTCAATGATGTGTGTATTTGTGTGTGTGTGTGTGTTTGCACTCAACAGGAGATGATCCCTTTTGCTGTGGTGGGCAGTGACCAGGAGTACCAGGTGAACGGGAAGAGGATTCTGGGAAGGAAAACAAAATGGGGCACCATAGAGGGTAATAACACATAAATGATAAGACACAAACATGTGCACACACACACACAAAATTCCACAGTTGGTTAGATTTGACAAACAGACAATTGAAAATGAGTCACCAGGCAGATTAATGTATCCTAAACACAGGTCAGCCAGAGCCAGCATGAGTTAAAACTAAAATTCACTGACTTTTTTTTTTTTTTTTTTTTTTTAAAATGTAGTTATTGCATATTCCAGATTGGTCTAATAGTATATTATAAAGTCCATCTGCATGGTGGGATTTGGTCTAACACTAAAAAAAAATGGCCCATTTACCATATTCACACTTTCAGTTGACAGTGCCAAGGCCATCTAATTGTCTCACTATAATAGATAATACAATCACATGCAAGAGACAGATTTTGATTTTGGATGTATTTTGAACATATGGAAAGTTACAAACTGCAGCTTTAAAATCTGGCCAGCTGGTTTAACCGTCTGTTGTTTGACTACCAGGCGTTTGTTTGACTCTGTAGCTAGGGGGATGTACGAGACCAGAGGAGGAGATTTACAGAGACTTTCTGTGTCCATTGGGATAATTCACAGGAACATAAAACACACACACACACACACACACACACACACACACACTTGCATGGCTTTAATACAGTTTACATTTCTTGGCCTGTGCTCTACACTTGTACTGCCAAGGATTTTCTTAGGAAGCGGGTGTCCTTACCTCACCCGTGAGTGTATGTTTGTGTGTGTGTGTGTGTGTGTGTGTGTGTGTGTGCGTGTGTGTGTGTGCGTGCGTGTGTGCGTGCGTGCGTGTGTGCGTGCGTGCGTGCGTGTGTGTGCGTGTGCGTCAGCGAGAGAGAAAGAGAGAGGACATCTGTCTGGACTGAGAGTTAACGTATGATTGGAGGACAAAAACACAGGTGAAGAGGCCTGGTCTCCTTCCCAGACTACACATCAGCACACTCACATCATCCATATTGAACTGTAGCTTATTTATAAAACTATAAACGCCTATAAATTTTTTGTAAAAATATATGTTTATTTGCCAAAACATAAATCATTGAATTATTTCTTTGGACAAGACATCTGCTTAGTTGTAACTTGGTGATTGTTTATAAGTTTTAGAAATCATTAAAAGCCATAGTGAAGTGCAAAAATCAAGTTGGAAATATTTTGCAATGATTATCTTTGTAAATATATTAGGATGCATAATGTGGCCTTGTAATACCAACTATAACATTTGGAGTTCAAGTTAAAACAAGGCTGTTTTTCTTCCTAAAAGGATGAGGATTTCTAGTACTCAACCTTTTTTTTCTTAAAACCTGAAAGTACTGTGGTGTGAAAAAGCTTTGGCCTCCTTCCTGATTTCTTATTTTTTTGCATGTTTGTCACACTTTGTTTCAGATCATCAAACTAATTTAAATATTAGTCAAAGATAACACAAGTAAACACATCATGCAGTTTTTAAATGAAGGTTTTTATTATTAAGGGAAAACAAAATCCAAAACTACATGGCCCTGTGTTAAAAAGTGTTTGCCCCTCCGTTAAAACATAACTTAACTGTTAATCACATCTGAGTTCAATTCCTCTAGCCACACCCAGGCCTGATTACTGCCACACCTGTTCACAATCAAGAAATCACTTAAATAGGACCTGCCTGACAAAGTGAAGTAGACCAAAAGATCCTCAAAAGCTAGACATCACGCCAAGATACAAAGAAATTCAAAAACA
This sequence comes from Mastacembelus armatus, assembly GCF_900324485.2. Taxonomy (NCBI): domain Eukaryota; kingdom Metazoa; phylum Chordata; class Actinopteri; order Synbranchiformes; family Mastacembelidae; genus Mastacembelus; species Mastacembelus armatus. Next base: position 23,861,024 of record NC_046633.1, read on the forward strand.
AATGAGAAAGAAAGTAACTGAGATCTATCAGTCTGGAAAAGGTTATAAAGCCATTTCTAAAGTTATAAAGCCATTTCTAAAGCTTTGGGACTGCAGCGAACCACAGTGAGAGCCATTATCTACAAATGGTGAAAACATGGAACAGTGGAGAACAGTGGAGAACCTTCCCAGGAGTGGCCGGCCGACCAAAAATAGCCCAAGAGCGCAGCGACGACTCATCCAAGAGGTCACAAAAGACCCAACAACATCCAAAGAACTGCAGGCCTCACTTGCCTCAGTTAAGGTCACTGTTCATGACTCCACCACAAGAAAGACACTGGGCAAAAATGGTCTGCATGGCAGAGTTCCAAGACGAAAACCGCTGCTGAGCAAAAAGAACATAGAGGCTTGTCTCAGTTTTGCCAGAAAACATTTTGATGATCCCCAAGACTTTTGGGAAAATACTCTGTGGACTGACGAGACAAAAGTTGAACTTTTTGGAAGGTGTGTGTCCCATTACGTCTGGTGTAAAAGTAACACTGCATTTCAGAAAAAGAACATCATACCAGCAGTAAAATGTGGTGGTGGTAGTGAGATGGTCTGGGGCTGTTTTGCTGCTTCAGGACCTAGAAGACTTGCCGTGATAAATGGAACCATGAATTCTGCTGTCTACCAAAAAATCCTGAAGGAGAATGTCCAGTCATCTGTTCGTGACCTCAAGCTGAAGCAAACTTGGGTTCTGCAGCAGGACAATGATCCAAAACACACCAGCAAGTCCACCTCTGAATGGCTGAAGACAAACAAAATGAAGACTTTGGAGTGGCCTAGTCAAAGCCCTGACCTGAATCCGATTGAGATGCTGTAGCATGACTTTAAAAAGGTGGTTCATGCTCAAAAACCCTCCAATGTGGATGAATTACACCAATTCTGCAAAGATGTGTGGGCCAAAATTCCTCCACAGTGCTGTAACAGACTCATTGCAAGTTATCACAAACGCTTGATTGCAGTTGTTGCTGTTAAGGGTGGCCCAACCAGTTATTAGGTTTAGGGGTCAAACACTTTTACACACAGGGCCATGTAGTTTTGGATTTTGTTTTCCCTTAATAATAAAAACCTTCATTTAAAAACTGCATGATGTGTTTACTTGTGTTATCTTTGACTAATATTTAAATTTGTTTGATGATCTGAAACATTGTGTGACAAACATACAAAAAAATAAGATTCAGGAAGAGGGCCAACACTTTTTCACACCACTGTAGCTGCTGCTCTGTCAGTAAGTGTTATTAAACTCTACAGAGCTGCGGGGTGAGAGAGGTGAAGTACACGGACTGTGGGACTAATGGCGTCCTGTCCGGCCAAAAGAACAATGGCTCCGTTTTAGTCAAGCCAAGTGGCATGAGAGAGGAAGCTGCTGGTCTGCCGGGCCTGTCAGCACCAACATCATAAATTAGGCCTCACAGGAGAAGCTGGCAGTGGAGTCTCCGTATATAACAAGTTGAGAGGAAATTTTACTTAAGAGGACACTTAAAAAAGGAAGAAGATGCGATCAGACATGCATTTAAATGTATATATTCCACTGTGTATATATATGTATATGTGTATATATATATATATATACATATACATATATATACACATACATATATATTCAATTCAATTCAATTTTATTTGTATAGCGCCAAATCACAATACAAATCATCTCAAGGCACTTCCCCAGGAGTAGAGTGGAGATACCAGCAGAGTAGCTTCTTACAAAGTAGTGGTGTGTTTCCTCAGTGGTACTAATCAACACTCCCATGACCGGCAAGTTATTCCACTCTACCTCTTTCAAAGAGAATTTAATTTCCTGTCCCAGGATTTCAAAGCTTTACATAAATAGCACCCTCCTTTTTTTTTTTTTTCTTCTTACACTCTTGACATAATCTATAATTCAAACATGCATTAGCCATCCTAGAAGCACCAGCAGCTTGTCACAGGGAGTTTGTTAAAACGTCTCACTTAAAGTTCTCCAATATAGAAGAGAGCTGAGATGTATTAAATTACTTGAAAGTGGGGGAGTGCCTTATCTTGGCTTAAGAAAATTGCTGGAGATGTCATGTTAGAGGATGCCCTTCAGTTGACTTAGGAGCAACACTGCCATCTCATGGTGTTGCAAGGAATAAAATGTGTGCTTCAATAAAAGGGGCCTCATGTTTAGTTTGTCATTACTTCAAAACTATTTCATATATGGGGCATGTTTCTCTGTGAAGTCTTAATATATTTTGACTGCTCAAGATTATATTTCTGACTGTCTGTCAAGGTATAAATTTAATGTTTACTTTTGTCTCTCCCCTCTCTCATCTTATAGTTGAGAATATCGCACACTGCGAGTTTGCCCACCTGCGAGACCTTCTCATCAGGTGAGCTTCCAGCACACTGTAGACTTTTGTTTTTACAGCAGGGACTTGTTAAAAACACTGTTATGGACTGAGCCTCCTGTGAGATCAGTAATCACTTACTATGTCTTGTGTGAAAATGAATTGGAAACAGCTCTTCATTCCCCACTGAAGTCAGTTCAAATTAAATTCCACCAGATGGGTTGAGTGGTTCCTTAGACATATGATATGTCCATGGTCATATACACTATCAACAAAAGTTTTCTGGTTCTTGACTCTTTCTAAAGTCGAACATACTTGTGACATTCTTTCTATAATTAAAATCAAATATTGTTGGGACCGAAGGTGCTACAGATTGTTGTGGAGGATCCCACAAATATGCTGCACTTGTAGGTTTCTTTGCTTTCACTATTCACATGGAGAACCTGAGACTGTTGCCGTTCCATCGTTCTTTTCTAGCACAGCCTGGAAGGATCCTTGTCTTTTGTTAATTGCCTTTTCCTCACCATTATAATAGCAATCTGCAGCACTACTTCTTGTTGATGTATTGTCCTGGTAATGCTTCAGAGGGTGCAGTAACAAGCAAGCCTTCCTTGTTTTGAATGTCCAACCAACGTTTGGACACCTGTAGAAACTACTGGGATCATTTCTTTACCTCTAGCAATTTATCACTTTAATCAATGGACTTTCAGTCTTTAAAATGTCAATATAAAATGAAGAAACTTTGATTGAAAAATGTAGGTGATCCCAAACATTTGACCAGTGTTGGTGCAAGGTAGGATGTTTTTTCCTTGCATATGTTTGGCATAGTGGGATAGCTAGTTTGCCCTATTCACAAAGAAACCAAGAACATCAGACAAGTGTAGTAAAAATGCAAAGTATGAAAACAGAACAAATCATTCAGCAGCGTTGGCCTGTCCAAAAGGCACACAATTTGGGAACCACTGAGGTAAAACACATAAAATAACAGACACTACTCTTGTAATATTACCTTCTTCCTTTCAGGACACACATGCAGAACATCAAGGACATCACAGGCATCATCCACTATGAGACGTATCGTGTCCGTCGGTTAAATGAATCCAACAGCCACTTCACCTGTCAGCCACCTGAGCATCCTACTCTTCAGCCTAAGACCAACGGTCAGACTGAGGAACAGCCCAGTGCCCTGCAGGCCAACGGAGTGGCTGTCCAGCATGAAGCGCTGTCCCATGAGATGTAGAGAGTCCTGTGTGGTGCCAAATTAGGATTTCAGGACCCAATCAGGCACAAAACATACACTCACACGTATATTCTGTTTACATGAACATGCCCTCATGCACACAGTCACACACTCATGCTGTGAAGACAATTTCATTACATAGAAGGACTACCTACCCACATCTTTTAATTTATTAGAAAGTTACAACACACAGGACTCAGAGTAAATCCCACCCTATTTCATTGGTGGGCTATTTCCTTATCTGCATCCATCAGTGCAAATATGAGCAAAATCAAGATCCACATATTGTACAGAGGTCCTGCATTCAGGATTGTTTACGGTAAACCATGAAAACTGTCAGGTTATGGAGAAACAAAACTAAATGCACACAGTACGTGACCCACTAGTCAGTTTTGGCTGCTGGATTTATGTGTTATCTTCTTATCCACTGTCAGACCTGCAGTGGAGTTCAGCAACCATGCAAGTGGCAAAGTAACAGACACAGGATGTTGATCAGAATTAATCATGCTTAATGGAAAACATATTGAGATTAAAAAAAAGAAAAGCCTGTGATGTACAGAATATCTCTGCAGGAGATTTAACTATGCACAGCTGGCCAGATGAGGACAAATGGCATAAATCAAAACTAATTACAGCATATTAGATGATATGATCTAACCTAGAAATAAGCGTTGGTGTCACTGGCCTGGTCTGCTCTGTCTTGTGGTGTATAGTTTTGTATAGACATTAGGGTTATATAGAGATATTTAGATTAGTTTTATAGTATTATAGAGGAAGATATCATTGACACCTGCACACTGCAAAATAAAAAAGCAATAGTGGTGTGGAGCAGCTTCTGGAAAAGAATGAATCCTCTTAGAACCCTGTTTTGCCAAACCATCCTGTCTCTTTCTATGTCATGCCAATGTTGTGTAATACAGTCATAACTTGCATTTTACATTGCTCATTTACTATTGTGTTTTTATTGCTGTTGTTCCTGTTCTAAAATTATTGTATAAGATGGAGGTTGTGGAGGAATTTGTTTATTGCTTTCTGACTGTAAACCAAATAAAAGTCCATTTTTCTGTTTTAAAGAGAAGCACATACAGTATATAGAGTGATCTATGCATAGGTATTTATGTGTATGTTCAGTGTAATCATGATGATTGAAATTTCATTCCAGTTGTTGGCTTTCAGAGATTTGTTGCAGGTCTTAAACAGTGATGGTGTTATAGGTTTAGAAAGTGTTTGTTTTTTGTTGCCTGCACTCACACAGCATGTTGTGCCCTGTCGATTAGGCTGCACTGTAACTGGTGCCAAAGATGAGTTAACCTGCTAGTGAAGTGTAGACGTGGTCTGTATCTGTACATTGGATTTTAATAATAGCATCTAATCCTGCCAGTAGATAATGGTTAGAAATTTTACATTGCAAACATAAAACATTTTGTGAGAGGAGGATGTTTTACTTTTCATTGAGAGGAAGGATTTGTGCCAAAAAAACCTATATAATATACATAAAATTACGTCACTGAATTTTTATTAATATTTGTGGGAAAAATGTGGGCATTCATACAAGCTCAAGGCACATTTTGTAGAGACTCCATCTAAATGTATGACATTATCATAATTTCCTAACCAAGTTATTCAGCAGCATATGTTTTGCCTCTTTAAGTCACAGCAAAAAAATATTTTCCGTACTTATAAGACATAATAAAAAATAATAAAAAAAAGAAAACAATTGTCTTTTATCCAGAGAAAGTTATTGGGTTAAACTTTGTTTACTGTTGTATGGTTATTGCGTAATTTGTTATGGAATTATAGATCAAGGTTTTATCTTTGATATGCTATTTCAAAGAATAAAGATTGATATTTTTATTGTTTAAAGTTGACTGTCTTGATTGGCAAAAAAAAAAAGAAAGTGTTTGGTAATTAGAAGCGTGTCCCAGTGAAGAGGAAGCTTAAATTAATTGGAGCATGACACACAATGTTAAACAAAAAAAACAAAAAAAAACAACGTCATTCAGTTTGTTTTTGTCATGGTTTTAAATATCACTGCTATAATCCTTTAGATTTCACCTTGAATCAGGTTGGTAGGGCCAAATCTTTTTTATCAACATTTAATCATTTGAAACAAAATATACTTTGAATATTTACAGAGATATTATCACTATATTAAGCAATAAGCCAGCAAACATTTTGCATAGTGCATTTAATTTAGAACATCCTAAAAAGGTATAAGACCTTCAAAGTCATTTAGTACTTCTGAAACCTCAAAGTGAACTTAGACCAGCTCATTCTTCTTAATAATAGTTTGCATTTGTATAGGTAAAAACAAACAGCATCCCAACTCAACTGAGAGAAGATGTGAATTTGCAGCTCTGCAGGAGCATCACACCATGCTCACACATGCATTGGTTTAATGGGGCTTCTCATTTACACCTCCTGTCACACTTTTTCTCAACTACCCTGCTGATTGTAATGTGTTGACAGTGTTGTTTGTGGAAGGTCATTGTCACCCTTTTACACGTTGTAGCTCCTGCTGTGGCTTTTCCTGCCATCCCTGTGTTGGATTCATCAGTTTGAAACTTCTCTGCACTGAGGATGACACCAGCAAAGTCACAACCATCAAATGTGGAGGTGAGAGACAATAAAAATTCCTAAAAAACCCAGCATGTATTCAATACTCACCTAATATTGACACCTCTATCTAAACTGTTTCCCAGACAGCCATCCTGAACGATAAAGTTAAGCGATAATGACAACTGTGACACTGCTATGGCAGTGCCAGGTCCACTGGCAGGCTCAGGTATCAGATCAGTTTGGTGGCACATATGAGCTGACATCTGTGCGTCCTCACAGGTGCAGCATGTCTTCATCTCATTCAGTTTTTTCCACTGGTAAGTCGCACAATAAGTTGGACAGTAAGGTGCTACACAGATTGAAACAGAAAAAAATCTGTAGGATATTAGTCAGCTCACACTGTGAGTGTAACCACAAATTTCCCATCTTCTGCCAAATTCTGCAGACTCTGCACTGCATTTTACATTGTATGACACCAGGACAGATTTGTTCAGAAACCAGACGGATTAACTTATGGCACCGAGAGAGACTCTCTGAGCCAAACTGTGTTTTTGGAGCCTCTTAAAATGGCAGATTGTGGAAAATCTGATATGAGGAAAAATTTCCAACACGTGTAGCCTCCACATAGAAGACAAATAGAAAACCTTTGATGAAGCATGCAACGATCGTGTTTGTCTTACCAAAAACGTGATCTAAATTTTGAGAGACACTCACAATACTCCTACAGGTGCTATAGATACTATGAACTCATCTATGTTTTCAGTTGATTTATAAATATGAACGATAACATGGAAATCTGAAGTAATTTCCTGGAAACATCTGCATAAACCTTTTAAAAAATGTGTCAACTCACGTCTATATAGACCACAGATGAGTGTCATTTATACAATGATGAAATTACACCACCTCCAATATAAAATTAACCACACAAAGTACACACGTGTATTTCAAACACAAATAATTATTAAAAATCCACTAAAATGTTGTGCAAAACTACAGTACTCCCCTTGACTCATCCATTTTGTGGTGTATATAAAGGTTGTGCTGTTGTTATTTTGTACAAATCTTCAGGAAGCACCTGTGTTTGGTAAGTGTTTGTGTAATAATGGGAATAATCTGTAAAATTATTTAGCCCCAGTTACCAAACTACTGACTAAATATCATATCTGCCCCAAAAACTCATGGGTCCTACTCATAAATCCTTTATAAGCAAAGTTATCTGATTGTTGTGTAACCAGACATGATGTATATTTTGGTCTTGGTCACAATGTGACTAACAAACTTTCAAAAGAAAAGTAGCCACCCTTGACTCTGGCCATACATCGTCCATCACATACTCACTGTCACTGTCCTTCAAAAACACAGTTTTTAAAGTGACTATGAGGTTTTGCAGTTCTAAGTTTTGCTGCTTGTATGAAGTTTTTCTATCCTGTCTGAGTTGGTTGGAGTAAAATATGAGCAGAACTTACAAAAATAAAATACTAAACCATAATGTAAAAAACATATATTGTTAACCCTAATGAAGTAATGCAAAATAGTACTGCATTATTATGGAAAATATCATATGTGAATATGTGACGTATCACTGCCAGCATCAGTAGTGCTATGTACACAGTCTCTAAAAAAATATGTACAAAGTCCCATAAAAACTGAGGAGGAAAGTTCCCCTGGTGTATTTCAATAACACTTTTGAGCTTGCTGGGCTCAGGCAGTGAGTCAACATGTAGTAGCACACTGTGAAGCACTGGGACCTCTGAATTAATTAGTGATTGAACAACACTAGTGCATGGCAAAATAGTTATAAAAAAAGAGTTATATCAGCTCAAGCAAGGTGGATCTGACAAGCTTTCATATCTGACAGCATGGAGAAACGTGTTTCATCACTATCAGGTGGTGAGCGGCCTGTTTGCAGGTGCCTGGCTGAGTTTCGGTGTTGATGTGTCAGGATGGTGTCGGCAATGGTGGCACAGCTGGAGATTGGCAAGGTATGCATCTATGTTTTTTTCTCCACAGGCCTTAAGAATAATAACAAAAATCTTATATCACTTTCAGTGGGTTAAGAAAGATGTAAATGGCTTAAATGGCTTAAACTCTCTCCTGACTAATTCAGAGGAAGGAAGGCATGGATCCTCCTCTTCCCTCCACCACACTACTGTGAAATTCCTGCCAAATCTAACAGCAGGTACATTATGTGTCTCAGCTGGATCATATCACCTAATACATCACTGTATCCACCACCATATTGCTCCGTGGTGACATGTTACTCGTGACTCCTGGCAGGAGAACAGTGATTTGTATTGCATTCATGTAGGAATAAAGCCAGCATACCATCCTGCCTTTTCTGCCGCTGTAATGTAATAGTGTCTTAGTCCTTTCCATTGATCGAGCCAGCGCCTGTCTGTACCGGTGTGGCACTAGTGGCTAGCTGTCTTGCTTTTCTCAGTCCCAAACACACATACACACACACCTTTCATCAGCTTTTGTCTTCTTCACAGCTACATAGAAGCGCACAGAACCAAAGAGAACTGTTCTTCTGCCCAGTACTCAGTCCTTGGCCGTGAAACCAGTCCTAAAGAAAAAACTGCTGCCAGTTGCCCAGCTGACATATCGCCGCCCTGGCTGCACAGCACCTCCAAAGCAATCTGGTAATTTGTTGGTAATTAATTACTGTTCCTTAATAGCTTTGTATTCATTAAATCTGTGCATGCTTTTGATTGTATTTTGTATCATCTTGTTGACTCTAGTCTAATCAGCACTTTTAAAATCACAAACTTAACATGAATACTAATATGTGTACATGCAAACACACACACGGACCACTAGTATTCTCTAATCCTCTGCCCAATTTACTCTTGAGCCCTGCCAACTCCCCTCCTGGACATGGAGCATGGCATCCCTGTTTGTTGATGATGTATACTAATGTGCTATATCCATCTGCACGTTTGCTTAATTTGGATTTTTCCTGTTTCTAGCTATGCTGCCACCCCTCCTACTAAACCATCCCCTCCCCTCGCCCCCTGTCAGAACCTCCCACACCTCCTGTTCTTCCTGATGCTCTGATAACAGGGAGCTCGTCTGCCTGGATCACAGACAGCTCTGGTGGGGTCAGGTCTGAGGGGGTTGGGATGCCCACCGCCTCTTCTTGTCCTTATACAAATTGGCCTTGTTTTGATTAAAAGACAGCTGCATATTTCATTAAAGTCACCAGTGGAGGTGGGAGAGGAGACAACATATACCTCTCTGGGGAGGCGGAGGTTGTTTAGCTGGAGTGAATGTTGTGGGAGCTGCTGTTTAGTGCTGCTGAGGGGAACAAATAGCGAAGACAAAAGGGCTGCCCAGGGACTGCTTTGGGGTTTAATGGTGCTGACTGACTGGCACATCAGTTAAGACTCACACTTATGCAGACTGTGAGTGAATGTGCACTACATGATAACAGTAGCAATTGACAATGAACTATAGCCGCCCACCACCCTTTAAGCTGCTTTGGCATGCCAATGCAGGCGCATTGCTCTAGCACTCCTGCCAGCCTGCTGAGATAACAGCAACCTCTGTTTCAGAGTAATAAAGTGAAAGTTTATAATGTGGCCATCGTGTGAGCTAGGTCAAAGAAAAATATTGTTTTCTCAAAAACCAGTTGTTTCTTTATGGTTTCCACCTTTGCCAGCAGTGAGTAGTGGTGTGATAATTTACATGAGGATGAATGCATTATTGAATCTGTGTTGTTTTTAGTTTGAATTTGGGCATGGCAAAAGGTTATCTTCTTCACACTTTGGCCCATATTTTCTTATACTGTCACCCCATCAGAGGTGAATAAGGTTGATGAATAGTTGGGTGGGCACCCTATGAGGTCAGAGGGAAGGATGTGGGAGGATCTACTGGCACTGGGCCATCTCCGGTGGAATTCAAAGACATGGGGAGGGATGGGAGTGTGGACTTATGACTGCTCTGCATAATCAATCATAGACAATAGCTGAAGAGAGCAAGGGGTGCTGCCTTCCTTGACCGGGCTGATTGTATTTATGCAGAGATAGAAGCAAGCGGGGGGAAAGGCATTAAAAAGGATTGGGTAGTAAGATGTGGGCAGGTGCAGAGAGTGCCGTAATGGGTGGCCCCCCACTGCAAAGCCAAGGACATATAACCAAGAGGAACTGATTGAATGCCATGGCAATAAAAAAAGGCAGTTTCATGCACCATTGACCGAGCTGGCATCCTCACAGTCACTCTGTGATGAAACCCCCTCGAGGTCATGATAATGTGAATCATATTTTGTTCCTCCCTGGGTTGTATTCGTCCAGGAAAGAATTAAACAGCACCCCTTAAACCAGATTATTTTTCTTTCTGTTTCTCTTACAGTTTGTGGTATGTGTCTGATGTTTTCATTGTATGTCAGAACAAGGGGAAAACTAGATTGAATGTTTGTTTGGACAAAAATGAAAAGATCAAATTCTGAGTCACAATAGGTGGGGGACATAATCTGATTTGAGCCTGCAGTGCACATACAGTCAGAGAGATTGTCCTTTCATTTTCTCTGTAGGTAGAGCAGCATGTCCCAGAGCGGGCTAATAGGATGCTTGTCTTGTATCTTCTCAGCCAAGAACTTTTCTTTGTCACCATTATATTCAATCTGAAAGCTTGTGTGTAGTGAAAGGCTTATGTTGAACTTGACAATCCTGGACAGTCCTGCTCTCTGCAAAACTAAAAACAAACATGCAAAGTGTGCTGTATGTGTACACTCACACATGTCTGGAGAACAATGAGTTTTCAGATCAATTTACAATTTTTCAATCATCAGATAGAAATTATGAAAACGTGCAATTTACAATTACAATTGAATACTCTGAAAATAGCAAATAGACAGTCAGCTGTTTGAAAAGGATTGTAGATATGGATATAGATATATAGATATTTTTTGAGTTATGGCTTTATTCTCTTAAAGTCAAACCTATGAATGTGACATACATTTGCATAATCCACGCTTTTATTCTATACTCTCTTAATTTCTTTTTTGTGCAATGAGTTAAATGTATTAAATGACAAGCTATTGCAGCGCAAATGAAGTTTTTAGTTTTTCACCAAAACAAAAAAAAACAATCCAGGAATGAAGGTGCTGCTGTAGCTGCTGCACCACTGCCTCCTGCTGTTTCTCCACAGCAGTAACATTTCAAGCCTGTGCTAATGTGCAAGAAAAGCTAATTCCCCACTGTGACATTATTGGCTATATGCTGGTCATACATATACTGATCCACAAGACACTTGGAGCCTTCTGCTTTCCATCCACCTCAGCTCCTCCACATATTATCAATTTATTGTTTTCTCAAGGAAAATATAAGTTAAGCTCACCTTATTTACATTTATATGATCTGATTTTCTTCCTTATGGAAGCTATGCAAATTTGCCCTTTTCTCAAGTCTTAGCCACTGAATGTGTAGATTTGTTGTGAGAGATGGGGAAAAAATAACACTTCCCTCCAGGAGGAAAGAGACCCAAGTCAGGATATCTGGACCTCATGAATTTTGTAATGATCAATTTTGTTTACCGTACACCCTCCAAGACTTATCAGGACTTTTAAGCTAGGGTTATATAACACGAGATTACGCTCAAAATAACTATCCGTCTTTCTTTTTTTTTTTTGCATCATATAAAATCTCAGTTGTTGCCCCTGCAGTGCTGAGAATATAATTTTTCATTTTCTTTATCTGATGGCCTCTGAGTTCCACCATCAGCTTGTGTGTGTTGCTGAGATGGGGAGCGGTGGTTTGCCAGGACACACGCAGGCATCGGTCATGTTGTCTGTCGTCTTGTGTGTTGGAGCAGAGAGGGAATGAAAGGCAAATCTGGGGGCTGGCAGGATGAATGCAGTCAGCCTGAGCTTATTTGTAAAAAAGCCCCAGCTTGTTAGGGTGTGTGATTGTGTAGAGGTGCAGCGAATAGGTGAGTGCCTGACCTGAGTGAAACTCCTGAACCCATTGTGAAACAAATGACAGGGCATCACATTGCCTGTGTGTGTGCTCCAAAGAGAGAGTGTGTGGATGCAAGCGAGGGAACAGCACTCGAGCAAATTGCTTTCTGCCAGCATATTGCCAGCGCCAGTCTTTATTTCTCAGGATGGGGAGGCTTGTCTCAGCTGCTTACTGCCCCCAGTTCTGGCTCGTATTCCTGGGCTGCCCTATTCAACCCATAGCTCTATTTTACAATACCCTCCTCTATACCATGCCATACACCATTTGATGAAATGCTGATGTGGAATATTTAACTGACACACCAAGCGAAACCTAATAATGTAATCAGGTAATAAGAAATTAATTTTCTTCCTGACTGCACTTTGACTGGGATGTTGACACAGGGAAGGAGAAGAGAAATCATGAGGCAAACCTTGGTACAGGAATAATGTAGGTAGCCTCACTCTCTCTTTCTCTCTCTCTCTCTCTCTCTACATATATGTACATCAACATTTCTCACAACACACTCCAGTAATTATTGCCACCCTACACACCCATTCACTATACCTAACTCTCTATGCCACCGAACTGCAAATGGCCAAAGCAAGAAGACCAACTGTGACACACACACACACACACACACACACACACACACACACACACACACACACACACACACACACACACACAAATGCTGTCGCTGTCAGTGAAGGAACGTTATGTCCCGCACAGGCTTACAACGTGAGTGACACCACAGACAATATGCTTTGCTCTCCAGATAGAGGGAAGCATCTTGTCCGTGCTTGTGAACCACTACATGTAATCGTCTCTCTTCTCACTCTTGTCTCCTGTTTCTATCTCATTTTATCGCTCCACACGCAGCTTTCCCCTTTCGCCCTCTCTCAGTCTCCTTATGTAGTTAATTAGGAGGCAGGAGTCCATTGGTGTCTGCTCTGGTGTTTTATTGTTGCCCCCTCTTGGCTCTTGGCCCCCCTAGCCCCCAGTGGGGAGACATCAATAACCCTCCCCCCACAATGCACACACATGCACACACATGCACACACACACATACATTACATGCCAGAGTTTCTAAGGCCCTGTCTGCTCCTACCTGGCATACCCATCTATCTCCCTGTGCTCCCTCCTCCCTCCACCACCTCAACCACCACCCACCCGACCCTCTTTCCTCCTCTTCCATCAACCCCCTAGTCCCCTACCATCCTCTCTCTACCTGAGAGCATTTGTCATCCCATCGCTCAGTGAGCGACTGTTGAAAAAAAGAGACAGGAAAAAAAAGCCTCAGTGGCAATATGCAAAAATGCAAAAAGGTAGATGCACGTTGCCCTGGCAACATCTCTGAGGCTATTTCCAGGCACTGATGGAAATCAATGTCATGTGCCAAGCAGGCAGGCACCTCCGTCCTCAGGAAAATTAGAAAAAGAGGGGGGTTTTGCAGGAGGAAAGGAGGAGGAGGGAGGTCTAGAAGGACAAAGAAAAATGCAGAGGAACAGAAATCAGGTTTTTCTCCTCTTTTTAACCTTAAGGGCTGCTGACTTTTCTTCAGAGGAGCTGGAGGCATGCTGCCATGTCTATTTGATTGTTTCTGAGGATTACTTTTTTTTCTCTTTTCTTTGTTTCTGAGGTTCCATTCGCCATAAATTCTGCCCCTCCTCTACCCACTTAACACCACCACAGGCCTTTTCTCATTTGTTTATGTATACAGCAAAAACAAACTCTGGCTGTAAGGGGGCCAAATCAAAAAGATAAATATGGGTTCTGGATGTGGATGGGATGAATGCAGAGGGTGTGAGTGTCTCACTTTTGTGTGTGTGTGTGTGTGTGTGTTAGAACTGGCTGACCAACTGATTAACCTGTATGTGATATCGACCAGCAGATTCACATAGCAGCAGCAGCAGCAGCCATGTCACTTGGGAATGGGTTCTTTTTATATGATAACATGTGGCATGATGACAGGACTTGCTTTACTGGGCAGATCTAGACCAGGGTTAGACACATTCGCAATCTTAGTTTGAATATGATGCTAAATAAGATATAGAAGCTACACTATTTATGATTTGTCCAGGGCTCAGATGTGATCTAAAGTGCAGATCCAGAGACCACAGGTGTTTTGATGGACAACTGTAAATACAGGTGATCACACTGAGCATGAGTGGTTTTTTTAAGCCACATTTGGAGGTTGTTAGAGACACATACTATACATTTATAATATAGCATAGTCATATACAATTATTACTGGATTTAGTTGATTTATCTGTTCTATGTAATGTGGACTATGTTTTTGAAGTCTATGAAATTCTTTTATGTTGCTGTAATTTCACATAGATTAAATCTAAATAGTGATGCAGGGTTATTATGTTGTTGTTCTGCATTCAGCCAGTCACTCTCCATATATGATCTGGATATGCTTATACAAGAATTAGGTGCTGTCAGTGGTAGCTGAGGAACATGCACATGTTGTAGTCATTTGCAGCCAATGCATTGTCTTGCACGTTACTTGAACTCTGCTGTAAAATAATCTATAAACTTCCATTTAGGGGGTGGAGTAACATGATTCAGGGGGGAAGACACTTTTGTTATCATTTAGCTTACAACAAGAGACATATTGAATTTATTTCCCTAGGTTGTAATGAATAATCCATAAGCCATCATTTATAGTGTAAGCTGCTGCAGCCACCACAAGCCATCTCTGACAAGGCTTGTATCACTATGGCAGACTGCTGTGGAATAGATGGGCCATGTATGCCAAGCCATTAGGTTTTCCTCTTCATTTACATACCTAACATGATGTTCACACTCCAGTTGACACATTTGCAACCTGTCATTTATCCCATTACTGGCCGTCCGTGGTCACACAGTTGTTTGCTGTGTCGGCACTCTTTCTTGCTGGCTGGCCGGTTCATTTCCGCCGTGTGCTGATCCGCTCACAGGTTGTTTGGATGCAGCTGAACTCGCTACAACTGTGCCCACATGAGCACAAATGCACATGCCAGCATACATGCTTACACAAGCACATAAATAGAGTAAGAATGACCATGTCCTTTAGTCTCCATATCCTTTAAGGAAAAGGTTGTTTAAAATATAAAGATAATGTTGATAATGTTAGTTGAAAGTAAATAGTTTTTGTGTTTTGTTTTGTGTGATGGCTGCTTCAGTGTTATTAAACGCTGTTGTGCAACACACAGGCTTTGTTCCAGTACTCATAATTGTT
The DNA here is from genome assembly GCF_900324485.2 of Mastacembelus armatus. NCBI lineage: Eukaryota > Metazoa > Chordata > Actinopteri > Synbranchiformes > Mastacembelidae > Mastacembelus > Mastacembelus armatus. The sequence goes on from NC_046633.1 coordinate 23,876,327, forward strand.
TGACATCTGTACAAAAGGGGGATCCATGTAAGACAATAGACATTTGATTGTAATTCAAAATTTATAATTAACATTTTACACAGTGTGTGAGTTTTTTCATTGGGTCTCATTTATTTGTTTCTTTCCAGTACTTTAGGAATACAGTAAGTGATATGTATTGTGTGTGTTGATAACCAACCAGGAACTGTTTCCGGGTAAGTGAATCACTTCCTATTGCAAGCGTGTCGTGTGTGCGTTGTATAGTTCGTCTACAGACTACCAACAGACTAGCTATAGTCTAACACTCCTAAAAACTAACTAAACTCTAAACAATTCATTAACTGCTACATTCCGGTACTAGTCAAGTACCTTTCTATTTTGACCGGTATTTATTGCTATTTCCTGACTTAGCGCTTGTTAGCCTACCAGTTAGCTTAGCTAGCTAGTAACATGGCCTCTCCCTCTCTCTCTCTCTCCTGCTCAGTGTGCCACATGTTTAGTTATTCCTCTGCCTCCTTTAGCATAATGATACCTGTAATAAGTGTAAGGTTCTGTTAGCCTTGGAGGCGAGGATCACTGATTTGGAAGCGCGACTCCGCACCTTCGAACAAAAGCCAGCTAGCCTAGCCCTGTTAGCTGGTGTGGAGCCACTGAGCTCAGGGTCTGTTAGCGGTCCAAGGACAGCTCCGGAGCAGCCCGGAGAATTAGCCTGGGTGACGGTCCGACGGAAAGGTACTCCTAAGCAGAAGCCCACGGCTCATCACCTGCCTGTTCACGTTTCTAATAGATTTTCCCCGCTCAGCGACACACCCGCTGAGAAACCAACTCTGATAACTGGCAATTCCATAGTCAGAAACGTGGAGCTAGAGACACCAGCGACCATAGTCAAATGTTTCCTGGGGCCAGAGCGGGCGAAATTGAGTCAAATCTGAAACTGCTGGCTAAGGCTAATCGTAAATATGGAAAAATAATTATTCACCTCGGCAGCAATGACACCCAATTAGACCAATCACTAAAATCAATGTTGAGTCGGTGTGTAACTTTGCCAAATTAATGTCGGACTCCGTAGTTTTCTCTGGACCCTTCCCCAGTCTGACCAGCGATGACATGTTTAGCCGCATGTCATCGTTCCGTCGCTGGCTGTCTAGGTGGTGTCCAGCAAACGATGTGGGCTTCATAGGCAATTGGGCCACTTTCTGGGGAAAACCCGGTCTGGTAGCGAGAGACGGCATCCATCCCACTTTGAATGGTGCAGCTCTCATCTCTAGAAATTTGGCCGAGTTTCTTAGCCGACCTAAAGTTTGACAATCCAGAGTGGGGCCCGGGACGCAGAGACTCAGTCAAAGTTTAGACTGTTCCTCTGATATCAGAGGAACAGTGTTAAAACGGTTCCAATCCTATTTATCGGACAGATTCCAGTTTGTTCATGTCCCACATCACATCACACATAAAACAAATCTCTAGAACTGCATTCTTTCACCTGCGCAACATTGCCAAAATTAGGAACATCCTGTCTCAAAATGATGCAGAAAAACTAGTCCATGCATTTGTTACCTCAAGGCTAGATTACTGTAACTCATTACTATCTGGATGTCCCAATATCTCCATAAAAAGCCTCCAATTAATCCAGAATGCTGCAGCCAGAGTCCTGACAGGAACTAGCAAGAGAGATCATATTTCTCCTATATTAGCTTCTCTTCATTGGCTCCCTGTAAAATATAGAATAGAATTTAAAATCCTTCTTCTCACATACACCCTTCATGATCAAGCTCCTTCATACCTTAAAGACCTCATAGTACCATATTATCCCAATAGACCACTTCGCTCTCAGAGTGCAGGTCTACTTGTGGTTCCCAGAGTTTCCAAAAGCAGAATGGGAGGCAGAGCCTTTAGTTATCAAGCTCCTCTCCTATGGAACCAGCTCCCAGTCTGGGTTCAGGAGGCAGACACTCTCTCTCCTTGAGATGATTTGTATTGTGATTTGGCGCTATACAAATAAAATTGAATTGAATTGAATTTGAGAACCAACACAAAAAACTAAATGGTCTTTTTGTAAATGAGCCTTTTTTCTTTTCTTCTCCATGTTAAAGCTGATACTGTCAGCACACGCGCACGCACGCACAAACACACACACACGCATATGTAAGGGCTCCCAAAGCACCTTCTTTCTGCGTATTTGGCGAGTTCCTAATATGAGCGTAATAATTTGTCATTAAAGGTTTAATTTTTGTTGGTGCCTTTGCTCTGGATGTTTAATTGAGTCTTAAATAAACTCGTCAGACCCTGCAGCCATTTTTGCCTCCCTACCCTCCTCTGCCTCCCTTTCTTTCCACTCCATCACTGGCTCCCTGCCCCCACCCCCCATTCTCCTTCCATCTCTTTTGGGAGGGCAGCGTTACAGTCCAAGCAAAACTGATTCCCACAGCTCATCAAAAGGAAGCACTTGTTGGTGTTCACAGATGAGTTACCTTGTTCACCTTGGACATTCCTACAGAATACAGTGTGTTACTGTCTCAAAAAGCCCTTGTGGTATTTTTCTCTGAATGGGGGAGCTACAAATATGTTGTGCAGTGTGTCTTTCAGGGTTTTGTGTTTTTACAGCAGGGGGTCCTGGTATCTCTGACATGAAAATTACATGACATTTCTGTTGAGCTCTGTTATCAAAGGGCCGTGTAAACTGGCTTACACCAAAACTCTTAAACTTAAAATCACTGAGCAGATTCTCCATGGTGAAAGACTGCAGCTGAACGCTATATATCGCCCATGGATTTTCTGATAGGATCATTTTCCAGCCTGCACATCTATTTTTGATGTGCTGTGTTGGTGGCATTCTGAATAAATGAATATTCATGAATGTGCAAAAAGCCTATATGTGTCATAGTGATTTCCACCCGTGTCATCAAGCTATGCAAATTGCATTCTCAAATCTCCATACAGCCATGCAGTGCCCTCTTTCTCCTTAATTAATGATACTGAGAAAATGTTTTTTCTTCCAAGGAAAATTAGCCCCTTAAAGACCGAATTGGTGCAAATGTTAATGGGAAGTGATCATTTTGAACTTGTTTTGATTTGATTATGATTTGAATTAGGGAAATATATATTCCTTATCAGATGCTCGCACTTCTTTCTGTCTTATGTCTTCAAGCTGAGGTTGTAAATATTTTGAAGAAGTGAATTTATGGCCAATTTTGTATATTTAAATTGAAATCTAATTGGATAGACTTTCAGACCTTTGAAGTACCACTGTCATATCCATAACATACTGTAGCACATTTAACTCAAACCCATTTATTCATCTTCCATGCAACAACCTGAAGTCACTATGTTCCTATTTTATAAGTTATTACTAATTTGCTTCAGTAAATAAGTCTAAAAAGCACAATTCTTTTGTTTGTTTTTATCAGCACAATTATGGTTGGTTGACAATGATTTGTACCACAAGGCAAGATTTTAACCTTTTTTAAAATCAGTACCTGTCAGGTGTGGGAGGAGAAAACACTCGGGACCCAAGAGCAGGTACCGCTCGATAAGCTTTTATTTAGTTCTTAGTGACTTGAGCTCCGGAGGGAGAGGGATTATTAAGGCCGGTTCCGGCGTTGGGAGTCTTGGCGACGGGAGGGACTCCCGGGCCGGGGAGTGGGTCCGATGAGCCGGCAGGAGCACGGGGGGGGGGCGAAGAGGTGGCCAGGCAGGTGACGGAGGACTGGAAGCCTGGGAACAAAGAGAAGAGGGTATTTAGCTTGAATTGTTTTAATAGTGCGAAGCCGGACTGTACGTAACTACCAGGGTAAGTAGACGGACGAACTGGCGATGAGACCGAAGGAGATCCGGGCTTTTATGGGCTGAGTGTGTTGACTGAGAGTTGCGCTAATCAGCCTCCCACAGCTGGAACCCATTACCTGAGAGCAGAGGGAAAGCGGTAGCAGAGAGAGAGGGAAAAGAGGGAGGGACAAGGGAGAAGACGACAGGATCCCTGCTGTCTCATGACAGTACCAGTAATAAACATATTAGCTTTTTGTTTGTTTTGTAGACCTCCTTTGTTAAAAAACAGGTAAAAACACATCAGTGACACACACTTCTTAAGTTTCTTGAGGACCTTGCACATGTGCAGTTGACTTCAGACAGTGTAAAGAGCTACAGCTGTTCAGAGCCTTTGGGGCCACATTTTAAAAAATATTCAGGTCTGGGGTTTTTGTAATGACAACATGCCTCCCGGTGGAGCTCTGTGTGTCGCTTTATGTGTTTTAATCATTTCATTTCATCACAACAACTGTGTGTCATGAAATAAACAAGAGAGGCAATCCAGGTTAGAGACCGACGTACTTAACCTTGAGTAGAAGTAGACAAGTAGAAATGTATTGTTGGTTTTAGTCTTTATATGGGGATAGTTGAACGTACTGGTAATACAGAAAATGACCATCCTTATACAAAGTGCTTTTTGTTGCCTAAAGCAACCATTCCTGATGACTAAGGCCTGCACCTTTTGTGCCACCATCCAACCCAGTTCCCTTGGTAAATGCTGCCATACATTCCTAACATAGTAACAATTAATGTATAGAATATCATAGCTCAGTATGACACTATCAGATTTAAACCATGCATGAGTACACATTTTCCATGAATTTCTGATTTTGATCCATTAACTGATGATTAATATTCCACATCCAACCATTGTGTTATTCTAAGTATGAAGCTATAGAGATTATATGTCTGTGTGTGTATGTCAAAGAGAATAAAAGGTGGAAGTGTGGATCAAGTGCTGATCTGGCACCACATTTCCTTTTCATATCTATCTATATGCATAAGCTCACATGCACATATTAAAGTCTTTAGCTACATGTGTAGTTGCACGCCCACACTCTCTGCTGGGAAACCCACCAGAGAAGAGGTTAAGTCACACACAGACAAAAGTGGATGGATGGTATCAAATGAGTAGAGGTGAAAATTGCAAATTATTTAAGTGTGTGCTCATGCATGAGCGTGCACGTGCCTTAGAAAGAGAATATATGTAGGAGAGGAGTGGAAGAGAGAATCTATTCTGAATGGAGGCAGTAGCTCACTGACAGACTGCACTGCCATGCTCAGCCAGTTCATTGCTGTCATTCCTTACATCTTTTGACATTTTCAATTATGCCTTTCACACATGGCTGGGCACTTGTGTTTTTTCTGTGCTCTTCTCATCATCCTCTTCTGCCGTTCTCTCCCTCTCCCTCCTTCCTATTCTGTTCCTCCACCTTCATTCCATTTCCTTTTTAAGTGGCTGCTCCCTTTTTGCTTTGTGTGTCGGCCCTTTTCACATGTGGGGGTCACGTAGCCCAGGAATCCTATTACCTCAATGCTCTGTGGCGGATGGAGCGAGCGGGGGACAGTGGGCAGAGCGACAGATAGGGCAAAGAAGGAGTGAAAAGGATGCTGACAGATATGTCAAGGACACCGGTCCAATTTATTTGGTGATCCAGACGGGGACCTCACAGGGCAAGGTGCAGAAAGTATAGGTGGTCTTTTGTTTTGGTGGGATAAATCCTTACCACTCATTCACCTGACAATAATAGTGAAGAGATTCATTGTGACGCTTTCATTGGAGACAGCACAGATATTATTAGCCTCTGTGTGAAACCTGGACTTTAATCATGAAAACACCAATTATTGAAGAATGTCTTATAAAAAAAACAAATTCATATGTCCATTGTGGCAGCAGGACAACAGTAACATGTTTTATTTGACATGTAATGACTGTAAGGTTATTACTCAGATCAGTTCCCCTCTGTGGTGTTTATCAGTTTCTCTCAGCTCATAGTTTGGGGTTAGGGCCCACAAGTTTACTAGTTTGCTTCACTTTCACTTTGGTGGAAAATCAGAGTTAATGTTGGCCTTACAGTCACCCAGTGGACACCAACATATTGTTGTTGTCTAAATGACTGCTAATGTGCCTCCGTGTCTGGCAGAATATTGACAAGCTTGCTCACCCTTCAGCTTGGCCATGTGTCAGATACGACTAATCAGTTAACGCAGGTTTCCACCTTTCCACCACTCATGTTTTACTACATTTCAAAAAATGTATTGCTATTGGTCGCTGTAGAGGTTATGATACATGCAAAGAACATACAAATATACACTGCTATGAATTGAACAAGTAATAATAGTAGTTAAAATTAGTTTAACCTCAACCTGCTACACTGAAATGCTAATTAGGTAAATGCATCACTAATAATCTAATATAATTTGGAATATTTTTACAAAGCAGCTGTGTTGTTACTTAGATCTGAATATGTCTTCCAGCTGTATGAATGTTATAGAACATGCTATAAAACTGACTCTGTGTTTTTAAAAAAAGCACAAGGAAAGGAGATAAAAATCACATGACAGTTACTGTAAACATTGATTGGCTATCATATGATAAATAACCAAATATTGATTCATGGATTTGCTTTGTGATTAACTGATGAATTTATTGAGTAATAATAATACATAATGTGTTTCTCCACTAACAGTATCAGAGGGCAAATCTTTCATATTTTGAAAAGTAGGGATCGTTTTCCTATCAGACCAACTGATCTGGGCTGAATCTGGTTTAGTGATTGACTAATCAGCTGACTGACTAATCTATTGGTTTTGTAAAAACACATTTTTCTCCATTAAGGCAAATCAGGGGGATTCCTCTTGCTGGCAGATATGATGTAATGTGTAGGTTCTAATAACCTTTGCATAATCACCACCATTATGAAACAGGCACTCAGCTCTCAAAACCACTTCATCATCAGAGTGATGCCTACTCATGTCTACTGTCATCGCTCATCCTCTCCTCACTCCTCTTCCACAGTCAGCCAAACAGGTTACCAACGCTGCTGCCAGACCTGCAGCCAAATCACAGCAGAAATTAGCAAGTCGCCAACAAAGATTTGTTTGGATGTGCGTTGATGAAAAACAGGGAAAAAGAGGAAGTGTGTTTTGTGCGTGTGTGAGGTAGTGGACTTTTGGTGTTGCCAAACTGGCAGCCCGAGTTATAGTCAGTATCATTAGGGGCAGTCAAGGAGGAGGGATGCCTGATTGTTGCTTTTCCAGGCTAATCATGTGAACAGGTTGCCAGGTCTTTTCTCCTCTTATCCTCCTCTCCTGCTGACTCTTAACCCTGACCCTTCAGCAGGAGATCCCTCTGTTGGCAAGAGGGAGGTAGAAGAACAAGTGGGGGAGGGGGAGGAGTCAGTGGCACGGAACAAGAGAAATGGGGTAACACTGAACAAGAGAAATGGGGGAGTCATGGTCAAGGGCTGATTAATGAGCCTTTAATTTAATCAGCAATTCCCATCTCACCAGGGCCTCTCCACGTGGCTCTGTAGCAGCTTATTATTTTTAACAAGTCTGTGATCTCCCCCTTCTTCTTTGCTCTTTTCTCCCTCTTTCTGTCTTTTCCAGTTCCTCTTTTATGCCAAGCTCTTATCTGTGGCAGAGTCAGGGATGTGAATAGAAAGCAATGATTAATGGAGATTTAGGACCTATGAAGGATGTCTAATCTTGCTCTCGCTCGCTGGTGTGGTCAGACTGGGCAGCTGCTGCTTATATAACTAATCATGGCCCATGCTATATATTTTGGGTTGCAAGATAAGAGATGAGATGAGATTCAGTGTGTTGTGTGTGTGTGTGTGTGTGTGTGTGTGTGTGTTGCACTTGAGCTTTTCTTAGTCTGTTCATTTGCTTAATACTGATTAAATGTGCTAAATGACCTGTGCCTGTCTGTGTCATTCACACTATTAGATTATTTCTGTTCTGTTTACTTTCTCAAAAATAATGAATTTTAGAAGTTGCCTCAACAATTTTGTGTTCTGGTTTACTGCAACATAGTTTAATTTTGCTAATTATGAAGCTTAATCCAAAATTCATTCAGGAGGATTATCCTCTTGTTTAATGTTTGTTCAGCTTTATTTTCTATTTCCACTTCCAGTGCAATCAGTTGACAGAGGGCATTCACACTTCTTGCTCAAAGCAACCTCTTTTCTGCCAAATTTTAATATAACAGGTCATTCCAGACGTCTCTCAGCATGAAAGCTCAATCACCTTTGGGTTTGAGACGTCCGGTCAGAAAAAAAGTACAAGTGGATCTAACCTGCTGCAGTGTTCTCGATTTAAAAATCAATCTATTTCAAGAGATGACGTCAGCTGGTGTGTTGGCAGATGATCAGTGGGACCAGCGTTGGACCAAACAATGGCCAAATCTATGAAAAGAGTAATAACCAGATTTATCCTTTAACAGATGATCAGTGACACTAATGTATGTTTGTGAACGCTAACACAATAAGTTTTGTAAGTTTCAGTGACAGCAAAAATCCCCTCTTCCCTTAATGGACATGCTGCACACTGTCCTGATTCACTCACTCACATTTTGTCTGGGGTAAACAGCACACACAGCACCTTTTCCAAATAGAGAAGCAACACATTTATTTCTAGATAATTAGAAATGATGGCAGGTAAAAAATAGAAGTGATGAAATAAGAAAGGCTTTGTAGTAAGTCAGAATGGTGCTGAGAGGAGCTCTTTAATTCTGCCTGTGATTGCTAAGTGGCTCCCTCCATTATCTTTACACAGTGAATAGCTGAACATTAAAGGTAAAATATGACTCATCCATCCCCACTGGTTATCGCACTGGCTTATGGGAACTGCCATCCCCTCCACGCCATCCATCCATCCCCCAATAGATTGACAGAGAGCCTATTTAACATTGCCCTTCAGAAAGTGCTTCTGTCCATGTGTATGTGTGTGCATGTGATGTTTGTATGTACAAGGACTCCTTTTGGACCAGATATGTAAGAGTGTATTTTGTGTACGAGTGTTGGTGTACGCATTAACATGTGCATGCGTGTCTCTGTCTCAGTGTCAGGTCATTTCATATGTGTCTTCTTTCAATCCCAGACAAGTGGAGGAGTATGTAGGGCCCCTCTCCTTTCTGTGTCAAAGTGCTCTGAGAGGTATTGCCTCTCTTATTGCTGTTGAAAAGCCCCATCAGTGCTAGGTGTGCTGATTTATGTCCCTGATCCCCTCCACCTCCAGCTCCTTTCCATTAGGCTTTACAATATTTCCCCCATTGTTCAGCTACCAGCGTTATCGGCCCTGCACAGGCCTGTTAGGAGGACCTGCCCCACACACAATCACACCGAGAGCAGTGAGAGGAGGAGGGCGGGCGGTGCTGATAGGATGGAGCAAGAGATTGGAGAGGTGCGGTACAACAGATATGAGTAGGGGAGGGAGAGAAGAAGTGGTGGGATGAAGAGGCAGATAGAGAAGTAGCAGGCAGAGATGGGTAGGGCTGCGAGAAACGAAGGCTAGAGGGGGGTGGGATTAGAGGAAGAAGTTGACGTGGAGGCCAGGATGTTGAGGGAAGTATAGAATTGGGTGATGCATATCTAAACCTTGGTTTTATTGTCCCTGAAAGGGTAGAGGTGGTAGCAGTGAGGGTGGTGGTGTGGGGAACATAAGTTAGGCAAAATGTGAGCAATTGACTACAAGGATGAGCAGTAGAAATGCCATTTGGTTGCATTACTGCAGGACATTCTGTCAGTGTATGTCCATTAAGATAGAGATGTTATTACTGCAAAATGGGTTGGTGTTGCTGTGCATTCAGTGCAGCACTGGAAAGATAGGGTGGTGCTGATAGTGCTGGTGAGCAAAGCTTTTGACATGGACCCCACTCTGTCAATTCCAGTCAGCTTTATTGCCCTAAAGAGAAGCAGGAGCATGCTGATGCACTTGGCTAAATGTAGGTGACTTTCAGAGGTTTATCATATAGTGCAGGCAGATGCTACAGAGTTGTTAAGTGAGGTGCCATGAATGCCTGAAAGACAGCCTCGAGAAAGGTTGAGAGGGCCGCATGACAAGAATGTGAATGAGGCAGGACTATTTAAAGAGATCGGGATCAATGCTTGTCTTGATGATGTGCGAGCAAAGAAAGAGCACATAAAGGTTGTTTGTGAGGGTGACCCACTGAAAGACTGAAAACTGCTTAACAAGAGATTTGTTGATGAAAATAAAAGTACTGGCTATTTTAGTTCATTGACAATCCTTACAGGTGTATTTCTACAACTGCTAATGTAAAAAAAAAGAAATAAAATTCAGCATTATGTCATCATGACCCCTAAATGTAGTTTTCGTCTAGTTCTGGAAATGGATGCCACCTTGACTTACACCCCGCTATTCTAATTATGACAAAAGTCAATTGCTTGCAAATAGCAATTCCTATTTGTCTCAGTGCTGCATATGCCTACCCAGACAATGACATGGTAAATTTGAAATGAATTGCAAATCGCTCTCATTTAATATGCAGGGGCCTCTCCTCTGTCCTGTAAAAGATCTTTCTGACATACACCTTTAAGAGGAAGAAGATGAGAAAACACGAATGAAGAGGAAGGAGGGAGCAGGGGTAGGCCCTCCCTACCCCTGCTGTGGTATGTAGGCTTGCTTGCTTTCAACTCTGTGGAGAATAAGGGGGAAGAAGTTTTAATATCTCTAAATCAGTGGTTCGATATTGAACGTGTCATCTAATTGAAAATGATTTAGGATACCCGGCCCGCCTGGCAATCATATATAAATTCACTCCTGACACCAGCTCCAAAGTCTCTCTATTTCTACTTTATGAGTCATTTGCATGGTGGGGGCCTTGGAGAGTATAAACCATGCAAATGATATGGAGTGCAATGCTGCACAAGGTGATGTACCCCTCCCCTCTGTCTCCCCCATCTCTCCATCTCTCTGTCATTCTCCCTGTTACCCTCAGGAGAAATGCTTTCTGCTTTGCTGCTGCCTTTGTCCAGAAAGTCATTTATTTCTCTTGTTCGCTCGCTTGCTATTTTACAGCTTGCCGCATAGGTTAGATAGGAAAAGAGCTGGCTGCCACCCCATTCAGCTGAATAACTGTCATCTCTCATTTGTGAGCCCATGTTATACGTCGATTGTGAAAAAACAGATACACCCTCAATAGAAATGGTGGTGTGTATTCCTACAGTAAATATACCTGCGCTTTAATGTGACACTGAAAGCCTTCTTTGCACTCTCGACTGTATTATGAATTAATAGCTGTACTGTCCAGGACTTGAGGCTAAATGATAAGTTTTATTTTATCTTTCAATGAGTTCTCTCTGCCTAACATGAGCGAAAGACTGCTCTTAAGTCACTAAATCCACATGAAGCATGTTACGAAATCAGGAGCCTTGTAATAGTTTGAGGTGCAATAGTCCAATGAAAAAGTCAAATGAAAAAATTAAAGAGACAGAAAATGAAAAATGAAAGCTAAAAGTGGTTCTTAGCTATTAGATAATTTCCTGAGCAGTCAGTCTCTCCTCTCAGTGAGAATTCAGACTGTACATGCTTACAGCCCCTGTTAAACTTTTATGACTTCCTCGATGCTCTGTATTTTCTCAGAAAAACTGAGCTAAAGGGAAAGAAGGATAAGGGAGAAACTGAGGCAGCAAATAGCTTTGTTCAACTGTAAATTGACAAAAATTTGTGGACAACCCCCCTTTGGTCTTTCTAGCCAATTGTCCCAGCAAGGCAGTCGTTATTAAAACATGAGTAGAGTGGCATAATGCGAGATCGGTGTGCACATTATCATCTAACACTGTGTGGCTTTTCGTTGTACAAACGGGGCTAAGTTATCCCACAGGGTGTAATTTGTGTGTAAACACGTGTGCCCTCATTTTTTCCCTGTGGATCTGTGGTTTTGGTCCATTTACCAAAAAGAGCAGTACTGTGCTGCAATCCTCTGTATGTCTGTGTGTATGTGTACGTGTATACTTCATGTTTTGTGTGTGAATTCTTCATGAGTTTGTGTGTGTTTATCTATGCTTTCATCTCCCAGACATGAGCATCTATGCATGCACCATAATTTGGTTATGCGTGCCAACGTCCACGCCTGTGTATGTTTTCATATGAGTAAGTACAAGTAAATCTTAGAGGTGGGACCATGTGTGTGTGATCAGAAGCTGGAGAGTGAATGGCTGCAGCAGTCTCAAGTGTTGTCCAGGGAGCTCATGCGTGTGGTGGCAGTCTTGTTTGTCTTCTGCTGCTGCTCAAACAATGGATCCCCACGGGCCGGCTCTCCACCTAATTGAGAGCTTACAGAGAGAGAGAGAGAGAGAGACTGATAGGACCGTGCTTACGCCAGCTCAATTACACCCACATACACAAACACACCCACCACTTCCACGCATGCACAAGTAAACACCAATACACACATATACACATGAAGTATAAAGCATTACAATCTAGTAATAGAGTCACTGTAGAGCTGCTGTACATGCCCGGTTATGTGTATTAACGCAGATAGGAAAGCTGCACTTAATCTAGCAGCACAGAGAAGTCTCTGAGCCCAGCACAAGGGTAAACAGACTGTCTGCTGTGTCTCTGTCACTCTCCTTCAGTACGATGTGATTCTTTACTCATAACATGTCATGCGGATGGTTACTGTCTTGTGATTTTACTCCATAAGAGGCTAATTATAGTTGCAGCATAATTTAGATTAATTCCTAATGTAGTTAGACATCGCCAAAGCAAAACAAAAATAACGAGAACACAAAAAAACTATTTTTCCACCATAAAATAGGCATTATATTACAGTCAGAGTTACACATATTGTATCATTTACGGTTGATAGGAAATATGTTCACTTCAGATTTATTAGCTCTGACCACAGAAAGTCTAGTAAAGTATTTAAAATGGAATCAGGGCACAGTGTCAGATTAAAAACACTGAATCAGCTTCATGTTAAATGTATTGCATCTGTCTCAGGTAAACTGTTGAGGATTCTCCATTTCCATTTATTTTCTTTTTCACTCATGCGCACGTGCACATGCACAGTTTGGAGGCAATGGCCCAACATTTTTGTGTGTGTGTGTGTGTGTGTGTGTGTGTGTGTGCGTAGCGAGCTCTCTGGGCCCATTACAGTAGTAGTGCAGGGTGACTACCAGGACAATAAACTGCAGAAACAAGTGGATTAGGACTTTCTAACAAGGACAGGCAATACCTTTTGATGGATGACAGGCTTCATACTGTACTGCCATGCATATAGGCTCTGTGTGCTGAGGAGGCTTTAGTGTATGTTCACAGTAGTTTCTCTGTGTATTCTGGTATCTGTGTATCATTACTGTCCATGTCAACATTTGTGTATCTGCTCTCAGAAGGAAACTTAAAATGATGTCCTTGAATTTTATAGCTTCGTAATAAGGTTTCTCTTTTCTATTTTTTTACATTGCATCAAAGCAGCTTCATTTTTCCTGAAGTAGTATAAAAGACCAGCTCACGAATAACAATATAAATATTTGCTATGCACACACACTCTAAGCCTATTGACCCCCCCACACACACACACAGAAGATATTGTTGAACAGGATGCCTGTGTTCATCCAGTGTCACTGACACATTCACTTGGTGGTACAATAGAGCCCAAAGCGAGGAGGCATGGAAGTGTCGGCTGCTTGTGTAGTGAATGGGGCCCTTTTACAAGCTATTTAAGGGGATAAAAAGCATGTCCTTTTCAGTGCAACACTGGTGTCAGTGTGTTTCAAATGCGCTCCAGGGCCATTTAGGAGCGGTGGCAGTGCCACCCGCTTTGATTAAAGAGCTACAGTGCAGAAAGGAGCGAGGCAACGCTGTTAAGTGAATATGGAAATGACCTCCACCATCCGCTTCTGCTCCTACGTCAACCTGTGCAAACAAACAAAGCAGTGTGATAGAGACGAGCATGTCCTGCTTATGTTTGTGTGTGTGTGTTAAAGCATTAAAGAAGCATGCCTCAGTGTTTCTAGTTAAGATATTGTACACAAGGGAGGTTGGTGTGTGTGAGTTGCAGAGGAAAAGGAAGAAATGAGGGCAGAAGGCATGATGACGTAATGGGTCCCCTGAAGTGGTTACCAGCTCAATTGTCCTAATTTTGATTAATTAATATGTTTCAAAGATGGTGGCCCCTGAAAGTCTGAGAGCAGGGGCTGCATATCAAATGTCTATGCTTTCTGCTAGAGATTAACCTAGACAATACTAAAAATACATACACACATAGCTGTGTTTTTCTCTCTCTATATATATATATATATATATATATATATATATATATATATATATATATATGTATGTGTGTGTGTTCATCCCCAACCGGTGCATCTGTGAAATAGTGATAAATTACTGTGACTTATTTCTGCAAAAATGCAAAGGCACACCCATACACAGCTACGTAGCAAAGCTCATTCATAACACCCATCACATACCCTGTACTGTAGGTGAAAATTTGCATGTGTGCTTTTTACATGACATTGGCCTTCAAATGGATGTGTCCTGCCATAGAAGACTGGTAATTAACCCAACACAACATAGTTGTCATCTAGTAATTGACCTAATTGTTTGGCTTGTCAGCTCCCACTCTGAGTATTAAGCATTAAATATGCTGGGTGCCATTAATCAAAGGATTATCATGTATCCATGGGAGAGCAAATGCACTGTGTCTTGTTCTTGTTTAGCAATGTGAGATGTCATAGAGTTTTCACAAGGTGTTGCATAGCCATACTTTTCTCCTTCTATGTTAATCGCATAACATTTTTACAAGCTTCAAGCCTTTAATAGCTTGTGAAAGGCCTTCTTTTATAACCCAACAACACTCCATCAAATTATCCGCAGGGTTTACAGTGTGTCGTCTTTGCCAGGCAATGCGGGGTTCTTTAAAAATTGTGTAAAATTGAATTTTTTTTAGCCTGGGTAAATCACAATCAAAATCTATTATTCCCAACACCATCATCCCATTAGTGTAAAGCTTCCCCTCTTGCCTTAATGTACTATCTGTGAGTGCCGACATCAGTTTACCAAGTCCAGTACTTTTCCATAGGCACATTATGGAGGTGTGTGTGTGCATGTTTGTGTGTGTGTCTGTGCATGCATGCCTGTATGTACTGAATGTGTATATGTGTGAGCAAGCAGATGGCTCAGTTCCAATTCACAGCTGATTCACAGCTGAGGCTTATGTATTTAGAAGTGGATTGCCTCCAGGTTGCTATAAAAGGTGTTGAGCTGCCACTTTTATTGGATTTTTAAAGTGAGGAGATTACATCCTGTATACGTCTAATGGTTCCCCACACACTGCTCATTCAGTTTTGGCCCGCTCCTCTGGTCAGTGTTTTGTATTGTGTAGAGCAAACCAGGATGGCTGTTCTCAGTTATACCCTATGCACACAGCCAGTGCATTAATAACAATAACAATAAAAAGGTAATCAAATCTGTAAAAACAATATGTACTTAATGTTGGCCTAGGATCCACCGCTAAAAGCCCACCTCATCAAACTGCAAATTAGTCTCGGCGTAACTTTATTACGGCCTGGCCTGGAGACGGGCAGCCATAAATAATTCAACTGCACCATCTCTGGAAGCGGTGAGATTTAATTCTACAGAATGGAAAGTGTGTGTGTGTGTGTACGTGTGTGTGTGTGTGTGTGTGTGTGAATGTCTGCGTTTGCATGTGTGAATGTGTGTACTTGCTTAAATGCATGCATGCCTGCAAGGTTTTGTTTGAGCTAGTATGTGTATGTATTTGTGAAATTAGATAACCCCCCCACCACCACCACCACCACCACCACCACACCCCATTCACAAACACACCCTCCCCAGCACCACCCTCCCTTTTCCCTCTCTTCTCCCATTGGCAGCCTGCCTCCCACTGCAGAGTGTTCTCCGCCAGGTAGTACCATGGCAACACGCTCAGCCGCATCCATCAGCCAGCCAGCCATCACCCCAGCCCTCCCAGCAACAACCACCTAGAGAGAGAGAGAGAGAGAGAGAGAGAGACACACACACACAGCAATGAAGGACTAAGGGATGAGATAAAAAGTGGAGAAATGAAGAAAAAGAAAAAGTGATGGAGAAAAGGTAAATAGAAGCCCATAGGTTTTAGGAGCTTTTAAAGAATCATCTTTGGTCTTATTTTTGTAGTTTTGTCCAGAATAATACAAATTCATAAAAATATTTTACAAGCATGGTAACTTCTGAAAACCCCCTTAGCTGAAATTGGAAACAAAAGAGGTAAATTATTTCCCAAACTTTCATTGTGTGGGTGACTGAGGGAGTTAAGATGCCACCCATGTGAAAGAGATATCTGGGTTTGAGTCCAGATGTGGGACTTTGCTGCATGGCAACACCTACCTCATCATTCCCCCTCATTTTCTGACAACAGTTTACTGCAGAATATCTAATAATTCCCCATACCTGTTTCTCGTTCTGTCCAAAATTATGGAGTTGCCAAATCACCGAGCAGACAGCCATGGTGTAAACCGGTGCCTCAGGATAGATGGAAGCTGTCTGCTGTTCATGAAAATGCCATCAGTGTACCTGCACCATATATCTTCATTAACACAGCACAAATAGGTATCAGGTGAAACGCCCCGAGTTTGATGGGAATGCTCAAGTGTAGTGCATTAAGCTTGATGTGGTGCACAGTAAACAATATGAATTCATTGTGTGCAGAATAATCAGTGGCATTTAGCTTCCAATGCTGCACAGTCCCCCCACTATTGTATGACAGCCTGTCCGTATGTGTGTTTTTATTAGGGTAAATCACAAGAGACCTTAACATGGTCCTCTGGGTGGTGTTGAGGAGGGTGAGCCAGGTGGGTTGAGAGAGAAGGGGATGCAGAGGAGCCTCAGGACTGACTTGTAATTGAGGAGTAGAATGAGAAAATAATCATAGAGGGAAAGAAGTTGGCAAAATGTTTTTTTCCCCTCCCCCTCACTGTGTGTCTGTGTCTGTGCTTGTATATATCGTGAGGACCAGTTTTATATCATGAGAGTGAAGACATTTTTGCTGGTCCTCACTTTCTAACACACGATTAAAGGGCTGTTTGAGGGCTTGGTTTTAGGATTAGGGTTAGGTTAGCTGAGAGTTGAGAGTTTAGGGGTTGGGGCTATGCATTTAGTTGTGATGTTTAAGGTTAGAGAGCATTATGTCAGTGAGTGTCCTCACAAAGATAGATGTAGAAATGTGTATGTATGTATATAGCTGTAGAAAATATGTAGGTGTGTGTGTGTACCGTATACATGTGTGTGAACCATGAATGATGTAACACCAAGGCAATATCAGTGGCAATATTGGTGGTCTAAGAAAGGGCCTGAGTGAGAAGGACCCAGGTGGGTTTGTTGTCACTCATCCTGTATGTATGTATGTGTGTGTGTCTGTGTGCGTGTGTCTGTGTGTGTGTGTGTGTGTGTGTGTGTAAGGGAGCAACAGCTCTGTGGCCGCAAAGCGTAATCAGTTCCACCAAGCCAACATTCCACCGGCACCTGCCTCGCCTCCCTTCACCCACATCACCACCCCCACCCTCTGGCTCACTCAGCATGGATGCAGTGGCGCGAGTGATAAGGCCAATATTACTTTGGGATAAAAGCAGCATTAGCTACCTGCTGTGAAAAACGGGCACAGTGAGCCATGATGGAGAGCCAGGTCTCAGGAAGGGGGGTACAGCCACTACAGGAGAGTGTGTGTTGGGGGGTGTGATTCCCTTTTATCTTCCATTTATTTTTGCCTTTCACTCTCTTAAATGGCATTTTCAGACAAAAACATTTGTTTCAGCAAATACCCCAAAACAAAATACTGCACGTTTATCTAGACATCTGATTCATCTTAATCTGGAGCAGAGATGGAAATGAAGTGATAATAAAATGACAAAAACTTAACTGACCATAACTAACCATAACCTAACTGAACCAAGTTGTTTTGTGCCTAATCCTACCCAAATCTCAACCACAGCATTAAAATGATTTATTAGTAACAGTTTTGGAAAGCACAGACAAAATATGTCAAAAAGTGCATCAGCCATTCTATGTTGTTTGTGATATTTTGATCTGATTAGGCTGTGACCTCTGTCAGGACTGATAACCTAACATTCAACAGTGAATTGCTGAGGTCAGGCAGCACAGTGACGATGCTAAAACAACATGCAATGAAACACAAGTCATTTGATAGACAGTGACAAAATGTTTAGACAGATTATCTGCTTTACCAGTTGTCAAGAGAAGTTCATGAGTCCAAAGAAATCAATTCAGTTCAATTCAGTTTATTTGTATAGCACCAAAACACAATACAATCATCTCAAGGCACTTTACAGAAACAAAAAAACCCAACAATTCCCTTTTGAGCAGCACTTGCCGACAGTGGAGAGGAAAACTCCCTTTAATGGAAAAAACCTCCAGCAGAACCGGGCTCAGTTTGGGCGGCCATCTGCCTCGAACTATTACCTTTAACTGGAAAGAAGAATGAGGAGAAGAAATGACAACAGGAGAGACAAGAGTGAGAAAGAAAGGAGGAAGGTAAACAAGAGGCTGATAGAATCTGACAACGGCAGCCTGAGGGTCCAGTCCCCAGAGACAGACTGTATCCCCACTTACTGGACATACTAAAGCTGTTGCTAAATTCAGGCTAATTTTGAGACAGTTTAGCCTTAAACACAATACATATTCAGGTAAAACCCCATCTGCTCTGTTTTGCTCTCATTCAGGTGTAACAGCTCATTTCTGAACACGACCCATTGCCTGAGGGAAGGGAGACTGGAGGTGTGCTATGGCCTATCGTTGTCCAGATAAGGGTAAATACAATTTAAAGCAAAGGAGTTGAAATATTGATGAGGGCCTGACATGGAGCCTGCAGCCCTGTAACCTGGGTCCATGAGGTGCTTTATCATCCTGTGCTGTAATTGAGCAGCAGGAGAGAGAGAGAAGCCCTCAGGGCAGCTTGCAAAAGCCAGCAGCTACACTCCTGCTCCAAGCAAGGACCTCCCATGATGCCTCGCAGACTGGAACAGAGAACTGCAGGGAATCTACTGTCCCATCTCACATTAATTGGACATCATTTATTCTCCAAATGCTGCTCTAAGTCCATCTCTGCTGGGACTGATTGCGGAATTATGTCTGGATTGTTCCGCGCTCTACATGACAACTGTATTTTCTATCCGTACAAATGTGCAGAACCGATCTGATCAAATTTGGTTGGGACAGGCAAAGTTTTGATTTATACTTCATTTCCTCTAAATATACAGCAACTAAAAGGAGTTCATTCATTTTCTGCAAAAATAAAGAAAGTGCTGGAGGCAGGACTGTCTATGAAACAAAAATTGTCACTCAGACAGATTGTGTTACATTTCATTTATGTAAATGAGATTTCATTTTTGCAGTTACCCATTCTCCCGTGACTCTTGGCTCAGTTTGACTCAGAGATGTAGCTCCGACTCTTCAGATTGTAATTTAGCACTTTTACCAACATCTAATGCATTGACATCAGGACACAGCTAGCAGCTCTCTTTCCAACATTCCCATTTCCTCCTTTCAGTATGACACTTTCAACATTGATCTCATTTACAATTTGAGCATAATCTCTCTCTGTGGAGCTGCCCACATGATAATGACCGTGTTGTGAAATGAGCGACACTGCCTGTGCCAACAAGCCATGCGGGCACAGGGGCACGATGGTTTGCCAGTTGGCAGGGCAGAGAAGCTGCCTGGCTCAATAACTATAATCAAATAAGTCAGTGACTGTGTTGGAGAATAAAAGAAGCAGAAAAGGTGAAGGAAGACTAATAGGCAGCAGGAGAGCGATAAGTCCAGTAAGGGAGGTAGTGAAGGATTTGTATGAGAGGGGGGTGGTGCAGAGACTAGAACCTGCACCCTGTGTCACTCTGCTACACACTCCCATTTAAAACGGTTAATTACGAGGATACAGAGGGAGATTGACGAGTGTGTTGCCATGACACGACTTGGCAGCTAATTAAGACAAGCTTTGGGAGGGATGGGTGTATGTGTGTGTGTGTGTGTGTGTGTGTGTGTGCGTGCGTGTGTGTGTGTGCGCGCGTGTGCGTGTGTGTGTGTGTGTGTGTGAGCACATGCTCGCATGAATCACCTTTTGCATAAATCTGTGTGTTTCTTTGTGTATGTGTGTGTATAGTCACACATGTTGTGTAGACACGTGAGCGTGTATGTGTTCAGGGAGTATTGGGGGGGTTAACAGTTGCACAGGAGAGGAGGGGTTGGTGGGGGTTGTTGTAATCTGTAGGGGTACCCGTGTGAAACAAGCATGAAAGGTGGAGAGGGAAAATCTGTTATTTTGCGTAATTACCTCATAATTGTGTCTCTGACTGTCAGTGATTGCTTTGTTTATTAGAAGGAGAAGGGTAAATGAACTCCT
Source organism: Mastacembelus armatus (assembly GCF_900324485.2). NCBI lineage: Eukaryota > Metazoa > Chordata > Actinopteri > Synbranchiformes > Mastacembelidae > Mastacembelus > Mastacembelus armatus. The sequence continues at coordinate 23,896,494 of NC_046633.1, forward strand.
GGTGGTTTGACTCATACAGTTTCTGCTCTTCCTGGAGTCTAGATTTGTCATTAAGCCTGTGTGCCTTGTATTTAACGCACAGTAGACTGCTGGTACGTTGGAAAAGTGGTAAGGAACTGTAACCTAAGCCAGCTTGATGGTGTGTGTCAAAGTAGAGGACTTGTGTGTGTACACTCACATACACATGCTTTTAGATTGTTCATTTTCTCTGCTGGCAGTGTCACATTTTGGAGAATTTTTCCTTTATTAAAGAGGGAGACATTCCCATGCTTCCTGTCTCCGTAGCCTATGAAGAATGACTCATTCTGCCCTTACAGACTCCAGACTGGGATCAGTCCTTGTGAATTGTTAGCATTTACTAGACACTTCACTCGTGGAAGTAATCTTCTGTTTCTAGTGAACTGCACTGAGATGCTATTGTCCTCGCGGTCATAATAACTATGACGACCGTGGCAATCCGCTGGGTTGCTGATGCAATTTAACAAAGCATGTCACACGTGTCACAGAATGTGCATTTATAATATGGATGGCTTATCTGGGAATGAGCCATGTTGTCAGTGGTGCATTATGTGGTGAGTTACAGTATGCATACAGTCCACAGTATACTGAGCTCTCAAAGGACTTTAAGAGTTTAGTTGATGAAACACGATGACACATAATGGTCTGTTTCCTCAACATGGCATCGCTGCAATATACAAAACTGTCCTCAGTTATGTGGTTTTATGTGAACTGTTTAAGAATCATTATGTTCTTGTGGGCTGAAATGATTATACTGCGAGCTCTGCATAAGAATAACTCTTTTCTTAAATTATGAAATCCACAAGACTTTAATGTTCCCCATCTTTCTTTTTCTGATATAGATATATTCAAAGTTGAAGTACAAAATGACCTTCAGCTGTCTGCCTCTCCTCTGTCTGTTGTCTTCTAAAAATAGAGCCACCCCAATCATCAGTGGAGTGCTGTGGCTGGTCCTATGAGCACAAGCTTTAGCAAGAGGGTGCCAGAGATGAGCCTAATTAACTCATTGAGAAGGAGAGAGCAGGGGAGGGAGTGGAGGAGAGAGGGACAGAGGCAGGGGGTGGGTGAATAACGACAGAGATGGAGAGGGTGAAAGATGGAGTAGTACAATGAGGAAGAGGAGGACGAAGATGGGAGAAATAAGGAGGAGATAATGAGAAGGAGGGGTCAGAGAAAGAGAAAGGAGAAGCAAAACAAGGTCTCTGGGGCAAGGATGTAGTAGTGAACAAGGCAGAGAGAAAGTGATGGAGAGGAGCTCTAATTAGACATAGGACCAAAGACCCTTCTCATTTTATGTGGTGGTAGAGGGGCAGTGAAGGAGAGGAGGAATGCAGATAGATAGGTCAGGCAGCTGCAATGCCAAGATATGAAAAAGAACTATGTAATCTTCAATATAGAGAGAGCAAACCCAGTGATGGCAATCTAGCCAACTCAATTAGCCCACGTCTATAAAACAAACTGCTCTTAATCGGCTCTGTCAGACATTTATAGGCAAATGAACTGACTGCTTCCTGCAGGGGAGAGAGGGGGAGCGATAACAGCAAAGATGGAGGTATCCCATCTCAACTGTTTCTTTTGCTCAGCACGTTCCTTTCATTTACCTTCTCCTACACATTGTTCACATTTTTCTACATATAATATCTCTATCATTTCACCCATCACCTTTTATTCACCTGCCTATGTCAACGCAAAGAGTCTCAGTCAATGACAATTTAAGCTGTTTTTGTTATGTTGTTATTTTTATTCCTGTGATGCTTTAATGAAAAGTAGGGCTTTTGTGTAATTTTTATTTACATACTCCAAGAAAAATTTTGTATGTTTATGTTCACAATTCACCAATGAATCAGCCAGCTGAGCTTTTCAGCTTATTCAACCATGACTAGCTGAGGTATCCAATCCTGTACTGGCCACATTTCCATGTTGGTTCGTGTCACACACAGTGTCTCAGACAGTAACATACAGCCCCACACACACACACACACACACACACACGCACACACACACAAAAGCCAAGTCTTCTTGAGTGAAGAAGACACAAAGCTAACAATGAGTAGAGCTGTGGAGGAACAAACACAAAAACATTTGCAACAACTGACTTCAAAGACACTTAAAACACATCAGTGAACATGATCAATTTCAGGAAGCTACTATATCGAAGGCAAAGCAGCATAATCCAAAGTTAGTGAGAGCCATAACACAGCAGCCTCTGCTAACAATGAAAAGACCAGAACAAATATGAGCAAAAGTAGGACCAAACATTTCTGTAGTCAGGGGTGGTGTCACCACATGTGCAGCCAAAAGCCAATTTTAAAGTAGCAATTAGTTTTACAACAGACACTGGGACATCTAACATAAGTAAACATAAGCTTGACTCAGTGGATGGACAAAGCAACACAAAGTCCTTCTGTACGGTCGAGAAATGTCAGGTTCCCACTCTTTTTTAATGTTAATGTTGGTAGTCTATGTTGTATTTTTAGTTTAGTTTTTGGTTTACATATATATTGTATTTTAGAAATTTCCATGAATTCTATCAGGCTTTTATTGGTTTGCATTTATTTCCATGTAAGATATATCTTCCCCCTCTTGGATCATTAGTTTGAGCATCAATTCATTTATGTTATAGTTATACTGTTCGTGTGATGTAATACAATGCAGGCTTTTAAAATTGCTCTGCATTTAAAGTTTATTAGCACTTAGTGACAATTTAACACTGTACAGTGTAACCCCCTTACCATGCCAGTGAGGCTTCTCAGTGTTTCTCAATAGATCAGACTCTAGATGTGCAATTTTAAGTTGTGTAACTATGACACTGTGAACTGAGCCATTGTGGACAACAGAGAAATGCTGTCAGTGAAGCCTTCTCATAGAGGCTTAAGAAATATCAGGTAAAATTTGGATTGTATAAAGAGGTAAAATGATATATCACTGTAGACACAGTTGCATCACATTTAGTCTAATCTTGCATTTTATTAAGTTTATTAAGGCTGTCGAACAGTCTTTGACATGTCAAGGCACCACGTGCCATCTCAGCCATATGTCCCCATACTAACCCTGCCTGCCCAGTGTTTGCATTCAGTGGCCCCTGATGAATGTTCTGGCCCACACTGACTGTAATTACCAAACAGGAGGAGTAAGTAGGCTAATTAACACGTTAACGAGCAGCAGCCAGCCGACAAGGGCCTACAGCACTGCTGAGCAAGGGTCTGACAACTTCATCCCCCATCTGTCACCAGGCACACACACGCAACCACACACACAGGTGCGTGTGGAGTTTGTATGTGTACTTCACAGCATATGTGTACTTCACAGCATGGTCCACCTCTTGTGTGCAGGGGAGGCGTTTAGAGATGTTGATGAAGAACGGTGAAGTTAAGCACCTTTTGTTCGTGAGACTAACGGTGCCCTCCCGGTGCCACTGTGCAGAGGGGCCCCTGCCAAGGCTGTGCCATACATCACAGTTTGGCATGAGCCAGGTGGCACGGCTTTCCGTGCCAGTTCCTCTCACTTTAAACAGAGAGAGGAAGAAGAAGAAGCACTCCCCAGTTACTAAAACCAGGAATGAAATTTAACAAAACATACTCAAGTGTGTCATCAAATGACACATCCAGGCTCCATAGAAAGTTCAACTGTTCACTGTTAGGTGGTAAATAGTGGCAGTGTAGCACAGAAGTTGCAGACGGTGCCATTCTGCATGCATTGGATTAAACAGCTTGGTTGCAAAGTGCTTAGCCTTTACTCTCTGCCATGTTCAGCCAGCTGGATATTGCTAGTCAGACTTTGAGTGCACAGGGAAAAAAATTGAATTAAAGTCATTTGGCTGGGAAACATGTTACTGATGCAGAACAAATATTATAACTCAGTATTCAGGAAACCAAACAAGAAGAAAGATTCATTTTTTTAATATGACCACAGACCAGTCTCGAACCAATCAGTGCCAGGAAAAGCTTTTGGCGCAGAAACCAGCTGGTGGAGCTGGTATTTAACTGGAATTGATCCATTCTGCTACTTTAAACCCAACTCGTCCTACGAGGCTGTGCCAGCTGCCAGCGGTGTAAAGCAGCTAATGTGGAACACTGATAGCTGGCACAGAGACAGACAGCTCATCATTACCATCACATTGCTGATGTGCCATGACATTTAAATGAATGTGTCTAGACATGTACAATTGGACACACAAATACTGGGGTCATGCCAACAATCAGTCTCCAATATTACAAAACTCAACAAAATCAGAGTCAAAATAAAACTCTTGGATGGCTCTTGGATTCTTCTTAGACAGCAGCTCAGAATCACGTGAGGGTTCATGCTAGTCAGTGATGATCAAGATATTATGAAAATGGAGGGTAATGGGAAACTTTTTGGTGTATTGCTAATGCCTCATTTTGCATTCTGAGAAAGGCAGTTGAGGTGAAATCAGTGTAGATAAAATAATGGGCTGTATGAACCATTTTAGGCCAAATAGCCCATCTCCATTGCATGTTGCCAGTGTATTCTTGCCCCTGGGAAAGAAAACTAAAGGTACTGTAGCCATTCTACAAAGGTTGATGTTGCAGCACTGATTTCTGTGAGTGCTGGATGGATTTAATGGGGTTTACTCATGGCTTTTTCTTTCCATCCCTTTTTTATGTCTCATTCTACAGCCGCACTCAGAGTCCAGGACACTGCTCCGCTTCGGTTGTCAAGACAACCACGCACAGTGGCTCTGTCCAATTTGTTTTGACCGTTTATTTTTATTTATCTAGTATTTTTCAGATATCCGAGTACTTTGCAAACCATGAGCAGTGTTTGGTGGCTGTTTGGCAGCATCATCAGAGTGACGGATCACCTGAATTCTGCATCTGACTGGTTAAACTGGTAAATTTGGAGGCTAATGCCGATGCCTATGTAAACAGAATATATATGACATTCTTTTTTCATAAGTTGCAAATGTAAACTCAGTGAGCAAGTTTTTTCCTCCTACGACCCTGTTGTTGTCTAATCAGCATCTTATTGTGTCTGTGCCTGGGGTTTGCAGTATCACACCATCTCTGCAAACAGCACGGTCTCCCCAGCGGCGCAGCTATGCTTCATATCCAATTGGTTTGATTTCCTCTCTGAAGGAATACAAGTCACATCCTCCTCCCTCCAGCCTTCTGAAGTGTGACGGATAATGTTTTCACACAGTGTAGACCCAGCACTCTTCTCATTCATCAGCTTGTGTATTTGCATTTTCAATTAATTGCCAGCGTCACGCACGGCAACTCCAAAAGCAGCCCCAGCTTTGTGTGCAACCCCTAATTGCAATCATTACGCAACGCGAGTAACCCGTCTTTGAGTGTTCAATTGTATACTGGGTTTAATTATGGGAATGGAGTTAAACGCATTACTCAACAGTCTAATAGACCAGATACTGGAGCAGTTCTCTCTGAAAATGAATGAAATGATGGTCGAATGCTGAACTGGTAATTAGGCCTACTCACAGTTGTGGTTGCTGATTTGCATAGCTGCATCATTTCAAAGAGCATGTGAGAACATTTGAAAACACTGACACCACTAATGCAGTTTAAAGGAATATTCCATTATTTCTGTAATTTAGCCTATTATGCCTCATATAGAGTTACATAAAATTAATATTAATTTCACCGCTGTGTGTTTAACATAGAGGCAGCCCTCTGAGGAGACTAGTGGTGTCTCTCTGCTTTCAGTATTTGTGCTAAGCCAAACCAAACATGTATTCTCACAAATATGAAATGGGTATTATTTCTACTTTGTAAAATGCAGTAAAGAAATAGATTTTAGAGAATGCTGGAGAACTTCTCTGAGCACACTCGAGGTCTCAAATCCATGCAGATGCACATACTCACATGAAGACAGACAGACACGTTCTCATTTATTCATATGCATGCGGACAGACTCACTCACAAATAGATTTCACTTCTTGCATGTGAGCGGTTAGGAACAAAGAGGCGATGTGATGCAGAGGGATGGAAAAAAGCAATTATTCTGTGCAGGGCTCTGTACCTGGGGTTAGAGCCTCGCCTCTGGAGTAAATAAGTCACTGTGAGGGGGTGTGCTCACGTCGCACATCTTAGACACACATAACGCATACACACACATATGCACATCCACCGTGGGGCAGGCACAGGCACACAAATTCAGTCTTGCATCGTGCTACAAATGCAAAACAAACACATACATGCTCTTGCTCTCTCTCTCACACACACACTCCATCGTGCAGCCTGTCACACAGATAGCCACTGCGCTCCAGTAATGAAACTCTGTGTGTTGCATTCACACTTGGCCACTGAGCCAATAACAAAAAGGCTGCAGCAGAGAACTCCCTCTGCTCTCCATCTCCCTTTCTTTCTCTCGACTGCTTCGCCGCTTGCTTTTCCACTTCTTATTTCTTCTTCACTTGCTCCCACCTTCCAGAGCCCTGATAAGAAATCGTCCTGTTGGTGCTATGAAAGAAGCAAGAACAGCTTGACTTGAGAGAGACCCAGAAGGAATGAGAAAGAGCAAAGAGAGGATGATAGAATGAGTCTGTTTGGAAGAAAGAAAGTGGGAGCAATTGTGTACTTGTCAGTGTACAACCATACTCTCTGATATGAATCTTAATATCCTATTTAAGGCTTTTCTTCATCACAGGGCCTGATTCATTAACAGGGCTTCCCCTTCAATTTATCAAAATAAACTATGAGCTCACGGTCACTGGCAGCAGGGCAAATTAAAGCAAACAGCAGAATGGAAGGGGGAGTGCATTATGGAGGAAGACATGCACACAGATACATTCAGATGTCTCTCTTACTCTCCCTTTCTTCACCTCTCCAATCTTTCTACCTCCATCAGTGACTCACAAACAGGTGGACTCGTTTAAATGGCTGAGAGAGAGAGAAAGATGGGGGAGAATGAGAGAGAATGGGGGCTGAACAAGTGTGTGTATGTGTATGTGTATGTGTGTGTGTGTGTGTGTGTGTGTGTGGGTATGTGTGTGTGTGTGTGTGTGTGTGTGTGTGTTTGGGGGGGGGGTCTAACACACCAGGGAGAGCTTTGTGTAAAAGCTAGATAAATTTGTTCTGGGATCTCCAGTGTATCAGTTTTGAGGAAGTGAAATATGAAATCCACTCAATTAGTTCTGTGTGTGCATTGCTGAGGAGGGTGTGTGTGTGTCTGTGTGTGTGTGTGAGGGGAGAGGGGATAAGTGATGCTTTTTAATTGTGTATGTAGATAATGATTGGCTGTTTTCCTATTCAAAAGATTATATTGTATTAGGTTAGGTCATGCTTGATTACACACAAGGTTCCTGTCAGTATGTGTTTGTATTTGAGAAGTAGGTTTTGATGTAAACAGTAATTCACATCATTAGTATCTTGTTGGAAATGAAATCAGTCAGTATCTTTGCCCTCAGTCTCCTGACGCTGAAGTTTCTGTACATGGCACTTGTTCTTTATTGGACTGTGAGATCCATCATCAATGAAATGTACTTTAAGTATCAAAACTAAAAGTATTGAATAATTATTGTTTCCATTGATGATAACAGCAAAGTGTGTTAGTGTCATGAAAGCATGTATGTCTTTAAAACTCGGAATTATAACTGTGAAAACATGTAGTGGGTTATAGATATATATAAAGTTTATAATCTAACATTGCAAGGGCACTGAAGGGGAAAGAAGCTGGTGCTCCAGGGAACTCTCCTGTCTTCACATACACAAAAATCTAAACAACACATCTTTCAAAGCAAATCAATACAGTGTACAGCCAGGCATTTCCTCTGGGGAGCCCAGTCTTTATGCCTTTGTGTGTGTGAGGGAGGGTTGATGGGATTAAATAACAGCAGGAGTAGGCTGAGGGATGAGAAAGGACTGTACATAAGCGATGCAGGAGAGGAGGTCAGGATGTTAAATGATATACACATTGAAATATAAACTGAGGGAGGGTTAGGATAGAGGCATAAGAGACTTCAAGTAGAGAGATAGAAGGTAAGGTCAGGCTTTTCATCAGACAGACAAGAAGCAGCAGAACATTGATCAGTTGAACTTTTTCTCTTGTCTTGCAGCAGAGAAGGTTTCTACATTTTTTAATGGGTCAGGAAAATATCAAAAATTTCAAATATTAAAAAAAAACAACTCTTTTGTCATGTTCCTAATATAATTCTTGTTGGATCAGTCATCCATAACTTTCCTCCTTGTGGGACAGTTGGGATTTCATCAGCCATGATTTCCCTGTGGGTGAGACGCAGCATTGGCTTAACCCACCAGTCAATCAGCCGTGAGGTAACTGATCAGCATCTGATACTGCAAAGGCCAGATGAGGTCATCGACCTATTCACCCTTTACCTTGCTCCTCTGACCTCTGGGTGTGATTCAGCAGGAGTCTGGCGTCGGGACGCAGGTTTAATCAATATCAGTGGGAGCATGTAACGAAACAAGGGCTCCCAAGGGAGAATCCCAAACAATCAGTGTCCTGAATGGCCAAGCTCACTGTCAATCAACCAGTTTTGCTTGTGTACAGCGTCACGCTTCTTACAAGCTTGTTTGTTTTCATGAGTGATGACAGAAGTGGGATTTGTACACAGAGGGGAAGGATTTTTGACAGGGATGAACAAAGATGAGAGATGGTGTTTCCCTCTGGCTATTTGATTCTCATGAGAGGATCCTTGAGAATCGCTGGATTGACAAGTGTTTTTCCATTGATAGTGTTTTCTGTGTATAGTTTTTACAACTTTGACTAATGCAGGCACATCAAGTGGTTTATTTAAAGTTAAATCATTCTGCTGCCTTTTTAATTTTGGCTCATTTGGAATCTAGAGCTAAACATAAGCCCTTACGTTAGCATAATCCAACAAATGAACTGTCATGTAAACTGTTGTTGTTAATACACTGACAGTAACAACATGTATTTGCATCTTCACTATAGAGAGTGCTGCTCTTTCTTCATCTTCATTTAGTTCTGGTGTTTTGTGTACAGTTAACAGATGCAAGAGTGATTCTGGGGTTTTATGGATTTGTGTTTATAGGGGTGCACCAACTGCCTGAATATCACATGCTTGGCTTACAATAGGAAATCACAGCAGGCTCTTTTTCACGTGCTGCAACTACTCCCAGCAAATTACTGTTTCTAGGCAGATTTATTTTCACACAGCTACTCTTTCTGGTCTGCTCTCCTCCCTGTCTGTTCCACTAAACAAGCAGTTCAGCTCATTTTCCTCTGTTCTCCTGGTCAAACCTGAGCCCCATCCTTCCTTCCATCCTTCTCTTTCTCCCCAACTATCTCTCTGTTCATCTTTCTTTTATCTCTGTGCCACTGAGGTCTCTGGTGGGAGCAGAGGTGACAAGCTTCTGTCTGCCTGGCCCTGCTGTCTGCTTTTCTAATGAGCCTGAAACACAGGGGGTCAGCCTATTATGGAGATGAGCTCCAAGCAGGCCAAAAGGTGATGAACGTCACTAATAAGGTTCCTCTTGGTTTCTACACTGCTCCCACCAACCTCTTCTTAGGTTTTCCAGTCTCCTCTACCTGTCTTCCTTCCATCTATAATTTTTTAGGTTTACCAGTCTGTCCTGCAAGGTCTAATGAATGCTAAACAAGAGCTGTGGCCTCCTGCTTGTCCTTCTCTTCCTCCTCACCATTCTTTGTTTATCCATTTATCGTTTCATCCTGGAGGATGTTTATAGTTTGGTTGGTCGGTTTAGTCATTTCTATCAGCCCTGGACCACCTCCAGCTTCAACTCCAGCTTCCTCCAGTAAAGAAATGTGTGTTTCCATATGTGTCTATGTCTATATCTGTTTCTTCAGCTTGTCTTCAATCACATGTAGCTCTCCTTTCTCCTCCTCTGTGGACCAGACCTCAGTCAGCCCTGCTGGCTTTGAAATGCAGGGACGTCAGAAGACAGGGACACGTTTTCTTGGCTTTTAAAGATTTGTGTTTGAAGCAGGGGGAGGCACACACAAGCAAACACTGTACGTGTACAGATGAGCACTTGTTTTTTAACAATTGCAAAATACCTGACACACAGCCACCTCTCTGTGTCTTCTCTCCCTCTCCATATTTTTTTATTTCACTGTGTAATCCTATTTATTTCTCATGGGAGCAAAACAGTGAATTAACCCTGGGTAAATACATACCTGTGACTATTTAATATTGAGTTGTAGCCTTGATGAATCCATAGGGGTGCGTTCAATAGTCCTGGTGCAATGTGAACCAGCGGGGTCACCCGCACAGGGTAGCAGCTCATTAAAAAGTAAAAAAAGGCTCAGAAACCTGCCTTGTTAGCATTTTCTTCAACATTTGATCTTCTGAGGTCCTGGGGATGTATTCTGTTTTACTGTTTGGCAGTCAAAAGCTCACCAGGTGCTTTTGGTTGCTAGGTCAAATGGAATGATTAAACAGAAAGTGATTCATTGGTCAGATCAGGTGATATGCAGATTAGAACTGGCATGCTGTGCCAATGCCTGGCAAAGAGAAAGCGCCAGCACCTCATGCTGGGAATATTCTGAGATGGTTGTTGCTAGGGGAAATTTGGGGGTTAGAGCAACTATGAGCTGCAAAGAGCACACCTGTATTTCTTTCAGCGAACCGCGTGAATCACTTCATGCTTGTGGATTTTTGGAAAATCTGAGTTTTTTTCCCAGATTCAATAAAAAACTTACTCATGCTGCATATTGGACGAAAAAATACAATAAAATGACCAGTACTAACACCGTGACAATATGGATGTTGGCACTTCTGTAGCCATTCATGTGTCAAATCAAAACGTTGACACATCTGCTAGTTCAAATATTTGAGATAATTTATTGAAATGTTATTAATAAAATGCTCCTGGCTCCTGTAATTACCTGATTGCTATAACCTAAGGTTCCCGTCTGAGGGATACTTGGTGTCATAGCTGAGCCCACAGTGAGAGGTGGTCCTGATGATTAGCCCCTGTTAGCGTCAGGTCTCATCCACTTCTCTGTGTTATCCCTTTGCATTAGTCTAATGGCCCAGGAAACAGAGATAATGACTCTCAGTGCAGATTAGCATCTGCCACTGCCGCTGCCATCACTGCTACACTGGGCACACATGAGCGCACGCACACATATTGTACATGCAGGCACTTACAGACAGAGGCCATGTATTAGCACATAATCACACATACACATGGAGGCTGTAGAAGAAATTACATGCGTGGTTTAGCAAAACATGCCAACGCTGAAACCAAACACTGTTTCTGTCAGCCTTTCTAACAAAAATCCATCTTTCTCTTTCTTCTTTTGTTGCTTCCTCACAATAACGGACCAAAGAAATGAACAACACAGATTATATATTTTAAATTGGAATCTCATGTTATGAAAAAAATGCTAAACACACATCCCAAGCTTCCTCTATGTTAATGTCCATTTGCTGCTGTGAATATGAGCAGTACACACTTGTGTACACAAACAGTTCACACTACCATGTGGTTGTGTGGGTGAGCACTTAGAGGAGGCCCACGGCTTTGTCTGTGATGTGTTTTCTGAAGGAGCTGTGTGTGGGTTGCAATGCAAATGAGCATGTCTGTGTGTTTGTGTATGTTGAAATGTTTCTCTGCCATGTTTACAACAGTATGGGTGAATATGGTCTGCATCTGCCTTGTGCATGTATGCATGAATGCAGGCCTCTGTGTGTATGTGAGGCAATCCCCTCCTGCAGACCAGGGGAGTGGGCTGGAATAAGGAGGCTGTCTGAAGTCTAGCCGTCTATAAAGAGCTCCCTTCATGTGCAGCATGCTGGTGATAGATAGTCACTTATGCTGCAGCTGACATCCAATCTGGCATCAGCGATTATAAACTCTCACTGCTTGATGTGTTCCTCTGTAGTCATAGGACCCCCTCGGTTCAAACACAGAAATCCTATTTTGTGTCACAGGGCAGTGAAATGAGGTTGTGACTGGGTGTATGATTTTTGATTCACGGTTTGTATGATAGTCGTGTGTGTCTGCATGTGTGAGAGTGGACAACACAACAGATTCCACAGACTGAATCCATATTTGTCATTGTTCATCCTTTCAAAATATCTTTCTAAAAGAATATTTTATTTTTTGAGCTGAATAATAATGATTCTGATGCAAGATGTCCGCTGACCTGGCAGGCAGCTTCTCCCTGTTTCAGTTTTCAGACTGTTTAGTTTTCTCTTCTCCCTATAGTTATTTGTTCTCATATGACCTGTGCTGTAGCTTTTTGATTACTAATTATCCGTCTTTGTGCCAGAACCTGCTGGTGTGATCAAGACATATTCAAGACACATGCACACACTGGGCTGACATTCACAAGGGAACTGTGAGCCCAGCATGGAGACTCCTTTGAAATAACTACACAGAAATAGATACGGGCTGTGTGATTAGACAGTACCACTGTGTGTGTGTGTGTGTGTGTGTGTGTGTGTGTGAGTGAGTGTGTGTGTGTGTATGTATCTGTGTGTCTTTGTGAGAATCAGAAGCCAATATCTTCTCTGGTTTTGTTTTAGCCCCTTCAACACCAGTTTTAGTTGGTCTTGTCGGAGCCCATTGCACCTTTAATAAGACGCTACTCACCTTCTAGTTGGAGCAATTATACCTGAACAGCAATGCAAACGTCCACAGCCTGGTCCTGTGTCATCTCAGACTAGGAACCTGTGACTCAATGTGTCTTGTGTGTGTGTGTGCTGTATATGTGATTAAATATTGAATTCAGATGAAGCTATTCCAAGCAGCCAGTTAGCTTAGCATCGCTCAGGCTGCTAGTCTGGCTCTGTCCAACATGTTGGGCTATTTTCTGGTCAGGATAGTTTACCCATTATTAACTGTTCATTGCAAATTTGCCTCCAAGGGACCAATATTTACTGCAGACAACACCTATATTAAACCATCTCTTTGGCTAAAGAAAGACTTAGGAAAAATCAAAACAATGACATTAATAATTGTTAAATAGTCATTGGAGATTCAGGTTTTAAAAATGAATAAATAAATAATATTAATCTAGGAAAATGTCAACCAACTTCCACCACTAGTACATCCTGAACCTCCTCTCTGCTATGAAAAAACCTGGAAAGTCGACACCAAGTCAGTGACACCAAGCTCACAGTAGGTATAAGAGACCAAGTGTAAAGCTAAGCCTCCTAGAGGGCAAAGATCCAGAGCAGAAACATCTGGCATTACCTGCTGATGTCAATTTTTGCATCTGCGCATGTGTGTCTACTTGCTGATGCCTACTTTGGTGTATTTGCACAGCTTTTTGTGCATTCTGTGCCTCTCTCTAAATCTTTAACATAGTCTGTAAATAAATGAAACTTCTGGTATCCATTTATTTCAGACTCATCAAATCTTATTTTCATGCATGTGATTACAGCATACTAGAAACAGACGTAGCCATGCTCCAAAATATGCGCTGCCACAAAGCTCACAGGATTGTTAATGGGAAAACTTCATGTCTTTTCAGCAGAAGCAGAAAAATTGCTTTTAAAATATCACATCTCTACTTTCAGCATTAAAGAAAGCTCTCCATCGCTACTTTCCCTATTTCATGTGGTATTTTAAGACTCACCTCAGAGGAAAATGCCAAGAAGACAAAAAGTCAAAGCCAGGATATTGTATGCTTAAGCAGCTGGTGATAATGATGCTGCATTGAGCCACTAATGGATTTTTCGAAGTAGCTCTTGTCTGCCAAGAAACAGCTTGACCCCTCTTTCATTGTGCTTTTTATCATCAGAGGATGGAAACAGTCAAAGTGTGTGGCATATTCTTTCACATTTCTTCACTGCATTATGTGTGTTATTAAGCTGATTACACCTAAAATTCAGAGGAAAAAAAAAATCTTCATTTTTAGTTTAATTTAAGACTATTGAAACTACAGTACTTGAAACAGTCTCATATGAAAGCAGTGACATATTATACATACATATGTGATGTTTCTTTGTCACCCTTAGTTTTTATATTTTAGGTTATAAAGGATGTAGTTATGGTATATGCAGCCTTTGCATCACGTCCTCTCAGTCATAACACAATCAATTCTAAATAAACAAACGTGGAATATATGAAACTAACACTTTCTGTGATAGTGACACATATGTTGTCTGTTACAATAAACATACATTGATATAGTGATAATGATTAGCGGCCACAGAAACATGCATGACCTACAACTTAAATTCTTGCCTCCTATCCTTCATTTCAAATGTGCAAGCATGTCTGTGCGTGTGTGTAGCAAAATAAATAAAAAAGTACAAGGCTGCACGTGCGCAGACACAATGTCTGTGGGGGACAATAGCACTGATTAATAAAATTGGATGCTGACAGTAAAGAGCTCACAAGGATCCCACATCCTTGACTAAATACATTCTCATCTTCTGTCACTTATCACTCAGTTTGCCTCATCACGACCTCAAGGGCTGTATTTACCTTCCCTTTCTTGATTCAGGATGGAAGGCAAAAAGAGGAGTAACAAGGACAAGTGGGTAGTTGGAGAGTAAGCAGTAATGTCTTTGTCTAGTTTTGTGTTGACAATTTGTTTCAAACTCTTTGTATAATGTATTTAAGAAAAACTTCAAACTGAAGGGAACAAAGTTTTGAGACAGCTCCCAGTAAAGTGGCAACTCTTTTAAAAACTCTTTTCGGTTTTTCTCAAGCTCTCTAAAGTGCGATAATTATTAATGCACACACAAACACCTGTCATAGCAATGTTTTATAAAACAAGCCTCAGCATGAATTTGTCTGTGTGCTGCCAAATAATTATTGAGATGAGAGACCAATGTTTTAGGTGCTTCAGGATGCCTATTGTTCTTGTTACCTCTAGATGATTCCTGCCTTCCTTAATTAAAATCTCATTATAATTATTTGTCATAAGTGGTGCAAACACTGTTGATATAAGTAATCAGTGGAAGGATTTGCCCTTAATGCACATGGCAGCCACAGTATTTAGTAAAAGATTATTACCTTTTAAAACTGATGATTATGGACAGAGTTTCTTAGTCTTCTGAATAGTGCTGCATATATACTGCAGTTTATTTTTTTATTTTCATTTCGACCACAGTCACTTTTACTTCTTATATTACAAGCATTTTATGAAATAAGTTCACAGCAAGAGGACAACAGTGTCTTTATGCAGCAAAATACATCAACTTTGTGACCTTTTGACATAAAATACATGTAATAATATATTTAAACAATTTTAAAGTCAAAGATGAAAGATCATTTCTTTCCTGTTCCCTGTAATGTGTAAAAGGCTTTTGTTAAAATTTTTAAATAGTTATAGTACACCAAAATTTAGTACAGAAAATTCACTTCCATTGCCCTGAATTGAAGCAGCTTAGCCTTTAGATTGTTGTCCAACAGTGTGACACCAAAAACATACCAGCTTCACTGAAAAACTATTTTAAATCCAGGTTGTATGAGTCTCCTGGTTGCTCAATATACACCATGTGAGTGATCAAAACAGAATTTGTGTGTGTGTGTGTGTGTGTGTGTGTGTGTGTGTCTGTGTGTGTGTGCCTGCATTTGTATCGGGACAGTATGGACGCACGTGCACCAAAATCCTTCTCAGGTCTATGATGTGGGAAATTGGGATGCCCCATAAAGATCTCATCATCGCACCACCTCAGCTACAGAAACAATTTGTCTCACAGACCCAGAAATGTGGGTACACATGCAAATAAATGCACCTACACACGTGTACAGAAACAGACACACAAACTGCACAGAGTCATGCTCCATAATTCCACTCTCTCCGCTCGCCTGTGATCCCACACACACCAATTTTCAAGTCATCACAGTAGTGATTAAAAGACAGTGGCTGCAGAAAGGGAGTCTCCCTAATGCGCTCTCCCCACAGCGGGGTGCACCATCTCCCTGCATGCCTCCCCTACCTGCTCCACATCCCTTTGCTCCACTTCCCCTAGATACATCTACAATAATTGGAGCAACCGTGACAGTAATGCACAACTGGGCCTCAGTAGCACAAACACGCAGTAAATTGTGCGTGAGAGGATTAGTGCTTTGACTATCATTTATGAGATTAAAAAGGGATTTTGAGTGGCAGAAGTAAGTAAGTGTGAGAGCCACTGATGAGAGGAGGAGGAGAAGGTTTCTGACCTTGGGTCTGTGGACCGGCACCATGCCTGGACAGTCAGACACAGTAATTAGCCTGCGGACTAAGTAGCATGCCAGCAGACAGGCTAATAATAGTGTCATTGCAATTAATAATGAGAGTGATAACTGTGCTCATAATTATGACAGTTATAATCATAATGATGTAAATCATGTTCCGAGTTAGCTCTTTAATCGTTGTGTGCATGTGTTAGGAATAACATGAAGGTGATACATTAATTGGAGGGGGTGTTTGTGATTTAATGTCATTACTGCCCTGTGTGTATTGGATTATCATGTATCACTGCTTTGTTGTGGAGTTATTGGTCTTTGCCTTGTCTGCTTATTTATTGCTAGGATATTTATGTTTATAAGAAAATATAGTGTTTCTTCAGGTTCTGTTTCTCTGCTGCTGCTGTTTTTTATTTGAACTTTTTCACACACACAGAAACACAAAGTTAAAGCTCAAACTGCTTCACAGGAAGGCACATACATTCTTACATGGCGACTTCACACTTTAATTGCAGCCACTCATCAAGCACTCATCAAGTCGCTCACTCTTTTCATTAGCATCACTAACCCACTGTTCACAGTTCTTTCCCTGAGCTTGGAGAACATGCTGTCCCTGGTGCAGTTCACATCGAGCTAATTTTTACTGGTGCCAGTTGACCTTTTCCAGTGCCTCTCCTCCTTGCGTCCCCTTGACCTTTTCCTCGTTGCCGCCTCTGCTTTGTCCTTTTGTTTTGCCCTGAGGTAATAGCTCACATTCGGGCTGAGTGATTGATTTACTTTCTTTCTTAGCACTGGGCACAATCATGCACACACACGTGCATATCTGCCTGTCTCTCTTTGCCTTTGACTCAAATGCACAGACATGTTTTCCTAGTGGTGTAAAATAAACTTTTGTATGCCATAAAAACTTTAGCACTTATCTGTTATAAAATAGTGGTGTGATGATGAAGGAGGAGAGGTAGGACCCAAGTGCAGGACAAGCAGGTTTTATTTCCCCTGGATCGTCCAGGGCTCAGGCACAAAATATACAAAAAAAATGTCTGCCACTCGGCGGGCAGGCAGGCAAACCTTAACGTCACTCTGTGTTTTGGACACAAAAACAAAACAGCAACTAGCACGGATAGAAAATACTCCTCGAACATATGTTGATACATACAACTCAATACTCCGACAAGGAACAAAGAAACACAGGGAGTATATATGGACAGAACTGAAAACTAATTAACACAGGTGAAAACACTCAAACCTACTGAACATAAAGCTACCTAGGATCAATACCAGAGAAAGCAGGAACTAACCAAAATAAAAGTCCAAAAACTGGAACACAGAATTCATGACATTATCTTAGACTCACAGAATAGAATGGGCATTAGTTCAGATTGTAAAACTGTTTTGTATGTTTTCCCCCTTCATGTCCACTTATATCCACAGAATTAGTCAAACTTCTTCCAGGGAGCACTGTATTTCTGCAGGATAGATGTGAGGGGAAGAGAGTTTTTACAATCAGGTTTTTATGTGAATGACCTACTTCAATAAGTGACTCTTCCAATTTCACCTTCTACAACTCTATTTCCCCTCCTAATATGGTGACTCACGCCTCTGTTTTGACTGTCTGTCAGTCAGCCTAAGTAGCGTATGATTGAGGTTTATTGCAGCAGATTTGAGAACCTCTGTTCATATTTGCCGGAGGCTCTTTCTCTGCTGCTCTGTGTTGAGTTGAATTCATTACCAGACATAGGCTTGGTACAATTCTGCTGTAGGTGGCAGCATCTCTCATACAGTAGCTACTGTTCTGCCAAAGTTGAAGTGTGCTGCAGGGCCACAGTTTACTTTGATTTCTGAGAGGAGATTTGCTCTGCTGTTGACCCAGACTTATTGTGCTCACTATCATAGAAATCTTACATCAAACATGAATGGTAGCTCAAGGGACTTCACAAATACTACTGCATGTGCCCGGTTCAAATTTGTAATTTGACAAATAACTGGCAGCTAAAAGCAATGTAGCTCTTTTTAAGAAAATAATGTCTGAATATATACAGTCAGGGAAGAACTGTGATGCAAGAACACACAGAAGAAATGCTGTTTAACCAGTGGTTCTCAACCTTTTTGGCTTCTGGCCAATTTAAATAAAGCTGTATGCACTTTTTTAGTTGACTTCAAAAAATTAAGCATGATTTCCCAATGGACAGAAGGAAGGGCAGAATAACAAAAACAGATTTTTCTGACATTTCAAATATTGTTTTTTGGGGTTTTTTTATATGATTTTCTTTTACTGTAAACCGAAACTATGGAACTAAACTGAAAATAAATATTTTTTTATCTTAAATCTGAATAAGTCAAAACAACTTCTAATTCACTTACTCACAAAGGAAAAAAGAGCCACTGGTAAATTAGTTCAAGCTTTCAGATAATCAGCCAAGTCAGACTGTCAGCATTATCTGTATAACAATACCAAATGCAACCACAGGGGAGCACAATCCAGTGTCTCCATGTCCCGGTCCCAAGTCTGGGTAAATGCAGAGGGTTGTGTCAGGAAGAGCATCCGACGTAAAATTTAAGCCAAATCAAATAGGCGAATCACAAATATGACTTCCATACCGGATCGGTAGCAGCCCGGGTTAACAACGACCGCCACTGGTGCTGTTGACCTACAGGGTGCCAGTGGAACTGGGACTACTGTTGGTCGAAGAAGGAGAGGAGGAAGACATAGGGTGACATATAAGAGCGGAGGCAGGAGCACAGAAGTTGATTACATCTTGTGCAGACATTTCAACCTGAAAGAGATCAGTGACTGCAAAGTAGTGGCTGGGGAGAGAGTAGCCAGACAGCATAGGATGGTGGTGTGTAGGATGACTCTGGTGGTGAGGAAGATGAAGAGGACAAGGGCAGAGCAGAGGACCAAGTGGTGGAAGTTGAAAAAGGAAGAGTGTTGTGTGGCTTTCAGGGAGGAGCTGAAACAGGCTCTGGGAGGTCAGGAGGTTCTTTCAGATGACTGGACAGCTACAGCTAAAGTGATCAGGGAGACAGGTAGGAGGGTACTTGGTGTGTCATCTGGAAAGAGGAAAGCAGATAAGGAGACTTGGTGGTGGAATGAGGAAGTTCAGGAGTGTGTTAAGAGGAAAAGGTTAGCTAAGAAGACGTGGGACACTGAGAGGACAGAAGAGAACAGACAGGAGTACAGGGAGATGCACCATAAAGTGAAGGTAGAGGTGGCAAAGGCCAAACAAAGGGCATATGAGGATTTGTATGATAGGTTGGACACTAAGGAGGGAGAGGTGGATTTGTACAGGTTGGCGAGGCAGAGAGACAGAGATGGGAAGGATGTGCAGCAGCTTAGGGTGATCAAGGACAGGGATGGAAATGTGTTGACAGGTGCCACAAGTGTGATGGAAAGATGGAAGGATTACTTTGAAGAGTTGATGAAGGAGGAAAATGTTAGAGAGCACAGAGTAGAAGAGGTGACTGTTGTAGAGCAGGAAGTAGCAAAGATCAGTAAGGATGAAGTGAGGAAGGTGTTGAAGAGGATGAAGAGTGGAAAGGCAGTTGGTCCTGACGACATACCTGTGGAGGTATGGAAGTGTTTAGGAGAGGTGGCAGTAGAGTTTTTGACTGGGCTACTTAACAAGACCTTGGAGAATGAGAGGATGCCTGAGGAATGGAGGAGAAGTGTACTGGTGCCCATCTTTAAGAACAAGGGAGACGTGCAGAGTTGTGGAAACTACAGAGGAATAAAGCTGATGAGTCCCACAATGAAGTTATGGGAAAGAGTAGTGGAGGCTAGGCTGAGGTCAGAAGTGAGCATTTGTGAGCAGCAGTATGGTTTAATGCCAAGAAAGAGAACCACAGATGCAATATTTGCTTTGAGAATGCTGATGGAGAAGTACAGAGAAGGCCAGAAGGAGCCGCATTGGGTCTTTGTAGATTTGGAAAAAGCGTATGACAGGGTGCCGAGAGAGGAGCTGTGGTTTTGTATGAGGAAGTCTGGAGTGGCAGAGAAGTATGTTTGAGTGGTGCAGGACATGTATGAGAGCTGTAAGACAGTGGTGAGGTGTGCTGTAGGGGTGACAGAGGAGTTCAAGGTGGACGTGGGACTGCACCAAGGATCAGCTTTGAGCCCCTTCTTGTTTGCTGTGGTGATGGACAGGCTGACAGATGAGGTTAGACAGGAATCTCCGTGGACCATGATGTTTGCAGATGACATTGTCATCTGTAGTGGGGGAGCAGGTGGAGGAAAATCTAGAGAGGTGGAGGTTTGCTCTGGAAAGGAGAGGAATGAAGCTTAGCCGCAGTAAAACAGAGTACATGTGTGTAAATGAGAGGGACTCAAGTAGAACGGTGAGGTTACAGGGAGTAGAGGTGAAGAAGGTGGAGGATTTTAAGTACCTAGGGTCAACAGTCCAGCGCAACGGAGAGTGTGGAAAAGAAGTGAAGAGACGTGTGCAAGCAGGTTGGAACGGGTGGAGGAAAGTGTCAGGTGTGATGTGTGACAAAAGAGTGTCAGCAAGAATGAAAGGAAAGGTGGACAAGACAGTGGTGAGACCAGCAATGTTGTCTGGTTTAGAGACAGTGGCACTGAGACAAAGACAGGAGGCAGAGCTGGAGGTAGCAGAGCTGAAGATGTTGAGGTTCTCTCCGGGAGTGACGAGGATGGATAGGATCAGGAATGAGGACATCAGAGGGACAGCTCATGTTAGATGTTTTGGAGAAAAAGCCAGGGAAGCCAGATTGAGATGGTTTGGACATGTTCAGAGGAGGGACAGTGAATATATTGGTAAAAGGATGCTGAGGTTAGAGCTGCCAGGAAGGAGGCCTAGAGGATGACCAAAGTTGGTGTGGGTGAGGAGGATACAGAGGATAGAGTTAAAAGGAGGCAGATGATTCGCTGTGGCGACCCCGGAAGGGAGCAGCCGAAAGGAAAAGAATATCTGTACTACAATACCCATAAGCCCTAGGGTTACACTGTCAGCCAACCAATTAACACCAAATGCTCCTGTCAACCGATTATGCAGAAATAATGATACTTTGAAATCCCCCAATCACCAGCTCTCTCTTACACACACTCACACACACACAAACAGACATTCATGTATATGCATACACAAAGACAGACACAAACACAGTATCCCAGGCATTTTGGATCGTGTGTGTGTGTGTGTGTGTGGGTGGGTGTGTGTGCATGTATGCATGTGTCTGATGATGATGAAATAGCCATCTGCCACGGGCAGGCATGTGTGAATCCCAAATGAAGACGAGTGGCTGGCTTCAAACAGCAGCAGCCTCTAAATTGTAAATGAACAAGGAGCATTTCTGCCTGCAGGCAACCCAGCCTATACCTACATGTGCAGCACCAGCACCTCACACTCCCTTGTATAAAGAAACCCCAGTCAATTACACCCTTTTCTTCAGTTTAATCCTTTCTCGCCCCTTTTTTCCTTTCTTTCCATTAGAGTTCTTCCTCCTCTCTTTGTAGATGATACCATCGGAAGTGGGTCAACAGAGAGCAATGTCAGCTGTTTTCTGATATTTGTGGAGTGTGATGTGCAGTGTTTATAGTGTGTGAGTGAGAGAGGGACAGAGAAAGAGCGTTAGATAGTGTTTGATGTGAGTAAGCCTAGTGCTGTGTTCATTAAGGTGCTCTCAGGGTCTTTCGTGCTCATAATCAAATGATTTGATGATAACAGTCCAGCCATATAGTTGATGGCAATTTATGCTCTTACTGACAATTTGTGTCTATTAGAGGTACTCCATAAAACTGAAGATATACAGTACAACTGAAGTCAAATTGAACATTTTTTTCAATTATAAATGAAACCTTTGATTTCAGGGAAATTGTTCCCTTAGAGATACTTCAAACATTTACTTCTCCATCTACAGGGGAAAACTGATCTAGTAGAAGCACCGAGCTGAAGTACCACCTCTTACTAAAAAAGACATTTTGGCATGAAAATTAATCCTAAAATGAAATGTGGTTGTAATTGCTGCAAATGCTAATGCATTATGAAAGCCTGCCACTTTACTCATCCTGAACAATGAACGTCAGGAAGCATTTTTTTCTCCCAAAGTGAGTTCAGATTTATTTATTTAATTTTTTATGAGAGGTGTGATTTGTTTTGGGAAAAAATAATTAAATTATTAAAATTCATCAAAATGCAAAACATATAGATTTTTACTTATAGAAGGGATCAGAGGATGCATCAAAGTCAAGATAATGCTATAGAGATTGCAAATGCTTGTGTGTACGTGTGTGCCTGCCTATGCCCATGCATGGGTGTAGACAAGCCCCGCATGAGACCTCTCAGACACAAAGGGGGTAATATATGTATGGAAGGGCCTCTGTGTCCCAGTCTTATGGAAATACAGTCTAGCTCACTGTCTCCATGCTCCCTGGTAATGCCTGCTACCAAACCCCAAATGGACCATTATGTGTCTGCAGAGCGGGAGGGTCAAGAGACCTCCGATTGAAATTGGAAAGGGGGTAGGGACACATTAATTCAGTGCAGAAAATTCAGTAATTCAATGCCTCAGAAAGGCAAAGGTGTTATAATAGATGTGGACAGACGTTTTCTGTCAGCAGCCAGCACTCTATTCAGCCTCTCAGCTCCCACATTAACACTCTCTCCCTCTCTCTTCCCTTTCTTCCCCCGTCATCCTCCTTCGACAGTCCTCCATAACCTCTGGCTATCTTTGTCCGTCACCCTCTCTCCCTCCATCTCTCCCCTGTCTGAGTCTTTCTCTCTTTCCTGCTGCAGTCTGACACCACACCCCTTTCTATTTGGTTTTCCTCCCACCTATTCTTTACCTTCTCTTCCTCTGTTTCCCCTTTTTTCCCCTCTTCCTTCATTTCTGCTCTCTCCCTCTGCAACAGTCTCTCACTCAGATCTACATATCTTCAGCAGTAATTGACATTTTCCATTTGCCAGCCTCGTTTCCTATCGGCTGCCAGCCAGCGTCACCAAGGCAACTGCGATAGGCCCCTGTGCTTGAAGAGACGGAGACATGGGGAGAGAGGAGGGGAGGGGACAGTTAGGTTTGCATCTGCACCGGCTTCTCCTCTCCCTTGACACACACACACACACCATATATGCTATACACACCATACTCCTCTGACCTGACAGGACCCCAGGCAGCCCACTCAGGGAATAGTTAATAAGCAAAAAATAATCATGAAGGTAGCGTTCAATAAGGGCATTTAAGCTAATTTAAGGAATTAATGAGCATTTTATGTTGCCCCAGGGCACAAAGGTTTGGTAGGAATGATCACGCGCTCTACCCACACACAAATAATCCTTCAATATGTTGTGTCCATATGGAATTTGATATAGAGAGCTGTTAAATACAACATAAGTGTAGCTGGTTGTTTGCATACCCTACATTTGGTTGGGCAAATGATTAGGTTTTTTCTCTTCCAAGTGCTCCTCCATTCTCTTTGTTTCTCTTCATATGTGCATGTTGATCTCTTTCTCTCTCTCAAATTTGCAAAGTAACTAATGACCTCCTCATCATGACTTTAATTACCCAGTGCGTCTGAAAGGAAACTTTGTCAAGGAAATAACCAGGCAATGCTTCAGCCTGCTCCCCCTCCAGCCACGTTCCAACTTTATTATCATTATCAAGTAAAGAACATGATACATGGGCATCATTTTACAGAAATATAGACGAACAGCTTTCACTTACCATTTAAAGTTCCTGTAGTTATTTTATGAATGAGATTCTGTTGTTGTTCCTGCTTTACATTTTTCATAGCTACTGGCAACAGAAATGCCCAGTATTATCCGTTGCTGGGATGAATGTGACATATGAGATCAAATTAAAATGGAAAACTATTGGTGACAAAAGAACAAAAGTGGAGTCAGAACTTTGCCTTAATTGATGACAAAATTGTCCATTTCCAAAGCCCCAAAATTCCTGCCCTTCCTGTCTCTTTTCCTAATGATCTACCAGTCATTAATGCCACACAATTTTCAAGTCACCCTGAAAGTGAAGGCAGACAACCCAAAAGAAAGACGAAGCTCAATGTGAGGAGTGTGTGCATCAAAATGTACTATTGTGTCTTTGTGAGTTCTTGTGTACGTCACACGGTGTGCTGTCACCTCGCAGTGTGTCCTGGGGCTAAGTAATGAGAGAGCACAGTGTGACATATCTGTTACTATTCTCTGTCTTTCAATAGATTTTCTTTTCTGTTATTCATTATTTTATGCTCTCTCTCTGGTTATTTTTGATTTGTGTCACTACCTTCAATTCTATATATATTATCCGAAGCAATCCAGGGTAATCTCTCTAATGGTGCAAGTTTCAGTTTAGTCTAGGCTTTACAGTTACAAATGTTCAAATAAAATGATCACGTGATATTCATTTACATTTATTTTTTAATAAAAAGAAAAGTCTTACCACTTTTGTTATATTATGAGAACATTAATTAATTGTATTTCAGAATGATTGAAAGTTATTCACCTAGCATCTATTATTTTTCTTCTATTATTTCTTGTTTACAAATATCTTACAATGGTAACCAATGGGAAAATGCTTTTAGACTGGAAATAATTTTTTGTTTGTTGTTGCAGTAGACTGTTTCACCAGTCCATCACAGGGCTGAGTAGTAGTAGACTTTCAGTGCCATAATCAGTTCACAAGTCAAAAATCCTTATTACAGTGCCAGACTATTCTTTTGTGGCAATGACTTTTTCAAGCTGAACTTTGAACTCTGCACCGGTATGAGCTGTATCTAAGTCTAGGCACAGCACCTCTCCCCGAGCCAACGACGTGCTACCAGTGGCTGCAATGGAAACGTTAAAGTCTGTGACCAAACACTCCATGTCATTTGAATAACTGTGATAAAATGTAGTTAACCTATTGCTGTATGTATGATGTGTTACCTTGCTGGTAAAAAAGATTTACTGGAAATTTGGCTTGCATTCACTGTTAATATACAGTATAGTCTGGATTATTGACTGGAGCTCCATCAATGTGAGGCGATACAGGTGCTTTGGGTTCTTGTCCCTTCAAGGGTTCTTGTCCCCTGAGACTGAGCAGTGACAGGATTCAAAAAGCAGATAATCAGCAGAATCAGAACCATGTCTCATAAGCTGCAATGACAGATGAATTGAAGACTGGGTGCGATTTCCGCCAACACTGGGTCTTAATACTGCAACCAGCGGAGATTCTAGCTATGATTAGAGACAGGATGTATGAGATATGCCTGTCCTCTTCAATGAGGCAACACGAACAGTACATACAAACATTATCCATTTGTTATCAGATACATCTGACACTTATCAGGTCTTAAAAATATAACATATAACTTAAAAATACATCCTTTTGGTTTCCATTAAAACAATCTCATAAACAGGCCTTTTCCAATCTGTTCAATAAGAGGTTCATTCAGGACCCCTAAAACTGTGTCACTTTTTACTTCCATCTGCAGGGCTCCTTTCAGGCAAATTATTTTCTTTGCCTCCTACCTTCTTCAGGGCTTTTCTCCCTTAATGAGCAACTAAATAATTTCAATTAAAGTGTCACCTGTCAGTCAGACAGCTCCAGGTGATGTGCTATTGAGCCAACATCAGAGATCCCCAAACTAAACTGCCAGAGGTATTCATTTCAATCATCTCTGCTGCGCGTGGCTGAACCCAGGGACCGAGACAATCCCCACACACACCTCTAGTACCATCTTACCTCTACCAATAACCACCAAACCCTCCTCCTTCTCCTCTCTCTCCCTCCCTCCCGCATGTATCCTCACTTTAATTAGCTCTGGATTAAATTAAAAGCTATATGCTGGCGTTAATTGATTTATCTGGAGACAGGGTCTATAATTACAGGTTCTCAATGGAGAGATTTATGCTGTGACACTAAAGGCTTCCCTCAATTCATTGTCTGCCTCTGAGTGTGTGTACTTGGATGTGTGTGCGTGAGTGCGTAGGTATTTATATGTTGCCCGTGTTTGTGTGTGATTACCACCGTAAGCATAATAAGCCTTGTTTGAGTCAGTCAGAGGTTAGCAAGCAGGCACCATTCGACGAGCAAGGGAATAAAAGATGATGCAAATAGATGTCGTCTCGCCATAATGAAACACAATTACAGCTTTATTAGAAGATGTAATTGCTTTGTTAGAGCATCTCAATTTGTCCTTGTTGTGCACCGTTTACTCCTGCTATTAGACAATGCACATATTCATCCATACTTGACCTGCTATGTAATATGTGACACCCACTTTTCAGTTATTGTTCTGCAAGCATGGAGCGCTGTCTTTATTGTCTTTATGGAGAGAAGTAGGGTTTACTGGTGATGGCTGGTTTGCTGTGAAGTACAGTAAGTGGAGCCTGAAGGCTTTGGCTGTATCACTGCCAATTGGTATTCTGTGGTGTCACACACTAACAGGGTTCAATGTGGGTAGATAGACACATAATTTAAATGCTGATGCACACAGACAAGCAAGTACATCCACAAAACTACTTTTTCTCTATCTCTCCACCCTAACCCATCTCACCCAGTTTGTCTAGATAGAAAATGAACCTGCTGCACTTCAGTGTTCCTTTTTCCCTCCTATTCTTCCTTCCAGTTCACGGTACGCATCCTAATCAAAGCCAGCAGACTGCCAAGTGCTGTCTGTCTGTCAGTTGTAACAGCAGAGGCTGGACGACTGGCTGACATCAGGTCTGGAGGTGTGAAATGAGCCCACAGGGGGCTATAGTCTGACTTGAGCACTAGTCAAACACCCCTGGACATCATGTGAGAGGGAGAGAGAGGGTGTAGTGGTAGAGTGAGTGCAGTGAGGTGCTGGAAAGATTTAACAAAAACACGACGATATAAAAGATCATGAGTGAGAGGAGAGAGAACAAAAGAGTGAGGGAGAAAGAAAAACGATAGGGGACAGCTCATGGAGAATGAGGGGAGAGAGGGGAAAAAAAGGAGGAAGATGGATAGAGCGACAGCATGAGAGATGGAGAGACATGGCTCATCTGCTTCTGCTTTCTGACTGCTCAGAGATTGCAGGATTTCCTAGAGCAGCCAGCTGTGGAAATGAATTTTTCCACTGCTTGTCTCTGCTCACTCTGCTCTTCCTCCATCTCTCTCACACTCCTTCTCCCTCTCCTTCTTTTTTTTGTCCCTCCTGTCTCTTCCCTATAACTCAGCACTGGATTTAATTCCTATTTCCTTTTTAAGTGGTGTTGTGATTATCAAATTATTCTCCTTTATCCTCTTTCTGTGATCTGTCTACTTATACAACTGTTTTTTTCCATTGTCACTAAATTCCCCTTTTTATAGTTAAAGCCTTCTGGAAATGAAAACATGCCGTCCGCTAAAGGCAAGTTATAATCAGTTAGAAAAACAAAAAGATATTTGTGTAGTTGTGTAGTCACATGTGACAATCTCAGGTATTTGGATTGTTAAATATGCACTTACCCCCAAAATTTAAACAAGGTTTGCTTCAAAACATGGAAAATCCAATGTAACATTTTTCATTAGATTTGTCTTGGACATGTGAAATGAGCATTGTATATATACTGTACATGCAACTGCAACTGAAGCTGATACATTAGAATATTATTGGGTCCACACGTGTACATGTAAAATATGGGTTTTCCATGTGTCTGGGACAAGTGCTTCTCAGCAGTAGGTAGTTACAGGTTTTTGCGTTCTTACTGAATTCTGTGTCAAATCCGTCAGCTAAGCTCCATTAGAAGGCGCAGCCTGGATAATAAAAGTCTCTCCAAACTTCTACCTTTTTCTCTGAGAGTGAGTGTTGCAGACAGAAATGAGAATAACCAACTGTCTCTCTAAACGTTGAAGCAACTTATACTGTACCTTCAGGGAAAGCAGTTTTCCACCTTTGACACTGATATTGAGGAGCTGTAGGTCACAGCTCAGCACCAAGAGATGTAAGGCCACTGCTTTTAACCTTAACCCTTGAGGGAAATTAAAAGAGCACTGCTAATATAACACATGCTTCGAGTATCGATGTTATGAACATAGTGTGCAAACTCCTGTTCAGTAGGAGTGTATACACTAGCCATAACCAATGAAAATATATCACTTAAAGTTTCTTTAAAATACTGTGCTCATCTGTACTCACCCTAAGGGCCTGCTGAGTAAAGCTGTTAGCTACTGACAAGTGGTT
The DNA here is from genome assembly GCF_900324485.2 of Mastacembelus armatus. Lineage (NCBI taxonomy): Eukaryota > Metazoa > Chordata > Actinopteri > Synbranchiformes > Mastacembelidae > Mastacembelus > Mastacembelus armatus. The sequence continues at coordinate 23,924,694 of NC_046633.1, forward strand.
AGTCTCAGTCGTTTCATATCCGGCAGCTGTCAAAACTCAAAGCCAGCTCCCCATCTAGATTACAGTCTGCCAGCCTGCATCCATCCATCTTTCTCTGCCCTGGATGGATGGACAACAGAAAAAGACCACTTCAACCCACAGTATGTTCTATCCTATCCAGAGCTAAGTGACCTATGATTAATTGCATATTATTAACTTAACTGATATTGCTCTCTGGATACATAGACATCGATAATGTTTGATTCCTCTTTAATAGGCCACTTCTGACAGGACTCATAATGTGCCATTTGCCCTGATCCTTCCCTAATGTATTCTCACTTTGTGAAAATTTCACCAATTTAGAGGTGGGATAAATGGGCCAAAAGGAACTGCGGATCAGGAGTGGGATGATTCTTAGTTAGCCCGCAGGCACAGTGTGGTGCCTTTGGGAATGGAGGGAAAAAAACATTTGTTCATGTTTTAAAACCTCAATCTGGGCTTCTTCAGGAAGAGGATAGAGTTGATGTGCTCCTTAGGTGTACAAGATAGAGCCTAACCAGGTGTTGTTAGTATTTTACTATGTATTTATAGATTACTGTTGTTATTTTTCACTGGCTTGGGGTAATATTTGCACCTGTGGTCATGCAGAACAGGTAGAAACAAAATCTACAATTTAAATGGGACATATATGGCATCTTACTAATTAAAGTAACAATAAATCATTTGCATTTTTGTATCATGCATGCTCATCTTTAAGCTGATGATGACAGATGTTATTTGCTTTATTTTAAACCTGTTGTACATTCTAATGTTGCATGTTTCACTTTTACTTTTACCCTTTTCTGTGCCTTCTCACTGCCCTCTCTAACCTCTAATCTCTTGCCACTAGCACACATCTCCAGATTGATGTGCTCGCCGCTCAGAAACACACCCCAGTGACACACTACTCTTCAACACCATATTCTCCACTTTTCTTAATCTTCTTTCCTCCAATGTGCTGTGGTGATAAATTCATTCTGCATCTCTAAATGAGGTGTCCACACAAGGCTGAGTTCATTGCATGTCAGGAAGAACATCCAACCCCCACCAGTACACACATACAACCAGACATACGCATGCAAACCAACACACACATTTGCTTTCCCATCTCCCATCCCATCTCCACCAATAGGTTACCACTTTAAACCCCTTTTCTTTCTCTGTCAGGTGTGTTTGAGGTTGCGTGTCTCTATGTAACTGTCTGAGTGTTTTTTGTGTATATGTACATGTATTGTGAAAAGCAGCAGGGTTTATCTTCTGGCTTTGTGTAATGTGGCGCAAACAAAGACTGCGTCCACATGACCCCAGCCTGCGCTGCAGCAGGACTGTAAACACTGTGCCAATACAAAGGCAAAACCCTCACCGCCCACCTGTCTGTGTAAATCCCACTGCTTTCACCAATTAACACCAGGCAAGAAACTCACCTCTGGTGCTGTCTGCTGGTGTTTAGTAGTAGAAAGAGAGACAGAGAGAGAGAGGGAAGCGGACACAGAGAGGAAGACAGAGGGAAAACATATTGCTTAGTCGTATAGCAACTGTGGTACAATATGCAGGAGCAGACGTTTATGACTGCTTTGATAGCCATAACCACAGCAGGCGGTGATGGTAATAATGCTGTGTTGACATTAGCCCAGGTGGGAATATGTAAGTGTTGTATCACCACCACCTAATTGCCACTTCTATTGTTGTGTAATTAATGGTTAATTAGGAAAGCTAGCTTCAATCAGCGGTGGGGTCATTAAGAGAGGTGTCGCATGCGCTATAAACAAATGCTACATTTACAAATGCAAATCAAGCTGTTCTGTTTTTGTTTTTTTTTCATGTGCCCTCTTTCCAATTATGAGGAGTGAGCGCACTGAGGCATCAATCTTGAGCTGGATGTGGTTGCTAAAGGACTGAACAGGGACAAGGTTTCTGTCGTGCTGCTTTTCCCTGCTTCTGAGTGCTAGTTTGCTCTTTTTGCTTTCCAAGGCAGCACCAGTGTGGTTTATTATGTGTTCTGGGTTGTTATTTAGAGATAGATCCCCCATGCTACCATGCTGTCGCACTCCAACCTATGGAGGGAGGGTGGGAGGAGCAAGGAGGGATAGATGGGGTGGCGGGTATAGAAAGAACTATGTGTGTGTGTGTGTGTGTGTGTGTGTGTGTGTGTGTGTGTGTGTAAGGGTGTAAAGCATAGTTGGGGGAGGAAAGGCAGCAAGAAGAGGAGTGCATGCAGCATGCAGCTGGAAGAGGCAGAGATGAGCGGAGGCGTGAAATTGGAACTGCACCGTCCACCACCCACAGCCCCCCTCAGTCTCAACCTACCACCCCTTTGCCTGCCTCCTCCACGCCACTCCATCGAGAAAGGCACCGTGTTTTGCACCGACTACAGCACTAGCGTGTGTGTGTGTGTGTGTGTGTGTGTACATATGAGTCTCCATACCTCAGTAAGCTCTATAGGACACTCTGTGGTTCTGTTTGCCATTCTTAAGTGATGTATTCTCACCCACCCACCCACACACACACACAGACACACACAAGCACACTTCACCCACCCTCCTTGCTCCTCCTGGAGCGGTCATAACTCAGCTTAATTGTATTTGGTAGGTGGTGCTCAGACACAGAGTGCATGGTGAAATGTTGCTGAGACCATAAGAGAGTAGTAATGGGAGTGAGGCCAAGGTACCTACTGATCGACCTACTGGCCCCCTGAAAACACACATTATGCATTTAGGGTGGACATCCACATTCTCACAATCATGGACTTTATTTCAGCAAGCATGAAAACACACTCATGAATACACATTAATGCAGACATGTGAGCATTAAAGGTAGTACACATTAAACACTGCATCTCTCGAAGTCCAAAACATAATGAATCTGACTGTTTTACATTTTGTTCTTCATTAATGTACATAAATGAAGGGCTTATTGCAGCCCTTCTCCTCTGTTTAACCTTTTCCTGGGCTGTTTGTGTATCCTGTGGGGACCTTGAGATGTCCCAGTTTAGATTATACAGAACTCATTGTGCCATGATAATCAGAATGATATTTTTGCTTGTTACATGCATTTATATTGCCAGAATGATTTCAGACATATGCACAGACACAATCATACTTTTAAACATGTGTCAACGCACACACGCTGCACTCCACTTCCACTTTTTCTTCTGAGCAGCCTTGTTAATCAGTGTCACAGTAAATCAGAGGCCTGTGGTGTGAGGGTGGGGAGCATAATAAGCTCATTTGGGCGATGAGAAGGTTCTCTGTGCTGCTGTGTTGACTGATCTCAGGTAATTGAAGCAGCAGCCACAACTGTGTTGTCAAGTCCCGTGTGAGTCCTCCATTGTCACTCCATCAGCAGCTAACGTGGACAACCTACATTCGGGTAGCCACGCACTAAAAAATGCCAGTTTGAAGCTAATCAACTGTGTTGGAAGTCTGTTGGGAAAACTATTATGGGGCATTTATCTGAACATGTCCAGGAGAGGGGGATGAAAAGGGATGGCATGTAATAAGAAATCAGCTCATGAATCACTGTAAAATGAAGAGAACACCCTATGTGAACTGTCCATTTTCCAAGTAAACAAAGGGCTTATTATATGTACATTGTTGTTTGTTTAGTTTTATGTAAATCATGAAGGAAACAATTGGGGAATTTAATGGATAAAATTCAAGCTGCATTAATCAAAAGTTTTCATATCACTCTTGAATAATATACTATTTAAACTGAAATAGGCCACTGAAAGCAACAAACCCTCAGTTATGACTCAGCTCTGAAACTATATGGAGTTTTTGAGCCTTGTTTTGCTCATTATTTTATTTAGAGACAAAAAACAACAACAAAAAAATAGAGGAAATGATAAACTTCACCAGAAACATTTTACTGTATGATTATGTTCTTTGTAAGTATTTGGTCAGTTTAAAGCAAAAGTAATAATAAAACAGTTTGTGGGTTTTAAGTTTAAATGGGTTAAAAAACAAAAATAAAAACCATAGTGTTTCAAAGAACAACATGGAAACAGGGGTCAGGTCATCCTTTTACAGAGAATTATCATCTTAATCTGCAGCTCTCCCAGTTTTATAGAACTGAAGGGTAAGTGAACTTTTTAAATTCAGAAAGTTGTTTTCAGACAAAACAAAAACCTCCTCAACACCAAATGGCAGACAGACACTGTTATTAACTTACTGATAACTTTTGTGCAGCACTTCACAGTTAAAGAGCAAAATATTAGGTGTTGGTGGAGAGCAAAAGCTAAAAGAGAGTGAATACTGGGGTGGACAGAAGTCCAGCTCCAACTGCCAGGTGTGTCAATAAGCAATTGTTTGTTAAAATTTTATTATATCCAGTGAAACAAGTAAAAGTGCCAATGTTATGGTCTCAATTTGTTTGTGCTACCCCCTCAGTGGCCAAAAAATCAGTTTTTCAGTTACAACTGAGGAACACAATATTACTGAGGATATATTTCATGGGTATTGGAACATTGACTGATTTACAGCTGTAAATCCTGTGTATAAATCAAACTCACTAATTAACTGACCAATTCCAAAAAGTGACTTGTTAAATTCCATCATTTCAAGTCCTCGTCTACTTTCCATCCACACAATTCCATAAAACACTGGAAACACATCAATAAAATCACAAGCCATCCAGAAAACGGTCTGCATATCTAGATTGTTGTGATGTCTGAATATTTCGAAGTGTAACAATAGATAATTAGTCAGGTTTAAAGACATGCTGTAAGTCACTCGTGTGGTTTTCCCCTGTCACTTGGGTTTGGTGAACAAAGAGTTTAATGTGCTTCTATCACACACCTCCATTGTCATCTCTCCTTCATCCTGTTTCATCCCTCCTTTGATGGTCAACAGAAGAAAGGTATTTCCAGCCAGGTCTTATTTCACACCTTTAATTTGTCTTCTGCTCCTCCCACCCCTTCCCTCCATCCTCGTCCTCCTCCTCTTCTCTACTTTAATCTCTCCCCTCCACCCTTGCATGCGTCAATGTCTCATCTATCTCTCTGTCTCTTTCTGTTACTCACCCCCTCTCCCCCTTCTCTGTCTTCCTCCCAATCTTTCTCGTTCCCTCTCTCCTGGTGCAAGGTGATGGAGTCGGGTGTGTGTGGGTTTCCAAGAGCACGCCTCAGGGATTATACAGCCTGCTCGCATGAAAGATTCATGATGCTAGGGTGTGTGTGTGTGTCACTTACGTTCAGGCACTGACTGGAAAAAAGAAACAGAGTGAGACAGAGAAAAAAAGAAAGAGGGTGGGGGGATGGAGGGTACAGAGTGTGAGACAAATTGATGGTGCACAGCAGGACTAACTCTCCAGGATGTGATTATACTACTACCTTCTTTGCACATGCTTTCAGACACCATCTTGGTCATGCTTGTCTTAAACAAAACGACCAAGGACAAATAATTTTGAAATGTGCAGAAATGTGCTAAAGGGCAGTGTCTGGTGAAAACTACGTACCTGAATCTGGTGATTCTGAATTTTAAACTGAAGCTTGTAAAAGTTGATGCTTTGGAGATACATGATAGTCACAGCAGCACCTAACATGCATAAATAAACATTTTGTTTATATGCTTTCAAGATTAATTTATAAAAATAACTAAAAGACAACGCTCTGAAATGTGACCTGTGTAAATCCAACCTGAGTAATTTCCCACAAGCAGGCAATTAAACTGGACTGTGATAAAAGCAGCTGAATGGCTTTACACATTGCTACAGGTGCTGGTGAGATTAAATACAATCCAGAAGTTTAGTTTGTTTGATAAATCCACCAGAAAACTACACAGCAGTTAAAAATACTTTAATTAATACTGTGATACAAGACTCATCATCCAAGAAAATATGTCACCCAGCGGGCTCACTGACATAAACAAGTCGTTTTGTTGCAATGACGTCTATATCAACATAGCAAACTTCGATATGTAGCAACGCTTTTTTGCAGACAGGCAATTAATTGCTGACAATGTGCAGGAGTTGGTCATGTTTAATGTTAACACAAATGACCAGGAAAAACAGTCAGCATGACAATGCAGCACAGAAACTAAATATTTCATTTTTGAAAAATGATTTGTAGTCAGAGAGGGTAGATCACTAACACATTACTGTAACAATAATGGTTGCTACTAAACTAAACCATTACTGTTCCCCTGCCCTTATGTCCTCTGTCTCTGTGTAACTCCCCTCTTGTCAGGTCCATGCCAGGAAAGACTGGCTGGCACAATAAATCGCATTTGCTATGAGCTTCTCAGCCAAGGGACGTGTGTCATTGCCAAGTGTCTCCTGGTGTAGGACAACTTTATTCATGTGCCTTCACCTTGGCAGCCTGTCTGTGAACAGAGGGAGGAGAGGAAGAGCGGTGGTGGTTGTGTGCATGTGTGTAGTCTGTGTGAACTTATATAAACCTCAGTGGGTACTCTAATAGCCCCTCGCAGGCCTGTTCCCCCTGTTTCTCTAAAGTATCTTCAAACACACTGCATTATTGCCGCTTTTGATTGCATTTCAGATTAGAGGGTACTGGTGGAGAGACCAAAAAAGTCTGATGGAAAGGGATGGAGAGAAAAAGAAATGCAAATGGGTGAGGATGAGATAACATAGGAAGAGGGGAAGGGCAGATCAAGGGGAGAGATGAATAAACAGATAAACAGTGCCAGCTAGGATGAGAGGAAGTTTAAATGAGAGACAGATAGAGAGAGAAAAGGGGAAGCAGGAAAAACAGAGCAAAAGAGCCTCTGGGAAAGTGTATTATATGGCTGTTATCCCCCTCTGGTGCAGCAGCGAATGGGACCCACTATTCCAGTGACCTTGGAGGTCAGTTGGAGGAAAGCAGCATTAATCAAACTGACACCCAAGGCTGAGGCGGATGATAGCAGGCAGCAATGCTCACAACAACACCCCCTTGCACACACACGAACCCACCCATCAACACCACCTCCAACTCCATGCACAAATATCTACCTCCTTCCGCATTTATATGCATTCTTCCTCTGCCTTGTGTTATTTTCGTTTTGTCTCATTCTGTTGCTTGTTCTCTTTCTGTCTTGCTTTTTTCTCATCCATCTCTCTTTTTTCTCCTCTTTATATGCTCCAAGCCCTCTCTGGATCTCCATCTAAACAGTAAATTAACCCATTTCCACCCTGTGTTAATGGACTTCTAAATATCAGCCCTTGCCTGTGGGTATGCCACCAACATTTACATTGAATGTGGTATTGAGTTAGTTGCCTTTGGGCCACTCGCAGATGTGTAGATATCGATTTGCTTGTTTTGCTCTCTACTTTGGTGCATAATTTGTGGAAAACAGCCATGGGGAGTCAAGATTGTTTGAATATATCTGTGTATCTAATGTAATATGTGTGCAGAGGTATGTGAAAAATGGCGTGCAGTGCTGGACTTCATGAATTCACCTACTCTTATAGCTTTTTCGATGCCCTTTTCTCTAATGTCAAATATACATGTAAACACAGAAGTGATCATTATTTATACAGTAAGCACTAAGCAAAAAATCCACCCAGTCTTGAAATTTTTCACTATTATTCTAGGTTTCTTTTTTGGTGGTGAAAATGAAGGATGCAGTGGCCATTATATTCATCTCTCCTGTATCTATATTTGGAGTTAAAATAAACTCTTAGGTACTGTTTTAACTCTCTTCCTTCAACACTATGTTAGCAGCCAGCCAGTGAAAAATGAAGTCAACAAGCATGTGTGCGCACGTGCTGGTTGTGTGTGTCACTCAGTACAAACCGATCAATACACCAAGGGCCCTCACAGATTAGGGTGTGTTTTATAGTGTGTGTGCGTGTGTGTGTGTAAGAGAGAGAACGAAAAAGAAAGTGTGTGGTGCAGATGGTTACAGGAGGATGGATTAATCTGTGACTATTTGACCTGCGCTGATGATACTATTGATCGGTTGAAGATCATGTGAAGGTCAGGATATGTTGTCTCTGGGCCACTTTGATCTTAATACACTGTCTGTCCATTCACTGCTGGTATATAACAGCTTATAGTACTTCAGATACATCAAATATCACAGCAGATGGTCCATAAACAGCGAAGCAGTAGACAGAAAACTTAATCCCCTTTTTCAGATTGTAACAAATATGAGATAAGATGGACAGTGTGATGATGTCCATGTTTTGAGAGACAGGCAAGTGGAACAGTTCACACGTTATAATAATAATCAGTTTTGAATAAGGCCGAAAAGTGGATTGCGTGATGTTAGCATTTTTTGATTGACATTACTACAACCCTCCCTCTCTGTGGGTCATTATCATCATTTCAGAATGATGAAACAGAAACTAGTCTTGTTAGCACTTAATTATTCATTTGAATCCATAAAGGAAATCAATTAAGCTTAAGTGTGCAATAAATCTGATTAACCAGTCAGTTCCCAAAACACCATAAAATCCACACAGGTCTTATACCCTGGTAATGAGTTTGCAAGTAGGGAGGAGGAAGGGACTAATAAGTGAGGGTGCTCACCCACAAACACACACACACACACACACACACACACACGCACACACACATACACACAAACCTCACTATACAAACCACTATTGTGGTTGATGCAGTTTTTTTGGGTGATAATTTGACGTATTAGCTATTGGGGATGAAAGATAAGCAGGGCTTAATGTATGCTAATATTAAGGTCTGCCGCTTGTAACAAAATAAAGCAAGGTCGTCAGGAAAAGGTGCACTTGTAATTAATAGATGAATTCATTACAAAAACAATGACTCAGTTCAGAAACATCATTAACAAGATAAGGCATTTGAAATGAAAACAGAAGCATTCATGTTAATGTGTTGACAATGAGAGCCCCTAAATTCAACCTTGAGATGCTGATAATGCAGTGCGTGCTCATTTGAATAGGCAAATCTGCTGCCCTCTTTTTCGCCACCGCTGTATCATTCCTCATTATTCTCTGACACACTCACGTGCTGGCTTTCTCTCCCCCCTCCCTTCCTCTGTCTCAGCCTTCTTCTCTGCCTCTCTCCCTCCCTCACTCTCTTGCTGGCCTTTACCTGCTCGTTTGTCTCGGGGGAAATTACCGCAGCTCAGAAACACTGTCCTACTGCACTGCAACTCTACGCTCTGCTCTGCCTCTCTCCACCCATACAGCACACACATATGGGCACACATAAATACACAGACACAAACTATAGGCATGCACTCACAAACACACATTTCGTATGTATGGGTACACACAAAAACACCCCTTTAAAGGCTGCATAATCCTTTCCCCACCCCATAGACTACACTACATTCTTGCTATTGTGCTTGTCCAATAATATATTGTATACTATACAGACACACAATATTACATGGAGGATCAGACATATTTAGCTGCCACGATCTCTGCACACACACTAGGATCTATTCAAATAGTGCATCTCTGTCCTTTTATGAGAAGCATATGTAACAGTAACTACCTGCAGTTGTCTGTATGTATGCATGTGTGTTTTTAGTCCATGAGAGTCTGTGTGTGTATATTTCCCTACCTAACAGCTTTTATGTGTCGGGCCGCCTCAGCTCAGGGTAATTCACTCTTTAGTCTTAATGAAAGTTAATGAAAAGGATCCCTGTTCCTCTTATGGACTACCGTTCCTCCAGCTACTTGCAGTCTGTCTATCTTTCATTGCAATTCTGGAGACCTTGGAAATGAGCAATGAGTAATTTAACTGTTTTTTAGCATTCTGCACTGTTATTTAATGGATAGGCACTTCAATCACATCATTAATCAGAGTGGGAAAAAAAGCTTGCAATAAATGTTTTAGCTCAACCACATATCTCCTGCTTACAAATTTTCCCTTGAACTAGGAGACTCGCTGTGCAGCGTTCTTCTTTTATGTGCAGTTAGGTGATGTTTTCATTTGGCTCCTTCCTCTGTCAGAATTATCATCATGACTTTCCTTTTGCATATGTCAAGTCATGCCTTTGGAAATGTCACTTTGAGCGAAGCAGCAGTACCTCGCTGTCTGCATTTTGATTACTCACATGCATAAAGACCAGACTGTGAAGGAGGACTGTGTATTCATAATCAATACCAAAATAGTGACACCCCCCAATTCATCAGTCATTCGGCATAAATGCCTTCTTTTAGGATGTAGTTGCTTGGGAATTAGGATTTAAAAACAAGATCTGCTTTTGTTCTCAGTGCTGTCATGAAATGTTTGGTTGTCCTTCAGATCAGGTTTGTTTGGTAAATTCCACAAGACTTAATGTTAAGATTATGTATTTTGAGAGGTGCTTTGTATTTTTGAGTAAAGCAAGAAAAAAATAATAGATTTTGAGTAAAAAATGATTTGATGATCCGATAAATTAGCTGGTCTGTCATAAAATATGAAATGCATTTTGACTTCTGAAGCAAAACTATAGCCTGGAGTCTTTTTATGTAATTTGTCTAGTGAGCTGTCTGCCTTTTATAAATACATGTGATTACTAATGTTTCTAGATGGAGATGCTTTCTTCCATGGGAAATATGTTTAAATGATAAAATGTAGCCACAGAACACATGCATTAAATTTGCATGTAGTCACGTAACACAAGTGTATATGTGTGATGTGAGAGCAAAGTGAATGTCTGTATGGTATGCATAAAAATTTGTGGTCTGGTGTATGCACATGAATTCTTCTGTAAATTTGTGCGTGTGTGTGAGAGAGAGAGAGTCTGGCAGGCTCTGGCAGCAGGCTTGAAATTAAAACCTTATGCGGAACGCACCTCGTGATTGGACTGGAATTAAAACAAAAGTCAGAAGTGCACACTGAAAAAATGGAGAGAGGAAACACGACATGCCGAATGGCAGGAACAGCAGGAGGAGAAGTGTATTGTCTGAGAGGGGAAGGACTGAGCGATTGCCTCCGTTGCAGTCCTACAGCTTGTGTCTGGGCTGGTTCTTATCAGAATGTCAGGCGGACCTTCCCTATTGGTTCGCTTCTGTCAGCAGTCTGCTTAAATGTGAAAGCAATTAGGGAAATTGGCGGAGTCAAAGAAACATCTCAGAGACACCTAAAAGAATGGCTGTGACGAGATGGAGATCGGATGTGCAAAAGGAAGGATCTGTGCACACTCACATAGACATAAATACATGTGCCGCACCCAGACACACACAGTCTCCCTGTCTTTTTCATTTTCTCCTAAATGGATACACACACAAACACCTAAGCAGGTCTCACCTTTAATGGTTAAGTCACTATTGTTATTTCAAGTCTCTCTTTGTGATGCATAGATTTTCACCTTCATCTTTAAAATATGGCGATTTAGGCTACAAGTAATGCATTGTAGCATTGTATTGCACGCTGTATTTAACTAACACTGTACTTTGTCGGCATGAATGAACAGCAAATTCCTACGTACACTTTAATAGTCTGTGGTCACTACATATGCCTTCAGGCATTTATGAAGGCATTCCCCTCTGCTCTCACCTCTCTTAACCCTGAGTTTGGAACATCTGCTTCTCTATTCAGTTGGAGTTTGCAGTTTTAATAGCTCTGGGCATCTTGCCTTGAAAAAGAAAAAAAAAAAAACTTTTGGCTGGGGCCCCTGGCTTTCTCATTAGCAGTCTCTCACAGTGATGTATAGGAGCCCTGAGCATTGCAGAGAGAGTTCTTACTGGTCAGCCTTCCCATTTGTATACCACAGCCTTGACCTGTTCCCACCACAGTGTGTGTGTGTGTCTCTGTGTGTCTGTCTGCTCATAGAGTGGTCATTTCCATGAGAAAGGACTGCAGAGAAAGGACAGGGGCCATGTTTTCTCACTCTGAGGTGGCTGCAGATGCAGTTCAGGGGGCACCAGGGCAACTTCATCCATCATGACGTGAATTATCATCCCATGTTTGAGGACAGCATATCATCAAAAGATTCTTGACAAAGGTCATCTTGGGTAGTGGGCCCTTTAAGAGACATTTAAGTCTGCTAAATAAAGTTACTGACAAAAGCTCCAAATTACTTGCTTACTCTTTTGCACCATTTTGATCATGAGTCACATGAAGTATGGTGTTATATTTTCATACTATGAAATGGTATGTAGCGGAACCATTAATGAAAATGAAATACTAAATACATTTGTTAGAGGAGAATTTTGAAGAGCTTGTACTTTACTTCAGTATTTTCATTTTCTGTTACTTTATACTTAGGCTGCTACTTCATTACATGCCATTTGTTGCTTTGAAGATCAAGATTTACACAAAAAGATATAATTTGATTAGAAAATATGAAGCATCATTACAGATTATAATAGCAAAAAGTTATAATTTGCTTTACTTTGGCAGCTTACAACATTAAAATGCTGCTTATTTAATGCATCAGTACTGATAATATTGCATAAGTCTGAAAAGGGCAAATAAGTAGTTTTGATACTTCTTGTTGAGTATAACTATCAGTGATTTTAATCCATCTTAAGTTAAAGATGTATAAAGTGGATTGTGGTCCCTGAAACCAAAACAATTTCTTAAAAAATGTATAAAACCTCAGTGGAGTTGGTAGACAACTCATTTTCAGTGGGTATGTCACTTTATTATATGCAGCATCTTTACGTATCTGAATATTTCTTCTACCACTTGTAGTAGCACCATGTGTCATACTTAATAGAACATAAACAGTGACCATATTTTACTTGGTATGTAATTATACCAAGGCAGCACATAGATTAGTGGTTAGCACTGATGTCGCACAGCAGGCAGGTTCCTGGTTTGAAACCAGGTGCCTTTCTGTGTGGAGTTTGCATGTGCTCCCTGTGCTTGTGTGGGTTTTCTCCAGGTACTCTGGTTTCCTCCCACAGTCCAAAAACCTGTATGTCAGGTTGATTGGTGACTCTAAATTGCCCATAGGAGTGAGTGTGAGGTTGTTTGTCTCTATGTGGCCCTGTGATGGACTGGTGATCTGTCCAGGGTGAACCCCTGCCTTTCACCCAGAGAGAGCTGGGATAGGCTCCCTGTGACCCTGGTTAGGAATAAACAGGTATAGATGATGGATAGATGTAATTATACCTGGACATAATTTCTGTGCTCCTCGTTGAAACGTCTTTCTGTTACAACATTTCAGCTGGATTTCATATCTGACATTGTCGTCTTTACAATATCATCGTCACATGTGTTTCTTTTTAAAGCACGCAGTTTTAAAATCGCCTTAGAAATATCAGCTCCCCGCCTGTCCGCGTGTGCGCCCGGATTCGTGGAGAGCGCAGTGGGCGTGGCGTCGTGCGGTGGGCGGAGTCGGCTCCAGGTGTTTTGATTGGTCGGGAGTGACGTACCTGGAGCGACTTCCTGGGAGGAGGAGAGCGAGACTGCGGTGTTGTTAGTTTGAACAAAATGGCTGCGAGGCCACTGTCAACGAGAGCTGACTGAACGCCTACCATGACCGTCCGCTCCGCCGTCTGGATCCACACAGAATGTATTTCCCTGGAGTCGTTTTTCGCTTTGCATCCGCGGTAGCCAGCCCGTCGCTAGTCGTCCAGCTGGTGACCTAAACAAAAACCATTTCTTTTGCACTTTAAAACAAGTTGGCTGGCTCCGAAACGGGAGAACTCGTCGGCGATTTTTAATGAAAGCTGTCGGATTTCTTTGGTCTGTAAAACCTCGACGAGTTCCCACCCCCGACCAGCTGACATTACCTTACACGATTTAGCTGCTTTTAAAAGTCATTTTAATCGTGTTCGTTTTTATTTTTATTTTTTTGTTTTTGTTTTTAGTGGTGCTTCGTCCCCCCTCCCCGCCCCCATTATATCGTGACGTTTTAACAAACTGTTTTTTTGGCGAGTGTAATTTCACGGCATATATATACATATATATATATATATATATATACATATATATATATATATATTGTTTTTGTATTTTTAATTATTATTGCTCAAAGCATAAATTACCGTACTTGCTGTGCGTAGCTCTATCTGGCTGAGTAGCCGTTGTTTACCTCGGTATCTTGTCACCAGTCGGCTTATCTGCCAAGTCTGACTTTAATTGCGACTGAATCTCTGCTCCATCTCTGTTTACGGGTAACTTTTTAGAGAAGACATTGGAGAATGCTTGTCTGCGTGTTTTTTTCTGCCATGCACCGACTCTACACTGAAAGCTGCCAAAGCTGTGGTTAACGCAAGGTGAGTTGTAACTTACTGTCTCTCCTCCTCTTCATGTGCTTAATTAATGACGGTTTTTGGTTGTCAGTGTTGGAAAATCACAGGCAAGAGGGAAGTGGATATAAATTGGAAATAAATGAGCAGAAATAAATATGTGGCATCCACATTTTCCAAACATCATCATCTGTCTGTGTGATAAATCCCAATTCATCCCAGTTAACAAACTACAGCAATTAGTATTATTAAAACATCCATTAGCAGTTATTATCTCTGCTTATTTGTTGGTGCCACGATTTAGTTTTTCCTCCCACATTATTCATTGTTGTTACATGGCCCCAGAAAGTGGACTGGGTTATTTTACTGATGTGAGATTAGGGCAGCACCCAAACACTAAGGGTGTCCCTTGCAAAATCGGGAGCAGTGTCTCTGGGATTGTGGCCCCATGAGAAAACCCTAAAGGAAAGGCTGTACAGGTGCTTTCCCCTTTACTGTTCATGAATAGTCATTAGAGGGTTAATGATTAAATTTTGGGGTGTTTATTTGAATGGGCTTGACCTGAAAATGTTGGGAAGTTTTGTGTTATATCATAGGTCTTTCAGGATTGGCTAACTGGACTGGAACACACTCTGCACATGTGAGCCTGTAATGTGATGATTTCTTGAACTGACTGCCAGCAGTGCCTTGCCTTTTTTTTCAAAATGTCTGTAGTTATTAGAAGATAATGGTGTGCTAATAGGCATTTTTTGATTACACAGCGCTGTTAATAGATAGACTGCTGACAGAGTAGAATTGTAGTGTGGCACCGGGATAGCATACTTTTTCAAAAAATATTTGAGTTTGTGCCCACACATTTGAGCTGCAGTGTTTCTTCTGTGTGGTTCGTTGTGATTCCCTCTCCTTTTTGGTTCATTCTGTAGTCGTATCACATCATGTATCTTGCACACTATTGTACATTCCACTACACTAATTCCAAGTACATTATCAAACATAGCTGTACTGTCTCTCTTCCCTCCACCCCCTGGCTCCGTGCAAAAGACGGTGGTTCTGATTGAACTGTCGTCTTCTATTGCATCCCCCGTCCTGCATCCTGTCCCCCAGGCGCTGGAGTATAGCTTTTAATATCTCCTCCACATGTCTTAATTGAAGTACATAATTTCCTGTTCAGTTTCAAACCCCCTTTCCTTCCCCCCGCTGACATCTCTGTCACCACTGTCTTATCTCTATCGTCACACACCAGTGAGGTGATGAAATTAAAAATGCGCGTGAGCAGCAGCAGCACATGTAAATACATTTATATGTGTGTACAGTACATACACACAGGATCATTTGGGTGTTTATAAAGTACATCTAGCTAAAATGAATAGAGCTAGTGCTATAAGTCCTCCCTTCATGAAGGTGGTAGTCTGTTTGTGCTGCTGTTGAACTGTACTGCATTATACAAAGGTTTCTGTTATTTTGCTCATTAATCTAAATGGGGTTGACCACATTACAGAAACAGTTATCAGAGGAAGGTGATACTTACTATTCAACCAGAATATAAACAATCATCATCATCATCTTCATGTAGAGAAGATTTATGCTCTTGTATTAGGCTAGACTATATCAGGTTTTACTAAGCTGTACCTAATAACCCACTAGCTGAATGAATTGTTTATGCAGTCATGCCTGTTTGTGTACATCTCTTGGAATGTGACTGTGTTGTGTGTTTGTGTCTGAACTGGCTAGTGGCAACACACACACGTGAAGACCATGGGAGTGTGTGGTCATTCATGTTGAACTCAAAGCCCTGGTAGTTGGTTAATGCCCTCCAGTTGTTAATCAGGTCGTGAGCTGCCTCCCTGCACGCTCTTAGACACCCAGCTGACTCAGACACAAACATAGAGCCCTGTTCTCACCCAGGGTCAAGAGTCTTCCCTTCCATTGGCACGCCCATCTTTACAAAAGGATGACAAGCACACAGTAAGGGGCAGGCATTGAAAGCATTGCAAAGGCCCTGTGATATGTATACTAAACTATTGAATAGGGAGAAAAAAAAAGACCTAAGGCCTGAGGAGGGAGTCTGGTAGTTTTCTTAAACACCTTATCTTTAGGCTTTGCCCTCACAGACATAACTGCTTTGCCATCATAGCTACTACTACTACTGCTCCTGCTACTACAGCCACAGCAAGGTGGCTCATCTGGAGCATTTCAAGGGCGAATTAGGGGTATATAGGGTCACCAGCATAGGTTACGCCCCCAAGAGAAGCTGTCTTATGATAGAATCAAGATGTCAGTTCTGCTTCTCTTTTTGAACATTTCCTGCAAATGTTTAGTCTACAAAGGCTAAGCAGTGTTATTTCTGCTTCTAAGGGACTGTAAACATTGCCAATGGGAGAACACAGTCTGTCAATCTCTGCCAATGTTAGCAAATCTAGACACAGAAATTGCACCCTAAATAATATCAATTTTGATGTATACAATTGTTTTTTTTTTTCCTTGTGCAAATAAACCCAAAATAAGAAATTCAGTCTCATACTGGGGCCTAACTTGGGGAATTACATGACTACTTTTGCCATTTTGGCACCATACTAGCAGGAAGCCCATAACCCATGTTTGTTCTGGATCCAACCAGGCTGTAGGCAGTTGGCATTTACGCACTGTTTTGATTGGAGTGTATTGTGAACAAAGCCATGAAGGAAACCCTGACTGTAACTCCATCTACAGCCCCTTATCACTGAAGGGGCAGGATCATTTGTGTCAAGGGAAATCTGCGGCTTACTTCCTTTTGCCTGATGCTCTAAGACAACAGGGCAAAATTTTACTGGGTTGGTGACTGCTTGCCCTATGTCATCGTATTCCTCCTACATGTACATTTGGTTCTTCTGTTTTGAATTTAACTTTCTGAACAGTGGTGAATCTAGTTGCCCCACTAACTACTGTTTCAAATAAACAAAACATTCTTTCTATCCCTTGCCAGGCATTTTATGTTGGCCCTTGTACACCGGGTGTCACTTATTCTCTCCACTTAGATGTGCTTTGCAAAAATGGGTTGTGTTGTTTATCCATTCTCCCCACCGGTGACCTTAGTCCAAGCCTGACCGTGGTAGTTACTGAGCCTGTGATTATGGGGCTTTTCAAACAACCGGCACGGTCCTAATAGATAACACGCTTAATACTGCTGCAGGGTACTGCTGCGGTGGTGGTGGTGGTGGTGGTGGTGGGGGGGGGGGGGGGGGGTGACAGTCAAATCAGCCGAGTTCAATCAGACACAAAAGCCTTTACCCTCTTCCTCTGCTCTATGGATGGCTGTTTGGAAGTGGAGGGGGCAGGAAAAACGTTTGTCAGGCAGTTGTGTTTAGTATGGCCATTGTACTAAGTAAGGATTGCTTATATATATATATATATGTGAGTGTGAGTGAATCAGTGAGGGTCTGTATAGGCTAGAGCAAGGTTCATCACAGGTCTGGCACTGCTTTGCCTTGGTATGAGGCAGTGATCTCAGGTAAAGATAATCTTATCTTCCAGTATTCTCGCTCCTAAGTTTGACACTTCCTTATTGCAAGTGTGTAAGAAGGCATGCTGCATTTGCTTTTTACACATGGTTTATCAACAGTTTTAAAGAATCATTTCAATTCTGTGTGAATTGCAGCTGCCATGTATTTGCAAGGAATTAGTAATCTTGTGCATTTGTCATATGCAGAAATTTTCTGTGTATGGGGTGTAGGATTGTTGTAACCAGAGAGTCCTATGGGTTATGTGTCTGTATATCCCCTTCCTTATCCAGCTTGTGTGCCAGTGGAGGGGGCAGGGCCTTGGGGGCCCAACCAGGGGTGAGCCAGGCAAGGATGGAAGCACAGGGATGGGTTACGTGAAGCTGAAACTGGTGAGCTGCTGCCTGTAAGTCTTGGCAAAGGTTCAGGGTAATGTTCTGTGTGCTGAGGTTCGTTGAGGACCTTCTTCCCTCCTTCTGTTGCATGTCAGCTAATTGGGAAGATGTGGGGAGCAGGAAAGGGGCATCACATGGTAGCTGACAGAAAATATGCAGGACATCCAACCTACAATGTTCCCTTTTTCCTGCTCCGAACCAACGTCAGACAGCCTTACTCATTATGTAATGGGACTTAGGCACTAAAGCACTTCCAAAGCCTTCAGCTGAGTAAATGGCATAACCATGTGCTCCCTGTCTCTATGCTGGGGCCATGGCTTAGTCTAGTAAGCTCAAGTCAATGTGTTTCCACCTGGGTACAGTCAATTAAGTTTAAGTGTTTATATTTTTTTGCGTTTTGTTTGCTAGAGCACATTTATAAAAACTTTGATTAAACCGAACTGCTTGAAATTAATACAAAACATTTCCTCTGATGTTTGAGTTGTGACCCACTTAATTTGAAAACAGTTTCTTGTGCTGCAACAACACGTTTAGGCATAGCCTAATTTATATTAATTTAATGTACTGAGTATTGAAAGGCTAAAGAATTGGGGCAATGATGTTGTTAGCCTGAAACATTTTTATTGTACCTTGTTTACTAATCTTATGATTCTGAAAAAACCTGCTAGGTATGGAATAGTAATGCATAACCACAGGATATACCAGAATCTACTCAAAGTGTATGTAGGATGACATATGATCATTCTCGAGGTTGCAATAAAACAAATAAAACAAGGATTTTTTCTCTCTGGACTGGAACATATTTACTTCACCTCTCTTCACTCTTAAATATCTTAAATTATTGGTACATCTACATCTTCTCTCTGCTTTTTCTTGTCTTGCACTCTATCCTCCTTACATCAGAGCAGGCATTGTTTGCACAAAGCACTTAGTTTTCTTCTCTGTCTTCCAGAGTCTGTGTTTTTGCTTTCACTGTTGACAGCCAATGAATTGTTGACTGACATTTTTGTGGGGTGGCTGTGTCAAAGTAACCTTGAAAGTGGCATAGTCTAGTCGATTCGCTTACTTATCTAAGTGTGCATCACGTGTGTTGATCTCTATCCTTTGATGTAGTTTGGCTCTTCAGATTTTCACCGTTTGATGGTGGCATTAAAGACTGCACTGTAGTTAAAGGTCATCCTCAGACCCTGCTAATGTCTCACTACCCCCAACCAAGTGCTTCAAAGAAACCAGTTGTCCTCAGTTGTGAACTATAGACTGAACATGAATTTATAATAGTTGACCAAACTGTTGACCAAAGCTCAGTTTAACAATGTCCCAAAACGCAGGCTGAAATGGTAAAAGCCAGCCAGATACAAGCCTGATCTTTCTGTGACCATGATATGAAGGCACAGAGTGGGCAGCCCTTTCCAGAGTTCTACGGCAGCAGCCCAATATATCAAGAAATGTTAATTGTTGTGTAATGACTAAGTCTAACTTAGCATCAGTTTAAAAATAGTGTTCAAAGAAAAACATGTCTAACAGCTCAGAGGTCTGCCCATGTCTACTCACAACAAAGGTTACATGTTTGTGTGTTTTTGTGATCTCAGTGGCTTTAGGTTAACTTGGTACATGAAGGTGTTGCATAACAAATGTAACTGAATTGTAACTAAACTGCGAATTATTAATATTTAGTTTATGCTTAGCCAACCTCTACCATAGTTAGTGTACTGCTTTATAGTAGCACACAGTGCACAGATATTGTTTGTTAACATTACCTAATTTGACCATTTGTTCGTGAAGCTAAACCAAATAAAGTTAAATGACACCCTCACCTTGTGGACAGTGTTGGTGCTGCACCTTACACTTTTGAAATATAAGCATGTTTGTCTACTGTAAAAAGTAACATAAAGGAAAAACACCTGTTCTAATGAACACAAAGCAGTCATAACTAACGACACTTACGCTTACACCATCACACTCAACTTGACAGCCTGCTTCGTCTTGTGTATTGTGCTGTTTTCCTATTTAATGAGCTGCTGTCGTGTTAAAGTTCCACACTGACTTGGCAGAGGAAGTAACCAAGACACTGAGAGGTAATTTTCTGGAGGCAAACCTCACTGTTGTTATTTATAGCACAGCTCTGATTTTCTCACTATCGGATTCTTTTACTTTTATTGAGTCCTGCTTCCTCACCATTCTCCACCCACCCATTTGCTCTTATCCAGTCCTCCGTCAAGAGATTCTTGCAACCCAGAATTTCTGCAGCTGTTCATTGACCAAATCCAGTTTGGTAGCAATAAAGTGTGTTGTATATTTTCACAAGCTACTCTCTCCACCTGGTGAAAGCAAAGCTGGTATGCGCAGAATGCTTACAGGCCAATGAATCTGTTAGTATGACTGAAGGATGTAAACAACAATATTGTTTTTACCGCTTATCATCTGTGGAATTTACAGGCTTGTTTTCCCCTGCCACTTCAGTTGAGTAAACACAAATGCATACACACATTTGTGGAGAGTAGCTGAGGTCTGAAGCAGTAGCAGGTATTGAGAAATTATTCCCCAGGTAAGGACTGTCTGTGATAATGATCCATGTA
Source organism: Mastacembelus armatus (assembly GCF_900324485.2). Taxonomy (NCBI): domain Eukaryota; kingdom Metazoa; phylum Chordata; class Actinopteri; order Synbranchiformes; family Mastacembelidae; genus Mastacembelus; species Mastacembelus armatus. The sequence goes on from NC_046633.1 coordinate 23,945,217, forward strand.
ATAAGGCTCAGGAGAATACTCTGGCCTCAAATGCCACAGGAATGGGTGGCTGGTAAAAGTGGTGGGGAACTGATTTACCACAATCTGTGGCCACGGCCTCACCACAGTTGTTTATCTCCTCTTCTTCCTTGTTTTGTGATTTGTGTTGTGTCTGTGGTCAGTCTGACAGCAGCTCAGAACACATGAAACTGTGTTTTTCTTAGCTCTTTTTTAATTACCCGCTGTCCCCTCGTTTTTCTCGCTGCATCTCCAGATAGCACCGATAAAGGTGCGTGGATATTTCAGTGACCTCCAACCTCATTTCTCCTTGTCTGCCAGCCTCAATTGTCCCACCCCCCACTCCTCCATTTTTCCAATGAGGATTGTTTCTGTCTTTATCCTCTTCCAGCGTAGTCTGTCTTTCTCTCTGTGCCCTGTCTGGTTCTCCAGCGGCTGTCATTCTTAATTGGTGTTGCTCTGCATCTGCTTTCATCCTCCTCCTGCCCCCACCCTCCCCATCTCTCCTTCTCCCCCTCTCTGCATCCCTGGCAGAAAAAGACAGGCATCAGACACACTGCCTCTGACCATGTACATCAGGCTGTCCTGTGTGTGTGTGTGTGTGTGTGTTTTTTGTGACTGTGTTTGCATGTGTTGTGAGTTTCTAGCCTGTTTTCTTTGCACTATGTTCCTGTTGGGATGTCTCCTTCTCTATAGCTCTGCCTTATCAGAGCATGATATGGGGCTGTTTTGTGTAGCCCAGGAAGAGAAGAAGTTGTTTCTGTCATGCACTTTCTTCAAATTTTCACTAGTTTGCAAAAAAAGATTTTTCTGCTCATTTCTATATTGTTGTGAAAAGCCATGTAGGATCATCTACACTTGATTAGGCCCACTAGAGATTTCTCTCTGGAAAATGTGTTGAGCTTAGCTGGATAAAAATATGAATACATTTTTTTTTATGTCTATTAATTAATAAAACTGGCTAGACTAGTGATAGAAGAGGACATTTTCTTGTCCAACAGATGTCAAGCATCTGCCAGCTCCACACACATTCATACCTCTGAGGGAAAGCCCAGCTGACTGTTAGATGTGTTTACAAGATACAACATGGAAATAAAGCAGTTATTTGAGTTCTGGGAATTGTGTTTTTTTTTGTTTTTATTTTTTAACTTGTGCTTTCTGTCTTTGCACTAAGCTAGGCTAAACATATCCAGTAGTTAACTGTGCTGTGTTCTCACTTTTAGTAAGACGGCACATGTGCTCTGTTACGTCCTAGGGGTGGTGTAACACATGGCTAACCAGGAAGGGGTTAAGGTAAGAGAAAACACAGTGACACAGTTCTGTGACACAGTGAGGTTGCTAACAGAAAGTTTATTTAGAAACAATAATGATGGGTAACTAAAGACGGAATACTCCAAAGTCAGAGCCGAGGAGAAATGAGCTTCCACACCGGGAGCACTCTCCTCAACCGGTGGACCACACTGCAAACAAAAACCTGAGAACACAAAGCAAAGATTAACTCAAGAACAGAGATCATGACGTTACCACACTAGGTAGGAGACAGGAGACATGCATGCTATGTGAGACACCGGATCACCGACCACACACTGAGACTCCTTTCTCCAGGTATTTATACTCTCATTCTGATGGTAGATGGGTGACAGGTGCTCACGCAGACGTCACCCCCCCCCCCCAATAAGTTCAAAACTTGTTTTTGAATCATGAGGCAAAAAAAAAACTGAAAACTACACACGTGACAACACGTCTGCCACTATATTCGCACTTCCTTCCTTGTGGTTTATATCCAGATTGTAATTCTGAGCCAGCAGCACCCAGCGCATTAACCGCTGGTTGCAATTGCACATCTGGTTTAGAAACACAAGGGATTATGGTTTGTGTAAACTATTACTGGATTCAATGTACAACCTACGTACACCTCGAAGCACTGCAGTGCAAGAGGCATCGTAAGCGCTTCCTTCTACATGGTGGAGTAGTTCAACTGGTGTTTGTTGAACTTTGCCGAGAAGTAGCACACCGGGTGTCATTTATTCTCTCCAATGTTCTGCCCCTTGATGAACAGTTCTGATGGAGTAGGCACACCCCTTGCTCGTCCTCCTGCAGCAATACAGCACCTGCTCCCGCAGCACTAGCGTCAACCTCTAGTTGGAAAGGAAGAGGCCGGTTAGGGGCACCTAGTACTTGAGCACTGCATAGTAGAGACTTGGCAGCTTCAAACGCCTGTCGACACTCTTTAGACCACACAAACTGAACATTTGGGCTGCACTTTGAGTGGTGAGGGGCGAAACTACAGTGGAGATGTTTTTGCAAAAACACCTGTAATACCCAGTCATACCGAGAAAGCGACGTAGCTCACATCTGGTGGTGGGCACTGGAAATGCAGCTATCGCTTCTACTTTTGCCTCCACTGGACAAATACACCCCTGACCTACTTGTTTACCCAAGTAAGCGACGGTGGCCATGCCAAACTCGCAGTTGGCCAGATTCAATGTCAATTCAATGACGCTTCGGCCAGCCGTTGAAACACCACTGTCTACCTAGCCATGTGTTCATACCAGCTATCGGAGTAGATAACCATATCATCTAAATACACTTTACACTACGGGATATCACCAAGCACTTGATGCATTAAGCGTTGGAATGTTGCCGATGTGTTACGCATTCCAAACGCCATCACCGCATACTGCATGAAATGAAGTGGTCTGGAGTTACAAAGGCAGAAATATCAGATGCACACGGAGTGAGAGGAACACGCCAGTATCCTTTCAGGAGATCTAATTTCGTGATGTACTGACCACTGCGTCCACACAGTCTTTCATTCGAGGTCACTCGAATGCCCACCACCAGCCACTGCCATGGCATTGACCTTCTGAAAATCTGTACGGAAATGCGGCATGCCGTCTGCTTTAGGTGCCAACAAGCAGGGTGAGCTCCATGGGCTCCAACTAGGTTTTGCTAACCCATATTAATATCATGCTCTAATACATGAGTCTGTGACGGCACATCACCAAACAGAGAGGAAAATGACTGTATCAACATGAGGATGTCCCTCCTGTTTGACAGGTATAACAGCTTCACGTTCATCTGCGACAGCATCTCTGTGACTGCAGTTGATGGGAGACATCACTCAACCCATCCGACACTTTACCTCCACACACCAAAGAAACAGCTGGCTTCACCTGCACTGCGCTCTCTGGTTTTCGACCAGATTCTGTCGGACTGACTTTCCCAGAACAGTAACACTTAAGCATGTTGACATGGCAGAGATGACTTTTTCGTCTCCTCTCAGGTGTTCGGATATCATAATTTGTGTCAGAGACCTTCTGCTCCACAACATGGGGTCCTGAGAAATGCGCTCTGAGAGCTGAACCAGGTGTCGTCAGGAGAACTAAAACGTCATCTCCTGGTTGAAACGTTCGTTCAACCGCCTTCCTGTCAAACATAGCCTTCATTTTACTTTGAGTGGTGGAAAGTTTTTCTCGGGCAACAGCACACACACTCTCAAAATGCTTCCTGCACCGGGAAACAAATGTTGTAAAACCCAATCATAGGTTTTATTCACACCAAAGTGACCAGACCACACACTTTCATGTGCTATCTCCAACACTTGTTGGCAAAACGCAGTAGGCACAACAATCTGATGGACCAAACTCCATGGTTCATCAGCACTGTGTATTTCTGGTCGGGAGACCTACTTCTGCATCAACACTTTGTCTTCTACAAAAAAGGAGTGTTGTTTTCCTTTCAGTCTGCTGGGCGTTCATGAGGGCTTCACATGTCACCGGAAGCAATTTCACAGGAACACCCACCAGGTCAGCCTCGGGTGGATCTGGATCAGACTGGGTCTGGTCATCCGCAGAAATATCTTTACCCTCAAACAGTGGGACAAATAGTGAATCAGACAGATCAACATCAACCTCTGCAGCCTGTTTATGAGCTTGCACGCTGGTTAGTGTACTAACAGCAAAAATGGGGAAACATGGGCGCACTGCCACTGGAAAGAACCCCGTAACCAGTTTGGAACAAATGTGAATTCGATGCAGCAAACTGTACATCCAAGGGATGGGAGAGAATAAATGACTGTGAGCCACTGGTGTCCCACAGCACTGTTACCAGACACTGGTCCTCCATCTTCCCGGTAGTTGAGACAAAACCTTTGAAAATGAACAGTTTAAAACATTCATTTGGTTCTGCCGGGGACATGACATGCTCTACACGTAGCACTGCTGTAACTAACTCAACCCCTTTCTGTTACTTAGCGACAGCAGCCTATTTGCCCTTTAAGGCCTCACACTCAGCTACCAAGTGTCCCGTCTCATGGCAGTAAAAACAAGGCCGATCTGTATTTGGAACACTGGAGGATGAATTGAGATGCGGAACCTGCATCTCTACCTTCCGCCTTGTTTCCCGGATCACAGCCGAGTCCCGCCTCGCGAACTCAGTTTTGTGCGTCAGAGCGAACTCATCCACTAAGACAGCTGCCTGCTGCACTTTTCTCGGGCGAAGTCACTAAACGTCTGAGGTGGAGTCTTCTTGCGACTTCTAAAACGTTGTCTGGGGACTAACTCATACGCTCGGAGGATTGCCACTTTAAGAGTGTCGTATATTAAGCAATCGGCAATGGACAGAGAAGAACAGGCCTCCTGATGATTCTGCCGACACTGGGTCGTACGGTGGCAACATAAACAGTTTATCCTCTTTTCTCACACCAGGGCTGAACTGAGGAGTAGCAATGATTTTAGGTGGCTCCATTACTTCTGCCTCTAAACTGTTGTGCACAACCCCACCGACTGCTTCTATCTCCTCCCCCTGCACTTCTCCCATCACCGGTAGCGTGAGGATCCCTCTACTCGCAAGGCCATTCAATACCACAGCTTTTAATTCACTTTTAACTAAAGTACTAGAAACAGAAATATCATAATACCCAGCAATCACAATCAAATCTTTTTTCTTACATAACTCAAGTAATGTGCTTTTTCAGCCAACGCAACAAATCTAACTATGTCTCAAAATGTTCTCTCTTACCACAATTAAATCCCTGACGAGCCCCCACATATGTTATGTCCTAGGGGTGCCGTAACACATGGCTAACCAGGAAGGGGTTAAGCTAAGAGAAAACGAAGACACAGTGAGATTGCTATTAACAGAAAGTTTATTCAGAAGCAATAATGATGGATGCATTGTCATACGGCCATCAAGGGTGAAGCTGATGATAGAAGGCAGGTCGGACACATTGGTCGGTCACTGCTGAGGAGGTGCTGCTGTCAGCAGTGGTGAGGGAGTGACAGAGGCAGGTTAAGTTTTATGTTAGAGCAACAAAGGTCAGCAATGAAGCCAACTTTAGTGTTGACCATGTCAGCTCAAAAGATAACTGTCCACTCTCAGACTGCCTTCAGCATTGAAGTACAGTAAAAGGTAATTAAAACCATTGAATTTTAAGCCAGCCACAGTGTATTGACAATTAGGTAAAAAGAAAAAATGTCTGTGTCTGTGTGTGGTGTTGTGTTTGTCCCCTCCACCCTATTGACTGTTCTCAATCCTACTTCCCTATCGTTCTGTGCAACAGCAGTGGTAGTAACAAGATAGGCCAGATCCATTGTCATTTGTGGGGCTAAAAGAGACTACGAGGATGATGCTGTCTTCTGTAAAAGTTCTGCCAGTAGCAACTGGCCATTCATATGATCACTTCCTGTCACTTCAGTGCTTTTCATCCTGTTATATATTTGTTGTTGTTGCCACTGTGTGAGGCATGCAGGGTGTTTGTGAAACGACATAGACTGCATACAATTATCTGTGTGCATACATGCACAAGCAATGTGAGCTCCTATTTATTACCTGGCTGCTGCTGGGATAGCACAATGACACACACACACAGATTCGTCAGTATAAAAAAATAGGACTGTGAGTGTGTATTGCATGAGTGTCAGAGAGAGCAATAGACAGGACTGGTAAGGGGAAGAGAAAAGGTAATGTAGAGATATCTCCTTCCAGTGCTGGTCTGGCAGTATTCCCAAGGTTTGCCTCTAAACTTGAAGCTCATTTTGTTCTTCCTCCATTTCTCTCTCGCTCCCTGTCTCCCACTCTCTTTCTCTCTAACCTTTGTTTACTTTCTCTCTTTCTTTCTCTCCCTGATATAGAGAAATTACCCCACCATCAGACAGGCTCTGCAAGGCCTCTCTTGTCTTTTTGATTGACAGCGCCCTCCCCTTGCCAGTGGGCAGCACAGTGGGAGACAGACCTTTCATTACGCTTCTGAGTCATTCATAAATTCAGATCAAATCATGTGCAGATGCATTATGTGTTTTTGCTATTCAAAAATATATAAAATTAGTGAGATGTTTGTTACATTTCTCAGCACAAGTTGGTGATGTAAATTTTCTTGACAATAATATATAAAAAGAAGAAATTCTCCAACAGCAAATGTTTTTTTCTTGATAACTGACTTTTAATTATGATTAATCATACACAGATTAATCATTACAAATTAAAATGGATAACTTGAAGCATTTGTACAAATACTGTAAACACGATTAGGCAAGAGGACCAATTGAAAAAAGGACAAGACAAATATTATGGTCAGGAGTATCTCACACGCACATTTGAGGCTAGAGTACAGTACACGCAGCTTAGAGAATTTGTCCAAAGTGAAACTGACTCCAACAAGTAAATGGATGGCTTTGAGTTCTGTAATATTTGCGGGCATAGAGTTACATTCTTGTGTGGCTTCAGTCGAAAAGCCAAAAACTGAAAGTACATTTTTGCAGCATGATTATGGTGATTATTTTTCAGAAACTATGTGGTGCTGAACAGTTTCAACATTTAACTTTGACAGTGGGGCAGTCATTGAGAGGAAGTTAGGTCCTCCCAGCTCAGGAGGACAAAGCACAATGGCGTATTGTAGAATAGTGTATGTGTATTTGTGTGTGTGTGCATGCTTGCGTGCCTGTGTATACATGTACTCTTCGCATGATGGACAGCGACTAGAAATAAGCCATTATTTTAGACTTACATGGAGATGATTGATTTTATTTGCACATCCTAGAGAATGGTATCATTGATTTGCTAGGACATAGTGCTGTATTACAGATTAGTGTCTATTGCACTAAACACACAAATATACATAGACACACACACATGTTCAGATTCTGTGGCCAAGCTCATGCCTCTAATAGTTTCCAGGAGCTGTCACTAAAGCTGAGCCAAAGGAAATACAGGCTGAAATGAAGCACTTAGTCTCCCTGGGCCCCAGGTTATCTATCCAGCTAGTTTGACTTCCTCCCACTGGAAACAGATCTCTGTAAAAAGCTCTTGTGTCAGCCTGCTGGACTTCATGTTGTCTTCCTTTCAGTCCTTTTAATCCTTTGCTTTTTTGTGTTGTCTTCACTCTTTTCATCCTCTTTCTCTCCCCCTCTTTATCTCTCCCTCAAACTCACATTTTCCTTTTCCTTCTTCCTTTTTTGTGCCGCTCTTGTCCCTCCTCTCTGTCTTCTCCTTTTCAAATTTTGGCCATGAGGGGTTGTGGTCCACAGGAGTGCCTGCCAAGATTTCTGTATTAACTGATGATTGTAGATGGAAAAGTTTTTCCAAACACTAAGTTCACGTTGGCTCTGACTCACATAGATCAGAGAAAAGGGGGTTGAGATTTGTATGAATTGTGTGTGTTTGCGAACATAACCATGTGTTTTGGAGGAATTTGAATATCCCAGAACGAATGTGAACATTGGTCTACATAGTTTTAGAAATGAAAAAGTGAAGGACACTAAATATTTGAGCTGAATCTTAACCATTCTCCCTTACGTTTCCCCCTTTGCTCTTTCCTTTTCTTGTTTGACAGGTGAGAGAAGCTAGCAACAGAAGAAAGAGAACCATTTGATGGAAGAAAAGAAAAAGAAAAAACAAGAAGAAAAGATTAAGAAGGACGTCGCTCAGAAAAAGGTGACTGAAAACCACAGAAATCACATGCACACTTCTTAATAAATCTGGATACTGTACTTGGCACTGGACTGTATGTGTGGGTTACGCAGTTGATGTTTTTCTAAACCTCAGTTGTAATTGTTAGTTTTATTTCAATAATTTTGTCTGATTAGTTTGAACTTATGCAGCAGGCTTCACAAACTGTTTAATGGAGGCTATGATTTAATGTTTAACAATGGTACAAATACAGTACAGTACGCTAGTTCTTACCTTTTCTATCGTATTACTTTGTACATGTACTGAAACATCCAGTGTTGCATATCATTTTTTTCATTAGAATCCAGTGAACATAGTGTATCCATGTTTTAGTCCAAAACATGTATTATCATGTAAATCCATAAAACCATCGTCCTCCTCATAAAACATTTTTATCCGGTTCGTTTTACGGTTGATTTCGCCGTTTATTCAATAAAGATTGACATAGCAAGCTTCTGTGAAGCACATGAGGTCTCAATCAAACGTGCTTTTTACGTTTTACAGCGTAACTAACCATAAAACCAATAGGAATCACCCCTCACAGCAAATCCGTCATAGACCAACTTCTAATGACAGTAGAATCAGCCAGTCGCATTGTTTGGCAATGATGACTGATGTATGTTGTAGCCAATGGAAGACCCTTTCAAACAATATATTACACTGTATGGCGGATGAAGTGGGCTTTAAACGGCCCCCCCGCTACAGTAAGTTGCCTTACCTTGACAACGGTGGGCAAGCAGCAATCGAAGCTAGAGGGGTGAGGAGAGTCATATTTCATATTTTACAGTGCACCGATAGTAAACTGGAAAGCTTTTCCTTCAAACGACACCAAGGTCATCAATATAACAATTAAAATGTAAAGACAACAGCTAGTTTAATTTGGGTCGATGTGTTGTTCGGCTGTGTGCCGAAAAAAGGGGCGGGGTAACTAATTAAAAGAAAAACTAACAAAAGGTTTTGAAAAGGTTTCATCACTGTGCTAACTATCTTGTTAAATAAATCTCCAGGTTTTGTTGTGATGCTTTAAATTTATTTACAATTATAAATGATTGTTTAAAATCAGCTTTCCTATGTTAAGTTCCTAAGTCTGTCTCTCTCTTGACCCTCTGCAGGCTACAGATCAGAAACCCAAAGGTGAGTGTCACAACCCAGTAAACTTCACCATCTCATCTGCCTCATTTTCTAAGGCTACACATATCAGCCACTGTTATACATTAATTACCTCTGATTAACAATGTGTTGCCATGTAAAAGGAATATATGGGCAACATGTTATTCATGTTATTCATGCATTATACACACACAGCACAATTGTTTCTCAAACACACACACACACACACACACACACATATACACACAACAGTGCAAATACAATGCAGGCTAATGCAGCATGACGCCCGGTACGCCTGCAGGACCAGGCAGTGAAGCGTGAGGGCTCCCAGACAGCGCACCCTGTGTTGTGTTGTGTGGTGTGGTGTGGGTAGTGAGGGGGGTGAGGTAAAGACGGAAGAGAGATGAGGAGTGGAATAAAAGCAGGCCATAGAGTTCAGCTGAAGTGCAGAGAAAGTGGGAGCAACAAAACACCATCCTAACATCAGTGCTCTCTTAAGAATCTAAAATAAGATTTTTTTATTTTTTTTTATTTTTTGTTGCAAACAAAACACCTATTAGAGCCTCTGATGTTCTCAGCTCTCACTGTGGTGTCACATCAGTCTCTGGACTTTTTTATTTCCCTTTTCATAAAAAGGAAAATTATGTACTTTAAGTTTGGACAACTTTAATTTGAAAAAATGCAGTATATTATTTATACATTAAAAAGAATGAGTGAGTATGTTAGGTCCTAAGTAGATGCACAAGTCTTGGCTAGTGGTAATTGGCATCCATGTTAACCTCCTTTGTTGTCTTTTCAACTAGCATCGTTGGATGGATGCATTGATTTACTGGTGCTGATGATAACATAAATACCAGATTCCTGATATTGATCTTGTTGTTTTTGGTTGCATGGTTGGGTTTAGGTGAAGATGGTACAGAATTTGCATAAGGTTGCTGGGTTCCTGCTGTGTCTGGTAACACCGTGACTGCTGTCCCCAAGTTTGTGTCGGAGCTTGGGCATCTGGATGTAACTGCTGGGCTTTAACAAAGGTCACCACAGCTTTCTTTGAACTCCGGCCTGCCTATTTAATGACCAACCCTGTCTGTGAACGTGGCATATTAACCAAGTTTCAAAGCCTCTGCACAGAGCTAGCTGCTTCTGATTTAAAAAAAAAAACTTTTACTGCCATTATTCTTGCTCTTGTGTGATGGAAATAGCTTTCTCAGAGGAAAAATTTCAGGCTCCTCTAGGTTTTGCTTGAAAGAAATGCAGTTTTTCTTGGATATCTTTATGTATAGTACTATTATAGTATGTGAACATAAAGAATGCTTAAGAAACAGAACTGAACTGTGCAGCAAATTTTTTTTTTTACCAATTATTTACACAGTACAGAATTGCTGAGCATGAATGCTCCTCTATTTCACACTCATACCTGGAATCTGCCTTTTAAACAGCTCTAGTCTTTTCTGTTGGGTGCTGAACAGCTTTTCTTGAGCAGTTAGGGTTTAGATGCCTTGCTCAATGGTGTATTAATCATGATACTGAGGCAAAAGTGAATGCTCTTCTTAATTTGACTTACAAATGAATGGTAAGGTTTTTTGTTGCACATAGAAAATTTGCATGATGGACTGGGCCAGGAGCAAGGATGGTGCTTGATGTTGTGTAGTGGCAACCCACATGGCCCAAAGCGTCATGTGGGCAGCGATAAATGTCACACAGACTGGCTAAGGGCCTGTATATGCAGTACTTTGTCTCTTCATTTGTGAAAAATTCCCATATACATCATGTATTTAAACACTTTACTGTGGCCAAAGTAGGGCAGTGACACAGTTTTATATTCACAGTAGAGGGACCTAGTGGGCTTGTAACTGTTTTTTTGTGGACTAAAGGTTTAGATAAGTTACATACATATCAACAGATGCCTGTTATTATCCTTGTGCTGTTGCCGTCTTCACTGTATTGCTTGTTTTGTGGGCCTGTTATTTGGATTGAGGTGAGATTTTTTTTTTTTTTTTTTTTAATAGAAAATGTCTTTGGTTGCAAATTGAGCTTCTTTATCATCTTTGTTCTGCTACTATATTCTGAAATTTAGCCACTGTAGCACAGACTCATATATTCATTCTGTTTTTGCAAATCCAGTCTTAATTAAGCAAAATCAGTGTATCAGTGCCTTCATACATATTTCATATACCTCACATATATGATGATTGTATGTGAACTGTATTTAGGAAATGCTTAGACTCAGGGAAGAAATATGGCCAGTGCTGCTTGGGAGAGAGGCCCACGAATTGGGGCACAGCAAAGGGAAAGGAAGGAAGGAAAGGAAGGGAAGGGAAGGAAAAGAGATGAAGAAAGAGGATGTGTAGCAGGATGTTCTGGGGCCAGATAAAAGCAAAAATGGAGGAAACAAAGTAATGAAGCAGTGAACACTTCAGACGAGTGCCAAAAATGACCGTTGGGAATCAATGATGGTGCTAATATAGAAGAGGACTAACGACATGGACATTTATTTTATGGTATGATATGGTAATGAGCGATAGAGAGAGAGAAAAGGACATAGAACGAGAAGCGGATCGTGTGTATGTAGTGGGTACTCATGCAGACAGAAAGATAAAGAAAGTAAGGGGAATAAGGGCCTGTTAGAAGGCTAATTGTTCAGCGAGCCATCAGGACCTCTGAGTGGCTCATAACCTTCCATCTGCAAAATATTTTAAACGCAAGGAGGCATCATCTGGAATGAGTTGAATTTTCATGTGTGACACTAAATAATAGCGGTGTCTGTATATGCAAAGAGGCAGAAAATCAGTATGCGATAGTGATTTGTGTCTTTCCATCTATATAACTGAATTCTGCTTGCCTTCTCCACCCTCAGAAATTCATGCACACCACCTACTCCCCATCCTCACCATTTTTTTGTGCTGTCCTCTCTGCAGGCCTCCTTGGTCCCAGGCATTTCAATTTGTTTGCTGTAATCGATCTCAGCCTTGGTGCGTTCATATGTATGAAAATGAGATAAAGCCCCCCCTCACCTCCAGTGTCCTACTGCCCCAACCCACATCCCTGATATACACAGGCTAGAGCTCTGATGCAGGGGCTTTCCTCCCTCCTGATACCCATTACCACTGAGGGATGCTGATTATTCACCCCCAGCACACATGCAGCTTCATCACAATCTCTGTCTCTGCTGCAATCACAATCAGTTTGACTGTTACACATTCCTACTAACCTCGACAAAAACAGGCACATGCGAAGGCACATACATGCAAAGAGGAGTGCATAAAAAGTGTACATATCTATCAAGTCATGCACAGGTCTATATATAGCAGCTTGGAGCCTTTGAGTATACTCTCTGTGTGAGTGAAAACAGACAAGGCAATATTATTCTATTCCTGGTGTCTCTTGCATGCATGTATAAACACATGTGCACATACTATTGAAGTAATGACAACATGTGGCCAAAACAGCAAGTTACACAGATACAATTCTTGAAACAGGCAGAGAAAGCCACAGTAACACCACAATGTGTCATTCCCACACCTGGTAGCCAGAAAACCTGCAATCTCCATTTTTGCTTCTCTTCACTGCTGGAAGGTTAGAGAACAAATGTAATGTATGTTACTGACCATCCATCCATTGCTTTCCTTCTTACCTATCCTATTTTTTCTGCCTCTGTCATTGATATGCTTGGCCCAGTAGCCACATCTGAGGAGAAACATATTTACATGGTGTCACCACGGTGGTAACAGCATTATATTTTCCAAAGTGGCGAGAGACGCACATAAACACGAGTGTGTCATATAATTCTGCATTGGATTAATTTGCAATTTCACATGCTATTAATTGCGTCAACACTTTTGAAAGGGAATTTTATGAATCACAATTTAATTAGAGGCTAATTTAGCATTCGGGCTGCTTTTCTCTTCCGTTAACCACATTTATAAACCCTCGTTGAACTAACAGTGAATAGCCTGTGAATTATGTCCTGTGGATTTGTGACTGCCAAGCATAATTGTTTTTCCTCTACCCTCTGTGAGTTCACCCTGCATGCAGGTCAAGTGCTGGAGGAGAGTAAGGGATGGGGACATAGTGAAAGGAAGCATAAACTTAAACAGTGATTTCCTGTATATATTCATGTTGTCTGATCACTCGCAAGCTGCTGTCAACAGAGCCCATTCAGTGCCTCATGACCCTCCCCCCATCATCTTCTCCTAGCAGAGCTGCTTCATGTCAAAAACAAGGAGATTAATAGGATGTAGCCCAGTGATACGAATTTACTAACTTGTGTGTAACTGTAAGGAGCAAAGCCTGCTCATATGTCTGCATAATGTGCTTTTCTCCCCCTTTCTCCTCAGGCCTGCATCAAATGGCACCATATTATTCCACCAGTTAAGTTAGACTCTATGAGGTTATTTCTGTTAATTGTATATAGTCTAAGCTAGTAATGCTTTGGAAGATTAGTCATGTATAAGAAAGTCACATTGGGACTACAAATGAGTCGCGTGGATTGAGGCCTTCATGCTCTAATGACCTTGGGGCTCTGTGGTAAACCATGTTTCTCATTTGGATATCAACCTAAAAACTGTATGATGCCTTGCGTCATGCTACATATCTGTCAAATTCAAAGGTCTGTATCCTCAGGCTGTTGTTGCCCTGAGGCACTGACCTTGGATCAGGATACAGTATGAGCTAGTTAAAGTTCTTTACCCAGAGGGTACGTTAGTTACTGTAAGCAATAAGGGTTTTTTAGGGCAAGTGCCATAATCCAAACAGGCAGGAGAGGCACAGCTGAGATGAGCAGCCGGACTACAGACAGTATAAGCGGAGCCTGGCGTGGAGAGAGGGTTGGGAGCACTAATTAGAGAGAAGGTGGAAGAGGCGTAGTATGTGAAGAGGTCACAGAAGGCGCAGGGCGTCGCAGGAGGCAATGGAGAAGCATTAGGCAACTGTGAGTCTCTATAGCAACGTCCCAGCATAAGAAGGGTGAGGGGTGAGAATTTTTCTCCTCTTTATTTCGTGTGTGTGAGTGAGCAAGGTTTCTCTAATACTGGCAGATGGCGCCTTAGGAAGACCCACCCACTTGTTTGTATAAACTCACGCATATACATTTACCTTCAGTGACTAAAAGGTGATCTTGGTACCAAAAAAGTTTTATTTCACATCAGTCACTTTAAATGTTTAAAGCTGTAGGCTTTGTTTACCAGTAATGTTTCACAGTAATACACAACATGGATACAAAATGGATTAGTGTAACACCACCTCCACTAAAATGAAAATGTATTTGTCTGTAATTTCTAGTAAGTGGAATTGCTCCAAAGACAATGTAATCAACAATTGTGATTCTTTTATGAGGATTGTAGATCAAAAGCACGGAGTAGGGGATTTAGTAGCTGCTTCCACAGAAGAAGAAACATTCTCATTGATGCTGAAATGCGTAAGGAGCGTAAGCCTGCTTCACTGGAAGAGGTGTGATATAGAAAAAATCATGAACTCAGTCCAGACTCTCTCTTTCACTGCTTTTGTTCTCTAGGCATATTTCTTTTCTTCGCTTTGTTTTCACAAACTAAACACCGATGCCCATAATTCTACACCTATATAAAACCACTTGAAATCTGCATATGAAATTGTTGTACTTCGATATAAACTCAGTTTTCAACATGCTCTGTTTTACCTTCCCTTTCATACTTCTTACTTAAGGTTTCGCTGACCAAAGAAATGCACCTTTGTGTAGGTCACATAGGCCTCTGAGTTGCGTCCATCCCTCCCCCTTCTTTAAACATGGCTGCATAACAAAGAGGCTCTGCAGACAATAGGCAGAAGGGATGTGGGAAACTGCACTGCCTGCCACTGGGCTCAGGGAACCAATCAGTTGTTCTTACAATAGCAGATCAGTATCTGTTATTGTAAAGAACAACTCCTTGCCCCTTATGTCTTGGATTTTCAGCTTTATATCTGACTCCTTTATGTATTTCCCTCTGCCTGGTATACCATTCTTCTTCTCTGCTCACATACTTTCATACATACTTTAAGCCATTGCTCTTTCTCCTGCTCTCTCTCATTGTGTGTAATTAACCATTTAGTGTTAAGAAGGGATGTAATTAAAAGTTTGGTGCAAGGTTGTAGAGAGCGCCTCAGCTGGAGTGTTTAACAGAATTTACAGTGTACTTTATACAAATAATTAATTGGCTCTCCTTTTCAACTTCAGTTAGAGGTACTAAGGCCACTGCCACATTGGAGTTTGGGTTTCACGTATTACTAGGCCTACTCTAACTTAAATAGTGCTATATTTCCCTCTACCAAGATAATAAAAGGATCATTTTTGGACATCTTGTTTTTTTTTTTTTTCCTTTTTTCTGTGGCTTAATATCTGAAAGTTATATGTGCCTGGTATTGCTGGGCATAAAGGTCAGGAAAAATCTGACTGTTATACAGTACGCAGAGAAACCATGTTTCTGAAAAAACATTAGTCATCCAGAATTCAAGTGCAATAGTGTGCAACTTAAACTAATTTACTGTCTGGATTTCATTGTCTTTCATTGGCAGTGAGAAAAAGAAAAAATCCTTCTCCCTTTCCCTCTAAGGGATTTTCCCCACCTTTCTGCAGTCTCATTTTCTGTAACCAGCCCCCACTTCAAAAACATTTACCCATCTATCATCGATTTAAAAAAAGATCTGTCCTCCTTAAAATGAAAGACATGTCTTAGCAAATGTACTTATGTTTGTTCAGGGCAGAGGGGGGTCTGTCTTCCTCACATGTAATATTCAAATTGTTGCTGACTGGTTTCCAGGCATGTGCTTACTGATTTACTTGTTGAATACAGATCACACCAATGATGGTTAGACATTACCCAAATGGGCAGTGTTCAAGCAGCACATTACTTGAAAAATGAGAAACCATTTTAGTTCCCATGCAAGCACAATGTAATTAAGCAGGTTTGTGACACTGGTTTTTAACCCACTGTGCTTGTGTAGAAGTAGTTAGATATGGATTTCTGGGACATAGGACATTTGCAGCATAGGTACATCGTTGTTACTACAACAACACAAACAGAGACTGTCTGAAGCAGGGTGTGTATAAGGTATGTTTGAGCTGAGGTGGTTGTGTGTCTGTGTGTAACCGTCTTGTGAGTTCATCTGCTTCCTGGACCAGCAGTAGTAAATTGAGGACCAAATTGAGACATGCCAGAAGATCAGGGAGTTTCTTTGCCCTGTTTTTGTGTGTATGAACTGCAAACTGTGTTTTTGTCAGAAATATGTACAAAAATGGATGAGGGAGACAGAATTGAGGCAGAAAGCAAAACTCCCTTCAAGTGCTTGCTATTTTTTTTTTTGTTTAGTTTTCTGCTTATCTACACAGCTACAACAGAACAATGACCGTCAATATACTTTCATTTGTATTTGTCAAATAACTCATAGTTTTCAAAACTGTTAAATGAAATTTCCTTCCCTGGGCCTGGAATTGATTCTGGCAACAACCAGTATCCACTTGTAAATCTAATCACTTCTCCAGTACATCCAATATTGCAAACTGCAAAAGTAGTCAGTACTATTTGGAAAGTACTACCCTGAGTTCAGGTCCTTTGTGGTCATGAGAACTTGAGTTCAAGAACCAGAATTAAAATTAAGGCCGTATTCACACAGTGGGTTCTGTTGTTCTGTAGCAGTGTTAAGGTAAAGAGTAGCAATATGGCGCTTATTGTCACAAAGTAATCAGCCAGGAATGCATACTTACAGAAAAAAGTGGAAGCACATCCAGCTTTGGTTTTTCTGTGTGATGCCGCCTGTTCTAATGAAACGAAAGGACTATTTTTTTTTTTTTTGTTTTTTCATGCGGAGTGAACTCTGTGTGACCGTGCTCTAAGTTTAAACTTGGAGTTCTTTAAAAGGTTAGCAGGTTTTGTCATTAGAATCTTTATTGAGACCTAGCAAGTGTACAAAGGGGTAGAGATGGAGGATTGGAAACAGGGAGGTACCAAGGCAAAGAGAGAAACACAAGAAATGAAGGATCTCTTGGAGAAGGCCCAGAGGGAGAGTAACGGGGGTGAAAGGGGGACACCGGGCTGAGAGACAGGTAGGCACAGGAAAAAGAAAAGGAGGCAGAGGGACCGAGAGAGAGCTGATGAGTTGAATTGAATCAGAGATGGGCGTCACCAGCTGCAGTTTCAAGCCAACAGCCAGATTCTGCTGGAGGGGGGCAGCCTTTCCCTCCCCCTCCCTGTATGCCTGTGTGACTACTATCTCATCAGTGGAAGGCAGCGCTAACAACAGTGATAGTGTCTCTTTGCATGTATGTGTGTAAGATAGCTTTATGTTTTCTAGTAGTGGGTTTATGCTTCAGTAGTGTGCCTGTTAAAGGACACCTTTTAATAGACAGTTCAAAAGAAACACCTTCCAAATACTTATGTAGGTCTGTCTTTTGTGATTAGAATCGGTCTGATTTCATCCATATTCCCTGCTCTTTCAGCAGGTAGACGGCCATCTAAATTAGTGCTCACTGAATGGGCCTCTGTTTCTAGCTATGATGGGCTTGACAGGCTTTTGGCAGGCACAGTGAATACCTCTGCACTCAAAATTTACTTTAACCTCTTGTGCGTGCGTGTCACTGTCACTGTGTGCCTGTACTGCGATGGATAGTGCTTGTACTGCGATACATAGTTTCTATGGGATAAGTTCATACTCTTACAAATTTACGAATTCTTTTTTACTTCTTCTTCTTTCAGTCTTCATTTCCCACTTTTAAAATGCATCTCCCTTTCCTGTCTTTGTCTGTCCCTTTCCTTGTGTGAGAGCAGTCTCAGGTGTTGTGTAGAACAGCCCTATCTCGGACTATAGAAAACAACTATTCTTCATGCATTTACACATGGACCACTAAGTCTCTCTAAGTCACAGCAGCTCTTAGGTCCCTTGCTATCAAAGCAGCCCGTGTAAAAGCTGTATTTTGGTGCAAAAGGGAACCCTCAAGTAGAGTCGTGTTATAGTAGAACTACTTCAGTTTCCATGTCCATCCAATTGCACACTCAGGTGCAAACAGACTCACATCAACACCCCCCTCAGCTTTCTCAGTAGGAATCATTCCATGTATAGGTCAGACATTTTTTTTTCTTCATGTTTGCAGCACCCCAGAGAGGTAACATTAGCCAGCCCAATCTGTTCAGTTGCTGGCCATCCAGGTCCTCCTAATAACACCACCACCTTTCAGGCTAACACTCCATTAAACGACTGACTAGCCACTAGGAAAGGGTCATGCTGAGGCCAAACCAGCAGTTTGTGCGTCTGGGGAAAAAAGAGCACAAGAAGAGTGTGTAATGATGGGGAAAGGAGGTGTCTCCATGTGTTTGTGTGTGTCTGTGTTCAGTCAGGGGAGAAAATATGACCTTTTCACAGAGTACGCCTGGGCCAGTAACATATGTTCAACAGCTAATTAACTTAAAGGGATAGTTCACACCAAAACAGTGTTCAGAGAGCCAAACCAATGCAATAAAACACCTTTTATAAACAGTACATGAAACACAAAAAATATAGTGATTGCATGGACATGTTGGAGTTATTCTGATTTGGTGGTATACAGGCAAACCTGAACTGAATTAAATTAGAAGGAAAATCTTTTAAGGTCTTCCCCATAAACAGGACTTTAAGTTTTCTTAATTGTATTTATATTCCATCATTACATGTGTAGTTCATATAGTAATGTTGTAAAATCTGACTGTTTAGAGGTTGGCTTTGAAACTAATAGTGAGCTGACCCACACATTAACACCTGGTGTGTCTTTTTGTGTGTATATGCTTGTGCACCTGTGTATTTTATCCATCCAGTGCCAGAGCCTGCTCTCACTAAGCCCAGTCCCGGCCCACCCCACCACCTCCATCCCACCAGCCCCACGCTGCCCCTCTCCTGCTCCTCCTCTTCTTCTGGCAATGGCAAGCGTGCCTCCTCCAGTAGCCAGCTCCCGACTCAGACTCCCCCTCAGCAGTGCCAGTTGTCTTCTGCCAGTGCTCGCTACCCGCCCAGAGAGGTGCCCCCACGCTTCCGTCAGCAGGAGCACAAGCAGCTACTGAAGAGAGGCCAGCCACTGCCTGCAGGAGCCCTCAGCGCTCTCACCCTCTCTTCCTCCTCTTCACCCTCATCATATCACTCTTCTTCTTCTGCAACTACCAGCAGCACTACAAACTCTGCCACGTCCACTGCAGGCAAACGCCACCCAGGTTTGTGACAGTATAGTAAAAAAATTGCTCTAAAAAGGATTGCTCTTATTTTTTGATTAAATTAATTAATTTTTAGTATTTTTTATTTAGAACTTTTGAATGGTGGCTATGTAAAAACTATTTAATCTTCAAACTTCATTCAGTTTGATTTTGTT